>NC_057807.1:663209450-663847418 GCF_018294505.1 Triticum aestivum
TGAGAGAGAGAGAGATGGAGTCTTAGTGTGTGTGGGGGGGTGCATGCATGCGTGTGTGTGTGTGTGCATGTGTGTGTGTGTGTCCCGGGGTCCTCTGTGGCGGATGCAATTTAAGTGTGCATGGCTTCATCATAGAGAGGTGATGTGTATGGCAGAGGCCACCAACGATGGGGTGCGAGAGAGAAAATGCCCGTAGGAGGGAAGAGAAGGTGCGTGCGCGTGAGAGGAGTCGACATCGAGAGAACGTGTTTGTTCGAGAGACACCACGGAAGACTACTATATATCGATGGTGCATGCAGGCGGGAATTAAACAAAGGGATGGTCTTATTGGTTTCGGGGATATAGGGGAAGAGTGAGAGGAGAGCGGGGCGGGGGTAGCTAGAAGGAGATTGTTAAGTGTGAGTGTGTGTTTTGCCCATCCAGGCGGAAGTTATGTGCACAAAAGAGGAGAACGATTTGATGTGGCGTTAGGATTGAGGGTAATTAACTACGTATGGACACATAGAGACCTTGAACATGCATGTGTGAGAGGTATACATGTATACGTGGGATGTGTGTGTGTGTGCGCGCGCGCATGATCGAGATAAAAGAAAGAAGACATAAGTCCTAAGATCAACGACATGGGAGAGACGGATCGGTATGACAATATGCATGCATGTGAGAATGCAGGGAAGAAGGCCCGACAATTGAGCATGTGTTTTTGTCTTTAAGAGATAGTGGCGTGGGCTGGAGCATGCATCTATGGCGAGCAGAGGGGGTGAGGCGCAACGATTGTGCAAAAGAGATCAACCTATAAATGCATATGTATAGATAGACCTATATAGTGTGGGTGATAGGAAGCAAGACTCCGTGCGAGAAAGAAATGTTGACGGAGAAACTACAGATAGATACAGAGATGGAGATGCTAGCTAGAGAGACATCCGTTAGTTTGGGTGTCGGAGATGACCGTCGGGTGGTTCAAAGGGTGAAGTTATATATGTGTGTGAGAGGGCACTTGACTGCATGCATGTAGAGAGAAACATATCTAGTGTGCGTGATAGGAATCAAGAGTGAGGGCGAGAAAAAAGGTTGATGGAGAAAGAGATAAATAGAAATATAAAGATGCTAGCTAGTGTGCGCTAGAGATAGGAGTCGAGTGGATCAGAAGGCTAGGTTATGTGTGTGGGTGTGAGAGAGATGGAGAGAGGGTGCATGTGAGTCACATACAAACAAATATCAGAGAGAAATGAGATCCAGAGAGACGGAGTTTTGTGTCTGCGAGAGAGAAAGATATTTCACAACGAGAGTGATAGCTAGAGAGACATATGAGGGAACGCAAGATATCTCTAGGGAGAGAGGGTGTGTTTGAGCGACATACAAGAGAACAATGGAGAAATATGAGACCCTGGGAGACAGAGTTTGTGTTTGTGTGTGAGAAAGAGATATTGAAGAGGAAGAGTCGTAGGTTCTCATATCTAAGGAGCAAAAGACATCTCTGTATGAGGGGTGTGAGAGTGGCACGCATGGGAATAATTGAGAGAAATGAGACCCCGGGAGACAAAGTTTTGTGTTTGTGTGAGAGAAAGAGATTCCACATGGAGAATCATAGCTAGAGACACATAGCAGGGAGCGAGATATACTTAGATAGAGATAGAGTGATGAAGGTCGATGGAGAGAGTACCGTCAGTGTGTTACGAAGATAAAAGATCATTGTCGACATACAGGTAGCACGAGAGATGCCTGAGAGACGATGAACGCGTATAGGTCCAGAGAGATAGTCCTATATAAGCATGAGTGATAGCTATATGAGACGAATATCTGGATTAAAGGGGATTCAAATATTTAAACTGGAGATCACGACATCGATAATATCATAACGCAAATTGGTGTATCAAGCATGCATATTCATTTGAATTTGGGCACACGTGTAATGTTATATAGTTTATCAATATTGGTGATCCATAGATTCTTCAATTACAAACAATGCATGGTTTAGATGCAATTAGTGTCTAAACGGGATTACACTATATGTTGCGTGTGTGAAACACATTATACATGTTTGAGAAGTTAAAAAAACCCGCATGAAACACACATTAATTGGAGACAGTTAGCGAGGAATGCATACATTGGATTTCAACATAAAGTGGTTTCAAATATTTGAAAATCCAAATTGATGGGTACAACCTTATGAATCTGAGATCAAGCCATTTGTAAACCATATTTATGTATAAACGCTGTTGTGCTTTTGAAAGTATATATGTAAAAAAATGATGTATATAGAATGTAATTCCAATTGAAAATGGATCCCGCCCAAAAAAAAATAGTAGAATACAAACGGGATTCAAATTGAGTTGGCACGGTAAACGTGCACTGTGCAAAATTTGAACGAAGCGGAGAAAGTCGCAGTAACCGCCCGAAACCAAAATCTACGAGATGGAAATCACTACTGCCTATCCCTGCCGCGCAAAGCCTATCTGCTGGATTTCTATAGGTTTTGATAGGGGTAGGTTTGTAATTTCACCCAAACGTGAAGTAACCGCCTCTCACCCGGATTCATACACGGTGGGCGCCAAAACACAGGGTGCCCTCGGCCGAAATCGACTCCCTCCCCGATTCATATTCATACACGGTGGGCACCAAAAACAAACTCTCGTCGGCAAATATTCGGTGTATGCGAGATTACCGTCCTATCCCCAACGGACTAATGTTGCTGTGATGTAGTAGAAATTTGAAACGGGGGCTAAGTTTGTAAATTTCCTCGCATTTGAGACAAGCGCGCCCTGACTACATGGTTCCCCCCTTCCTCTCTACCTCCCTTTTCCCCATTCGTACTCCGTCGGCGCCAAAACACCCTCTCCACCCCACCCTCCTCCGTCTGCCGCCGTCCGCCACCCCATCCACCGCCGTCCTCCTCCACTATGCCGGAGCTGATACCCCGACGCCGCCGTCCATTACAAGAGATCAACCTCTCTCATCCACGCCTTCGGACCGGGATCCTTGCATCCCGTCCTCTCGCTTCATCCCCGTCATCGTTCACCTTGTCGGCGCCGCTCCTACGACCGTCTTGTCCATCGCGCCCCGCCGCCACCGTCTACCCTCCTAGATCTGCTTCCACGCCGCCGGCAGCCATCGCTACCGCAGCACCATCAAATTCTCACCAGATGCGTACACGGCGCCGCACCAGAGGCGGTACTCTTTCATATCTGCTCAACTTATTTATCGCAGCAAGAAAATAGATCGCCATTGCTTTACTCTGGTTTCTTGTCTTGGTTGCAAAGTTGCCTTTGTCCGGTTTGCACCTCCAGATCCGCCATGGCACGCTCAACACTATACTCCCAATGCTTATGGTTTTCCTCTTTTATATTCACTAGTTAAATCACAGTAGACTAAATTTAAAAATTGGGTCAGTCGATTTTTCAGAGCTCGCCGGAGTTCACTGGTGCGATCCAAGGGGCTCGGGTGGTTGTGGGGCCTCGCCGAATGAAGAAAACTCGACGCGGGTGGGGGGGTGGAGGTGGCGGAGGAAAACAGGCGGTGGGGGCCGGTGGTTTGGCCGGCGGCCCGTGCGGTGTTCTGTATGGGAAGAATCACAGACGAGGAAGAAGAAGGGTTAGGAGACGTAGGATCTTCATCCAACCGCCTGAAATGGTCGAGAGACAGCTGGGAGTTGCATTCTTAATGCGCTCTGGTTCATCATGTGTGGGCACTGCGCAACCAACATTTTATTATCCAAAATCTGCTTGCTCTTCTTTACCATGTTCGATAGTGCTGGCCTGTACGCGATCGATAGGCTTTCAATTACTAGCGGCAATACAACACTGTATTTTCAAGCCAGTTCCACTTTCTCGATTTATATATCGTGGTTATGGTGTACCCCTGTTATGTACACTATGATCTACCTAGTTGTTGTGTGCTCTTGTTATCATGGTTTGGCAATAAACTATCTATACAGTGTATTATGAACCTATCATCTGCCAGCTATCCTTACTTCTGGAGCCTATTTTTTGTGTACTTGTGCCAGATTATATAAATGCATGCACGATATTACAGCACACATGAGCTCTCTCATTAGAATCCAGTGATAGCACAAAAGTGTTTACAGGGGCGCCCCTATATTAGAATATCATCTGGATTACAAAGATAATCTCACAACTATTTATGTTTTCATGGTTCTCAGATATTATACGCAATTATAGTGAATATCAGAATCCGTGCATCAGAATAATATTGTGGAACACTGCAATGACTTACAAAATTGGCACCAAGGCATTGAGTGCCATTTTGGAAGCAATGAAACTCGTACGCTCCCCACTTGTTGATTCTTGTTCAGAATATCATTCTAATGACTATTCTAACCTCGAGGAGTCAAAGGCAGATGGCCTGTCCTGTTCACCCATCAAGGTGCCTGTTCTAATTTGGCAAGGTTTTATTGATTGCGCGTATCTTGCATATGTTGTCTTGCATTTCTTCTACTCTATTGCACCACCATCTGCTTAGTTTACTCATCATATAACTCGAGATGCTATGCCCATCCATTATCAATACATATTCCATCTGTCGTCATACCATGGTTTTCCACTCAAATGTTGTTCTTGTGCATCAGACATCAAAAAGGAAGAGGGTGATTGCCGAACCTGAAGGAGCACCAGCAAAGTCCTTGAAAAATGTGGTGGTGCCGGAGAAATCAGACAGCGCCCCACTTATATTGGTTGTACAACGAGTGACACAAAACATAGGACCGACTCCAGCAGACTGTACCCATACTTCACTGGCCACACCACTAGCCCCACCACACAGGACCTACACTCCAGCAAAAGGTATACCGATTTCATTTGCCATAGCACCAGCCGTACCACAGAAAAATCCCACTCCAGCAAAAAGTATAGCAAGTCCACCGGACGAAGACTATCCCAACTGCAGAGACGGCCAATTCCTGCAGATTGGAACCCCATTCCATTTATTCCCAGTTTAAAAGACAATGCTTTCAATGTTGTTAGGGACTACGTGCATATATTCCCATCATGGGAAGATTATAGTGAAGACAAACACCATTTTCACATCTTCCTGTCCAACTTACGTGTAAGTGCTATTATTCATGGTTATTATTTTCCTGTTTTCTGCTGATCGAACACATCAATGATTTACATTACATTGTTGTAACTAGGTGAGGGTCAATCTAGATAGTCATGACGAGCAAAGCTTGCTTGTGCTTTTCAAGGAAGCATTGCAGCAGTATCGGTGTTACCTGAGAAAATCACACTTTGATGGCAAGTCTATAAACGAATTTCCGGTGAAGTCTCCCGTGCTAAATTTAGAAGACATTGAATGGAAAAACGTTGATATGCACTGGTCTCGTTCCCAGGATGAGCTACTGTCTATGAAATCACATGACAATTTGAACTTCTACTTTTCCGCATGTGCCTTACGGATCTTTTTTGCAGGAAATCAGCTCGAAGAAGAATTTCGGTTTGAAAAGAACGACAGGATATCGCAAATATGCTGCCCGCTGCTTTGCTCTTGTTAGTACATGTTGTCTTGTATCACTGTATTTGCATACATATCTGGTTCATTATGTGATAGCAGTATGCATGATAGCTTGCTTATCAATTGTTCGCTCCAAATTATCTGATCTGTATGAATGGTTACATTAGTGTAGAATATATCCAATGCCAATGAATTTTTTTAGCTCTGCATTGTTCTTGTAAGTACATGTTGTCCTTTATCAGTGTACTTATATTGACAGGTAGTTTTTCATGTACCATCACTCTGCAGCTTATTTTCCTTTGCCCTCCATTTTCTACACATCAGATCTATATTTACTCTTACCATAAGGTTGGTACTGAAGAAGTTTAGCTGTGCATTGCTCTTGGCTGTGCCTTTTGCCTGTATCGCTGCACATACATTTATAGCTACTTGGTTATGTAGCATCACTCTTCATCTTATCTTAAATATTCTCCATTTTTTGTATATTATCACATCTATATTTACTCTTAACAAAATGTAGAATAAAGGCAATGCTTATGAAGAACATTCGGTGTTAACTTCTTGAATTGCCCCCCCCCCCATCAGCATGGACAAGGGCTTTATAGAGCATGTCTTCACCAGTAATGTAAGTTTGTCCTTCTCAAGCCTTCAAACTTTTTTGTGTATATTTGGTTAGGCATGACTGCAACAGCTGTTTATTTTTGGTGTTTGCATCAAATTCCATGTTTAAAGTTTATTATGTAGTTCATAAACAAAAGTTTGTCCTTCTCAATTTAAGTTTTCAGTTGTACAACCAAGTTCCTTCTTCATACCATGTAAATTAAACTATACAGAGCAAGTGATCTTCTTTTGCACTGCATGTATGCTTCTATTCTTCATCCGTAATCCAGTGGTGTGGTGAACCTACCCACTACAGCACAATGTCATATTTTGCAATGTCTTAACTATGAAAATGTGATATCATTCTACTATTATTTAAACTGCCTCTTTATTGGCCAATCTGAAATGGGATAAATTGACAGCACACTAACCATTGATACTTATGAGTTCTTGATCTGTAATCCAGTGGTGTCGTGAAGCTACCAACTCCTTCACAATGTCAATTCCTACCATGTCTTGACCTGAACAATACCATATCGTGTTAATGCAATTTTAAACTGTGTCACTTTATTCGTCAGTAAGAAATGTGATGAATTGTCAGCACTGATACTTTTATGTGCAAAACTTGTCATCTGTCTGCTTGTTTATCTTTCAGAGTGAGGAAGATATAAGTGTTGAACAAGCACAGTCTCATCATCTTGCTCAGCTGCTTGCGCTGCAGCTCCCCAGCAGGGCTAACTTTCTTGAACTCTATTGAAGTGCTTTCGGTTTTGTATATTATTTTGTCGGCGTGTTTATTTACACTGGTGGCGATCTTTGATGCCCAGTGCATGTAATTTGTTGTCTGCTTGTGCTTTATTATAATAGTGGCGAACTTTGATGCCCAGTGGATGTAATATGCTGTAATTTCTTTATTGTATACTTTATGTTTTTCCTTATTCACGATGTTGCAGTTATTTTACTGTATATATATCCTGTCTTCGCAGTAAACCGGCCAAACCGTAAAATTACGGTACATAATCGGGCCGTCATGCAATCATGATGTATGATCCGCATCATGGGCCCCGTCAAACTGGCCCACTAGTAGATTCGAGCCTTTAATAGGCCGAGTAACCCCCGGCCCTCTTTTCGCAAGAAACTCAATGGGCTTTTAGGAGGCTGAGAAGTAGGCTGGGCCTGAAACGTGCCGAATAGCTCACGGGCCGGCGGTAGCCCGAAATGGACCCCGGCCCATGATTGTGCGAATCAATTCACGGGCTTTTAACAGGCCAATGTTGTCTCGTTCCTTGTTTGGCCCAATCAGATATTGGCTGCGAGCAGGCCGGATGCAAATCGGGCCGTAGTTAGGCCCAACTATATGATGGGCTTTTAACAGGTCGAAATTAATATAGGGCCGAAATGTTAAATGGGCCCTTAACAGGCCAAAACTAATATCAGGCCAAATTACTAAATGGGCCTTTAGCAAGTGGGCCTAAAAGCATAGCGTCTAGTCAACGGGCCGAATCTGATATGGGCCATAATTGAGCCCAAAGCCTCTTAAAGGGCCGGACCTAATCTGGGTCATGATTTGGCCCAGAAAGTGGGAGGCTTTTAACGGGTCGGATCTTATACGGGCCATTACTAGGCCCGGAACGTGGCAGGCCATTAATGGACCGGATCAATTATGGGCCGGCATTTGGCCCAAAACATGGCAGCCAGTTAATGGGCCGGCCTACTAGGGTCCTCAAAATCTTGTGGGCCTATAGCTGGGCCGGCCCATTAATGTCGGTGAAATCTCGTGGGCCTTTAGCTAGGCCAGCCCATTATGATCCGCAAGAATTTTGTGGGCCTTTACCTGGGTCGGCCCATTATGGCACACAAAAATCTTGTGGGCCTTTACCTGGGCCGGCCTATTATGGCCCGCGAGATCTTGTGGGCCTTTAGCTGGGCCATCCCATTATAGTCCACAAAATCTCATGGGCCTTTAATTGGGCCGGCCCATTTAAACTTGATTGGTCGTGCCACGTGTCGACGTATCATAGGCGCCTTCTGTCCAATGAGTGGATGACATCTGTCCCAACGATGAGCCGACATGTGTTTCCTCCAGCCAATGATGATTTTACACGTGGAAAATCCCCATTGGTCGGGGCTGTTAATGGGTTATCGGATCAAAAACCTGACCCAATAGCTTAACGGCGTTCCGTTACGATGGATGCCACGTGTCAGTCACCCTTGACGAAAGCACTTCTGTGACACGTGATTTATCGTCATGGAAGTGGACACTTCCGTGATGATAATTTTGGTAATGTCATCGAACACTTCTACGACAGCACAGGTATGACTATCTTGATTCTGTCATAAATTTGTCATGGATGTACATGCATGACAAAAAACGCGACCTACTATGACAAACACGTATCATCACGGAAGTGTATTTTTTTTTGTAGTGCATGCCGTAGAGCCTCTGAAGCGTCTGGTGTTCGGCCGGGATGAACTCCCACAGATTGAATGCCCTCCTTTGGCACGGAAGAATCCGGCGAATGAGCATGACCTGGATCACGTTGACAAGCTTGATGTTCTTGTCCTTCATGCCCTTGATGCAGTTTATGAGTCCGGTCAGCTCTGTAGATTCGCCCCATAACAGGCCCTTCTGTTCCCAGGAGGTGAGCTGCATAGGGGTTCCAGATCAGAACTCGTGGGCCGCCACCCAGTTGGCGTCGTGCGGCTCGGTGATGTAGAACCACCCCGATTGCCACCCCTTCACGGTTTCCGCAAAGGAGCTGTCAAGCCAGGTGACGTTAGGCATTTTGCCCACCATGGCTCCTCCGCACTCCGCTTGCTGGCCGCTCACAATCTTCGGCTTCACGCAGAAGGTTTGCAGCCACAAGCCGAAATGAGGCTTAATGCGGAGGAAAGCCTTGCATACGATGATGAACGTCGAGATGTTGAGGACGATGTTTGGGGCTAGATCATGGAAATCTAGCCCGTAGTAAAACATGAGCCCGCGGACAAAGGGGTGAAGTGGAAACCCCAGTCCATAGACGAAGTGGGCAAGAAACACGACCCTCTCGTGGGGTCCTGGAGTTGGAATGACCTGCCCGCTGTCTGGTAGCCGGTGTGCTATGTCTGCGGCCAAGTATCCGGCCGCCCGAAGACCTGCAATATTCTTCTCCTTCATGGTGGAAGCCACCCATTTGCCTCCTGCTCCAGACATGTTTAGCTGTGCGGAGAAGACTTGGACTAGGGCGCTGGAGCTCGAGGAGGCAAGAGTGGGCAGAGGAGGAAGAAGGCGTGGGTAAGAATGGGGAACTCTTATCCATTTATAGAGGCGACGAAAGCGGTGCGCCTCCCCACTAGCCTATTGAGAATCGCTTACTTCCCAAGCACCACGATTGATGGCACGGGGGGACTACCCATACCCGTATTGATGAGAATCCCGTGATAAGGGGACATGATCTCTGCTTTGACAAGACGTGTCAAGGAAACCGCCTCGCAATACGCGTTGTGGCTGGTTGTGGAAAACGGTTCGAATAATGACCTGGCTGTAATGGCATATCACGTCGTCTAAAAGTTGTCAGCTGAAGTATCATTCTCTCTACGGTAGTATGTGAATATCATTTTGCAGCTCCCGACACGGTCTACATGTTCGATAATAACCTTGGAGTATTCGGAGAAGGAACCCGCCTTGCAATGCCGAAGACAAGACTGCGTGCCGGACTTATCGTCCTTGAAGCCTGGTTCAGGGGCTACTGAGGGAGTCCTGGATTAGGGGGTATCCGGACAGCCGGACTATATACATCGTCCAGACTATCGAAGCGTGAAGATACAAGAATAAAGACTTCGGCCCGTGTCCAGATGGGACTCTCCTTTGCGTGGAAGACAAGCTTGGCGATCCAGATATTGTATTTCCTTCCTTGTAACTGACTCCATGTAAACCCTAGCCCTCTCCAGTGTCTATATAAACCGGAGAGGATGGTCCTTAGAAGGCCGATCACAATTACAATCATACCATCATAGGCTAGCTCTTAGGGTTTAGCCTCTACGATCTCGTGGTAGATCTACTCTTGTACTACTCATATCTTCAATATTAATCAAGCAGGAAGTAGGGTTTTCCCTCCATCGAGAGGGCCCGAACCTGGGTAAACATTGTGTCCCTTGCTTCCTGTTACCATCAGCCTAAGACGCACAGATTGGGACCCCCTACCCGAGATCCGCCGGTTTTGACACCAACACCCATCCCTTTCCTCGTCTTCAACCATCATCTCTCTCTCCCCAACACAGCATCTCCACCTTCATCTCTATCCCATGTTGCTTTTGCCTTCACTCTGTCAAGCAAGCCCACGCACTTGAATCAAATTTGCTGCACACGCAATCTAATTTTCTCCTCGCCTCTCCTTCCTCCCCTGCATCGCGACATCAAGGAGCTGCAGGGGATGTTGGCGATGGGACTGCGTGCTCCTACTGCTGCGGTGCTTGTGCAGCCATGGGGACGACCATGATAGGGTTGCTACTTCTACGACAATGCCACAATGGGGTTGCTACTTTTTGCTACAATGGTCGCGTTGTTGCTACGGCCGGCACCCATGCGCATACATGCCACCGCTCGATGCTACAAGCACCCACATGTTTTGCTGGAACCAGCCATGCGATTTGCTGGAACCAGGAGTCGCCGGTGCTGGATGATGGATTATGGATGGGCTTAGGCCCATATAAGACACTAGTCCCTGGTTAATCTTGACGCCCATGTATGAGATGGCAGGTGGTGGGAAGTTTAGTCCCACCTTGCTAGTTGAGGAGAGTTGAGACCCCTTTATAAGGGCTGCTCTACCACTTGCCATTGGGAGCTTGGGAAGAGGAGTGGTACACGCGCGCTCCTCATCCTCCTCCGCCGCCCACCTCGCCTCGTCACGACGCACGTGCACCGTGGGTTGCGGGAATGAGCCGAGCCGAAGCTTGTTTTTGCCGCTCGGGAACGAATTAATTAATCAGGGATTAATTGACGAGTCGCTAACATGTGGGCCATTGTCCGAGACGTAGGACTGTGGGCTGACTTGCGTTGCCGGGAGTGAGACCCTTCTCCAACTCCCTTGCCGGGAGTGCGTCGACTTGGTCGTGGGCCTCCACCCAGGCCCACGACTTCTTACCCGACGGCCTATATAAAAAGGCTCTGCAAAGTGGAGTGACCTAGTTCGATTCACTCACTCCCTCTCGCGTAACCTAGCTGTCATCTATTGTTCCTCTCTCTATGCTGCTTCCGGCGACCCCATCCCGACGACCGCGTGCACGGCTGGTCGGGAGAGCAGGTGCCTCCGGAACCCTGTCATTCGAGATCCTGCCCGGGAGAACGGCAATAAGGTTTTTGGGGAGCGTCTCGACGCGACTGCTCCCGATCCATCCCCAACTTCGTCCGCCTCTGCTTCCACTACTTCCCCTGCATCGACACCATGGACGCCGCCGCCAAGAAGAAGAAGGCTACAGACGACACCGAGGCTGCTGCTGCAGCCGCCGTGTTGGCCTGGCCAACCGGAGGGTATGATCTATTCATCCCTCGTTTACTCGTACTTGTACTAGCCGTATATGTGCTCCTCATAGATGGTTTGCTTCTACGTTCTGTACGTGCTAGTATGCTTAGGTATCGCCATGAGTTGCATTCCATTTATGCCATGCTTACCGTTTACTCGTGGATTAGTCTAATTGGAAAAGTGCTAATATTCACAACAATCCAAAAACCTTATTTTAGGCACTTTTCGACTCATGGCTTCGTTGCCACTCTGAAACTGAAAAAGTTTACTGGAACGCATTTAAGCATTGGCAGACGAGGACTACCTTGTGGCTCACAACAATGAACGTGTGCTGGGTTGGTGGTGTGTCTCCCACGGTAACGATTGCTCCTAAAGAGGACAATGCGTTTAGGGAGGCAACCACCATCTTTGTGGGAGCCGTTCTTACTGTGATCGGAGAGAAGCTAGTCGACTCATATCTCCATATGCGTGTTGCCAAGAATTTGTGGGATGCGCTCGAAGCTAAGTTCTGCGCGACCGATGCTGGCAGTGAGTTGTATTCCATGGAGCAGTTCCATGATTATAGGATGGTTGATAACCGTCCTGTATTGGACCAGGCTCATAAGATACAATGCGTTGCTAAGGAGCTGGAGCTCCTGAAGTGTGAGTTACCGGACAAGTTTGTCGCGGGTTGCATTATTGCAAAACTCCCTCCTGGATGGAGGAACTTTGCTACTTCTCTCAAGCACTTGAGACGTGAATTCTCTGTTGAGGATGTCATTGGTCATCTGAGTGTTGAGCAGAACTCGAGAGCAAAGGACTCACACGTGAAAGCGGCAGAGGGTTCTTCTAGTGCCAATATGGTGCAGAAGAACTTCCACAAGTTCAAGGGAAAGAACTCTGTCCAGCAGAATACTACCTTTAAGAAGAAGGGTAAGAAGAAAGACCAAAGGAGAGATGGCTGCTTTACTTGTGGTTCAGAGGAACATTGGGCAAACAAGTGCCCAAACAAGTACAAGAAGCCAGCACAGGACTCCAAGTCTATGAATGTCACTCTCAGCAACAATGATGCAGCATATGGGTATGGTAATCTGTTTACCATACTTTCAGTTTGTCAATCCACCGATTGGTGGGTTGACACTGGGGCCAATATTCATGTGTGTGCTGATGTGTCTTTGTTTTCTTCTTACCAGATCACACGAGATTGTTCCATCTTGATGGGGAACGACTTGCATGCTTCTGTTCATGGTGTTGGCACGGTAGATCTGAAGTTTACTTTTAGGAAAGATCGTGCAACTAAAGAACGTGCAACATGTCCCTGCCATCAAGAAGAATCTCGTTAGTGGCTCCCTTCTATGTAAATAAGGGTTTAAGTTAGTATTTGAGTCCAACAAAGTAGTTGTATCTCGGTATGGGCTATTTGTTGGAAAAGGATATGATTGTGGAGGTTTGTTTCGCCTTTCCCTGGAGGATTTCTGTAATAAAGTCGTGAACCAAATTCATTCTAATGTGAACGAATGTGAGGCTTGGCATTCACGTCTTTGTCACATAAATTTCAGTTGTATGACGCGGCTAGCTAAGATAAATCTAATCCCGAGTTTCACTTTAGCCAAGCAACCTCGTAAGCCTCACAAGCACTCCCGAATTTCAGTTGCTTTTCCATGTGTGTGTGCAAGCAAAGCAACCTCGTAAGCCTCACAAGCCTATGAGGGAGAGACACCTAGCACCACTAGAGCTCATACATTCATATCTCTGTGAGATGAATGGTGTGTTGATTAAAGGTGGAAAGAAATACTTCATGACTCTGATTGATGATTCCACTAGATTCTGTTGTGTGTATTTGTTAAATACTAAGGATGAGGCTCTACACTACTTTAAAGTCTATAAGGCTGAAGTTGAGAACCAACTTGAGAAGAAAATAAAATGAGTCCGGTCTGATCATGGTGGAGAGTACTTTTCTAATGAGTTTGATTTATTCTAAGTGGAACATGGTATTATTCATGAGAGGACGCCTCCCTACTCACCCCAGTCAAACGGGGTTGCCGAACAGAAAAATCGTACTCTAACTGATTTGGTTAACGCCATGTTAGATAGATCGGGTTTATCCAAGGCATGGTGGGGGGAGGCTGTATTGACATCATGTCATGTCCTGAATAAAGTTCCCAAAAAGGATAATGAAACTACTCCCTATAAGCAATGGGAAAAGAAAATAACTACACTCTCTTACTTGCGCACTTGGGTGTCGGGGAAACCGATCACCTATGGGGTCACAAGGATCCCTTCTTCGTTCGGCGGGGTGTTAGTTGCACGAAGAGCAGGTCGATCAGTTAGGCACAGAGGATTTTTATCCAGGTTCGGGCCGCGAGGATGCGTAACACCCTAGTCCTGCTTTATCTGGTTATATGAGTGTTCTTGAGCTTTTGAACTAGCTACAATGCGTGCTTTGTCCAAAATTCAGAATCCTCTCTCTGCGTGTCTTGGGCCTCCTTTTATACACAAAGGGGTTGCCACAGTGGCACACGAGAGGTGGCAAAGCTCAGTGATACAAGCTTATCGCTTGATCACATAGGACAAGCGCATTTAATGTGATGCCTACGTGTCCTCTCGCTTTATTGTGGACAGCAACAAAGGCCATCCCGTCCTTCGTCGCTTCCCCTCGTCTTGCCACGCGTCTGGGCCGATGAGGCATGCAGCGCCATGATGGCCAACCAGCTCCTGTGTTGGCAAAGCGGTAGGCCTCCACGAAGATCTGCATGCTGCCACGCAGGCACCTGCTTAGCTGGCATGATTATCGTCGCATTGGAGTGGTGGTGAGGTGGCGAAACCTTGCCGAGTGCGGGCCGGGCCGTGGTCCAGTGATCGTCTCTGGCAAGGCTCGCCGGGGCTTTGGAATCGTCCCCAGCAAGGGTCTTGCTGGGAGTCTTCGTCACTTGTTCTCACGTGGACTTGTGGGTTGTCGATCTTCATGAGGAGCCGCACACTACCAGGCATGTGCTTTCCAAATCCTGGTCTTGAACATTGTCTATGGTGTCAGAGTTCTCAACCCCAAGGGAAGGGGCCTTGCCGGCTGTCGGTGTCAAAACCGGCGGATCTCGGGTAGGGGGTCCCGAACTATGCGTCTAGGCGGATGGTAACAGGAGACAAGGGACACGATGTTTTACCTAGGTTCGGGCCCTCTTGATGGAGGTAAAACCCTATGTCCTGCTTGATTAATATTGATGATGTGTGTTACAAGAGTAGATCTATCACGAGATCAAAGAGGCTAAACCCTAGAAGCTGGCCTATGGTATGATTGTTGTTCGTCCTACGGACTAAAGCCATCCGGTTTATATAGACACCGGAGAAGGCTAGGGTTACACAGAGTCGGTTACAATGGTAGGAGATCTACATATCCGTATCGCCAAGCTTGCCTTCCACGACAAGGAAAGTCCCATCTGGACACGGGACGAAGTCTTCAATCTTGTATCTTCATAGTCTTGGAGTCTGGCCGATGATGATAGTTCGGCTATCCGGACACCCCCTAGTCCGGGACTCCCTCAGTAGCCCCTGAACCAGGCTTCAATGACGACGAGTCCGGCGCGCATGTTGTCTTCGGCATTGCAAGGCGGGTTCTCCCTCCGAATAATTCATAGAAGATTGCGAACACCAGGATAGTGTCTGGCTCTGCAAAATAATTTCCACATACCACCGTAGAGAGAATAATATTTACACAAGTTCAATCTGCTGACGTATTTCGTGGCATGACGTCACACCACTACCAAGCCTTTATTCGAATTGTTTTTATTATACCACCTCAGCGCGTTTAGCGAAGCAGTTTCCTTGGAATGTCTTGTCAAAGCAGAGATCGTGTTCCCTTTATTCCGGGATTCCCATCAATACAGACGTGGGTAACCCAACCGCGCCATTGATTGCGGCGCTTGGGAGATAAGCGAGTTTTATCGGGCCGGTGGGGACGCATGTTTTCGTCCGCCCATATAAGGGGACAGAGATCCAACCCTATTACATGCGCCTTCTTCCTCCTTGGCTTATCCATCTCTGCGAACCCGAGCTCCAGCGCCCAAGCCTGCACATCTCACCTCAACCTTCTCCAACTATGTCTGGAGCAGGAGGCAAGTGGATGGCCTCCTCCGTCACGGAGGGGCAGATCCAGAAGCTGCGCAATGCCGGATACTTGTCCAGCGACATCGCGCACCGGCTCCCCAACGAGGGAGAGCTCACCTCCACCCCCAAGCCCCATGAGAGGGTAGTATTCCTACCCCATTTCCTCCGCGGACTGGGCTTCCCACTCCATCCCTTTGTCTGGGGGCTCATGTTCTACTACGGCCTGGATTTCCATGATTTGGCCTCGAATTTCATCCTCAACATCTCGGCGTTTATCGTCGTGTGCGAGGCCTTCCTCTGCATCCAGCCCCACTTCGGCTTCTGGCTCAAGACCTTCAGTGTCAAGCCGAAGGTTGTGAAGGGCAGCCAAGCGGAGTGCGGAGGCGCCATGGTGGGCAGGATGTCCCACGTTACTTGGCTTGAGGACACTTTCGTGGAAACCATCAAGGGGTGGCAATCGGGGTGGTTCTATATCACCGAGCCGCGTGACCCAGAATGGGCAGCGGCCCCCGAATTCAGATCCGGCATCCCCACACGGCTCACCTCCTGGAAAGAGAGCGGCCGGACATGGGGTGATTCGGGGGAGCTGACCGGACTCCAAGCTTGCATCCAAAAGCTAGTGGACAAGAAGCTCAAGCTTGTCAACGTAATCCAGGTCATGCTCATCCGCCAGATTCTCCCGTGCCAATGACGGGGCTTCAACCTGTGGGAGTTCGATCCGGCGCAGCACCAGACTTTGAATGGGCTCTTCGACACTATGTACGAAGATGTCTGGAAGGTGCTGTTCAAAGGCACCGAGGCTCCCACATCCGCTACCGAAGATCGCGGATTCATCTCGGAGCGTCCAGCTGACGAGGTAAGTAATTTTGCCCTTTAAGGGACGCTTGTTTTCCATAGTTTGACTCTATGCGGGATCTAAACTCCCTTTCCTTTGACAGGACTGGCTGAAGAAGGCCGCACAGGCTATCTGTCCGGCCCCATTGCCAGAGGACCCAGCGGACGCCCGTTTGACGGGGCTGCTGGCTCCGGCGCCCCATGTGGTGCCGGAGAAGAAGGCCAAGAAGAAGGCCACGGGGACTCGGAAGAGTTCCCGTTTTCAGGTGCTATCGGATGATGAATCCGAGGCCGACTCCTCTCACCAAGGTGAGGAGGAGAAGAAGAAAGCCTCTTCCCCAGCGGGGGGAGAGAAGAAAAGGAAAGCCTCCCCAACGAGGGAGGCCGAAGGGTCCAAGAAGGGAAAAACTCTTCCCCCGAACTGCTCTGCCAACGCCAGTGACGATGACGAGGACTGGCCTCCAAGGGCCAAGCCCTTGGCGAGATCGTGAGTATCCAGATTCCCGAATAACTTCATGGTTTATCTTTTTTGCCACGCAATGTCTTTCTAATGCCGCATACAACCCTGCAGTCCGCCCAAGGACGATCTCCCCGCTTCGTCGAGCGGGTCCTTAGGTGCGTCGGATATGGATTCTCTTCCGACCGCCTCCACCCCCCCGTGACACGGACGATGCCGAGGTGGGATCTCGGGAAGGGACCCGCCAGGAGGAGGAGGCCCCGGAGGTGTCGCAGGACAACCTCCCAGACTTTGTACCGGACTCGGCTCCGGATCCCATAGTGGCTTCGGAGTCCGGCGGGCGGCCCCTTCATAAGAAGGGTAAGACCATGACACCGGCAGCCTCCGTCCAACCGGAGGCGCCGGATAGCTTGCTGGAGGCGCTCAATAGCGCCTCCATCGAAGAGGAACACCGCACTGTTATGAGTGCGGTGATTCAGAAGGTGCAGCTCGCCAAGAGCGGGCTGACCGAAACCTGCAGCAGCCTTCTAACAGGCTTTGAAGTAAGAATTTTGAGATATGTAAAATAGTACCGCATAGACATTAGCCCCTGATGCTCGGTTCGGTGTTCGGAAAGAAAAGTCGGACTGAGGATCTAAGAAGATATACGCAGGAGTCATAAAAAATATGTCAATATGGGATTGCAGGCTGCGCTGCTGACCTCTGCCGCACTGACTGCGGAGGTCAATACTTTGAAGAAAAACCTCGAGCGGTCCGAGAACGAGCTCGGCCGTGCCAAGAAGCAGCTCGAGGACAAGGAAGGTGAGTAACACCTTATTAAAAATGCACCTTACAGAAAAGGATTTTGGTTGCAAAAAGAATGACAAGGATAACGTGGGTATTGCAGGGGCCACTAACGAGGTGGCGACCCTGAAAGAGGCGGTGGCCGTGGCCGAACGTGATGCGGCTGCGGAGCGCACCGAGCGAGAGAAGCAGGAGGCGCGGGTGGCGGAGGTACAGCAAGAGCTCCAGGATCTCGTGCAGAAACATGAGAGCCTGGAGCGTGACTCGAAGACTCGAGAGTCTAAGCTTGCAACGGCTCTTGAGAGTGCCAAAGCCGCTAAGGCCGAAGCCTACAAGGCCCTCCAGGAGATCGAGGCGGTAAAGAAAATAGCAGCGGGTAAGGCATTTTTCATGCAAAGTAAGCATGTGAGTGTTAATTACCTGTCGCTTACCCGAATTCGGAGCTCTCCAGGAGCGTTCGCAGATCTCCCTCACAGCGTGTCCGATGCTACCGCGTTCTACCGGGCCGAGGAGGGGAGCTCGACGGAGAAGGTCTTCTGGTCTCAGTATGCTGAGGCCGGACATCCGGTGCCCCTAAGAGACCAGCTGAAGTAGCTGGTCGAGCTCCACAAGGCGGCCAAACAGGCCATGAAGGGCCTCATAGTTCGGCTGTGGCCTAAGGAGGCCATGCCTGGGAGCTACTTCGGCCTGGTGCAGCGGCTGGTGGATGCATGCTCGTGGGTTGAAGTCATCAAGCACTCCGCCTGTATTGAAGGTACCCGTCGGGCCCTTGCCCGTGCAAAGGTGCACTGGGGCAAGATGGATGCCCAGAAGCTCGTGACGGACCCACCACCGGAGAGCAAGGAGCATCGCACGCCCGAGATGTATTATAAGAGTGTGCTGAAGGGCGCCCGCACTATTGCGGGGGAGTGCTCCAAAGATGTAATATTTGAGTAGACTCGCATTTTGTTATCCTGTGCGCTGAAAACTTAATTCATTTGCGCTAAGCAACGCATTTTAATTTAAAATATTACCTTCTGTGCGGCTGTTTATCAAATCTGAGAGATGGCAAGTCGTCGGCTTCAGCCCCCACGCCACGAGTGCTGGGGTGTTCGGGATAAATTTGAGCACTCTTGTTCCCATATTTGGGTCCATCTAGGGAGGCGCTCAACACAACGAACAAGGCAACCGGACTTATAGTGCTTGAACACTCTCACTTAGCCATAGAATTCTATAATTTTAAATTTCGGCGAAGCCCCTAGTCTTCGGAAGGCCAAATTTGGGGCGCTATCCACGCATGGGCCGGAAAAAAAAACCGGCTCCTTGCTCTAAGCGGCATAAGTCTTTAGGGACTCGCAAAAAACCTCTCGAACAGCGACCAGCTCTCGCCTCATCATGACGGTCAGTTTTTGCTTTCTCCACTGAGGTGTTAACCCAGCTCAACTGGGGCGCAATCGCAGTGGTTCTCCCAGTGCCACCTTAGCCGATACAATGGAATGTAAGGTACCAAAACGTGGGAGTCGGGCAAACCCAACTATTGACCCAAGCATGATTCGGAGCTGATGCATATAATGCTATAAGTTCGGGGTGCCGCACTTGTGAAAGTGTTCGGGCTTATCACACCATGATGCGGGAAACATAAGCCCCTGGTGTATGTAGCCGTACCAAAACGTACGGATGCGTAATGTCACAAATGAACATATGTATAAAAGAGAAATGCAATTAGAAGCGAAAAGGTGCTGCATTACTTATTCAAGAAAAACTGCTATAAGTGCAGAACAATACAAATGGTGTGATAAGCAAGGGATGGGACTGTTAAACATGTCCCCCTCCAGGGGTAGGCTGCGGAATGGTGCACAAAACAGATTTAATGCTCGTAATGGAGACCACCTGGATATTCGATGTAGCCTTTCTTCTTCCCTGGCTGTTGCATCGTGAGTTCGGCAGGTCTACTGCCGGACAGGGCCTCTGACCAACGGAGTCCTGTGGGTAAAAATAAAAAGGAGAAGAAAAATAAAAAAGAACAACACACTTGAGAGCCCCTGGTGTGGTTGAGCCGCAGTCTGGGCCTATCGTGGTCGCGCCCCTCTCCCCATGCCCATGGTATCTTCAGAGCGTAATGGTGTATGGGAAGGACCTATCTTGACGTTTTACAGGGGCTGGGGTTGGGGCCGCACTGCTACGCATGCTCGGCCCGTGCCAGGTGGTCTTGTTGTAGGTTACTCCGGGCGCGCTTAGCTGTGTCCGGCCGCTTAACGACCGGACTCGAGAATTGCCTTAAGAGGCTGCATTGTACTTCTGCCGCGAGAGCCGCTGTATGTTCCTCCGTGCGGAGAGAACATTCAGTGTTTCAATTGACCGTGATGACTCCTCGAGGGCCTGGCATCTTGAGCTTGAGGTATGCGTAGTGCGGCACCGCATTGAACTTTGCGAACGCGGTACGTCCGAGCAGAGCATGATAGCCGTTCCGGAACGGAACTATGTCGAAGATTAACTCCTCGCTCCGAAAGTTATCCGGGGATCCGAAGACCACTTCCAGTGTAACTGAGCATGTACAATTGGCTTCTACACCTGGTATGACGCCTTTAAAGGTCGTCTTGGTAGGTTTAATCCTTGAGGGGTCTATGCCCATTTTGCGCACTGTGTCCTGATAAAGCAGGTTCAGGCTGCTGCCGCCGTCCATCAGGACTCTGGTGAGGTGAAATCCATCGACGATTGGCTCTAGAACCAATGCGGCGAATCCGCCATGGCGGATGCTGGTGGGGTGGTCCCTCCGGTCAAAAGTGATCGGGCAGGAGGACCATGGATTGAACTTTGGGGCAACTGGCTCCATCGCGTATACATCCCTGAGTGCACGCTTCCGCTCCCTTTTGGGTATGTGCGTTGGAAAATCATGTTCACCGTCCGCACCTGTGGGGGGAAACTCTTATGTCCTCTATTGTTCAGCGGCCGGGTCTCTTCCTCGTCATCGCTATGCAGCCCGTTGTCATTGTTTTCGGCAATTAACTTGCCTGCCTGCTTGAATACCCAACAGTCCCTGTTGGTGTGGTTAGCTGGCTTTTCGGGGGTGCCATGTATCTGGCACAAGCGGTCGAGTATTCGGTCCAAATTGGACGGACCTGGAGTAGTTCTTTTGAATGGCTTTTTTCGCTGACCGGGTTTAGAGCCTCTGAATCCGGCATTGGCTGCCGTATCCTCACTGTTGTCGCCGTTAATGCGGCGCTTGTTTTTGTTACGACGCGACTGCCATTACGGTCCTTGATATCCGGACTGCCTGAGTTTTTGCTGAGGTTGTTGCTGCATGCTAGCCAGCTGTCATGACCCGCTTCTGCGCGGGTGAGGACAGCTGGCTAGCATGAGTGATGTGAGGGCTGCCATGGATTTCGGCTTTTCCTGTCCCAGGTGTCGGGCAAGCCACTCGTCGTGGATATTATGCTTGAAGGCTGCAAGGGCCTCCGCATCCGAACAGTCGACGATTTGGTTTTTCTTGGTTAATACCCATGTCCAGAATTGTCTGGCCGATTCGTCTGGCTGCTGAATTATGTGGCTTAGGTCATCAGCGTCTGGTGGTCGCACATACGTGCCTTGGAAGTTATCGAGAAATGCGGCTTCCAGGTCTTCCCAACTCCCAATTGACTCTGCTGGCAAGCTGTTAAGCCAATGCCGGGCTGGTACTTTAAGCTTGAGGGGGAGATATTTGATGGCGTGAAGATCGCCACCGCGGGCCATGTGGATGTGAAGGAGATAGTCTTTGATCCAAACTGCGGGGTCTGTTGTGCCATCGAATGATTCAATATTCACGGGTTTAAACCCTTCGGGGATTTGATGATCCATTACTTCATCTGTGAAGCACAGTGGGTGTGCGGCGCCTCTGTACTGGGCGATATCACGACGAAACTCAAAAGAGCTTTGTCTGTTTTGTTCGGCCCGGCCGGACTTACTGCGTCCGGTGCGACGATTGTCGTCACGTATCACGGGGCGCCCACGCGATCCATAGATCGATCTTGATTGTCTTGCCCTATCCTCCAATATATCTCACAAGTCCGGAGCGTTCCCCTGTGGCCCTGTGCTTTTCGAGCGATGTCGGGGTATGCGTCTAGTGAAGGGCCTAGAGGCCTCTCTGCCGCGACCACGGGGTGGTCGGTCAGCCATATTGTCTCCTAGTGATGCGGGTTCATACGCCTCCTCCTCTAATCGGGGGAGCAGTTTGCGTTTAGGGTAGCTTTTGGAGGGGCGTTCGAGCTCATGCTCTTCGGCCGCGAGGACTTCAGTCCATTTGTTGGCTAGCAGATCTTGATCAGCTCTAAGCTGTTGCTGCTTTTTATTGAGGTTGTTCGCCGTGGCCATAAGCCTGGGTTTAAAACGCTCTTGTTCAACGGGATCCTCAGGCACGGCGAATTCGTCATCGTCGAGGCTTGCCTCGTCTCCGGAGGGAGGCATGTAGTCCTCTACCTCTTCTTCTGCCGGTCTCTCATGAGGGCTGGCGTCCCCGTCCTCCTGCGCTGAATTTTATTGGAGTGGGTTGTCTTCGGCACTATCTGGGGTGTTATTATCTCTGGTGCCGGAATCTTCGTTCTTGCTATGGCGAGATTTAGAGCGGCGCCGCTGACGCCGGCGCTTGGGCTGTTTCTTGGAGGGGTCATCCTCCGCTGCCCCTTCGCCATTCCCATCCTTTGGGATATCCACCATGTATATATCATATGATGAGGTGGCTTTCCAGTGCTCGGTAGGCGCTGGTTCTTGGTCGTCTTCGGCATCGTCGTCCATACCGTCGATGTCTTCGGAGTCGTAGTCTAGCATGTCGGTTAGATCATCGACAGTGGCTACCAAGTGGGTGGTGGGTGGGTTTTGAATTTCTTCGTCTTCCGTATCCAAACCATCCTGGCCGCAGTCCGGCCAGGGCTCTCCTGATAATGAGAGATACCTTAGCGAACTCAGGATGTCGCCAAAAGGTGAGTGTTGAAAGATGTCCGAGGCAGTAAACTCGATGATCGGCGCCCAACCGGATTCGATTGGTGGGGCGCGGGAGATTCGGAGTCCGGCAAGGAGTCCGGCACCTTGGAGTCACGAGCCTCGTGAGGGACAAGATCAGTGTTCGGCTCTATCACCGTAGAGGTTGCAGTCCCCGAGGCGGTGTCTAGCCATCCGTCCTCGATCTACGCAGCGGGCTCCGAATTGAAGATCGGAGCGGGCTCGAGTGCGGCCTCCATGGCACTATCCGGTCGTAGAGCTGAATCATGCTCGTCGTGACAGTGCGGCACGCTCGGCTGTGGCTCGAATCCATCGAGGATCAAGTCCCCATGGAGGTCGGCCGTGAAGTTCAAACTTCCAAATCTGACCTGATGGCCAGGGGCGTAACTTTCGATCTGCTCTAGATGGCCAAGCGAATTGGCCCGCAGTGCAAAGCGGCCGAATACGAAGATCTGTCCGGGGAGGAAGGTCTCACCCTGGACTGCGTCGTTGATGATGATCGAAGAAGCCATCGAGCCTATCGGAGACGACACAGAGGAACTCTCAATGAAAGCACCAATGTCGGTGTCAAAACCGGCGGATCTCGGGTAGGGGGTCCCGAACTGTGCGTCTAGGCGGATGGTAACAGGAGACAAGGGACACGATGTTTTACCCAGGTTCGGGCCCTCTTGATGGAGGTAAAACCCTACGTCCTGCTTGATTAATATTGATGATGTGTGTTACAAGAGTAGATCTACCACGAGATCAAAGAGGCTAAACCCTAGAAGCTAGCCTATGGTATGATTGTTGTTCGTCCTACGGACTAAAGCCATCCGGTTTATAAAGACACCGGAGAGGTCTAGGGTTACACAGAGTCGGTTACAATGGTAGGAGATCTACATATCTGTATCGCCAAGCTTGCCTTCCATGCCAAGGAAAGTCCCATCCGCACACGGGACGAAGTCTTCAATCTTGTATCTTCATAGTCTTGGAGTCCGGCCGATGATGATAGTTCGGCTATCCGGACACACCCTAGTCCGGGACTCCCTCATCGGCCTTCTCGCAAGTTGCCCTGGCAAGAGGCTTGTCGGGGGGGCGCACAGGTCACCTCGGCAAGGCTTGTTGCCGGGTGTGGCCTCACTTGCTTCTTGCTGCTTGCTACTACAGGCATCTATCTTGATGTTCTTCATTCCTGTCTTGCCTTCTGTTGTCTTCCTTTGCCTCGCCATGCCCTGCTGTGGGGGTGGCTGCGACCGTCTGTGCACAAGTAAGGGGTATAGAAGTACCCACACTTTTGTACACCGACAGGAGCCCCTGGTCCTGGGCCACACATAAGCGCAGGGCGTAGTTGGGCCAGGCCCAAAGCGGTGCGCGGGCGGGCGTGGCAGAGGCGAACTGCCACGATCTTTCTGGCAGTTGTGTTTTCCCATGCCCCGTGTCGAGTGTGTGACGTGGGGGTCGTGCGTGGGATGATCGCAGCATGCTTGCGTTACCCCAGGGTGAACAGTAAAGAGGCGGCCCGTTTCCACCTCAAGAAGTGGGGGAAATCGTGGGGCCACTGCTCATTTACTCTCCTTGCCTTCCTCAATCTTGGAGCCGCCGTTCCACGTTTCCTCCTACGCTTGCTTTTTCCGCCACGTACGCCGCATGCATGGCACGGGGTAGGTGATGGATGCGTGGGGTATGGAAAAGTGCGCTATGGACGATACCCATGCGCTTTTGATTGGCGCGGGGAGGGCGGTCGATGTCCTGCTCGTTATCAGTGGTTTTAACGAGCAGGATTTGAAAGGGTTTTTTAGAGGCGCAAAGCCAACCCTCCATCTCCTTAGTTTGGCTATAAAAAGGGGAGGCACCTTCTCGCGTATCCTCCTTTCCTCGTCCTCCATTCATCACCATGCCGAGAGGCGTGGCCGTGGTCATTCCGCGGAGGCGACCAGATCTTCTTCCCGCCAGAAAGCCGCGGTGGTCAAGGAAGAGCCAGATGTTCTAGGTGAAGGCGTTGAACAGGGCCGCGGTTGGCGAGGTGGTCGAGGCAGAGGTGGGCGTGGAAGAGGGTCGTCCACGGCACCACCCTCTCCGCCCCATCCCCTCCTGCTTCATCGAGCGGCCATGTTGGAGACACGGTGTTGGAGTTCATCCTGCAGTTGCGCGAGTCGCTGCGTAGCCACCTCCGCCTCCCTGAGGCGTTCGCAAGGGTGCTGGAGATTGACCGGCCAGCGAAGCTGATGCTTCACATGGAGGGGTGTTACAACGACGACATGTGGGCGAACACAAAGTTCCCCGTCCCCCATGTGATGCTCCTTCGCCGGGGTTGGAAACCTTCGCACGCGCCCACTGCTTGATGAAGGGGCACGTTCTCTACTTCAAATTAGTAGAGAGTAACCTACTCTCCATCAAGGTCTTCGTGCGCTCGGGACACATGCTAGGGTGCCATGCGGAGAGCTCGACTGACGACGAGAGCTCCTCCTCGGGTGAGCGGCGAGGAGGACGGCGGCAGCAACGGCGGGAGTAGCAGGCGGGAGGATGACGGGTCCAACTAGGTGTCGGACACACCGTCCATGGGCGACGCCAGCAGCACCATCATTTGCACCTCGCCTCCTTCCCGACAAGGTTTGCTGGGGGGGCCATTCTTGGCGGTGGCTTCTGATGACCCACAAGTGTAGGGGATCTATCGTAGTCCTTTCGATAAGTAAGAGTGTCGAACCCAACGAGGAGCAGAAGGAAATGATAAGCGGTTTTCAGTAAGGTTTTCTCTACAAGCACTGAAATAGTGGGTAATAGATAGTTTTGTGATAATATAAATAGTAACGAGAAAAAGTAAATAAAGTGCAGCAAGGTGGCCCAATCCTTTATGTAGAAAAGGATAAGCCTGGACAAATTCTAATAATGAGGAAGGAGCTCCCGAGGACACATTGGGAATTATCGTCGAGCTGGTTTTCATCACGCTCATATGATTCGCGTTCGGTACTTTGATAATTTGATATGTGGGTGGACCGGTACTTGGGTACTGCCCTAACTTGGACAAGCATCCCACTTATGATTAACCCCTATTGCAAGCGTCCGCAACTACAAAAAGGAGTATTAAGGTAAACCTAACCATAGCATTAAACATATGGGTCCATATCAACCCCTAACGAAGCAACGCATAAACTAGGGTTTAAGCTTCTGTCACTCTAGCAACCCATCATCTACTTATTACTTCCCTATGCCTTCCTCTAGGCCCAAATAATGGTGAAATATCATGTAGTCGACGTTCACATAACACCACTAGAGGAGAGACAACATACATCTCATCAAAATATCGAACGAATACCAAATTCACATGACTACTAATAGCAAGACTTCACCCATGTCCTCAGGAACAAACGTAACTACTCACAAAGCATATTCATGTTCATAATCAGAGGTGTAATAATATGCATTAAGGATCTGAACATATGATCTTCCACCAAGTAAACCAATAAGTATCAACTACAAGGAGTAATCAACACTACTAGCAATCCACAGGTACCAATTTGTGGTTTTGGATACAAGATTGGATACAAGAGATGAACTAGGGTTTGAGAGGAGATGGTGCTGGTGAAGATGTTGATGGAGATTGACCCCCTCCCGATGATAGGATCGTTGGTGATGACGTTGGTGATGATTTCCCCCTCCCGGAGGGAAGTGTCCCCGGCAGAACAGCTCCGCCAGAGCCCTAGATTGATTCCGCCAAGGTTTCGCCTCGTGGCGGCGGAGTTTCGTCTCGTAAGCTTGCCCACGAATTTTTCCAGGACAAAACCCTTCATATAGCAGAAGATGGACGCCGGAGGCCCACCAGGGAGCCCAGGAGATAGGGGGCACACCCCTAGGGGGGCGCCCTCCTGTCTCCTGGACAGGGTGTGGGCCCTTGGCCTATTTCTTTTGCTCATAATTCCTTAATAATTCCAAAAAGTTGTTTCGTGGAGTCTCAGGTCTTTTGGAGTTGTGCAGAATAGGTTTCCAACGTTTGCTCCTTTTCCAGCCAGAATTCCAGCTGCCGGCATTCCCCCTCTTCATGGTAAACCTTGTAAAATAAGAGAGAATAGCCATAAGTATTGAGATATAATGTGTAATAACAGCACATAATGCAATAAATATTGATATAAAAGCATGATGCAAAATGGACGTATCAACTCCCCCAAGCTTAGACCTCGCTTGTCCTCAAGCGGAAACCGAAATCGAAAAATATGTCCACATGTTTAGAGATAGAGGTGTCGATAAAAATAAAAATACGGACATGAGGGCATCATGATCATTCTAATAACAGCAACATATATGGATTTTGTCATATGATTTCCTATGTTCAAGTAATAAGCAATTCACAAAGTCAAGTATGGTTCAAAAACTTCATTGGGAGCTAACAAACTATAATCTCAGTCATTGAAGCAATTGCAATTTATCATAACATCAGAAATTGTCAATAATAGAGCTCTCAGCAAGCTCACATACTCAACTATCTCATAGTCTCTCATAATTGTTAACACTCATGCAATACTTGTGGTTATAGAGTTTCAACCGGACACTGAGAAAGATAGGGGCTTATTGTGTTGCCTCCCAAAGTATTCACCTTTAGGTGATGTCAACAATAATAGCCTATGCCAACTTACATCCAATCGGATATATATATATCATGATCTTTAAAACATGAAGAGCTTGCCAAAGGATAAAATGAAAAAGGGAAAGGTGAGGATCACCTTGACTCAAGTATTAAAGTAAAGCATAAAGTAAAAGATAGGCCCTTCACAGAGGGAAGCAGAGGTTCTCATGCGCTTTTAGGGTTGGATACACGAAATCTTAGTGCAAAAGAACGTCACTTTATATTGCCCCTTGTATGTGGACCTTTATTATGCCATCCGTCGCTTTTATTGCTTCCACAACAAGTTCGTACAAAGCTTATTTTCTCTGCACTAATAAGCCATGCATATTTAGAGAGCAATTTTTATTGCTTGCACCGATCACAACTTACTTGAAGGATCTTACTCAATCCATAGGTAGATATGGTGGACTCTCATGGCAAAACTTGTTTTAAGGATATTTGGAAGCACAAGTAGTATCTCTACTTGGTGCAAGGAGTTTTGGCTAGCATGAGGGGGAAAGGCAAGCTCAACATGTTTTAGAAGGTCACTGACAATATACTTTAACTGAGATGTCGGAAAACATAAACCATTACGTTGTCTTCCTTGTCCAACGTCAACTCTTTTAGCATGTCATACTTAATGAGTGCTTCACAATCATAAAAGATGTCCAAGATAATATATCTATATGTGAACCCCTCTTTCCTTATCACTTCCTATTAATTGCAACGATGACCAAGGCTACGTTCATCAACTCTCAACAATTTTTATGCCTCATACTTTCTATATGTGAAGTTATCACTATCCATAAGATCAATATGAACTCTTTTGTTCTTTCTACATTCTCAAGATCATAGCAACATAGCAAAGCCCTTGACTCAACACTAGTCTTTATTATAGATAGCACACGGACTCGCTTACATAAAGAGATCACAACGAAAAACTCAAAACTACTTGATATCAAAACTTCGAACTAATAGATCAAGATACTACTAAAAGGATCGAACTAAATAAAGCGGTAAGATAGGAGTGTGATGGTGATACGATACCGGGGCACCTCCCCCAAGCTTGGCAGTTTCCAAGGGGAGTGCCCATACCCATGTGATTATTTCTTCAGAGGTGATGGAGGTGGTGATGATGACGGTGGATAATCGCACATTGAGCGTAAAAGCTCCTCCAACTTGCGGATAATGCCCTTGAGCCCAGCAATATGATCCTTCAGCAAAATATTCTCATGTGTGAGATACTTGTTTTGTATGCGCTAACTCAATCATCTTGAAAGCTTCAATCTCTGTTGGAGTGAAAAGGTTAGGTAAAGGGTGAGGGGTGTCTTCTTCTTTCACCACCGGAGCTTGAACCTCCATAGCCTTCTTGATCCCTTCACCCTTGTTACTCTCTTCCGGTTCCTCTCTTTTCAACTCTATCTTCAATAGCCAGGCATCCTTGTCTTCGTTGTTGTAGGAGGGAGAAGTCATGGTGCTCTAAATCTGCAACAAGAATAGCTTGCAACGAAAACAGAGGATATTTGCGTGATACGGTGGTCAAAACCTTCGGGAGTATATATAATAAATTTTTACCGATCAAAATACGTAACCTATAAGAAAACAGAGTCCGGGAGGCACACGAGGTGCCCACGAGACAGGGGGCGCGCCCTACAGGGGGGGCGCCCTCCTCTCTTGTGGGAGCCTCGTGTCCCTTTCGGACTACTTCTTTCTTCCTAAAATCCTTAAATAATCCAAAACTGATGAAAATTGCCATTAGAGTTGTTTTGGAGTCGGTTTACTTACCTTACCATGTACCTATGCCTTTTCGGAGTTTGGAACGTTCTGGAAAGTGTCTCTTATGTATTCCTCAGGGGTTATGGTTTCAATAATATTAGTTTCAACATTGATAGGATTACCTGAAATATAATGTTTAATTCTTTGACCGTTTACCACCCTCGGATTTGTGCCTTCAAAGTTGTTGATTTTTATAGCACCAGAGCGATAGACCTCCTCGACAACGTAGGGACCTTCCCATTTTGAGAGAAGTTTTCCTGCAAAAAATCTTAAACGAGAGTTGAACAATAACACATAATCTCCTACGTTAAACTCACGCTTTTGTATCCTCTTATCATGCCAGCGTTTGACTTTTTCTTTGAAGAGCTTGGCATTCTCATATGCTTGGGTTCTCCATTCGTCAAGTGAGCTAATATCGAATAACCTCTTCTCACCGGCAAGTTTGAAGTCATAATTAAGCTCTTTAATAGCCCAATATGCTTTATGTTCAAGTTCAAGAGGTAAATGACATGCTTTTCCATAAACCATTTTATAAGGAGACATACCCATAGGATTTTTGTATGCAGTTCTATAGGCCCATAATGCATCATCAAGTTTTTTGGACCAATTCTTTCTAGATCTATTCACAGTCTTTTGCAAAATTAATTTGAGCTCTCTATTGCTCAACTCTACTTGACCACTAGACTGCGGGTGATAAGGAGATGCAATTCTATGATTGACATCATACTTAGCAAGCATCTTACGGAAAGCACCATGAATAAAGTGTGAACCACCATTAGTCATAAGATATCTAGGGACTCCAAACCTCGGAAAAATAACTTCTTTAAGCATTTTAATAGAAGTGTTATGATCAGCACTACTAGTTGGAATAGCTTCTACCCACTTAGTAACGTAATCAACAGCAACTAAAATATGTGTATAACCATTGGAGGCAGGAAAAGGTCCCATATAATCAAAGCCCCAAACATCAAACGGTTCAATAACAAGAGAATAATTCATAGGCATTTCTTGACGTCTACTGATGTTACCTATTCTTTGACATTCATCACAAGATACGACAAACTTACGAGCATCTTTGAAAAGAGTAGGCCAATAAAAACCAGATTGTAGTACCTTGTGTGCAGTTCTATCTCCAGCGTGGTGTCCTCCATAGGATTCAGAGTGACACTTGCGTAGGATTTGTTCCTGTTCATGCTCAGGCACACAACGTCTAATAATACCATCTACTCCTTCTTTATAAAGGTGTGGATCATCCCAGAAGTAATGTCTTAAATCATAAAAGAACTTTTTCTTTTGCTGGTATGTGAAACTAGGCGGTATATATTTAGCAACAATGTAATTAGCATAGTCAGCATACCAAGGAGCAGTACGAGAAGCATTGACAACCGCTAATTGTTCATCAGGAAAACTATCATTAATAGGCAGTGGGTCATCAAGAACATTCTCTAGCCTAGACAAGTTGTCTGCAACGGGGTTCTCAGCTCCCTTTCTATCAATAATATGCAAGTCAAATTCTTGGAGCAAGAGAACCCATCTAATGAGTCTAGGCTTAGCATCTTTCTTTTCCATAAGATATTTAATAGCAGCATGATCAGTGTGAATAGTAACTTTGGAATCAACAATATAAGGTCTAAACTTATCACATGCAAACACAACTGCTAAGAATTCTTTTTCAGTGGTAGCATAATTTCTCTGGGCAGTATCAAGAGTCTTACTAGCATAATGGATAACATTCAATTTCTTATCGACTCTTTGCCCTAGAACAGCACCTACAACATAATCACTAGCATCGCACATAATTTCAAAAGGTAAATTCCAATCAGGTGGCTGAACAATAGGTGTTGTGATCAAAGCTTTCTTAAGTGTTTCAAATGCTTCTACACAATCATCATCAAAGACAAAAGGAATATCTTTTTGCAATAAATTAGTCAGAGGCCTAGAGATTTTAGAAAAGTCCTTAATGAACCTCCTATAAAAACCGGCATGACCAAGGAAACTTCTTATACCTTTTATGTCCTTGGGACATGGCATCTTTTCAATAGCATCAACTTTGGCTTTATCAACTTCAATACCCCTCTCGGAGATCTTGTGTCCCAAGACAATGCCTTCATTAACCATAAAGTGACACTTTTCCCAATTCAGGACGAGACTAGTGTCTTCGCATCTCTGCAAAACTCGATCAAGGTTGCTCAAACAATCATCAAAAGAGGATCCATAGACGGAGAAGTCATCCATGAATACCTCACAAATCTTTTCACAAAAATCAGAAAATATAGCCATCATGCATCTTTGAAAGGTAGCAGGTGCATTACATAAACCAAAAGGCATACGTCTATAAGCAAAAGTACCAAAAGGGCAAGTAAAAGTAGTTTTAGATTGATCCCCCGCTGAAACAGGTATCTGAGAGAAGCCAGAATAACCATCTAGAAAGCAAAAATGTGTGTGTTTGGATAACCTTTCTAGCATTTGATCAATAAAAGGTAAAGGGTAATGATCTTTCTTAGTAGCTTTATTTAACTTGCGGAAATCAATTACCATCCTATAGCCTGTAATAATTCTTTGCGGGATCAATTCATCTTTATCATTAGGGACAATGGTAATACCTCCCTTTTTAGGACACAATGGACAGGGCTTACCCATTCACTATCAGCAACGGGATAAATAATACCTGCCTCAAGGAGTTTTAGTATCTCCTTTCTCACCACTTCCTTCATTTTGGGATTTAATCGTCTTTGAGGATCTCTAACAGGTTTGGCATCTTTCTCCACTGAAATTTTGTGTTGACATAATGTGGGACTAATGCCTTTGAGATCATCCAGGGTATATCCTATAGCAGCTCGGTGCTTCTTAAGAGTTTTCAATAATCTTTCTTCTTCTTTCTCTGAAAGGTTAGCACTGATAATAACAGGATATATTTCTTTTTCATCAAGATAAGCATACTTAAGATTATCAGGTAACGGTTTGAGTTCAAACACGGGATCACCCTTGGGTGGAGGGGGGTCCCCAAGAATTTCAATGGGAAGATTATGTTTTAGCATCGGTTCTTGTTTAAGGAACACTTCATCTATTTCTTCTCTTTCCTTCATAAACATATCGTTTTCGTGGTGTAGCAAATATTGTTCTAACGGATCAGTTAGAGGAACATCAATGGAAGCAAGACCAATAATCTCATCCTTACTAGATGGTTCCTTTTCACGATGTTGTCTACTAAACTTAGCTAAATTAAACTCATGAGACATACCATCTAAGCCAACAGTGACAATATTCTTTTCACAATCAATTTTAGCACTAGCAGTGTTCAAGAAGGGTCTACCAAAAATAATGGGACAAAAATCATCTTGTGGGGAACCGAGAACAAGAAAATCAGCAAGGTATTTAATCTTCCCACACAAGACTTCAACATCTCTAACAATCCCAATAGGTTTAATGGTGTCCCTATTAGCAAGCTTAATAGTAACATCAATATCTTCTAATTCAACTGGTGCAATATCATGCATAATTTCTTTATAAAGATCATAAGGTATCGCATTAGCACTAGCACCCATATCACATAAGCCATGATAACAATGATCTCCAATTTTAACAGAAATAACAGGCGTGCCTACAACAGGTCTACATGTCTTAGTATCTGGTCTAGCAATATTAGCAGTTTCACCCAAGAAAGAGATAACATGCCCATCTAAGTCCTCATCCAAGAGATCTTTAATCATAGCAATACCAGGTTCAACATTAATTTGCTCAGGAGGTGTATAGGTCCTAGTATTACTCTTACGAACAACAGTCGAAGCTTTAACATGATCTTTTATCCTAACAGGAAAAGGAGGTTTTTCAACATAAGCATAGGAATAATAGGATCACTATATGTAATAGTCTTCTCTTCGACTGTAATAGGTGCAACTACTTTCACTTCAACAGGAGGATTATATTTAAACCACTTCTCTTTAGGGAGATCAACGTGAGTAGAAAAGGTTTCACAAAAAGTAGCTACTATCTCAGAGTCAAGTCCATACTTAGAGCTAAATCCACGGAAAGCATCGGTATCCATAAAAGATTTAACACAATCAAACTTAGGTGTCATACCTGACTCCTTACCATCGTCGGAACCCCAATCTTCAGCGTTGTGTTTAATTCTTTCCAATAAGTCCCATTTGAAATCAATAGTCTTCAGCATATAGGAACCAGCACAAGAGGTATCAAGCAAGTTGCGATTATCAAGAGAAAGTCGAGCATAAAAATTCTGAATAATCATTTCCCGAGAGAGCTCATGATTGGGGCATGAATATAACATTGACTTAAGCCTCCCCCAAGCTTGAGCGATGCTTTCTCCTTTGCGAGGCCAGAAATTATATATGTAATTACGATCACGATGAACAAGATGCATAGGATAGAACTTCTGGTGAAACTCCAATTTCAATCGCTTATAATTCCAAGAACTTGTATCATAACATAGCCTATACCATGTCATTGCATATCCCTTCAAAGATAAAGGGAAGACCTTCCTTTTGACAACATCATCGGGAATACCTGCAAGCTTAAATAATCCACAAACTCCATCCACAAAGATAAGGTGTAAGTCGGGATGCAATGTTCCGTCTCCTGCAAAAGGATTAGCTATCAGTTTTTCTATCATACCCGAAGGAATCTCAAAGTGAACATTTTCATATGGTTCAGTAGGTTGAGGAGCATTTCTTTGCTCTTCTGGTTGGGGTGAAGATACCCCAAAGAAGCCACTCAAAGGATTAGTTTCCATAGTGACAAGTAACAGAAAATTTCAGCACACAATATAAATGTTTCCTTACCAAGTTCCACTCACCAAGAGCGCTACACTCCCTGGCAGTGGCACCAGAAAAGAGTCTTGATGACCCACAAGTGTAGGGGATCTATCGTAGTCCTTTCGATAAGTAAGAGTGTCGAACCCAATGAGGAGCAGAAGGAAATGATAAGCGGTTTTCAGTAAGGTTTTCTCTGCAAGCACTGAAATAGTGGGTGATAGATAGTTTTGTGATAAGATAAATAGTAACGAGCAAAAGTAAATAAAGTAAATAAAGTGCAGCAAGGTGGCCCAATCCTTTATGTAGCAAAGGATAAGCCTGGACAAATTCTAATGATGAGGAAGGAGCTCCCGAGGACACAATGGGAATTATCATCAAGCTAGTTTTCATCACGCTCATATGATTCGCGTTCGGTACTTTGATAATTTGATATGTGGGTGGGCCGGTACTTGGGTACTGCCCTCACTTGGACAAGCATCCCACTTATGATTAACCCCTATTGCAAGCGTCCGCAACTACAAAAAGGAGTATTAAGGTAAACCTAACCACATCATTAAACATATGGGTCCATATCAACCCCTAACGAAGCAACGCGTAAACTAGGGTTTAAGCTTCTGTCACTCTAGCAACCCATCATCTACTTATTACTTCCCTATGCCTTCTTCTAGGCCCAAATAATGGTGAAATATCATGTAGTCGACGTTCACATAACACCACTAGAGGAGAGACAACATACATCTCATGAAAATATCGAACGAATACCAAATTCACATGACTACTAATAGCAAGACTTCACCCATGTCCTCAGGAACAAACGTAACTACTCACAAGCATATTCATGTTCATAATCAGAGGTGTAATAATATGCATTAAGGATCTGAACATATGATCTTCCACCAAGTAAACCAATAAGTATCAACTACAAGGAGTAATAAACACTACTAGCAACCCACAGGTACCAATTTGTGGTTTTGGATACAATATTGGATACAAGAGATGAACTAGGGTTTGAGAGGAGATGGTGCTGGTGAAGATGTTGATGGAGATTGACCCCCTCCTGATGAGAGGATCATTGGTGATGACGTTGGCGATGATTTCCCCCTCCCAGAGGGAAGTGTCCCCGGCAGAACAGCTCCGCCAGAGCCCTAGATTGATTCCGCCAAGGTTCCGCCTCGTGGCGGTGGAGTTTCGTCTCGTAAGCTTGCCCACGAATTTTTCCAGGACAAAACCCTTCATATAGCAGAAGATGGATGCGGAGGCCCACCAGGGAGCCCAGGAGATAGGGGCGCACCCTCCTGTCTCCTGGACAGGGTGTGGGCCCCCTGGCCTATTTCTTTTGCTCATAATTCCTTAATGATTCCAAAAAGTTGTTTCGTGGAGTCTCAAGTCTTTTGGAGTTGTGCAGAATAGGATTCCAACATTTGCTCCTTTTCCAGCCAGAATTCCAGCTGCCGGCATTCCCCCTCTTCATGGTAAACCTTGTAAAATAAGAGAGAATAGCCACAAGTATTGAGATATAATGTGTAATAACAGCCCATAATGCAATAAATATGGATATAAAAGCATGATGCAAAATGGACGTATCAGCTTCCCAGTCCAACTCCTTGAACTTCTCGGGGTTGCCGCTCTAGTGGCTGGCGCTGGAGGGCCGGAGAAGACAAAGAATGCGGGTGGCGGGCCGTCAAGTCATAGTACAATGGCACCGACGCCTTCGGCTCATATTGGCGAACCGCTGCCTCATCTTCCAGCTTCTTCCCCGACAACGTCATCACCAGCCCTCTCCTGGACGGCCGTCGGGAGGCTCTCTTGGTGTCTTCTATTGCTCGTACCTCGCCTAGGTGCTCTTTTTTCCCTCCTGCTGCCCTAGGCCGCTTCCTGAGGAGAGGGACAAGAAAAGGATTACGGGCACCTTATCTCTTTTTTTAAAAGCCCGCGGGCACTTGTCGAATTTAGACTTTGTGATTCCTTGCTCATGTTCACATCCCGTATGAATTGTACTTGTAAACAACGTACTAATGAAGAAAATGGTGCTTGGCGGGTTCTTTTGTGCACGAGCGAGGCTCACACCAAGGGGCAAGTCCTCATTATCTTAGAATAAACATCGTCACCCGGCAACAGACCTTGCCGTCCTCCAGAGTGGAGCAGGATTAGGCCTTTCATTTATTCCATTCCCATCGTACCACAACCAAGTTCCGGCCTAAAAAAGGGGTTCTGGGCGCGGAAAGAGGGGGCACGGTGGTAGAGGAATGAATGAAGTTTCATACGTCCAAGTTTCATACGGAAGTACATAGCATGGGATAAAAAGACTTATCTAAGTCTGTAGCCCCCGACAACTTTGGCTCGTCGTGGTTGGATACTTGAGGTCGCAGCCCACGGCAACCTCGGCTTGCCGGGGTCAGGACGCTGATCCATCCCCTCTCCTCCCAGGGGTTTGGCAGAAATGCGTGTGCATCCTGCGAACCAAAAAGGATCGGAAAGAACAGGAAAGACGCGCATTCGACCTCTGTGCTAGGGGTTAGTCACTGTTTGAGCACTATCGACACCAACATACAAAGAGAAAAACCTGACCTAGCATGCATGCTAAAACTTAGGGTGCCAGCGCTTCATTTATTTATCTGTTGCTCAGGGTCTGCGCCTGGCTTGTACAAAGGGTTACATGCCTTGTCGGCAAGGCTTGCACAAAAGGTGGTCTTCCGGGAGGCCCGGCAACCGCACCTTATGGGTAAAGCTTATGAAGATGTTTGCCGTCCCAGGAGTTGCTCACCAAAACACCATCTTCGGTCCCCAGGCGGACAACGCCGGCCGAGGGGACTCGTATTACCCGATAAGGGCCTTTCCACTTTGGCGTCAACTTGCTAGAATTCTTGGCCGACTGAACGCGCCGAAGAACAAGGCCGCCTTCCTCAAAGCTTCAGGCATGAACCTCGCGGCTATAGTGGCAGCGCAAAGTTTGCTGGTGGCACACAGCCCGCACAGCCGCCCGAAGACGATCTTCCTCAAGGAGCACTGTGTCATCTTGGCGCAACCGCTCTTGCTCAAGCCCATCACAAGCGAGCACTGGAGGCGGCCCATATGTGAGTTTCGTGGGGAGAACTACCTCTGCCACGGATAAGAGGGAGATGGGTATCTGGCCGGTGGCTCGATTTGGCATCATTCTAACTGACCAAAGAACCGCCGACAACTCGTCAATCTAGCATCTTCCGCACTTGCATAGCTTGTCCAAAGTTTTTGTCCTTGCCGCCGAGGTCTTGGACGTGTTGCACGATGGTGCAACTTGAGAACTGCACGCCGTTGCCAGTGGCAATCCTGTTTGGCACACCAAAACGGCGGACTAGCCCCTTAAAGGATTCGACGGCTGATAGCCTCATAAAAAGGAAAGATTACTAAAGGTTGAGGTAACTTAGCTTTTTGGTCGCTGCGTAGATCATTGTTGCGGCCATGGGCGCCGCCACTAGCCTTTCTGCTTCGGAGCCATGGCAGTGAGAGAGCTGCTATACTAACTACTGACCAGATTCTCACAACTAATGGCCCCTACCTGGTGCGCCAAAGATGTCGGGGAAACCGATCACCTATGGGGTCACAAGGATCCCTTCTTTGTTCGGCGAGAGTTAGTTGCACGAAGAGCAGGTCGAGCAGTTAGGACACAGAGGATTTTTATCTAGGTTCAGGCAGCAAGGATGCGTAACATTCTAGTCCTGCTTTATCTGGTTATATGAGTGTTCTTAAGCTTTTGAATTGGCTACAATGCGTGCTTTGTCCAAAAGTCCGAATCCTCTCTCTGTGCGTCTTGGGCCTCCTTTTATACACAAAGGGGTTGCCGCAGTGGCACATAGGAGGTGGCAAGCTACAGCAATACAAGCTTATCGATTGATCACGTAGGACAAGCGCATTTAATGCGATGCCTACGTGTCCTCACCTTTATTGGGGACGGCAACAGAGGCCATCCCGTCCTTCGCTGCTTCCCCTCATCTTGCCACGCGTCTGGGCTGACGAGGCATGCAGCGCCATGCTGGCCAACCAGCTGTTGTATTGGCAAAGCGGTAGGCCTCCACATAGATCTGCATGCTGCCACGCAGGCACCTACTTAGCTGGCATACTTAACGTCGCGTTGGAGTGGTGGTAAGGTGGCGAAACCTTGCCGAGCGCGGGCTGTGCCATGGTCCAGCGATCGTCTCCGGCAAGGCTTGCCGGGGGCTTTGGAATTGTCCCCGGCAAGGTTCTTGTCGGGGGTCTTCATCACTTGTTCCCACGTGGACTTGTGGGTTGTCGATCTTCATGAGGAGCCGCACGCTACCAGGCATGTGCTCTCCAAATCCTGGTCTTGAACATTGTCGATGGTGTCAGAGTTCTCAACCCCAAGGGCAGGGGCCTTGCCGGCCTTCTCGCAAGTTGCCCGACAAGAGGCTTGCCGGGGGCGCGTAGGTCACCTTGGCAAGGCTTGTTGCCGGGCGTGGCCTCGCTTGCTTCTTGCTGCTTGCTACTCCTGGCAGCTTTCTTGATGTTCTTCGTTTCTGTCTTGCCTTCTGCTGTCTTCGTTTGCCTCACCATGCCCTGCTATGGGGGTGGCTGCGACCGTCCGTTAACAAGCAAGGCGTACAGAAGTACCCACACTTGTGTACACCGACATTGGGGCTGTTTGGCGAAAGTCAATGTGCCGATCGACTGTGGACAGCGTTAATTTGGGCTATGCTAAGAATAGCGTTGGCTATAGATTTCTAGTAGGGAAATCTGACATACCTGACCAGAAGGTCGATACAATTATAGAGTCTAAGGATGCTACATTATTTAAGGATATTTTCCCCATGAGAGATATGCAAAGCACTTCTAGACTAGAATCTAATGAGACTCCTAAACCTGCCATTCCGATGAAATACTATGAACACAAAAGTGATGAAAGCTCCACGGAGGATGACGAGGAAGCTCCTGTTAGGAGCAAGAGACAAAGGACTGCGAAGTCTTTTGGTGATGATTTCCTCGTGTACCTCGTGGATGATGACACTCCCAGTTCCATTTCAGAAGCTTATGCATCTCCGGATGCTGACTACTGGAAGGATGCGGTCTGTAGCGAGATGGATTCCATCTTGGCTAACGGGACATGGGAGATCACTAATCGTCCTTATGGTTGTAAACCATTGGGATGTAAGTGGGTGTTCAAGAAGAAGCTTAGGCCCGATGGTGTTGTTGAGAAGTACAAGGCTAGGCCTGTGGCCAAGGGTTATACCCAGAAACAAGAAGAGGATTTCTTTGACACTTACTCACCTGTGGCTAGACTGACAACCATCTGAGTGTTACTCGCTTTGGCTGCCTCGCATGGTCTCCTTGTTCATCAGATGGACGTTAAGACGACTTTCCTTGACGGAGAGCTAGACGAGGCAATTTACATGCAACAGCCAGATGGCTTTGTAGTAAATGGCCAGGAAAGAAAGGTGTGTAAGCTAGTGAAATATCTGTATGGCCTGAAATAAGCGCCTAAGCAATGGCATGAGAAATTTAATACAACTTTGACATCTGCTGGCTTTGTTGTTAACGAAGCTGAAAAATGTGTATACTATCGCTATGGTGGGGGCGAAGGAGTTATACTCTGTCTGTATGTCGATGGCATACTGATATTTGGGACCCACCTCAAAGTAATTGAGGAGGTCAAGGCTTTTCTATCTCATAACTTTGAGATGAAAGACCTGGGTGTGGCTGATGTTATCTTGAACATCAAGCTACTGAGAAATACTGGGGGTGGAATTACACTTTTGCAATCCCACTATGTTGAGAAGATTTTGAGCTGTTTTGGATATTCAGACTGCAAACGTTCTGCAACACCATATGATCCTAGCGTGCGGATTCGAAAGTTCGAAGGCACAGCTGTAGATCAATTGAGATATTCTCAAGTGGTTGCTTCACTGATGTACCTAGCTTGTGCTACTCGTCCTGACATCTCATTTGCTGTGTACAAACTGAGCCGGTTTGTTTCCAATCCGGGAGATGTGCATTGGCATGTTGTTGAGCGAGTTATGCGCTATTTGCAAGGTACTGTGAACTACGGGATTCACTATTATGGGTACCCGATGGTACTTGAGGGGTATAGTGATTCTAACTGCATATCTGATGCTGATGAGATGAAAGCCACAAGTGAATATGTCTTTACACTTGGTGGTGGTGCTGTTTCCTAGAAGTCTTGCAAGCAAACGATCTTAACCAGATCGACTATCCAAGCAGAACTCACAACATTAGACACATCCTGCGTCGAAGCAGAATGGCTTCGAGAGCTTTTGATGGATTTGCCGGCGGTTGATAAACCAGTGCCGGCTGTCCTTATGAACTATGACAATCAAACGGTGATTCTCAGGGCTAAAAGTTCAAAGGACAACATGAAATCCACAAAGCACATAAGAAGAAGATTGAAATCTGTCAGAAAGTCAAGAAACTCCGGAGTAATAGCGTCGGATTATATCCAGACGGCTAAGAATCTGACAGACCCTTTTGCTAAAGGTCTATCACGGATTGTGATAGAAAATGCATCGAGGGAGATGGTTATGAGACCCACGTAAGTTGCCATGGGGGTAACCCAACCTATGTGATCGAAGATCCCGTGAATTAGGACCTGGGAAAACAATCCAGCGGTCAACTAAGGAGAGTATCCTTAATTATTCCACTCTGTTGGAGATGCAATAATACTCTCAATTCTGTAAGGCAGGTCGACTTTCGTCTTAATGTGTTCCAAAGCTTATGTAAGCAAGATGCTAACCTACAGAGCACTCTTTGGAGGAACACACCTATGTGAGCCCGATTGCTGGTCACAGTCTATGAGATTGGGTGATATCTAGGAAGCTCACGAGAAGGTACGGAGTATGACTAATAAGCTCCACCCGTGAGGTTTAGCTTTCGACAGCCACGTATCAGCTGACAATAGGCGAAACTTCTACACGCCAAACTGACAATTCAAGGCATAGTCCATTGTTCAGTTGTGAAGAAGTCTAATCATGTTGCTCTAGGTGGAAGTTCAACTTAACAGTCTCCACTGAAATTTCTGATATATCAAACATTGTTTGGAACAGTTGACAAACTTATGTGCCTCGAGATCTGGTGGGGGATTGATGCATTATGGATGGGCTTAGGCCCATATAAGACACTAATCCCTGGTTAATCTTGAGGCCCATGTATGAGATGGCAGGTGGTGGGAAGTTTAGTCCCACCTTGCTAGTTGAGGAGAGTTGAGACCCCTTTATAAGGGTTGCTCTACCACTTGCCATTGGGAGCTTGGGAAGAGGAGTGGTACACGCGCGCTCCTCCTCCTCCGCCGCCCGCCTCGCCTCGTCACGACGCGCGCGCGCCCGCTGGTTGCGTGAATGAGCCGAGCCGAAGCTTATTTTTGCCGCTCAGGAACGAATTAATTAATCAGGGATTAATTAACGAGTCGCTAACAGGTGGGCCACTGTCCGAGGCGTTGGACTGTGGGCTGACTTGCGTTGTCGGGATTGGTCGACTCCCTTGTCGGGGGTGCGACCCTTCTCCAACTCCCTTGCCGGGAGTGCGTCGACTCGGTCGTGGGCCTCCGCCCAGGCCCACGACTTCCTACCCCGACGGCCTATATAAGAAGGCTCTGCCCAGTGGAGTGACCTAGTTCGGTTCACCCACTCCCTCTCGCGTAACCTAGCCGTCATCTACTGTTCCTCTCTCTGTGCTGCTTTCGGTGACCCCATCCCAACGGCCGCGTGCACGGCTGGTCGGGGGAGCAGGTGCCTCCGGAACCCTGTCGTTCGAGATCCTGCCCGGGAGAACGGCAATAAGGTTTTTGGGTTGCGTCTCGACGTGACTGCTCCCGATGCATCCCCAACTTCGTCTGCCTCTTCTTCCACTACTTCCGCTGCATCGACACCATGGCCGCCGCCGCCGCCAAGAAAAATGCTACGGACGACGCCGAGGCTACTGCCGCTGCCGCCGCGTTGGCCTGGCCAACCGGAGGGTATGATCTGTTCATCCCTCGTTTACTTGTACTTGTACTAGCCGTATATGTGCTGCTCATAGATGGTTCGCTTCTATGTTCTGTACGTGCTAATATGCTTAGGTATGGCTATGAGTTGCATACCTTTTATGCCATACTTACCGTTTACTCGTGGATTGGTCTAATTGGAAACATGCTAATATTTCCAACACTGGAAGCAATTAACAACGCGGCTGATGCTGAAACAAACACTGTGGTTTTTGCTGGAACCAGCGAGAATTTTTGCTACCACAGGCCGATGCCGGAGCTTATACCAGCACATACGTTCTGCTACAACCGGTGAAGGTCCGAGTTAGAACCAGCAGGAATTTTTGCTACAACCGCTGAAGCCCCGAGCTGGATCAGCACCAATTTTTGATGCATCGGCTCAAGAGTTTCTATGGCGGCGACGGTAAGCCTTGATTTTTGTTTCAACCCACCACCATAAAAGCTTCTAGCCATAAGATTTTTTGCTATGATGGGAAGCTGCATCTGGCGGTTATGTTTCCTCCATGGCGACGGCAACGGCGACGACGACTTTTTTGCTTGCAAGGTACTGGAACCGGACCAACGCCGGTGCTGCAACTGTTATAGGTGAAAGCTACAACCGGCCATGGAAAACTGCAACCTCGCAGGCTGCAGCCGGCGGTGGGGCCTGGCGAGCTGCGCCGGCGTGCGGCGGCGGCGAGCCGACGAACGGCACGACGGAAGCTGCAAGTGGGGAGGTTGCGTGTGGCGTCGAGCAAGCAGGGATAGGATGGTACTGCCGTAGGGAAGAACAAGAATCCAGTACGCGAGGGGGGGGGGTAGGGACTTAATCGGGCGGTTGCGAAAGCACGTATCGTGCGGGTCCGCTTTGACCGGCCCAAATTTGGGCCGGCGTGCCGGCGCCTAGCACTGGCCAAAGAAAAAGGAGAGGATTTCAGTAACAACTTTATGTCCCAAATTTTTTTTATGCTGCTCATCCTTCCTAGCGAAACAAAATACGTTAGGCATTTGAAATAAAAGAAGCATTGCAAATAGTATTTGCTATGCATAAGTAGCTCTTTTTTTTTTTGCGAGGATATGCATAAGTAGCTTGCCACGCGGTACACGCAGTAATGGAAAGCGACGCGAGAGAGTAACAGGCGTCAGGCGTGAGACTGAGAGATGTCTACTTTCACCTCTCTCTCTCATTTTTGACACCTAAAATGTCTGGTTTCACCTTGACTTGACCTGGCGCCGTTGGTGTTCACATTCGTAGGTACCTAGTCAACACTCAACAACACCCTGATTACCCCCCTCTGTCCGACGGCGGCGGCAGCCGGCAGCCAGCAACAAGTAATGTGGATCGGGTGAGTAGTAGGATAAGAAGATGTGTCATTTGGGCATGGACCGAGTCGCCGAATACCGAAACAGAGCAATCGCCCCGCGGAGAGACTTGCTCGCGCACGTGGGCGTGGCGCATCGCGGCATGCACGGGCTACTTCTTCGCGCCTGCTGGCTTCCTCGTCAGTCGTCACTCACGCCAGGTGCAGAGAACCAGCCCCAGATCACAATCCCCGTCTCTGTTTTGTTAGGGCATCTCCAGCCGCGCCCCCAACAGGTCCTCTAGGCCAATTTTTCGGCGCCGGCTCCGAAAAAACGGCCCAGTCGCGTCCACAGTACGCCGAAAATCGCCGGTTCGGACCTTTTTTCCGCCCGGCGGTCACAGGCCGAACCCGGCGCGCTGGGGAGCCGTTGGGGGCTCCGGCGCTAGGAAAAAGCACGCCTGGCCCACACCGACAGGGGAAAAGTCAAGGTTTTCTTCCCCCGACTCGCTTCGCACCCCTCGCGCCCTCGGCCACCACTAGCTATATCCCGGTGACGGCCGCCGGCCTACTCTGCTAGATAGCCATTCCCCGCCGGAAAATAGCAGCGCTTCGCCGCAGCAGCCCCTCCCGCAGCAGCTGGGCGTTTCCGGCCGCCATTTCCGGCCGCGGAGGCGCGGTTTAACGGCGGGTACACGCCCACCGAGCGCAAGGTGTTCGGCGTTTTGACTGTCTCGGCGATGGACTCGGATGAGGAGGAAGAGCTCGCCGCGCTGCTGGAGGAGGAAGTCGCGGCCGACGTCCAGGAAGAAGAGCATCTGATGGTGCTCGCCGCCCTCGCCCAGCTGCTGGCGAGCAATGAAAAGCCGTGTCGAGGTGGCTCGGCGCCGGGGCGGGTGAAAGCAAAGAACCGGCATCGTTTGCAAGGCTACTGCATGCTCTACTCTGACTACTTCGCCGATGCTCCACTTCATGGCGAGAGAACATTTCGGCGCCGTTATCGGATGAGCCGAAAGCTCTTCCTCAGGATTGTGAATTCCATCTGGGAGTTCGACAACTACTTCAAGTGCAAGATGGATTGCACTGGCGCTCTTGGATTCACCTCCATCCAGAAGTGCACGACAGCGATGAGGATGCTTGCATATGGAGCTCCCAGTGATTCACTCGACGACTAGGGGCGCATGGCCGAGTCCACCAGCATAGAGTGTTTCTACAAGTTCTGTCGGGCAGTGATGGCAGTGTTTGGGCCACAATACTTGAGAACACCCAATGCGGAAGACACTGCTCGGATCCTAGCCCAGAATGCAGCAAGAGGATTTCCTGGGATGCTTGGAAGCATCGACTGCATGCATTGGAAATGGAAGAACTGCCCATTTGGTTGGCAGGGAATGTACAAAGGCGCCAAAGGCGGTTGCAGTGTGGTGCTTGAGGCGGTAGCCACACAGGACCTCTGGATTTGGCACTCCTTCTTTGGTATTCCAGGAACTCACAATGACATCAACGTGCTGCAGTGCTCTCCTGTTTTTACCAAGCTCGTTGAGGGCCATTCTGCTCCGGTGAACTTCGAGATCAATGGGCACCAATACAACAAGGGGTACTATCTAGCTGATGGCATCTATCCGAGATGGTCGACATTTGTGAAGACGATCTCAAACCCTGTGGCAGGAGGCAAGAACGCCTGGTTTGCGAAGCTTCAGGAGGCTTGCAGGAAGGATGTCGAGCGAGCATTTGGTGTGCTCCAATCTCGATTCGCTGTTGTTCGGTACCCCGCTCAGACCTGGTCGAAAGATCAAATGTGGGAGATCATGACTTGCTGTGTCATCTTGCACAACATGATCATCGAGAGCGAGCAAGAAGACCCAGTGTTTGACACTGAACCATACTACAGGCAGGGTCCTCTAGCCGAAGTTGATCACCAGCTACCGGCAACTTGGACTGCCTATCTCAGTATGCGTCAGGAGATCTGAGACCCACAGGTGCATCATCAACTCCAGAAAGATCTGATTGAGCACCTATGAAGGCTCAAGGGGGACGCCGCGTGATGAAATACGAGTTTTTATTTGTTGAACTATATAATTTGTATTGAACTATTTGTTGTTGTAGTATTTTGTTGAAGTATTTGATTTTTCTGTGATGAAATATGTGATAAGGAATAATTGTGTTGATAATTGAACGCCGAGACACGGCAAAACCACGCCGAATATGGGCCTATTCTCGCCCATATGGGCCGTTTATTCACCGAAATTGGGCTGCAAAGTGGGCCAATTTCGGCGCCTGGGGCGAGCTGGGGGCGACGACTGGGCGCAAAACCACCCCCAGCGCCGAGTGTATCGCCGGCTCGCCCCCAGGGGGCGATTTGTATGCGTCCTGAGGGGGCCAACGGCTGGAGATGCCCTTAGTGCCATGGATCACTACCACTCGCCAGCAGTATCGCTTTCGTTCCTTTTTGTTCCTGTACTGCCTATCTGGTGTCTACCACGCCAGCATCTCGCCCGGTTCGCACCCGCGCAAGTGATGGGTCAGCGAACACCTATGTGTGACACGAATGAAGTCTGTTTTAAACTCACATTTTGTTCGGGTCAAACTCTCACATCTGAATCTATGAAATCGACACGATACACTCTTTTTTTTTGAGGAAAGACACCTCACACTCTTTGGTCTTGGTCATTAGTGCCCTTCACGCCGTTTTAGGAGTGCATTCGGTGACGTGGCACCATGTTTTGCTGACTCGGACCGAATTAATGGCGCCACATGTGTTATCTCAAACCATGGGTCCACACCAGGCGAGGTGAGGAACAAAATTAGGGTTCCGACTCGGGCGGCGATTGGCGGCGACAATAATGATGGTGTTGCCCTCGAGTGCTTCATCATCATTTTATGGTGGAGAGCTTTGAAGGAGATAGCCAATGGAGTATGAGTCGATAAAGAACTACAGCCAGTGTGGAAGCAAGGGGCCACTATGAATATTGAATATTCTAAAGTCCAATAAACCCTGGAAGGAGGTACTATGCATGCGTGGATGCTCAACTAAGCTCGATTTCATAGTCGCCCTCTTTTGTCGTTCCTTTGTTATTTATCTCTAGTTCATTTTTTATATATATTTTGCATCAATTGAACAACATGGGTTCATTGGGTGGCATTAGTGATCAAAGATGCAATTTCTGCATGAATTGTTGGGAGATCTTCGGGATAACATATGGAGGCTGGAGGATGATGTTGCTACTTAGTCAAGTGAAGGAGAAATTACTGCTGTGAGAGAGGAATTGGAGAAGAAGAATGCATAGTAATTTCAGAAATTAGGGCAATATGTGAGAGAAAAACATGATTCTAATGTATAGATGTGTGTTTTAGGGCATGATGATCTTTCTGATTGATTTAGTTGCAGGGTTGTTATTATCTTAGTTGCTGGTTGACTGCTGCAATGTTATCCATTTGAGTGATCTTGCAATATATTGGACCCGGATCATGGTTGAATGAAATTGAAATTCCAAATATGTTGTGTATGTTGACAGTATTGATTGAATTGTCACTTTTGACAACAAGTATGTGCTATGGAATGTTTAACTGATGGCCTGCAAGACACACAGTGTTAATGTTTCACCTTCATGTAAATATCCCAATATAGTATTGTTCCCAACGAACACCATGAGGAGAGTGTTAACGCGAATGTTTATGTCACATACAAGTGTCACTGGTCTTCTGTGAATTAGTTGTTTTAGTATCATCAAGAATTATGATGGTGGTGTAAGACAAGTAATTAAGGACTAAAATAAAGTAGCAAGAAGAGCCAACAAAGAACAGAAAATAACTATGAGTTGTATGCAATGGAAAGATTAGGCGCAGAAAGACTCAAGTCATGGTGGATATCAAATGTCATAGTGTAACGGTTATATACAACTATTCATGTGATTCTACCTCGAGTATTCTAGGTTCAATAGTGGAGTCACCCTTGAATAATCAAACTCCTCCCCCCAGGATTGTTTGACTCTATTGTCCTGCCTCCCCATTACCATATTCATGGTCGGCTCGACAATTAAGGTCGCTAAATCAGGCCAACGCTTTTACATGTTGTGGCTTCCCATTATCCTCATATTGCCCTAGCTCATCACAGATACCAACACCTATCACTTGTAGGTCATTGCTTCGTTGAACAATATGTGGTTACCTATATAGGTGTTTGGATCATGTTGTCGGTGCCCTTAAATTGAACAACAAGCATTATACTCTGCATAGATAATCAACCTAATAATTAATCATAGGGGTGGTTTCACAAATAACATCATATAGATTAGGCAAGGATGGATCTCATAAATCCCCTACTTCTCCAACGCTTATGGGGGATTACCCACGCATGAGAGAGGAATAATAGCCAATCGCAAAAATTATGCAAAGAGAATCCATTTAAATAACATTGTAGTTTACCACAATTAGATGAATGGTTAAACCGATCTCAATCTGTAGACCAAATATGAATAGAGTTACAAACCATATGCTTACAGGACGGAATATTTCTCTCTACTAACGGTAATGTCATGAATGAATGGGGTATACCTACTCTAGCACGGTTGCCGCGCTGTACATGCAACAGTGGAAAGCAAACGCAATAGCAAAATGTTATTGTGAGCTCGAGCTCACTGGAGCTCGGATGATTAGTAAATTTCAGAAAAAAATAGTAAAAGAAATAGAAATCCCTGAATTTTCTTGGCAAGAAACATTTGTGATTTTTCTACACCCATGCAAATTTTTGCAATGAAATCACATTTGTTGAGGTGTGGATAAAATAAATAAATTTGATGCTCCAAAATACCTCCAAAACACTCTTTTTTGGGGCATCAATTTTTTTTCTTGCCCACACCTCCAAATATGTGATTCCATCCTGAAAATTTGCACGCACGTAAAAAAACATCAATGTTTCTTGCCAAGAAAATAAGTTTATTTTTACATTTTTTCCAGATTTTACTGTTCATACAAACTCATGTGAGCTCGAGCACACATACGCCATGTCCGCGCTTAGAAACTTTTTCCCCATCAAAGGAGTTTCAAAGCCCCATTTTCATTTAAGAAAATAGAGCCTTTTACAAGCAAGATTATTATTTTTTTGGCGAATTTTACAAGTAAGATACCTCAACTCCATACACCCCATGACAAAATACCAACCAGGAAAAAAGGTGCTAAACTAAAAACTGAACTCCCCTTAAGAAAACTAAAAACTATACTAGGGAAGATATGCAGAGTGTAAAGTTTGTTAAGATGGGAATATGGGATCCAGTGAGCACATTCTTGAAAAAATAATCTAAATCTATTTAAAAGTTTCAAAAAAGTTATTTTTTTACAAATACATATAATTGCATATAATTGTTCTCTAGGTATACAAAAAAAATCACTAAATAATACAGCAGTTTTGATAAAGCACATCTAGATGTGCCATAAATATTGCATAGTCCTATGCAATTGATCTTACATGGAGATTCATGTGTGTATTTTCTTTTTTCTTTTTCTTTTCCTTTTTATACTTGATTGAGTCATTTAGATGTGCAATAACTAGTGCACATTTAGATGTGCCGTAGACAGACCCAGAATACAATTATTTGAATGCTACACCAAAGAGATAAAAATCTGGCCCAAATACAAAAAAGAGAAAACCCATTTTAATCAATGTATTTGTCTTTTTTATGCACATCACATATAAACATATATGTTTATTAAAACATATATGTTCATGAAATTTCGTATGTACATACAACACACATATGCTTATGCATATACTTTTTCTCAGATTTTTTAAATGGAGATAATGTATTTTCCATGAAAAAAATTAAAAGAACTCCGTGAAGCTCGGCCACCAAATGCACTTTTGAGATACATACCCTCTTAGGGCATCTCCAACCGATCGGCCCCCTAGGGCGCCTAAATAGAGCGGCTTGGGGGCGTGCCGGCGCTAGTTCGGCCCCTGGGGGCGACCTAGCTCCCAGTCACGCCCCCACGCGCCGGCCCCAGGATGCGGGAAATTCAAACTTGGTCGTTCCCGCTCTCAAAAGACGCCGCAAATCCGGCGATCGGACGGACGTAGTCTGGCGTTACAAAAAACAGAGCGGCGCCGTGCGGAACGATTCACTCGGCGTGGTCGGCTTCAGGCGTTGGCGGAGTCGGCGTGCGTGGGCTCGTCGGTGTCGGAGCTGCTTCGGTGCAGGGCTGCGTCGGCGCGGCTTCGGCACTGCTGGGCGGCGATGTAGAGGCGTCGTTCGTGCTTGGCGTCCGTGTGATCGTGGGCGTCGGCAGCGTCGGCGGCGTTGCCGTCGGCAGCTCATTCAGGATGAGGCCGCGCTGCACCAGGTACCACGCCGCGCTGCACCGGGCGTAGGGGACGAAGATATGCGGGCGAACCGCGTGCGTACCTGGTCCTCAACGCTGGTGCCGCTCTCCGTGCGAGCCGCGACCTCCTCGACGATTCCATGCCATTTGTTGCACGCCAACTGGATACGCCCCTAATGGTTCGCCATCGGCTTGGAGCCGCGCTGCATGTAGACGCCTTTGAAGTAGGGTTCGGCAAGCTTCCGCTCGTTGAACTCGGCCTTGATGCGGTCCCAGTACGTGTCCAAGCTCTGGTTCACGCCGGTGGTCGAGTCGAGGCAGACGACTTTCCATGCTTCGGCGAGGCATTCCTCCTCCTTGGACGTCCACTTGATGTGCGGTTCGCCTGACCTAGCCGCCCGCTTCTTCTTCTTCCGGCGCCCCTTCGTCGGACAGGAGCCGGCTCCTCCTCCTCCTCCTCCTCCTCGGGTTCCTGCACCCCTTCCGTAGACGTAGCCGAGCTTGGCCTCCATGTCGCCGTTGAGGTCCACTACCTCGTCCTGGGTGGCGAACCCGGGAGATGCGGCGGCCGCGGTCGATCCTGTCGCGATGATGTCGTCCATGTCGGCTCCCGTGTCGTCGGCGTCGCCGAGGTGCGAGAAGGGCAGCGGTCCGCGGTAGAGATGGGGCATCGGTGTGGACGCGTAGGAGGCGGGCGGCGAGTAGTTGTATGGAGGGTACTGCACGCCGACGAAGGCGGGCGAGGGCGTGCGCGTAGCGGGGTGACCATGAGGGAAGGTCACGTTTGGGTTGAACCCACCGTGCGTGTCGCCGTCGGCGTAGCCGGGCGACAATGAACCCCATGGAGATCCGGCGCCTTGCTGTCCCCAGGGCGCGTACTGGGCGTGGCTGACGACGGGTGGATTCATCCCCGCCAGGTCGACCGATGAGGAAGACGCCGCCGCGCGCGCCGCGTTGTCGCGGGCCTTCTTGGCTATGGCCCTGTTCCGCCTGTCGGCGGTGACTGCTTCGCGCCGCTGAAATTCCACCCTCCACTCGGCGTTCGACAGGCCCGGTGGCTTCGATGGCGGCGCCCTCGGCTTCCTCTGCTTCGGCTGGGCCACGGCGCCAGTCGCGGTTGCCGCCGCGCGCGGCATGGCGTACTTCTTCGGCGGCATGGCGTGCTTCTTCGCGGCGAGCAGGAGGGGTTTGGCGGGAGAAAGGGAGAGAATGGCGGGAGGGAGGCGAGCGAGCGGGAGAGATGCGAGGGAAAAGCGTCAAGAAACGGCGGGAAAAGGCCCTCGGGTCGCTTCCAGGGCGGGCCCACGCGCCTTTTTCGCTTGTGCCCGCTCCCCAAGCGCCCCCCAGGGCGCCGGGTTCGGCCTGGGTCCGCCGGCATCAGTTTTGGCCCGAGCCAGCGAAAAACGGGCTTCTGGGGGCGCGACTGAAGTCTTTTTTTGGCGCCGGCGCGGCAAAATCGCCTTGGGAGGGCCAACACTGTTGGGGGCGCGGCTGAAGATGCCCTTACACCCAGCAACTACAAACCCACAATAAGCATAACCACACGCTACTGCTCGCAAACACTTTACTCAAAATTGCTTCATTGGTAAGCATATATCCTCTTAGCCGTAGCCGCCAGCCATGACCTTTCCTAAAGACTTCACCTGTCACTTGAGCAAGTCTTGTATTCCCTCCGTTTCAAAAAAAATAATCCAACTTTATATTAACTTTATAGTACTAAAATTAGTATGAAGTTGAGTCATTTATTTTGAAACAGAAGAAGTAGTAGACAAGAGACGCAGCATCTTTTGCAATCCTCTTTTCTGGAGTATAGTCCAAGGGTGCGAAACGAGAAAGTAACAGGCGTGAGATTGAGACAATAGTACTATCTTTTTTACCTTGATGACTTGACCTGGCGCCCCATATGCTCACATTCCTAGGTACCCGCTCCCCGGTGGCCCGGTCAACACTCAGCACGAAGATTAGGCGGGGGCAGCCAGCAAGCATCTGCCCTGACCGGTTCGCCCCGGGCCAGGAAGCGACCGTGATTACATTTTACTATATTTAACACTACTACAGTATAATAGTACTAGTAGGAGTAGTATATACGAACAAGTGAACAAGGGTGCGTCACTGTGTACGTAGGGGCTGTTTGGTTTGCAGCCCTCGTCCGCCACGCCAAAATATTGGCGTTGACCTGAGCACCAACACCTGTTTGGATCAGTATCAATTAATTGGCTTGCCCCAGGCTCGTTCACTTCCCCAATTCATTCTGCGTCCAATTTATTGGCGAGTTCGTGGCGGCCGATTCCTCCGCCAACTTTTTGGCGAGCCAATGGTTGGCGTGGCCGTCACAGGCACAAACCAAACGTACCCGTAGTACTTCTCGGCCTAGGTCTCCCACGCCCCCGTATTCCTACACCAGACGAGACGGCAAGGCGCGGAATACCGAAACCGAGCAATCACCCGCACCCGCAGAGAAACAGAATCTTCGCGACGAGCGTTTCAGATTCGTCGTCGCGCACGTGGGCACTGTGCATACGGATCCATTGAACCAGCCCCGGATCACAGTCCCCGTCGCTGTTTCGTTTAGTTTAATGCCAGCCTCGGATCACTCCACGGCCAGTATGACTTCGCTTTTCTTTTTTAGCTTCACGTTTTCTACTCTCACCGTCCATAATTTAAGACGTTTTTCGACGCCGATATAGTGTCACTTACATTATGAGACGAATGGAGTAAATCTTAGTATGTGCCTAAATTTTTTCGAGCGTTAGCCTTTTCCTTTTAAGGATGTGAGGAGCAACAACGACGAGTGTCGGCCATCGTGGCAGAGGTAGGAGTTCCTAAACTCGGCAGCTGAGTGGGGCCGGTTGCAGGTAACAGTAATTTTTTCCACTGTTCATATGCACGGTAGCAAGAAAATTAGGATGTTGGGGAGTTGGGGAGCGCCGGGGCCCCTTCTGGCCATCCCCGGTCTCCGCCATTGGTCGGCCATGGCAAGGCCGAGCGATGACAAAACTTGAAAGGAGGGCGACATTGCAAGCCGCAACGAGTTACAGCGCCCCAAACAAAGGCAAGAAAGCAAGTTAATAGGTGCGGGTCAAGGCGGGTTTGTCGTTGGAGTTACCACGGATTTGGGAGGAGGGAGCTTTTAGAGGGATGGCCACGGCGGCGGGAGATGTTCAGGGGAGTGCAGAGCGACGAGGCTCGGAGGGAGGCATTGTGTCGGGAGGTGGAAGAAGCTGATCGGGCCGTTCATTTCTTCTCCAACGGCTTAAGACAATTGACTGACACACATGGTATAAGCGCCCGACGGCAACATCTCTCTCGTTTTCGCACTGCGGGTGCCATGGATCATTGTACTAGTACACAGTGCACCACTGCCCCTTGCCTGTGCAATGCGCAGCCCGGAAGTTATCAGGCGTATCGTGGTGGCATCCGGGCTGGCGACGATGTCCGCGGCGACGAGCATGGAACAGAGGACTGCAGTGCGGGTGCTAGCGGCGCTGAGGCTCGAAACGACGTCGGAGCAAGGGTGGCGGCAGAGTTACGAGAAGGCCGAAGCTGAGGAGGAAGAAGAGAGGAGAGGAGCAAATGGAACCGATCAGTGGTGGATTTGGTGCAATTTTTGTGGTGGGTCGGGATGTCGGGTCCGACATGGCGGACGCGCCCGGTCACGCCCGGGCCTCCGCATATTTGAAACATATGTTGGTTGGATATGAGGGGTGTCGGTTAGCCCGGGTGTTTGAGGCCCGTGTGAGGCGCCCATCTGGGTATTTTTTTTGATAGGTCAGTGATCGGGCCATCTGTTGGGCGTTTGAGGTGGTTTGGGATGCCATCTGGGTTGTTTTTTTGACCGGTCAGTGACCGGGACGTCTGCCCGGGCATTTGAGGGGGGGGGTGAGAAGCCCAGCTATATATGCTCTTAGGTCTCTAAATTCTTTCTAACGCTAGCCCTTTTCTTAACGACGTGAGGAGCAACAATGATGAGTGTCGGCCACTGTGGCGGAGGTAGGAATTCTTGAATTCGGAAGCTGATGGGTCCCAGTTGCAGGTAGCACTAAAAAATTCCACTGTTCATATGCATAGTAGCAAGTAGGATGTTGGGGGGCCTAGGCCTTGCTGGCCAGCCAGCCTGCGCCACTGGTCGGCCTGGCAAGGCCGAGCGATGACATCACTTGAGGTGAGGACGACACTTCAAGCGGCAACGAGTTGCGGCGCCGCAGGCAAAGGCTAGAAAGTAGGTCAACATGTGCGGGTCAAGGCGGTTGTGTCACCGGAGTTACCACAGATGGGGGGGAGGGAGCCTTTAGAGGGATGGCCGCAGCGGTGGGACAGTTCAGGGGAGTGCGGAGCAGCGAGGCTCTGTTGCGTCGGGAGGTGGAAGAAGCAGACGGAGCCGTTCATTTCCCATCCAACGGCATTTGACTGACATGGATGGTATGTGCCCCGGCGGCAGCATCTTCCCCGGTACGCACCGGGGGAGCCATGGCCCATTGTACTAGTGGTAGACAGCACACCACCGCACCTTGCCTGTGCAAACGAGCCAAGCAACGTAAAAAAAGTGTTGGAAATATGCCCTAGAGGCAATAATAAAATGGTTATTATTATATTTCCTTGTTCATGATAATTGTCTACTATTCATGCTATAATTGTATTAACCGGAAACCGTGATACATGTGTGAATACATAGACCACAACATGTCCCTAGTGAGCCTCTAGTTGACTAGCTTGTTGATCAACAGATGGTCATGGTTTCCTGACTATGGACATTGGATGTCATTGATAAAGAGATCACATCATTGGGAGAATGATGTGATGGACAAGACCCAATCCTAAGCATAGCACAAGATCGTGTAGTTCGTTTGCTAAAGCTTTTCTAATGTCAAGTATCATTTCCTTAGACCATGAGATTGTGTAACTCCCGGATACCGTAGGAGTGCTTTGGGTGTACCAAACGTCACAAGTAACTGGGTGACTTTAAAGGTGCACTACAGGTATCTCCGAAAGTATCTGTTGGGTTGGCACGAATCGAGAATGGGATTTGTCACTCTGTATGACGGAGAGGTATCTCTGGGCCCACTCGGTAATGCATCATCATAATGAGCTCAATGTGATCAGTAGTTGGTCACGAGATCATGCATTACGGAACGAGTAAAGTGACTTGCTGGTAACGAGATTGAACGAGGTATTGGGATATCGACGATCGAATCTCGGGCAAGTAATGTACCGATTGACAAAGGGAATTGTATACAGGATTACTTGAATCCTCGACATCGTGGTTCATCTGATGAGATCATCATGGAACGTGTGGGAACCATCATGGGTATCCAGATCCCGCTGTTGGTTATTGGCCAGAGAGCTGTCTCGGTCATGTCTGCATGATTCCCGAACCCGTAGGGTCTACACACTTAAGGTTCAATGACGCTAGGATTATAGGGAAGATTTGTATGTGATTACCGAATGTTGTTCAGAGTCCCGGATGAGATCCCGGACGTCACAAGGAGTTCCGGAATGGTCGGGAGGTGAAGATTTATATATGGGAAGTCATCGTACGGTCACCGAAATATTCGAGGGTATATCGGTATTGTACCGGGACCACCAGAGGGGTTCCGGGGATCCACCGGGAGGGTCCACCTGTCCCGGATGGCCTTATGGGCTATAGGTGGAAGGGAACCAGCCCCTAAGTGGGCTGGGCGCCATCCCCCCCTAGGTCCCATGCGCCTAGGGTTGGGGGGGAACCCTAAGGGGGCACCCCCCCTTGCTTGGGGGGTAAAACCCCTCCCCCTTGGCTGCCGGAACACACGAGACCGAAAGGTCGAACATGAGTCATATAGAAGATACGACCAACATGAAGATGTTCACCGATGATGACTAGTCCGTCTCACGTGATGATCGGACATGGCCTAGTTGACTCGGATCATGTATCACTTAGATGACTAGAGGGATGTCTATCTGAGTGGGAGTTCATCAAATAATTTGATTAGATGAACTTAATTATCATGAACTTAGTCTAAAATCTTTGCAATATGTCTTGTAGATCAAATGGCCCACGCTAATGTTGCCCTCAACTTCAACGCATTCCTAGAGAAAACCAATCTGAAAGACGATGGTAGCAACAATACGGACTGGGTCCGGAACTTGAGGATCATCCTCATAGCTGCCAAAAGAGCATATGTCCTAGATGCACCGCTAGGTGAAGCACCCGTTTTCCCAGCAACTCAATACGTTATGAACGCTTGGAAGTCGCGTAGTGATGATTACTCCCTGGTTCAGTGCGGCATGCTTTATAGCTTAGAACCGGGGCTCCAAAAGCGTTTTGAGCAGCACGGAGCATATGAGATGATCCAAGAGCTGAAAATGGTTTTCCAAGCTCATGCCCGGGTCGAGAGATATGAAGTCTCCGACAAGTTCTACAGTTGTAAGATGGAGGAGAATAGTTCTGTCAGCGAGCACATACTCAAAATGTCTGGGTTGCACAACCGCTTGTCTCAGCTGATTGTTAATCTCCCGGATGACGCGGTCATTGACAAAATCCTCCAGTCGCTCCCACCTAGCTACAAGAGCTTTGTGATGAATTACAATATGCAGGGGATGGTGAAAACCATTCCTGAGGTATTTTCAATGCTGAAATCAGCGGAGGTGGAGATCAAAAAGGAACATCAAGTGTTGATGGTCAATAAAACCACTAGTTTCAAGAAATGCAAGGGCAAGAAGAACTTCAAGAAGGACGGCAAGGGAGTTGACGTGCCCGGTAAGCCAGTTGCCGGGAAGATGTTGGGGAACGTTGCATAAAATAAAAAAATTCCTATGTTCACCAAGATCAATCTATGAGTTCATCTAGCAACGAGAGAGAGGAGTGCATCTACATACCCTTGTAGATCGCGAGCGGAAGCGTTCAAGAGAACGGGGTTGAGGGAGTCGTACTCGTCGTGATCCAAATCACCGGAGATCCTAGCGCCGAACGGACGACACCTCTGCGTTCAACACACGTACGGTTAGCGTGACGTCTCCTCCTTCTTGATCCAGCAAGGGGAAGGAGAGGTTGATGAAGATCCAGCAGCACGACGGCGTGGTGGTGGATGCAGCAGGGATCCGACAGGGCTTCGCCAAGCGACTACAGGAGGGAGAGGCGTAGCAAGGGGGGGAGGGAGGCGCCAGGTGTCAGGGTGCGGCTGCCCTCCCATCCCCCCTCTATATATAGGGACCCCAGGGGGGCGCCGGCCCTAGGAGATGGGATCTCCTGGGGGGGCAAGGGGGGAAACTTGCCCCCCAAGGCAAGTGGAGGCGCCCCCTCCCCTAGGGTTCCGAACCCTAGGCGCAGAGGAGGGCCCAGGGGGGCGCACCAGCCCACCAGGGGCTGGTTCCCCTCCCACTTCAGCCCATGGGGCCCTCCGGGATGAGTGGCCCCACCCGGTGGACCCCCGGGACCCTTCCGGTGGTCCCGGTACAATACCGGTGAACCCCGAAACTTTCTCGATGGCCGAAACTCGACTTCCCATATATAATTCTTTACCTCCGGACCATTCCGGAACTCCTCGTGACGTCCGGCATCTCATCTGGGACTCCGAACAACTTTCGGTTTGCTGCATACTAATATCTGTTACAACCCTAGCGTCACCGAACCTTAAGTGTGTAGACCCTACGGGTTCGGGAGACATGTAGACATGACCGAGACGGCTCTCCGGTCAATAACCAATAGCGGGATCTGGATACCCATGTTGGCTCCAACATGCTCCTCGATGATCTCATCGGATGAACCATGATGTCGAGGATTCAAGCAACCCCGTATACAATTCCCTTTGTCAATCGGTATGTTACTTGCCCGAGATTCGATCATCGGTATCCCAATACCTCGTTCAATATCGTTACCGGCAAGTCACTTTACTCGTATCGTAATGCATGATCCCGTGACCAGACACTTGGTCACTTTGAGCTCATTATGATGATGCATTACCAAGTGGGCCCGGTGATACCTCTCCATCGTACGGAGTGACAAATCCCAGTCTCGATCCGTGTCAACCCAACAGACACTTTCGGAGATACCCGTAGCATACCTTTATAGTCACCCAGTTACGTTGTGACGTTTGGTACACCCAAAGCACTCCTACGGTATCCGAGAGTTACACGATCTCATGGTCTAAGGAAAAGATACTTGACATTGGAAAAGCTCTAGCAAACGAACTACACGATCTTGTGCTATGCTTAGGATTGGGTCTTGGTCATCACATCATTCTCCTAATGATGTGATCCCGTTATCAATGACATCCAATGTCCATAGTCAGGAAACCATGACTATCTGTTGATCAACGAGCTAGTCAACTAGAGGCTCACTAGGGACATATTGTGGTCTATGTATTCACACGTGTATTACGATTTCCAGATAATACAATTATAGCATGAATAAAATACAATTATCATGAACAAGGAAATATAATAATAATCCTTTTATTATTGCCTCTAGGGCATATTTCCATCAATCTCCCACTTGCACTAGAGTCAATAATCTAGTTACATTGTGATGAATCGAACATCCATAGAGTTCTGGTGTTGATCATGTTTTGCTCGCGGAAGAGGTTTAGTCAACGGATCTGCGACATTCAGATCCGTATGTACTTTGCAAATATCTATGTCTCCATCTTGAACATTTTCACGGATGGAGTTGAAATGACGCTTGATGTGCGTGGTCTTCTTGTGAAACTGGGGCTCCTTGGCAAGGGCAATAGCTCCAGTGTTGTCACAGAAGAGAGTGATCGGCCCCGACGCATTGGGTATGACTCCTAGGTCGGTGATGAACTCCTTCATCCATATTGCTTCATGCGCTGCGTCCGAGGCTGCCATGTACTCCGCTTCACATGTAGATCCCACCACGACGCTCTGCTTGCAACTGCACCAGCTTACTGCTCCATGATTCAACATGTAAACGTATCCGGTTTGTGACTTAGAGTCATCCAGATCTATGTCGAAGCTAGCGTCAACGTAACCCTTTACGATGAGCTCTTCGTTACCTCTATAGTCGAGAAACATGTCCTTTGTCCTTTTCAGGTACTTCAGGATATTCTTGACCGCTGTCCAGTGTTCCTTGCCGGGATTACTTTGGTACTTTCCTACCAAACTTACGGCAAGGCTTACAACAGGTCTGGTACACAGCATGGCATACATAATAGATCCTATGGCTGAGCCATAGGGGATAACACTCATCTCTTCTATATCTTCTGCCGTGGTCGGGCATTGAGCCGAGCTCAATCTCACACCTTGTAATACAGACAAGAACCCTTTCTTGGACTGATCCATATTGAACATTCTTCAATGTCTTATCAAGGTATGTGCTTTGTGAAAGACCTATGAGGCGTCTCGATCTATCCCTATAGATCTTGATGCCTAATATGTAAGCAGCTTCTCCAAGGTCCTTCATTGAAAAACACTTATTCAAGTAGGCCTTAATGCTGTCCAAAAGTTCTATATCATTTCCCATCAAAAGTATGTCATCTACATATAATATGAGAAATGCTACAGAGCTCCCGCTCACTTTCTTGTAAATGCAGGCTTCTCCATAAGTCTGCATAAACCCAAACGCTTTGATCATCTCATCAAAGCGAATGTTCCAACTCCGAAATGCTTGCACCAGCCCATAAATGGATCGCTGGAGCTTGCATACCTTGTTAGCATTCTTAGGATCGACAAAACCCTCCGGCTGCATCATATACAGTTCTTCCTTAAGATAGCCGTTAAGGAATGCCGTTTTTACGCCCATCTGCCATATCTCATAATCATAGTATGCGGCAATTGCTAACATGATTCAGACGGACTTCAGCTTCGCTACGGGAGAGAAAGTCTCATCGTAGTCAACCCCTTGAACTTGTCGATAACCCTTAGCGACAAGTCGAGCTTTATAGATGGTAATATTACCATCCGCGTCCGTCTTCTTCTTAAAGATCCATTTGTTTTCTATCGCTCGCCGATCATCGGGCAAGTCTGTCAAAGTCCATACTTTGTTTTCATACATGGATTCTATCTCGGATTGCATGTCTTCAAGCCATTTGTTGGAATCTGGGCCCGCCATCGCTTCTTCATAGTTCGAAGGTTCACCGTTGTCTAACAACATGATTTCCAGGACAGGGTTGCCATACCACTCTGGTGTGGAACGTGTCCTTGTGGACCTACGAAGTTCAGTAGCAACTTGATCCGAAGTACCTTGATCATCATCATTAATTTCCTCTCCAGTCGGTGTAGGCACCACAGGAACATTTTCCTGAGCTGCACTACTTTCCGGTTCAAGAGGTAGTACTTCATCGAGTTCTACTTTCCTCCCACTTACTCCTTTCGAGAGAAACTCTTTTTCCAGAAAGGATCCGTTCTTGGCAACAAAGATCTTGCCTTCGGATCTAAGGTAGAAGGTATACCCAATGGTTTCCTTAGGGTATCCTATGAAGACGCATTTTTCCGACTTGGGTTCGAGCTTTTCAGGTTGAAGTTTCTTGACATAAGCATCGCATCCCCAAACTTTTAGAAACGACAGCTTAGGTTTCTTCCCAAACCATAATTCATACGGTGTCGTCTCAACGGATTTAGACGGAGCCCTATTTAAAGTGAATGTAGCTGTCTCTAGAGCGTATCCCCAAAATGATAGTGGTAAATCGGTAAGAGACATCATAGATCGCACCATATCCAATAGAGTGCGATTACGACGTTCGGACACACCGTTACGCTGAGGTGTTCCAGGCGGCGTGAGTTGTGAAACGATTCCACATTTCCTTAAGTGCGTACCAAATTCGTGACTTAAATATTCTCCTCCACGATCTGATCGTAAGAACTTTATCTTTCGGTCACGTTGATTCTCTACCTCATTCTGAAATTCCTTGAACTTTTCAAAGGTCTCAGACTTGTGTTTCATCAAGTAGACATACCCATATCTACTTAAGTCATCAGTGAGAGTGAGAACATAACGATATCCTCCGCGAGCCTCAACGCTCATTGGACCACACACATCAGTATGTATGATTTCCAATAAGTTGGTTGCTCGCTCCATTGTTCCGGAGAACGGAGTCTTGGTCATTTTGCCCATGAGGCATGGTTCGCATGTGTCAAATGATTCATAATCGAGAGACTCTAAAAGTCCATCAGCATGGAGCTTCTTCATGCGCTTGACACCAATGTGACCAAGGCGGCAGTGCCACAAGTATGTGGGACTATCGTTATCAACTTTACATCTTTTGGTATTCACACTATGAATATGTGTAACATTACGTTCGAGATTCATTAAGAATAAACCATTGACCATCGGAGCATGACCATAAAACATATCTCTCATATAAATAGAACAACCATTATTCTCGGATTTAAATGAGTAGCCATCTCGTATTAAACGACATCCAGATACAATGTTCATGCTCAAACTTGGTACTAAATAACAATTATTGAGGTTTAAAACTAATCCCATGGGTAAATGTAGAGGTAGCGTGCCGACGGCGATCACATCGACCTTGGAACCATTCCCGACGCGCATCGTCACCTCGTCCTTCGCCAGTCTCCGCTTATTCCACAGCTCATGTTGTGAGTTACAAATATGAGCAACGGCACCGGTATCAAATACCCAGGAGTTACTACGAGTGCTGGTAAGGTACACATCAATTACATGTATATCACATATACCTTTAGTGTTGCCAGCCTTCTTGTCCGCTAAGTATTTGGGGCAGTTCCGCTTCCAGTGACCCTTCCCTTTGCAATAAAAGCACTCAGTCTCAGGCTTGGGTCCATTCTTTGACTTCTTCCCGGCAACTGGCTTACCGGGCGCGGCAACATCCTTGCCGTCCTTCTTGAAGTTCTTCTTACCCTTGCCCTTCTTGAACTTAGTGGTTTTTATTGACCATCAACACTTGATGTTCTTTCTTGATTTCTACCTCTGCTCACTTCAGCATTGAAAATACCCCAGGAATAGTTTTCACCATCCCCTGCATGTTGTAGTTCATCACAAAGCTCTTGTAGCTCGGTGGGAGCGACTGAAGGATTCTGTCAATGACCGCCTCGTCCGGGAGGTTAATGTCCAGCTGGGACAGGCGGTTGTGCAACCCAGACATTTTGAGTATGTGCTCACTGACATAACTATTTTCCTCCATCTTACAACTGTAAAACTTGTCGGAGACTTCATATCTCTCGACCTGGGCGTGAGCTTGAAAAACCATTTTCAGCTCCTCGAACATCTCATATGCTCCGTGTTGCTCAAAATGCTTTTGGAGCCCCGGTTCTAAGCTGTAAAGCATGCCACACTGAACGAGGGAGTAATCATCAGCACGTGACTGCCAAGCATTCATAACATCTTGGTTCTCTGGGATGGGTGCTTCACCTAGCGGTCCTTCTAGGACATATGCTTTCTTGGCAGCTATGAGGATGATCCTCAGGTTCCGGACCCAGTCCGTATAGTTGCTGCCATCATCTTTCAGCTTGGTTTTCTCTAGGAACGCGTTGAAGTTCATGTTGACATGAGCGTTGGCCATTTGATCTACAAGACATTTTTGCAAAGATTTTAGACTAAGTTCATGATAATTAAGTTCATCTAATCAAATTATTTAATGAACTCCCACTCAGATTAGACATCCCTCTAGTCATCTAAGTGTTACATGATCCGAGTCGACTAGGCCATGTCCGATCATCACGTGAGACGGACTAGTCATCATCGGTGAACATCTCCATGTTGATCGTATCTTCCATACGACTCATGTTCGACCTTTCGGTCTCTGTGTTCCGAGGCCATGTCTGTACATGCTAGGCTCGTCAAGTTAACCTAAGTGTTTTGCATGTGTAAAACTGTCTTACACCCGTTGTATGTGAGCGTAGGAATCTATCACACCCGATCATCACGTGGTGCTTCGAAACGACGAACTTTAGCAACGACGCATAGTTAGGGGGAACACTTTCTTGAAATTATTATGAGGGATCATCTTATTTACTACCGTCGTTCTAAGTAAACAAGATGCATAAACATAATAAACATCACATGCAATTAAATAGTAGTGACATGATATGGCCAATATCATATAGCTCCTTTGATCTCCATCTTCGGGGCTCCATGATCATCTTCGTCACCGGCATGACACCATGATCTCCATCATCATGATCTCCATCATCGTGTCTCCATGAAGTTGCTCGCCAACTATTACTTCTACTACTATGGCTAACGGTTTAGCAATAAAGTAAAGTAATTACATGGCGTTAAATCATTGACACGCAGGTCATACAATAATTAAGACAACTCCTATGGCTCCTGCCGGTTGTCATACTCATCGACATGCAAGTCGTGATTCCTATTACAAGAACATGATCTCATACATCACAATATATCATTCATCATTCATCACAACTTTTGGCCATATCACATCACAAAGCAATTGCTGCAAAAACAAGTTAGACGTCCTCTAATTGTTGTTGCATCTTTTACGTGGCTGCAATAGGGTTCTAGCAAGAACGTTTTCTTACCTACGATAAAGCCACAACGTGATTTGTCAACTTCTATTTACCCTTCATAAGGACCCTTTTCATCGAATCCGCTCCAACTAAAGTGGGAGAGACAGACACCCGCTAGCCACCTTATGCAACTAGTGCATGTCAGTCGGTGGAACCTATCTCACGTAAGCGTACGTGTAAGGTCGGTCCGGGTCGCTTCATCCCACAATACCGCTGAAGCAAAATAAGACTAGTAGTGGCAAGAAAGTTGACAACATCTACGCCCACAACAGATTTGTGTTCTACTCGTGCAATAGAGAACTACGCATAGACCTAGCTCATGATGCCACTGTTGGGGAACGTTGCATAAAATAAAAAATTTCCTACGTTCACCAAGATCAATCTATGAGTTCATCTAGCAATGAGAGAGAGGAGTGCATCTACATACCCTTGTAGATCGCGAGCGGAAGCGTTCAAGAGAACGGGGTTGAGGGAGTCGTACTCGTCGTGATCCAAATCACCGGAGATCCTAGCGCCGAACGGACGGCACCTCCGCGTTCAACACATGTACGGTCAGCGTGACGTCTCCTCCTTCTTGATCCAGCAAGGGGGAAGGAGAGGTTGATGATGATCCAGCAACACGACGGCGTGGTGGTGGATGCAGCAGGGATCCGGCAGGGCTTTGCCAAGGGACTACGGGAGGGAGAGGTGTAGCAAGGGGGGAGGGAGGCGCCAGGTGTCAGGGTGCGGCTGCCCTCCCATCCCCCCTCTATATATAGGGACCCCAGGGGGGCGCCGGCCCTAGGAGATGGGATCTCCTAGGGGGGGGGCCAAGGGGGGAAACTTGCCCCCCAAGGCAAGTGGAGGCGCCCCCTCCCCTAGGGTTCTGAACCCTAGGCGCAGAGGAGGGCCCGGGGGGGCGCACCAGCCCACCAGGGGCTGGTTCCCCTCCCACTTCAGCCCATGGGGCCCTCCGGGATGAGTGGCCCCACCCGGTGGACCCCCGGGACCCTTTCGGTGGTCCCGGTACAATACCGGTGAACCCCGAAACTTTCCCGATGGCCGAAACTCGACTTCCCATATATAATTCTTTACCTCCGGACCATTCCGGAACTCCTCGTGACGTCCGGGATCTCATCCGGGACTCCAAACAACTTTTGGTTTGCTACATACTAATATCTGTTACAACCCTAGCGTCACCGAACCTTAAGTCTGTAGACCCTACGGGTTCGGGAGATATGTAGACATGACCGAGACGGCTCTCCGGTCAATAACCAACAGCTGGATCTGGATACCCATGTTGGCTCCCACATGCTCCTCGATGATCTCATCGGATGAACCACGACGTCGAGGATTCAAGCAACCCCGTATACAATTCCCTTTGTCAATCGGTATGTTACTTGCCCGAGATTCGATCGTCGGTATCCCAATACCTCGTTCAATCTCGTTACCGGCAAGTCACTTTACTTGTACCGTAATGCATGATCCCGTGACCAGACACTTGGTCACTTTGAGCTCATTATGATGATGCATTACCGAGTGGGCCCGGTGATACCTCTCCGTCATACGGAGTGACAAATCCCAGTCTCGATCCGTGTCAACCCAACAGACACTTTCGAAGATACTCGTAGCATACCTTTATAGTCACCCAGTTACATTGTGACGTTTGGTACACCCAAAGCACTCCTACGGTATCCAGGAGTTACACGATCTCATGGTCTAAGGAAAAGATACTTGACATTGGAAAAGCTCTAGCAAACGAACTACACGATCTTGTGCTATGCTTAGGATTGGGTCTTGTCCATCACATCATTCTCCTAATGATGTGATCCCGTTATCCATGACATCCAATGTCCATAGTCAGGAAACCATGACTATCTGTTGATCAACGAGCTAGTCAACTAGAGGCTCACTAGGGACATATTGTGGTCTATGTATTCACACGTGTATTACGATTTCCGGATAATACAATTATAGCATGAATAAAAGACAATTATCATGAACAAGGAAATATAATAATAATCCTTTTATTATTGCCTCTAAGGCATATTTCCAACAGAAGAAGCCAAAGCATGGACCCAAACCTGAGACTGAGTGCTTTTATTGCAAGGGTAACGGTTACTGGAAGCGGAACTGCCCCAAGTACTTAGCGGACAAGAAGGCCGGCAACACCAAAGGTATATGTGATATACATGTTATTGATGTGTACCTTACCATTACTCGTAGTAGCTCCTAGGTATTTGATACCGGTGCGATTGCTCATATTTGTAACTCAAAACAGGAGCTGCGGAATAAGCGGAGACTAGCGAAGGACGAGGTGACGATGTGCGTCGGGAATGGTTCCAAGGTTGATGTGATCGCCGTCGGCACGCTACCTCTACATTTACCTACGGGATTAGTTTTAAACCTCAATAATTGTTATTTAGTGCCAGCTTTGAGCATGAACATTGTATCTGGATCTCGTTTAATACGAGATGGCTACTCATTTAAATCCGAGAACAATGGTTGTTCTATTTATATGAGAGATATGTTTTATGGTCATGCCCCGCTGGTCAATTGTTTATTCTTAATGAATCTCGAACGTGATGTTACACATATTCATAGTGTGAATACCAAAAGATGTAAGATTGATAATGATAGTCCCACATACATGTGGCACTACCGCCTTGGTCACATTGGTGTCAAACACATGAAGAAGCTCCATGCAGATGGACTTTTGGAGTCTCTTGATTACGAATCATTTGACACGTGTGAACCATGCCTCATGGGCAAAATGACCAAGACTCCGTTCTCCGGAACAATGGAGCGAGCAACCAACTTATTGGAAATCATACATACTGATGTGTGCGGTCCAATGAGCGTTGAGGCTCGCGATGGTTATCGTTATGTTCTCACCCTCACTGATGACTTGAGTAGATATGGGTATGTCTACTTAATGAAACACAAGTCTGAGACCTTTGAAAAGTTCAAGGAATTTCAGAGTGAGGTAGAGAATCAACGTGACAGAAAAATAAAGTTCTTACGATCGGATCATGGAGGAGAATATTTAAGTCACGAGTTTGGTACGCACTTAAGGAAATGTGGAATTGTTTCACAACTCACGCCACCTGGAACACCTCAGCATAACGGTGTGTCCGAACATCGTAATCGCACTCTATTGGATATGGTGCGGTCTATGATGTCTCTTACCGATTTACCGCTATCATTTTGGGGATACGCTTTAGAGACAGCTACATTCACTTTAAATAGGGCACCATCTAAATCTGTTGAGACGACACCGTATGAATTATGGTTTGGGAAGAAACCTAAGCTGTCATTTCTAAAAGTTTGGGGATGCGATGCTTATGTCAAGAAACTTCAACCTGAAAAGCTGGAACCCAAGTCGGAAAAATGCGTCTTCATAGGATACCCCAAGGAAACCATTGGGTATACCTTCTACCTCAGATCCGAAGGCAATTTGCCAAGAATGGGTCCTTTCTGGAGAAAGAGTTTCTCTCGAAAGAAGTAAGTGGGAGGAAAGTAGAACTTGATGAAGTACTACCTCTTGAACCGGAAAGTAGCGCAGCTCAGGAAGATGTTTCTGTGGTGCCTACACCGACTAGAGAGAAGTTAATGATGATGATCAAGGTACTTCTGATCAAGTTGCTACTAAACTTTGTAAGTCCACAAGGACACGTTCCACACCAGAATGGTATGACAACCATGTCCTGGAGATCATGTTGTTAGACAACGGCGAACCTTCGAACTATGAAGAAGCGATGGCGGGCCCAGACTCCAACAAATGGCTTGAAGCCATGCAATCCGAGATAGGATCCATGTATGAAAACAAAGTATGGACTTTGACAGACTTGCCCGATGATCGGCGAGCTATAGAAAATAAATGGATCTTTAAGAAGAAGACAGATGCAGATGGTAATGTTACCATCTATAAAGCTTGACTTGTCACTAAGGGTTACCGACAAGTTCAAGGGGTTGACTACGATGAGACCTACTCACCCGTAGCGAAGCTGAAGTCCGTCCGAATCATGTTAGCAATTGCCGCATTCTATGATTGTGAGATATGGCAAATGGACGTCAAAACGGCATTCCTTAATAGCTATCTTAAGGAAGAATTGTATATGATGCAGCCGGAAGGTTTTGTCGATCCTAAGAATGCTAACAAGGTATGAAAGCTCCAGTGCTCCATCTATGGGCTGGTGCAAGCATCTCGGAGTTGGAACATTCGCTTTGATGAAATGATCAAAGCGTTTGGGTTTATGCAGACTTATGGAGAAGCCTGCGTTTACAAGAAAGTGAGTGGAAGCTTTGTAGCATTTCTCATATTGTATGTGGATGACATACTATTGATGGGAAATGATATAGAACTTTTGGACAGTATAAAGGCCTACTTGAATAAGTGTTTTTCAATGAAGGACCTTGGAGAAGCTACTTACATATTAGGCATCAAGATCTATAGAGATAGATCGAGACGCCTCATAGGTCTTTCACAAAGCACATACCTTGACAAGATATTGAAGAAGTTCAATATGGATCAGTCTAAGTAGGGGTTCTTGCCTGTATTGCAAGGTGTGAAATTGAGCTCGGCTCAATACCCGACCACGATGGAAGATAGAGAAAAGATGAGTGTCATCCCCTATGCCTCGACCATAGGGTCTATTATGTATGCCATGTTGTGTACCAGACCTGATGTAAACCTTGCCATAAGTTTGGTAGCAAGGTACCAAAGTAATCCCGGCATGGAACACTGGACAACGGTCAAGAATGTTTTGAAGTACCTGAAAAGGACTAAGGATATGTTTCTCATTTATAAAGGTGACAAAGAGCTCGTCATAAAGGGTTACGTCGATGCTAGCTTCAACACAGATCTGGACGATTCCAAATCACAAACCGGATACGTGTATATTTTGAATGATGGGGCAGTCAGCTGGTGCAGTGGCAAGCAAAGCGTCGTGGCGAGATCTACATGTGAAGAGGAATACATGGCATCCTCGGAGGCAACACATGAAGCAATCTGGATGAAGGAGTTCATTACCGACCTAGGAGTTATTCCCAATGCGTCAGGCCCGATGACTCTCTTCTGTGACAACACTAGAGCTATTGCCCTTGCCAAGGAGCCGAGGTTTCACAAGAAGACCAGGCACATCAAGCGTCGCTTCAACTCCATTCATGAAAATGTTAAAGATGGAGACATTGATATTTGCAAAGTGCATACGGATCTGAATGTCGCAGATCCGTTGACTAAACCTCTTTCGCGAGCAAAACATGATCAACACCAGAACTCTATGGGTGTTCGATTCATCACAATGTAACTAGATTATTGACTCTAGTGCAAGTGGGAGACTGTTGGAAATATGCTCTAGAGGCAATAATAAAATGGTTATTATTATATTTCCTTGTTCATGATAATTGTGCACTACAGGTATCTCCAAAAGTATCTGTTGGGTTGGCACGAATCGAGAATTGGATTTGTCACTCCGTATGAATGAGAGGTATCTCTGGGCCCACTCGGTAATGCATCATCATAATGAGCTCAATGTGACTAAGTAGTTGGTCTCGAGATCATGCATTACGGAACGAGTAAAGTGACTTGCCGGTAACGAGATTGAACGAGGTATTGGGATACCGACGATCGAATCTCGGGAAAGTAACGTACCGATTGACAAAGGGAATTGCATACGGGATTACTTGAATCCTCGACATCGTGGTTCATCCGATGAGATCATCGTGGAACGTGTGGGAACCAACATGGATATCCAGATCCCGCTGTTGGTTATTGGCCGGAGAGCTGTCTCGATCATGTCTGCATGATTCCCGAACCCGCAGGGTCTACACACTTAAGGTTCGATGACGCTAGGGTTATAGGGAAGATTTGTATGTTATTACTGAATGTTGTTCGAAGTCCCGGATGAGATCCCATACGTCACGAGGTGTTTCGGAATGATCCGAAGGTGAAGATTTATATATGGGAAGTCATCATACGGTCACCGGAAATATTCGGGGGTATACCGGTATTGTATCGGGACCACCGGAGGGGCTACAGGGGTCCACCGGTCCCGGAGGGCCTTATGGGCTGTAGGTGGAAGGGAACCAGACCCTAAGTGGGATGGGCGCCATCACCCCTAGGGCCCATGCGCCTAGGGTTGGGTGGGGGGGGGGGGGGAACCCTAAGCCCCCCCCCTTGCTTGGGGGGCAAGCCCCGTCCCCCTTGGCCGCCGCCCCCCTCTAGATCTCATCTAAAGGGGCCGGCCCCCTTCCCCCTTCTCCCTATAAATAGAGGGGTGGAGGGAGGGCTGCAGCACCATATCCAAGGCGCAGCCCTTCCCCTCCCCAACACCTCTCCTCCTTCGCGTGAGCTTGACGAAGCCCTGCCGGAGAACTGCCACTCCATCATCACCATGCCGTCGTGCTGTTGCTGGAGCCATCTTCCTCAACCTCTCCCTCATCCTTGCTGGATCTAGGCGCGGGATACGTCACCGGACTGCACGTGTGTTGAACGCGGAGGTGCCGTTGTTCGGCGCTAAGATCGGAATCCACCGCGATCTGAATCGCTACGAGTACGACTCCTTCATCCGCGTTTTTGCAACGCTTCCGTCTCGCGATCTTCAAGGGTATGAAGATGCACTCCCCTCTCTCTCGTTGCTAGTTACACCATAGATTGATCTTGGTGATGCGTAATTTTTTTTAATTTCTGCAACGATCCCCAACAAAAAGACCATTCAGAATCCTGGTGCTCGCGTTTATTGCTGGATTTATTTCAGGATTTTTAGCGATGCACATTTAATGGGAGGAGACGTTTCTATCGACGACGAGGTGGCTACCGTGACTTCATAAATTTCAAGATGATATTCCGGTTCAGTCTTTCGAAGGTGCTCATAAGGATATGAGCGTTTATATTTTCCATGACTCGAACCCGGATGGACCAAAAATGAGCCATCCATCCATCTGCCGCCGTTTAACCGGCGAGCGGAGAAGATTGGTGGCGCACGTGGCGCATCATGTCGCCGCCCCCATTCCCTTCTCCCCGCCACCTCCTCCGAGACGACCAGGTCGGAGCAGGTGGCGCAATCCCCGTCGCCACTCCCCCTTCCCTCCGTAATTTATTACTGCCGCCGGTAATCTGATCAGATCAGACGAAATCACTCCCGCTCCACTAAACAAAGCGGAAAAAGACGCAACTTTTGAGCAAGCGGCTGCCGATCAAAGGGCACGTCGCCATCCCACTCCCACCCAGACCAGCACGCTCGGTTGGAGACTCTCGTCGGCGTCGCCGTGCGTCTGCGTCCGCTCCCCACCAATCACCCCCGCTTCCTTCCTCCTCCCTCCCTCCAGACTCCCGAGCCTCGGGGTTTCTAGTCGCTGCCCGGCCGCCTCCCGCAAGGTACTCCCGCGATTTCTTTTCCCTTTCCGCCGCCGCCTCTCCCACGCTACCGCTCGCTACTGGCCTGCTCGGTCCTGCAAGAACCACCACCGGGTTGGGTTGATTTTCCCTGCCCTCCCCCTTTCTTGTCCAGTTCGCCGGGAGCGAGCAATCGATCTTCGTCTTCCTCTGCGAGGACACACCGGAGGTGGGGTTTGCGTGTGAGTACTGCGAGATCTCGCGCCAAGAAGTGGCGGCGGCGGCAGCAGAGTCTTCAAGGAAGGGAGGAAGGAGGTGGATCGTGGCGGCATGGGTTCTTGCGAGGATGTGGAGTACGGGGACGTCTTCTCCGTCCCCAACCCGGCGGCTGCCCCCGCCTACGCGCTCGACTTCTCCCTCCACCACCACTACCACCACCAGCAGCAGCAGCAGCTCCGGTTCCCCCCTTCTTCATACGGCTTCCACGGCCTTCCTGCCGGTCCCGCCGCCCATTACCAGCCGTCGCCGCCGCAGTCGGCGCTGATTGGCAGCACGCCGAGCCCCGTCTCGACCACCACCGACCTGGGGAGCCCCGAGGAAGCGTCCGACGACGCCGTGCTCGCCTACATCAACCAGTTCCTCCTCGAGGATGATGACGACGACGAGTCCTCTGCTCCCGGCGCCGCCGCCGCGCCGGCGCGGGACTCGGCGCTCCTCGCCGTCGCCAAGCCCTTCGTCGACATCATCGCCGACGCCAAGCCGGCGTACCAGCACAGTTCCTGGACGGATCCCTGCTGCGCTTTCGCGGGAATGGGAGGAGGATCCCCTGACATGTTCGTCAGCAGCAGGCAGAGCTCCTGCCAGTTAGTGCCCTGCGATTCCGTGAAGGTGGAGGAGGAGTGCGCCGTCCACAAGGGCCGGAAGAACCGGCACGGCGACGACGACCTGGAGCCGGAGGACGAGAGGCGGCGCAAGCAGCTCGCGCTGTCCGAGGAGGAGACCGTCCGGGAGATGTTCGACAAAGTGCTCCTCTGCAACGGTGTCAACTGCATCCTCCAGTCGCCGCTGCCGGCCGAAGCGGAGATCAGCAGCGTGTACGTGAAAGGGTCAGGGAACCGGAGAGGGCGCAAGAAGGGGAAGACCGGAGTGCCCACCGTGGAGGAGGAGTCCGTCGACCTGACGACGTTGCTCATACACTGTGCCCAGGCCGCGGCTATCGATGATCACCGCGGTTCGGGTGAGTTGCTGAAGCAGATCAGGCGGCATTCTTCCCCTCATGGGGATGCCGGGCAGAGGCTGGCGCATTACATTGCTAATGGGCTCGAGGCTCGCCTTGCCGGCACCGGTAGCACCGTCTACCGCTCGCTTGTCGCGCGGCGAACTTCTTCCGCTGACATGCTGAAAATATTCAAGCTATATGGGACGGCATGCCCGTTCATCAGGATGTCCAGGTTCTACTCGAATGAAGCCATCTTGGATGCTGCTGCCAAGGGTGTGACAAGCGTGCACATTGTGGACTATGGTATAGACTGGGGCTTCCAGTGGCCAATCTTCTTGCAGCGGATCTCCAAGAGAGATGGCGGCCCCCCAAGAATCCGCATCACCGCCATCGACTTACCGCAGCCAGGGTTCCGGCCTGCAGAGCGTTTAGAGGCGACGGGCCGGCGGTTAAGCGAGTACGCCAAGATGTTTCATGTCCCCTTCGAGTATCGCGCAATTGCTGCCAAGTGGGATGCCATCCGAGTCGAAGACCTCAGGATTGACAAGGATGATCTTCTTATTGTCAACTGCTTGTTCAGAATGCGGCACATGATGGACGAGACGGTGACCGACGAGAGCCCGAGGAAGACGGTCTTGAACACGATCAGGAAGATGAACCCGCATCGGTTCATCCACGCGGTTGTCAACGGCACCTACAACGCGCCATTCTTCGTGACGCGCTTCAAGGAGGCTCTGTTCTATTTCTCCTCGCTCTACGACATGCTCGAAGCGACCGCACCGCCGGCGGATGAGCACAGGCAGCTGATCGAAAGGGAATACTTCGGGCGGGAGGTTCTCAACGTGGTCGCCTGCGAGGGCACGGAGAGGGTCGAGAGGCCGGAGACCTACAAGCAATGGCAGGTAAGGAACCTCAGGGCAGGGTTCAGGCAGGTGCCTCTGCTTCAAGAGTCGGTGAAAAAGGCAAGATACAAGGTAATCAAGAGCTATCACAGGGATTTCTTCGTCGACGAAGATAACAAGTGGATGCTGCAGGGTTGGAAGGGCAGAGTCATCGGCGCCCTATCCACATGGAAACCTAGCTAGAACTTTAGAGATATGTTGCCTGGTACATTTCATCACTTCTTTTTCGTTCTGTTGTATCTGATATTCTGATGCTTATGTTGTTGAATTTTGACCCTTTGCTGGGAGCAGAGTTGATGGACATTTTTGCTGAACTTGACTAGAACAGAAGCTTCTTGCATATGTTTTGTACTCCTCCGTCCCAAAATTCTTGTCTTAGATTTGTCCAAATACGGATGTATCAAGTCACGTTTTAGTATTAGGTACATCCGTATCTAGACAAATCTAAGACAAGAATTTTGAGACGGAGGGAGTACCTAATGAAGCATGTGTATTGCAAACTGTTTGTTTGTTCCTTGAATCGGTAGCGCTGATGTTTCATTTCTCAGTAAAATGGAAGGTGCATATGAGCTGCTGAGTGATATATTAGCTGTTGCGTAAATGATAAAATTCGTATGGATTATTGGTGTGCGTCGGATCTGAGTCAAGAGTGTGAAAAGAAGATAGTCATATCCGTTAAACTGTATCAATGTATTCTCAATTGTTTGCTGACTCCTTCTCCTCAGAGAAAAATCTCAGGAAAATGCATAAATTGCTTCTCCAATCTCCACGCATCGATAGGAGGCTATTTTCAGCATTATTGGTAAACCGATTGTGCAATTACATCAGTCAGCAACTTCATAATGCACAAGGATACACACTCGAGACATTAAGATCCTTATAAGCTAAGAAATGTACTTATGCTCCTTAACCGATGACTCAAAACCGGGCTGTGACCTTGGAGAACAGCGCTTTGAAATCTTTCGTTGGGGTGCCCTCACCTTCAGGCTTCGAAGCCAAATCGAATGCCTTGAACTTTACCTCTTCATACTGCAGGGCCTGTTTTAAGAGGGTAAATATTCAGAATGGTTGTCCTCAAGTGTGTCCACAGAATACGGTTGCAGCAATTATCAAATGTTATACCTGAACACAAACTTCAGCCACATCAGCCCTAGGAATCGCCTTAGTGTCAGTCTGGAGAAGCTCATCATCCTTCCCGACAATCAGCTCCCTCACTCCCCCATCTTTGTCTTGCAGACCACCAGGCCTAAATTGAAGGAAACGAAGAAAACGATAGCACATTATGTATCAGCGAATAGTTAACCTGTTCTAGTGTTCTTGTGCATATTAGCACAATGCACTTCTATTCTAGCTTCACAAAAACTACCTATCCAATTTAACTGCAGCAGTCCAACTGTGAAACATGTAGCATAAATTTTAGACAATTCAAGAGAGATGGTAATTAACTAATTAGATGAGCAAAAACTACTAGATCGCACCGAGTGTTTGCCTCACCCCTTTATATGTCACTCATTGTCTCATTAAATGTGGAGGTGGATCCACCTTTTCTTTGAGGCATTCAAAGGTATTTAGTGGTACACAAGGAACTATTCCAAACTTCTATAGCAGATCTTCAGTCTTATCCAAAGTGATTGATATTTAGTGTAATTAAGTACACCACTTCAGAAAGGTGGGCAACTCTGTTTCAAGAATAATTGATCTGAAGGATGCCTTTTTATCCAAACTGGTGCATGTTCTTTATGTACCTTATGATTGTATAAGGAACTCCACTGTCTGCCAGATACTGTTCAGACTTGCGCTTCCAGACCTACATCAAGATCAATAATCAAGATTTCACATTTTCAATAATATAATCGTCTGAATTTGCAAAATGAATTTGTCTCAGTGGCTTATTAGATCAACGGTACCACGACTAGCTGAGTACGCACTGTATCTTTTATTTCTATCTTTCCTTCATTGTTTTATTTGGATGAGACAAAATGAAGCTTCGATGAAAACAAAACAAAAGCAAGACTTTCTGAAATGAACATTCCAGCCCAATAGAGAGGATACAGAACTTCCAAATTTTAGCTATGACAGGAACTTAATATTCAGAAAGGTCTATTTGCAAAACTTTCTTCATTAAGTTGTTTTTTCCTGTATTATGGATCTAACTGTTGTAAATCTATCGACTGAACATTTTTATGGCGAACCTGTCAATAGTCAAAACTCACAAATCTATCAACTGAACATTTCTATGACGAACAATCCTTCAGATTTCTGAGACAGATGGCTCATCTGCTGCCAAGCAATGTTCAGAGAATGGTACTAAGGCTTTCCAGATAATAAAGTTTTTCGTGGAAGCACGAGCAAATGAACTGCAATGAAGTAAAGGTGAAGAGACATATAGACTCGTCTACAATTACTTACCAGTATATTGCCATTGCCAAGGCTGTTCAATGGATGGTTGGGATTTGTTCCCCCCATGGATCCCACCAACACTATGTGCTTCACACCGGCTGCTTTTGCTGTCCAACACACAATCCCACTCATCAAACATTCAGATAAACCTATCACATATAAATGCAGAACCAAGAAGAAGCTTACCAGCATCAATCTGATTCTTCTGCCCAATCCAGTCCACCTGCCACACATCCACACCAAAATTCATCACTATTTAATAACCGATAAAGATTTCAGGATGTGGCATGTCACTGAAACACAGAGGAGACACATCCTGAAACTGTACTTATTATGGGAGCGGCACACTCTGAATCCAAATTGTGGTACAGTACAGTACAGAGAAGAAACCCCAACCTGCTCAGGGTAGGCTCCGTCCTCGTAGTAGAACTCGGGCCGGCCGCCCTTGGTGGGGTCGAACCCCGGCTTCATCTTGGGGGAGGCGCTGGTGAGGATGACGAGCGCGTCGGCGCCCTGCACGGCGGGCGCGAGGTGCTCCGCCTCCCTGATGTCGGCCACGTAGACGTCGTCGGCTCCCCCGATCTTCTGCTTGCTCTCCTCCGACCTCACCAGGCCCCTCGCCGCGAACTGGTCGGATCTCTCCCTGAGCTTGCTGAACACGATTTGGCCTGCGATCGACTCGACGAGCGTTAGGACCGGAATTGCCCGTCGTGGCAGGCGGATTCGTCGGGTTTTGGTCGGAGAAACGGGCGGGGAAGGAAGGAGGGAAAGGGTATCTGTGCGGCCGCCGGCGCCGGTGACGAGGACGGTGGGGCGGGGCGCGGCCATGGCCGGAGGGTGGTGGCGCGGTACTGCAGGCTAGCTGGCCGCGAACTGCAGAGCGCCTGGACGCAGCCAAGTGCCGATGTGTCACGAGAGAAGCGGCGAAGGATGAGACGACGCCGATACTCTCTCTGGATTTGTCTAGAAGGCCGTGCCGACCGACCGACCTGACATGCCAGGAGGGCGCGCGGCGTGGAGGGCGGCCACGTCGCGCCTGACTGCTTTACGCTTTCTTCGAAGCAAGGCGCCTTTCTCTCCCCACACACGGTCATCATACCATAGAGATCAACATCTTTATTCGTTATTACACATGTTTAAGATTTCATACACATCAAAGGTAACTCATGGTTTACCATACAAACCGAGTGACTTGCACACGAAAGAAGAGCAATACATTACATTTACAGCGGACAAGAAAGGTGAAATATTGTTACAACCCCATATCATATTGTGCCGAAATGGAAGCTCCGGCTATTGTGACCACAGACCCTAATGATCTCAGCTTCTACTGCTCTTCTCTTGTGAATGAAGCCCAGCTCATCGCCACTCGCACGTAGACCCAATCACACACGCGGTCGAACAACGAGAACCAAATAATTCTCCAGCTCCTCTTGAATAAGAAGCTGCAGAAGATGATCCAGAGACCTGCTACGAATCCCGTGCCAATGCCGAGGTATAATGACAATGCTTTGCTCATGCCCTCATGCTGATTTTCAGGAGTCCATGGAGTGATTTCCGTTCCCGAGCAATTCTTTGATACAGGCGGACCACAAAGACCTGGATTGCCAGCATAGATTGACGCATCATCTAAAGTTTGTAACTGATTGCCAGAAGGTATGGTTCCTGTCAGATTGTTGTACGGTAAGTTCAAGTGGGCAAGTGAAGTTAGATCTGCCATACTCGCCGGGATTTCACCAGAGAGCTCATTGTGTGAGAGGTCCAAAGATCCCATTGCACGTAGCTCCCCAATAGTCACAGGGATTGTGCTGCTAAGGTGATTCCGTGACAGGTTCAAGTTTGTCAATGCAGTGAGCATGCCGATTTCATGAGGAATCTTCCCTGTCAAACTGTTGCAAGAGAAATCAATGTTTACCATATATGCGATTCCTGTTGTGTATTCCAACTGCTGACCTTTTGTGACCACCGATAAACTATGAGTATAAGCATTAGTGTACTTGTAGACGGAGACAAGCCCAAAGTTGACAATTTTGAAAAGGGCACCATCTTGATCGGGAGTATGAGCCATAGCTATGAGATTCCCAAGCGACTGTGGTATGTTCCCTGAGATGTTGTTGCTTGCAATGTCTAGATATTGAAGCCCATGCATCCTGGTCAGTTCGCCAGGGATGCCACCAGAGAGCATGTTTGACCGCAACCGCAGAAATGCCAAGGATGGTAGCTTTGAGCCGATCCATGTCGGTAAGCTCCCAGAAAATTCATTGTATGCGAGATCAAGGAATTTTAGCTCTTTACACCTCTGAAGAAATGGTGGGATTCTTCCTGAAAGATTGTTGTTATTCAAGTTAAGCATGGTCACGTTTGAAGTTTTGGGTGCACGGAGGCAATTGGCCAATGTCCCATTTAGTTTGTTCTCTGATAGATCTAGAAACTGCAAATTTTGCAGCTCAAAGAGGGAGCATGGAATGGTCTCAGAAAAGGAATTTTTGAAGAGCATGAGTATTTCTAGCCCTGGTGCTCCGATATCTGATGGCAATGCACCAGATAGGTTGTTCCCAGAGAGGTCCAACAAGCCGAGGTTCATTGGGAGTGTTGGAATCGGGCCAACGAGCTGGTTAGAACTAATATCCAGTATAACAGCTTCCATTCCACCAAACAGAAAATATGTGGGCAGCATGCCATAAATCTGATTTTCCGATAGATCCAGAACTCGACAACGGTACATTCCAATCCAAAAAGTACCAGGAATGGAGTCATGTATGCTTGTGTTTGAAATATCAAGGGTGTGTAGTGTTTGTTGGATAATCCATGCCGGAAACTGGGGGCCTAGGATGCAAGATCTAAAGCCCGCTGACGTTAAGCTGAATGGAGTGCTCCATGTGTTGTTGACCAACATAGTTATGGAATTACCAGAGAGCCACAAATTTTGCAGGCTAGTCATATTGGTGAAATGGTCCTGGGTGACTATACCATGCAGATTGTTTGAGTCCAACCACAGGTCCACCAAATTTGTGAGTTTTCGTATACCGACAGGTATCTCTCCGAATAGTTTGTTATTATTGAGCCAAAGTGTGGACAAGCTGCTAAATTTTTCTAGCCGATCTGGAAGAGTCCCTGTCAAATTGTTGTGGTCCAAATACAACTCTTGTAACTCATCCCCTGGCAATCTATAAAATAGATCTTCCGTACCCCCGCCAATGAAGTTTTCCGATAGACGGAGTGCTTGTAGTCTCTTGAGTTTCTTGAAGGTGGATGGCACCATGCCAAAGAAGTTGTTTTCTATGAGGGACAATGATTGAATGGAGGTCAAGTTTTCCACTGCGTCAGGGATAGAACCCACGATTCCGCATGTATCCATGTAAAAAAGTTGGAGAGCAGGTAGCTCCCAAGCCAAGTAGTTGGCTCCAAAGGACGAGTTAAAGGAATTGGAGTCGAGGTCAAGGGTTTCTAGTGACGTGAGATTAGAGTGCAACGGTAGAGGCATAATGTTACGAAGCCCACAAGATGTTAGCTCAAGGGTTACCAGAGAGGGGAGCATGTTGACATCATGAGTCCAGTTGACGGCAGCGCTAAGGTCCACCTCAGCCATGTCGAGGTGTTGTAGCTTCTGTAGGTGCGTCACCCATAAGAGATCGGGCGAGTAACAACCCAGAATTGAGAGGTCAAGACTGAGCAGATTCGAGAGGTTCCCGAGGTGAGGAGGGATTCGCCCACCGAAGAACGAATCAGTGAGGGCGAGATGAGTCAGGCTCCGGAGGTCACCGATGAATTCAGGAATGGATCTCCCACCAAAGTAGTTTGATGAGAGGTCCAGGTGCTTGAGATGTCGTAGAGTGAGCAAGGAGGAGCTTATCTCACCTCCGATTGCTCCGTAGCTGTTGACCTGGAGCTTGACGACATGGCCGGTCCGGTTGTTGCACCTGACGCCCATCCACCGGCAGCAGTCCTCGTCGGCCCGCCACGACGAAAGGTAGTTGCTCGGGTCGGTGAGGCCGGCCTTGAAGGCGAGAAGCGCATCTCGCTCGCGGGGGATGCAGAGGGTGCCCGGTGCTGATGGCGGTGGCGGCGGCCGGAGTGCAGGCAGGGCTGGGGCTGACGAGCTCCGGAGGAAGATGAGGCACCACGTCGCCAGGAGGATCGCCGGCCTTGGGCCGGCCATTTTGGGTAGTGGGCGTACGAATGGGTAAGTACGAGTGTGTGCAGTACGTACTTTGCCTCGGCCATGCACGCCTGGATTTAAGGAGCTAGCAGAGTTCGTTCGGTCCACCCTTGTGAGCGTCAAAGTGCCCTGCGCGCTACGCCAGCTCGATCGGCAGGTAGTAGTAACATCGAAACCCCGTCCACCGGGTCTGATGAGTACTGTGAAGGGTACATATGAGTTGACTGACCCAGCGCATAAAAATTCCACAGACCAACTATTGGGTGATGGCGAAGCGCGCCAAATCTTGAACTCCGAAGAGACAAGAAATAAAGTCTACTAGTGAAAATGACTGTTTCCTATCAATAAAGTTTAGCTTTAGCGACCAATGAGCCCGGTCAATACGTGCTATATCCAGCGGCAGCGCCAGGAATTAGGCAAGCCCCAGGCCGACCCAGGCAGCCTTCGTTCACTGTAGCTAACTGTAAAAAATTTCTACGCATCACCAAGATCAATCTATGGAGTCATCTAGCAACGAGAGATAGGAGTGCATCTACATACTCTTGTAGATCGTGAGCGGAAGCGTTCAAGAGAACGGGGTTGATGGAGTCGTACTCGTCGAGATCCAAATCACCGATGATCCTAGCGCTGAACGGACGGCACCTCCGCGTTCAACACACGTACGGTTGGGAGAGACGTCTCCTCCTTCTTGATCCAGCAAGGGGGAAGGAGAGGTTGATGGAGATCCAGCAGCACGACGGCGTGGTGGTGGAAGTAGCGGGGATCTCGGCAGGGCTTCACCAAGCTCAACGAGAGGGAGAGGTGTTACGGGGGGGGGGGGGGGGGGGGGGGAGGAGGAAGGCGCCAGCGGCTTGGGTGCGCAGCCCTCCCTCCCCCCTCTTTATATAGGGGCCCCGGGGGGAGGGGGGGCGCCGGCCCCCTAGAGATCCACTGTCAAGGGGGGGGGGGCAAAGGAGGGAACTTGCCCCCCAAGTCAGGTGGGGCGCCCCCCACCCCCTGGGTTTCCAACCCTAGGCGCAGGGGGAGGCCCAAGGGGGGCGCACCAGCCCACCAGGGGCTGGTTCCCTTCCCACTTTAGCCCATGGGACCCTCCGAGATAGGTGGACCCACCCGGTGGACCCCCGGGACCCTTCCGGTGGTCCCGGTACAATACCGGTGACCCCGAAACTTTCCCGGTGGCCGAAACTGGACTTCCTATATACAAATCTTCACCTCCGGACCATTCCGGAACTCCTTGTGACGTTCGGGATCTCATCCGGGACTCCGAACAACTTTTGGGTTACCGCATACTAATATCTCTACAACCCTAGCGTCGCCGAACCTTAACTGTGTAAACCCTACGGGTTCGGGAGACACGTAGACATGACCGAGAGGACTCTCCGGTCAATAACCAACATCGGGATCTGGATACCCATGTTGGCTCCCACATTCTCCTCGATGATCTCATCGGATGAACCACGATGTCGAGGATTCAAGTAATCCCGTATTCAATTCCCTTTGTCAATCGGTACGTTACTTGCCCGAGATTCGATCGTCGGTATCCCAATACCTCGTTCAATCTCGTTATCGGCAAGTCACTTTACTCGTTGCATAATGCATGATCCCGTGACCAACTACTTGGTCACATTGAGCTCATTATGATGATGCATTACCGAGTGGGCCCGGAGATACCTCTCTGTCATACGGAGTGACAAATCCCAGTCTCGATTCGTGTCAACCCAACAGAGACTTTTGGAGATACCTGTAGTGTACCTTTATAGTCACCCAGTTACGTTGTGACGTTTTGTACACCCAAAGCACTCCTATGGTATCCGGGAGTTACACAATCTCATGGTCTAAGAAACTGATACTTGACATTAGAAAAGCTTTAGCAAACGAACTACACGATCTTTGTGCTATGCTTAGGATTGGGTCTTGTCCATCACATCATTCTCCTAATGATGTGATCCCATTATCAATGACATCCAATGTCCATAGTCAGGAAACCATGACTATCTGTTGATCAACGAGCTAGTCAACTAGAGGCTCACTAGGGACATGTTGTGGTCTATGTATTCACACATGTATCACTGTTTCCGGTTAATACAATTATAGCATGAACAATAGACAATTATCACGAACAAGGAAATATAATAATAATCATTTTATTATTGCCTCTAGGGCATATTTCCAACAGTCTCCCACTTGCACTAGAGTCAATAATCTAGTTACACTGTGATGAATCGAACACCCATAGAGTTCTGGTGTTGATCATGTTTTGCTCGTGGAAGAGGTTTAGTCAACGGATCTGCGACATTCAGATCCGTATGCACTTTGAAAATATCTATGTCTCCATCTTGAACATTTTCACGAATGGAGTTGAAGCGACGCTTGATGTGCCTAGTCTTCTTGTGAAACCTAGGCTCCTTGGCAAGGGCAATGGCTCCAGTGTTGTCACAGAAGAGAGTGATCGGCCCCGACGCATTGGGAATAACTCCTAGGTTTGTGATGAACTCCTTCATCTAGATTGCTTCATGCGCTGCCTCCGAGGCTGCCATGTACTCCGCTTCACATGTAGATCCCACCACGACGCTCTGCTTGCTGCTGCACCAGCTTACTGCCCCACCATTCAAAATATACACGTATCCGGTTTGTGACTTGGAGTCATCCAGATCTGTGTCGAAGCTAGCATCGACGTAACCCTTTACAGCGAGCTCTTCGTCACCTCCATAAACGAGAAACATATCCTTAGTCCTTTTCAAGTACTCCAGGATATTCTTGACCGCTGTCCAGTGTTCCATGCCCGGATTACTTTGGTGTCTTGCAACTAAACTCACGGCAAGGATTACATCAGGTCTGGTACACAACATGGCTTACATAATAGACCCTATGGCCGAGGCATAGGGGATGACACTCATCTTTTCTTTATCTTCTGCCGTGGTCGGGGATTGAGCCGAGCTCAATTTCACACCTTGCAACACAGGCAAGAACTCCTTCTTGGAATGGTCCATATTGAACTTTTTCAATATATTGTCAAGGTATGTGCTTTGTGAAAGACCCATGAGGCGTCTCGATCTATCTCTATAGATCTTGATGCCTAATATATAAGCAGCTTCTCCAAGGTCCTTCATTGAAAAACACTTATTCAAGTAGGCCTTTATGCTGTCCAAAAGTTCTATATCATTTCCCATCAAAAGTATGTCATCCACATATAATATGAGAAATGCTGCAGAGCTCCCACTCACTTTCTTGTAAACGCAGGCTTCTCCATAAGTCTGCATAAACCCAAACGCTTTGATCATCTCATCAAAGCGAATGTTCCAACTCCGAGATGCTTGCACCAGCCCATGAATGGATCGCTAGAGCTTGCATACCTTGTTAGCATTCTTAGGATCGACAAAACCTTCTGGCTGCATCATATACAGTTCTTCCTTAAGATAGCCGTTAAGGAATGCCGTTTTGACGTCCATTTGCCATATCTCATAATCTTAGTATGCGGCAATTGCTAACATGATTCAGATGGACTTCAGCTTCGCTACGGGAGAGAAAGTCTCATCGTAGTCAACCCCTTGAACTTGCCGACAACCCTTAGCGACAAGTCGAACTTTATAGATGGTAACATTACCATCCGCGTCCGTCTTCTTCTTAAAGATCCATTTATTTTATATCGCTCATTGATCATCGGGCAAGTCTGTCGAAGTCCATACTTTGTTTTCATAAATGGATCCTATCTCGGATTTCATGGCTTCAAGCCATTTGTTGGAATCTGGGCCCGCCATCGCTTCATCATACTTCGAAGGTTCACCGTTGTCTAATAACATGATTTCCAGGACAGGGTTGCCATACCACTCTGGTGTGGAACGTGTCCTTGTGGACCTACGAAGTTCAGTAGTAACTTGATCCGAAGTACCTTGATCATCATCATTAAGTTCCTCTCTAGTCGGTGCAGGCAGCACAGGAACATCTTCCTGAGCTGCGCTACTTACCGGTTCAAGAGGTAGTACTTCATCAAGTTCCACTTTCCTCCCACTTACTTCTTTCGAGAGAAACTCTTTCTCCAGAAAGGACATGTTCTTGGCAACAAAGACCTTGCCTTCGGATCTGAGGTAGAAGGTATACCCAATGGTTTCCTTAGGGTATCCTATGAAGACGCATTTTTCCGACTTGGGTTCGAGCTTTTCAGGTTGAAGTTTCTTGACACAAGCATCGCATCCCCAAACTTTTAGAAACGACAGCTTAGGTTTCTTTCCAAACCATAATTCATACGGTGTCGTCTCAACGGATTTAGACGGTGCCCTATTTAAAGTGAATGTAGCTGTCTCTAAAGCATATCCCCAAAATGATAGCGGTAAGTCGGTAAGAGACATCATAAACCGCACCATATCCAATAGAGTGCGATTACGACGTTCGGACATACCGTTACGCTGAGGTGTTCCACGCGGCGTGAGTTGTGAAACAATTCCACATTTCCTTAAGTGTGTACCAAACTCGTGACTTAAATATTCTCCCCCACGATCTGATCGTAAGAACTTTATTTTTCTGTCACGTTGATTCTCTACCTCATTCTGAAATTCCTTGAACTTTTCAAAGGTCTCAGACTTGTGTTTCATTAAGTAGACATACCCATATCTACTCAAGTCATTAGTGAGGGTGAGAATATAACGATAGCCACCGTGAGCCTCAATGCTCATGGGACCGCACACATCAGTATGTATAATTCCCAACAAGTTGGTTGCTCGCTCCATCGTTCTGGAGAATGGAGTCTTGGTCATTTTGCCCATGAGGCATGGTTCGCATGTGTCAAATGATTCGAAATCAAGAGACTCCAAAAGTCCATCAGTATGGGGCTTCTTCATGTGTTTGACACCAATGTGACCAAGGCGGCAGTGCCACAGATACGTGGGACTATCGTTATCAATCTTACATCTTTTGGTATTCACACTATGAATATGTGTAACATAACGTTCGAGATTCATTAAGAATAAACCATTGAACAACGGGGCATGACCATAAAACATATCTCTCATATAAATAGAATAACCATTATTCTCAGATTTAAATGAGTAGCCATCTCGTATTAAACGAGATCCAGATACAATGTTCATGCTCAAAGCTGGCTCTAAATAACAATTATTGAGGTTTAAAACTAATCCCGTAGGTAAATGTAGAGGTAGTGTGCCGACGGCGATCACATCGACCTTGGAACCATTCCCGACGTGCATCGTCACCTCGTCCTTCGCAAGTCTCCTCTTATTCCGCAGCTCCTATTTTGAGTTACAAATATGAGCAACCGCACCGGTATCAAATACCCAGGAGCTACTACGAGTACTGGTAAGGTACACATCAATAACATGTATATCATATATACCTTTAGTGTTACCGGCCTTCTTATCCGTTAAGTACTTGGGGCAGTTCCGCTTCCAGTGACCGTTCCCCTTGCAATAAAAGCACTCAGTCTCAGGTTTGGGTCTGTGCTTTGACTTCTTCCCGGCAACTGGTTTACCGGGCGCGGCAACTCCCTGCCGTCCTTCTTGAAGTTCTTCTTACCCCTGCCTTTCTTGAAACTAGTGGTTTTATTGACCATCAACACTTGATGTTCCTTTTTGATTTCTACCTTTGCTGATTTCAGCATTGAAAATACCTCAGGAATAGTTTTCACCATCCCCTACATATTGTAGTTCATCACAAAGCTCTTGTAGCTAGGTGGGAGCGACTGAAGGATTCTGTCAATGACCGCCTCATCCGGGAGGTTAATGTCCAGCTGGGACAAGCGGTTGTGCAACCCAGACATTTTGAGTATGTGCTCGCTGATACGTCTCCGTCGTATCTATAATTTTTGATTCTTCCATGCCAATATTATTCAACTTTTATATACTTTTGGCAACTTTTTATACTATTTTCTGGGACTAACATATTGATCCAGTGCCCAGTGCCAGTTCCTGTCTGTTGCATGTTTTTTGTTTCGCAGAAACCCAATATCAAACGGAGTCCAAACGGGATAAAAATGGATGGAGATTTTTTTGGAATATTTATGATTTTTGGGAAGTAAAATCAACACCAAACAGTGTCTGGGGTGGCCACGAGACAGGGGGCCGCGCCCCAGGGTGGCAGGCGCGCCCTGGGCTCTTGTGGGCCACCCGTAAGGCGGTTGGCGCTCTTCTTTTGGCGCAAGAAAGCTAATTTTATGAGAAAGATCTGGGTGAAAGATTCACCCCAATCAGAGTTACGGATCTCCAGATATAAAGGAAACGGTGAAGGGGCAGAAACGGAGAACGCAGAAACAGAGAGATAGATCCAATCTCGGAGGGGCTCTCGCCCCTCCCACGCCATGGGAGCCAAGGACCAGAGGGGAAACCCTTCTCCCATCTAGGGAGGAGGTCAAGGAAGAAGAAGAAGAAGAAGGGGTCCTCTCTCCCCTTGCTTCCGGTGGCACCGGAGCGCTGCCGGGGGCCATCATCATCACCGCGATCTTCACCAACACCACCGTCATCTTCACCAACATCTCCATCACCTTCCCCCGTCTATATTCAGTGGTCCACTCTCCCGCATCCTGCTGTACCCTCTAATTGAACATGGTGCTTTATGCTTCATATTATTATCCAATGATGTGTTGCCATCCTATGATGTCTGAGTAGATTTTCGTTGTCCTATCGCTGATTGATGAATTGCTATGATTGGTTTGAGTTGCATGTTTTATTATTGGTGCTGTCCTATGGTGCCCTATGTGTCGCACAAGCATGAGGGATTCCCGCTGTAGGGTGTTGCAATGCGGTCATGACTCGCTTATAGTGGGTTGCGTGAGTGACTGAAACACAAACCGGAGTAAGGGGATTGTTGCGTATGGGATAAAGGGGACTTGATGCTTTAATGCTATGGTTGGGTTTTACCTTAATGAATCTTTAGTAGTTGAGGATGCTTGCTAGAGTTCCAATCATTAGTGCATATGATCCAAGTAGAGAAAGTATGTTAGCTTATGCCTCTCCCTCAAATAGAATTGCAATAGTGATTACCGGTCTAGTAACATAGTCAATTGCTTAGGGACAATTTCACAACTCTTACCACCAGTTTTTCGCACTCGCTATATTTACTTTATTTCATCTTTATTTAAACAGCCCCTACTTTTTATTTACGTTCTCTTTATTATCTTGCAAAACTATCCTATCACACCTACAAAGTACTTCTAGTTTCATACTTGTTCTAGGTAAAGCGAACGTCAAGCGTGCGTAGAGTCGTATCAGTGGCCGATAGGACTTGAGAGAGTATTTGTTCTACCTTTAGCTCCTCGTTGGGTTCGACACTCTTACATATCGAAAGAGGCTACAACTACCCCGTATACTTGCGGGTCATCAAGACCTTTTTCTGGCGCCGTTGCCGGGGAGTCATAGCGTGGGGTGAATATTCTCATGTGTGCTTGTTTGCTTTATCACTAAGTAATTTTTATTTGCTGTTCTTATTTGTTTTCTATCTTTAGTTATGGGTAGGAAACGCAAAATACCAAAAAAAATTAGTTGTACCTACTGCTCCAATGGTTGAAGAATCACTCAAAATCTATCACACTACCGAAGCTTTACTTGGATCACCTTCGATCCCTTTGTGCTCGTGCTGAAACCCCAACTAGCTTAGTTGAGGGAAAATCTTTAGATGAGCATGCTTGTTATGTGCGACACCGTATATCTGAAAAAGGGAAACTACTATGGGATCATATTCAATGTTTGCAATGCTATGCTTGGAATTTATGTGAAACATATGATGTTACTTGTTGTTCTGAAAACACTAAGAAACACCTTCCCTACCAATGTGAGTTTATAGATAACGGAATCGTATCTTCGTATGCTAAGGGTGTTTATAATTACTATGATGTTCAACAAATTGAAGAATTTGTTGCTTTTAAGGGTGCTTTTGAAATTGTTACATGACAAACCACATCCGGCATAATTATCCATCACTGATCCGATGCCTACGAGTTTTCCATATACTGGTTCTCGCTTATTTATTTTTCCATTGCTACTGTTACAATCACTACGAAATACCAAAAACATTACTTTTGCTGTCTTTACTTTTGTTACCATTACCACCACTATCATATTACTTTTCTACTAAGCACTTTAATGCAGATACTAAGTTTCCAGGTGTGGTTGAATTGACAACTCAGTTTCTAATACTTGAGAATATTCTTTGGTTCCCCTTGTGTCGAATCAATAAATTTGGGTTGAATACTCTACCCTCGAAAACTGTTGCGATCCCCTATACTTGTGGGTTATCAGTTACCTTGTGCTCACTACTAAATTACAAATCATTGTTAATTAAAATTGGCTTTGATATACCTTGGGATCTAGGTGGATCCATTACTTGAGAACTACATGCCTAGCTTAATGTCTTTAAAGAAAGCGCTGCCAGGGAGACAACCCGGAAGTTTTAGAGAGTCATTTATTTCTGTTGAGTGCTTTCTTATAGTTTAAAAACAAAAAATAAATAAAGAGGGGAACCTAAAACTTTTCAAAAAGGAAATTGAAAGTGAGAAAGACAAGCATTGTTGAAGTGGGAGCTAGCCTTGAACTTTGTTCATGCTCACCGAAACTTTGTGAATCTTGATTACAGAAACTTTTCATCAAAAATAATTATCCCCTTGTACAATTCCATTGTATTATAAAAATAATGTGCCAAGGTTTGCCTTTAGGATGTTTACAATGCTTGTTGGTTTGTACGGTGCAGGACAGAAATTTTGGCTGTAGTGCTCGATTTTACATTTTTAACTGGAGCGTCTAAGCTTGGGGATGCCCCGGAAGGCACCCCCTCTTTCTTCAAGAAGTTTCGGTATGTTTTCGAATTCGTTTCGTTCATGCATTATGTGCAAGTCTTGGAGCGTATTTGCATTTAGTTTTCATTTTTCTTCTATGCACAATGCTGGTATGAGATAGTCCTTGGTTGATTTATAGAATGCTCATTGCACTTCACTTAAATCTTTTGAGTATGGCTTTATAGAATGCTTCATGTGCTTCACTTATATCATTTGAAGTTTGGATTGCCTGTTTCTCTTCATATAGACAACCGCCATTTGTAGAATGCTCTTTTGCTTCACTTATATTTGTTAGAGTGTGGGCATATCTTTTGTAGAAATAATTAAACTCTCTTGCTTCACTTATATCTTTTTAGAGAGATGACAAGAATTGGTCATTCACATGGTTAGTCATAAAATCCTACATAATCTTGTAGATCGCTGAATATGATATGTTTGATTCCTTGCAATAGTTTTGCGATATAAAGATGGTGATATTAGAGTCATGCTAGTGGGTGGTTGTGGATTGTAGAGACACTTGTGTTGAGGTTTGCAAGTCCCGTAGCATGCACGTATGGTAACCGTTGTGTGACAAATTTGAAGCATGGGGTGTTTCTTTGATTGTCTTCCTTATGAGTGGCAGTTGGGGACGAGCGATGGTCTTTTCCTACCAATCTATCCCCCTAGGGGCATGCGTAGTAGTACTTTGCTTCGAGGGCTAATAAACTTTTGCAATAAGTATATGAGTTCTTTATGACTAATGTGAGTCCATGCATTATACGCACTTTTACCTTTCCATCATTGCTAGCCTCTTCGGTACCGTGCATTGCCCTTTCTCACCTCGAGAGTCGGTGCAAACTTCGCCGGTGCATCCAAACCCCGTGATATGATATGCTGTATCACACATAAGCCTCATTATATCTTCCTCAAAACAGCCACCATACCTACCTATTATGGCATTTCCATAGCCATTCCGAGATATATTGCCATGCAACTTCCATCATCATCATATACATGACTTGAGCATTTATTTTCATATTGCTTTGCATGATTGTAAGATAGCTAGCATGATGTTTTCTTGGCTTGTCCGTTTTTTGATGTCATTGCTACGCTAGATCATTGCACATCCCGGTACACCGCCGGAAGCATTCATATAGAGTCATATCTTTGTTCTAGTATCGAGTTGTAATATTGAGTTGTAAGTAAATAAAAGTGTGATGATCATCATTATAGAGCATTGCCCCATAACAAAAAGAGAAAAAAAAGAAAAAAAAGAAAAAAAGGGGAAGGCTAAAGAAGCATAAATAAAAAAAGGGGGCCAAAGAAGCCCACCCAAAAAGAAAAAAAAAGAAAAAAAGAAAAAAAAGAAAAAAGGGGCAATGTTACTATCCTTTTTCCACACTTGTGCTTCAAAGTAGCACCATGTTCTTCATATAGATTGTCTCCTATGTTGTCACTTTCATATACTAGTGGGAATTTTCATTATAGAACTTGGATTGTATATTCCAACGATGGGCTTCCTCAAATGCCCTAGGTCTTCATGAGCAAGCAAGTTGGATGCACACCCACTTAGTTTCTTTTGTTGAGCTTTCATACACTTATAGCTCTAGTCCATCCGTTGCATGGCAATCCCTACTCCTCACATTGACATCAATTGATGGTCATATCCATAACCCATTGATTAGCCGCGTCGATGTGAGACTTTCTCCCTTTTTGTCTTCTCCACATAACCTCCATCATTATATTCTATTCCACCTATAGTGCTATATCCATGGCTTGCGCTCATGTATTGCGTGAGGGTTGAAAAAGCTGAAGCGCGTTAAAAAGTATGAACCAATTGCTCGGCTCGTCATCGGGATTGTGCATGATGGGAGCATTTTGTGTGACGAAAATGAAGCATGGCCAAACTGTATGATTTTGTAGGGATAAGCTTGCTTTGGCCTTGTTGTTTTGAAAAGACAGGATTGCTTTATTGGTATGCTCGAAGTATTATTGTTTTTATGTCAAATGATAGACTATTGCTTTGAATCACTCGGGTCTTAATATTCATGCCATTATTAGACATATGATCAAGATTATGCTAGGTAGCATTCCACATCAAAAATTATCTTTTTTATCATTTACCTACTAGAGGACGAGCAGGAATTAAGCTTGGGGATGCTGATACGTCTCCGTCGTATCTATAATTTTTTATTGTTCCATGCCTATATTATTCAACTTTTATATACTTTTGGCAACTGTTTATACTATTTTTTGGGACTAACATATTGATCCAGTGCCCAGTGCCAAGTCCTGTCTGTTGCATGTTTTTTTTCGCAGAAACCCAATATCAAACGAAGTCCAAACGGGATAAAAACGGACGGAGATTTTTTTTGGAATATTTATGATTTTTGGGAAGTAAAATCAACGCGAAACAGTGTCCGGGGTGGCCACGAGACAAGGGGCCGCGCCCCAGGGAGGCAGGCGCACCCTGGGCTCTCGTGGGACACCTGTAAGGCGATTGACGCTCTTCTTTTGGCGCAAGAAAGCTAATTTTATGAGAAAGATCTGGGCGAAAGATTCACCCCAATCGGAGTTACGGATCTCCAGATATAAAGGAAGGGGCAGAAACAGAGAACACAGAAACAGAGAGATAGATCCAATCTTGGAGGGGCTCTCGCCCCTCCCACGGGATGGGAGCCAAGGACCAGAGGGGAAACCCTTCTCCCATCTAGGGAGGAGGTCAAGGAAGAAGAAGAAGAAGGGGGCCTCTCTCCCCCTTTCTTCCGGTGGCGCCGGAGCGCTCCCGGGGGCCATCATCATCACCGCGATCTTCACCAACACCACCGTCATCTTCACCAACATATCCATCACCTTCCCCCTTCTATATTCAGCGGTCCACTCCCCCGCATCCCGCTGTACCCTCTACTTGAACATGGTGCTTTATGCTTCATATTATTTTCCAATGATGTGTTGCCATCCTATGATGTCTGAGTAGATTTTCGTTGTCCTATCGGTGATTGATGAATTGCTATGATTGGTTTGAGTTGCATGTTTTATTATTGGTGCTGTCCTATGGTGCCCTCCGTGTCGCGCAAGCGTGAGGGATTCCCGCTGTAGGGTGTTGCAATGCGTTGATGACTTGCTTATAGTGGGTTGCGTGAGTGACCGAAACACAAACCCGAGTAAGGGGATTGTTGCGTATGGGATAAAGGGGACTTGATGTTGTAATGCTATGGTTGGGGTTTACCTTAATGAATCTTTAGTAGTTGCGGATGCTTGCTAGAGTTCCAATCATAAGTGCATATGATCCAAGTAGAGAAAGTATGTTAGCTTATGCCTCTCCCTCAAATAGAATTGCAATAGTGATTACCGGTCTAGTAACATAGTCAATTGCTTAGGGACAATTTCACAACTCTTACCACCAGTTTTCCGCACTCGCTATATTTACTTATTTCATCTTTATTTAAACAGCCCCTACTTTTTATTTATGTGCTCTTTATTATCTTGCAAAACTATCCTATCACACCTACAAAGTATTTCTAGTTTCATACTTGTTCTAGGTAAAGCGAACGTCAAGCGTGCGTAGAGTCGTATCAGTGGCCGATAGGACTTGAGAGAGTATTTGTTCTACCTTTAGCTCCTCGTTGGGTTCTACACTCATACATATCGAAAGAGGCTACAACTACCCCGTATACTTGCGGGTCATCAAGACCTTTTTCTGGCGCCGTTTCCGGGGAGTCATAGTGTGGGGTGAATATTCTCGTGTGTGCTTGTTTGCTTTATCACTAAGTAATTTTTATTTGTTGTTCTTAGTTGTTTTCTATCTTTAGTTATGGGTAGGAAATGCAAAATACCAAAAAAAACTAGTTGTACCTACTGCTCCAATGGTTGAAGAACCACTCAAAATCTATCACACTACTAAAGCTTTTTTACTTGGATCATCTTCGATCCCTTTGTGCTCGTGCTGAAACCCCAACTAGCTTAGTTGAGGGAAAATCTTTAGATGAGCATGCTTGTTATGTGCGACACCGTATATCTGAAAAAGGGAAATTACTATGGGATCAAATTCAACGTTTGCAATGCTATGCTTGGAATTTATGTGAAACATATGATGTTACTTGTTGTTCTGAAAACCCTAAGAAACACCTTCCCTACCAATGTGAGTTTATTGATAATGGAATTGTATCTTCGTATGCTAAGGGTGTTTATAATTATTATGATGTTCAACAAATTGAAGAATTTGTTGCTTTTAAGGGTGCTTTTGAAATTGCTTCTTTGATTGAAAAGTATGATGCTACTCTTTACAAATCTGAAAGTTTTGCCATACTTGAATATTGTTATGATAATTATGCTTCTAATGCCTATGTTAAACCATATATTGAGAAATTCTCCACTGTGCAAGAAGAGACTAATATTTTGCAGGAAGCTATGGAAGAAGAAATTGATGAAACTGTGAGCCCATTGGATGAAAAAGATGATGAGGAGAGCGAAGAACAAAAGGAGGAAGAGCGGATTAGCTTCCCGTGCCCACCTTCTAATGAGAGTAACTCTTCAACACATACATTGTTTAGTTTCCCTTCGTGCTTACCGGAGGATGATTGCTATGATGATTACTATGATGATTGCTATGATGATTGTTATGATCCCGTTTATTCTCTTGAAATATCCCCTTTTGATGATGCTTGCTATGCTTGTGGCCAAGATGCCAATATGAATTATGCTTATGGAGATGAACTTGCTATAGTTCCTTATGCTAAACATGAAATTGTTGCTATTGCACCCACGCATGATAGTCCTATTATCTTTTTGAATTCTCCCTACTACACTATATCACAGAAGTTTTTGCTTATTAAGGATTATATTGATGGATTGCCTTTTACCGTTGCACATGATGATTTTGATGAATGTAATATGCATATGCTTGCTGCTCCTACTTGCAATTATTAGGAGAGAGGAACTATTTATCCACCTCTCTATGTTTCCCATACTATGAAATTGCAAGAAACTGCTTATACTATGCATTGGCCTTTACTATGTGTGCATGAATTGTTCTTTTATGACATGTCGATGCATAGACAGAGAGTTAGACTTCGTTGTTGCATGATATATGTTACTGGTACGTCTCCGTCATATCTACCTTTCCAAACACTTTTGCCCTTTTTTTGGACTCTAACTTGTATGATTTGAATGGAACTAACCCTGACGGACGCTGTTTTCAGCAGAATTGCCATGATGTTGTTTTTTGTGCAGAAAACAAAATTTCTCGGAATGACCTGAAACTCCACGGAATATCTTAGAATAAATAATAAAAAATCCTCGCGAAAGATGAAGACCAGGGGGCTCACACCCTGTCCACGAGGGTGGGGGGCGTGCCCCCTCCCCCTGGGTGCGCCCCCTCCCCCTGGGCGCGCCCCCTACCTCGTGGGCCCCCTGGAGACCCTCCGACGCCAACTCCAACTCCATATATTGGCTTTCTGGGAGAAAAAAATCAGAGAGAAGAAATCATCGCATTTTATGATACGGAGCCGCCGCCAAGCCCTAATCTCTCTCGGGAGGGCTGATCTGGAGTCCGTTCAGTGCTCCAGAGAGGGGGATTCGTCGCCGTCGTCATCATCAACCATCCTCCATCACCAATTTCATGATGCTCACCACCGTGCGTGAGTAATTCCATCGTAGGCTTGCTGGACGGTGATGGGTTGGATGAGATTTATCATGTAATCGAGTTAGCCTTGTTAGGGTTTGATCCCTAGTATCCACTATGTTCTGAGATTGATGTTGCTATGACTTTGCTATGCTTAATGCTTGTCACTAGGGCCCGAGTGCCATGATTTCAGATCTGAACCTATTATGTTTTCATGAATATATGTGAGTTCTTGATCCTATCTTGCAAGTCTATAGTCACCTACTATGTGTTATGATCCGGCAACCCCGAAGTGACAATAATCGGGACCACTCCCGGTGATGACCATAGTTTGAGGAGTTCATGTATTCACTATGTGCTAATGCTTTGTTCCGGTTCTCTATTAAAAGGAGGCCTTAATATCCCTTAGTTTCCAATAGGACCCCGCTGCCACGGGAGGGTAGGACAAAAGATGTCATGCAAGTTATTTTCCATAAGCACATATGACTATATTCAGAATACATGCCTACATTACATTGATGAATTGGAGCTAGTTCTGTGTCACCCTATGTTATGACTGTTACACGACGAACCACATCGGGCATAATTATCCATCACTGATCCGGTGCCTACGAGTTTTCCGTATACTGGTTCTCGCTTATTTATTTTTCCGTTGCTACTATTACAATCACTACGAAATACCAAAAACATTACTTTTGTCTTTACTTTTGTTACCGTTACCACCACTATCATATTACTTTGCTACTAAGCACTTTAATGCAGATACTAAGTTTCCAGGTGTGGTTGAATTGACAACTCAGCTGCTAATACTTGAGAATATTCTTTGGCTCCCCTTGTGTCGAATCAATAAATTTGGGTTGAATACTCTACCCTCGAAAACTGTTGCGATCCCCTATACTTGTGGGTTATTAGTTACCTTGTGCTCACTACTAAACTACAAATCATTGTTAATTAAAATTGGCTTTGATATACCTTGGGATCCAGGTGGATCCATTACTTGAGAACTATATGCCTAGCTTAATGGCTTTAAAGAAAGCGCTGCCAGGGAGACAACCCGGAAGTTTTAGAGAGTCATTTATTTCTGTTGAGTACTTTCTTATAGTTTAAAAACAAAAAATAAATAAAGAGGGGAACCTAAAACTTTTCAAAAAGGAAATTGAAAGTGAGAAAGACAAGCATTGTTGAAGTGGGAGCTAGCCTTGAACTTTGTTCATGCTCACGGAAACTTTATGAATCTTGATTACAGAAACTTTTCATCAAAAATAATTATCCCCTTGTACAATTCCATTGTATTATAAAAATAATGTGCCAAGGTTTGCCTTTAGGATGTTTACAATGCTTGTTTGTCTGTACGGTGCAGGACAGAAATTTTGGCTGTAGTGCTCGATTTTACATTTTTAACTGGAACGTCAAATGGTTCTGATTAGTTTTTGATCTGGCTTTCTATACAACTTGTTTATTTTTCCTAATTTTGGTAGAATTTTTGGGGTACAAGAAGTATGGTGAATGTTCAGATTGCTACAGACTGTTCTGTTTTTGACAGATTCTGTTTTTCATGCATAGTTTGCTTGTTTTGATGAATCTATCAATTTATATCAATGGATTTAAGCCATGAAAAAGTTATATTACAGTAGACACAATGCAAAAATAAAATATGAATTGGCTTTCTACAATACTTAGAGTGGTGATTTGCTTTATTATACTAACGGATCTTACCGAGTTTTCTGTTGAAGTTTTGTGTGGATGAAGTGTCTAAACGAGGAGGTCTCGATATGAGGAAAAGGAAGAGAGGCAAGAGCTCAAGGTTGGGGATGCCCAAGGCACCCCAAGTAAATATTCAAGGAGACTCAAGCGTCTAAGCTTGGGGATGCCCCGGAAGGCATCCCCTCTTTCTTCAACAAGTTTCGGTATGTTTTCGAATTCGTTTCGTTCATGCATTATGTGCAAGTCTTGGAGCGTCTTCTGCATTTAGTTTTCATTTTTCTTCTATGCACCATGCTGGTATGAGATAGTACTTGGTTGATTTATAGAATGCTCATTGCACTTCACTTAAATCTTTTGAGTATGGCTTTATAGAATGCTTCATGTGCTTCACTTATATCATTTGAAGTTTGGATTGCCTGTTTCTCTTCATATAGACAACCGCCATTTGTAGAATGCTCTTTTGCTTCACTTATATTTGTTAGAGTGTGGGCATATCTTTTGTAGAAAGAATTAAACTCTCTTGCTTCACTTATATCTTTTTAGTGAGATGACAAGAATTGGTCATTCACCTGGTTAGTCATAAAATCCTACATAAACTTGTAGATCGTTGAATATGATATGTTTGATTCCTTGCAATAGTTTTGCGATATAAAGATGGTGATATTAGAGTCATGCTAGTGGGTGGTTGTGGATTGTAGAGAAACTTGTGTTGAGGTTTGCAAGTCCCGTAGCATGCACGTATGGTAACCGTTGTGTGACAAATTTGAAGCATGGGGTGTTTCTTTGATTGTCTTCCTTATGAGTGGCAGTCGGGGACGAGCGATGGTCTTTTCCTACCAATCTATCCCCCTAGGGGCATGCGTAGTAGTACTTTGCTTCGAGGGCTAATAAACTTTTGCAATAAGTATATGAGTTCTTTATGACTAATGTGAGTCCATGGATTATACGCACTTTTACCTTTCCATCATTGCTAGCCTCTTCGGTACCGTGCATTGCCCTTTCTCACCTCGAGAGTCGGTGCAAACTTCGCCGGTGCATCCAAACCCCGTGATATGATACGCTCTATCACACATAAGCCTCATTATATCTTCCTCAAAACAGCCACCATACCTGCCTATTATGGCATTTCCATAGCCATTCCGAGATATATTGCCATGCAACTTCCATCATCATCATATACATGACTTGAGCATTTATTTTCATATTGCTTTGCATGATCGTAAGATAGCTAGCATGATGTTTTCATGGCTTGTCCATTTTTGATGTCATTGCTACGCTAGATCATTGCACATCCCGGTACACCGCCGGAAGCATTCATATAGAGTCATATCTTTGTTCTAGTATCGAGTTGTAGTATTCAGTTGTAAGTAAATAAAAGTGTGATGATCATCATTATAGAGCATTGCCCCATAAAAAAAGAGAAAAAAAGAAAAAAAGAAAAAAAAGAAAAAAGGGGAAGGCCAAAGAAGCCTAAATAAAAAAAGGGGGCCAAAGAAGCCCACACAAAAAGAAAAAAAAAGAAAAAAAGGGAAAAAGAAAAAAGGGGCAATGTTACTATCCTTTTTCCACACTTGTTCTTCAAAGTAGCACCATGTTCTTCATATAGATTGTCTCCTATGTTGTCACTTTCATATACTAGTGGGAATTTTCATTATAGAACTTGGCTTGTATATTCCAACGATGGGCTTCCTCAAATGCCCTAGGTCTTCATAAGTAAGCAAGTTGGATGCACACCCACTTAGTTTCTTTTGTTGAGCTTTCATAAACTTATAGCTCTAGTGCATCCGTTGCATGGAAATCCCTACTCCTCACATTGACATCAATTGATGGGCATCTCCATAGCCCGTTGATTAGCCGCGTCGATGTGAGACTTTCTCCCTTTTGTCTTCTCCACATAACCTCCATCATTATATTCTATTCCACCTATAGTGCTATATCCATGGCTTGCGCTCATGTATTGCATGAGGGTTGAAAAAGCTGAAGCGCGTTAAAAAGTATGAACCAATTGCTCGGCTCATCATCGGGGTTGTGCATGATGGGAGCATTTTGTGTGACGAAAATGAAGCATGGCCAAACTGTATGATTTTGTAGGGATAAGCTTGCTTTGGACTTGTTGTTTTGAAAAGACATGATTGCTTTATTGGTACGCTCGAAGTATTATTGTTTTTATGTCAAATGATAGACTATTGCTTTGAATCACTCGTGTCTTAATATTTATGCCATGATTAGACATATGATCAAGATTATGCTAGGTAGCATTCCACATAAAAAATATCTTTTTTATCATTTACCTACTCGAGGACGAGCAGGAATTAAGATTGGGGATGCTGATACGTCTCTGTTGTATCTATAATTTTTGATTGTTCCATGCCAATATTATTCAACTTTTATATACTTTTGGCAATTTTTTATACTATTTTTTGGGACTAACATATTGATCCAGTGCCCAGTGCCAGTTCCTGTCTGTTGCATCTTTTTTGTTTCGCAGAAACCCAATATCAAACGGTATAAAAACAGACGGAGATTTTTTTTGGAATATTTATGATTTTTGGGAAGTAAAATCAACGCGAAACAGTGTCCAGGGTGGCCACGAGACAGGGGGCCGCGCCCCCGGGAGGCAGGCGCGCCCTAGGCTCTCGTGGGCCACCCATAAGGCGGTTGACGCTCTTCTTTTGGCGCAAGAAAACTAATTTTATGAGAAAGATCTGGGCGAAATTTTCACCCCAATCGGAGTTATAGATCTCCAAATATAAAGGAAATGGTGAAGGGACAGAAACAGAGAACGCAAAAACAGAGAGATAGATCCAATCTCGGAGGGGCTCTTGCCCCTCCCACGCCATGGGAGCCAAGGACCAGAGGGGAAACCCTTCTCCCATCTAGGGAGGAGGTCAAGGAAGAAGAAGAAGAAGAAGGGGGCCTCTCTCCCCCTTGCTTCCGGTGGCGCCGGAGCGCTGCCGGGGGCCATCATCATCACCGCGATCTTCACCAACACCACCGTCATCTTCACCAACATCTCTATCACCTTCTAATACGTCCATTTTGCATCATGCTTTTATGACAATATTTATTGCATTATGGGATGTTATTTCACGTTATGTCACAATACTTATGGTTATTCTCTCTTATTTTACAAGGTTTACATGAAGAGGGAGAATGCCGGCAGCTGGAATTCTGGGATGAAAAAGGAGCAAATATTGGAGGCCTATTCTGCGCAACTCCAAAAGTCCTGAAACTCCACGGAATATCTTAAAAGAAATAAAGAAAAATCGTCGCCAAAGATGAAGGCCAAGGGGCCACACCCTGCTCACGAGGGTGGGGGGCGCCCCCCTGGGCGCGCCCCTACCTCGTGAGCCCCCTGGTGGCTCTCCGACGCCCATCTTCTCCTTTATGAAGTCTTTCGATGAGAAAAAAAATAAAAAGCAACCTTTCAGGACGAGACTCCGGCGCCACGAGGCGGAACCTTGGCGGAACCAATCTAGGGCTCCGGCAGAGCTGTTCTGCCGGGGACACTTCCCTCCGGGAGGGGGAAATCATCACCATCATCATCACAAACGCTCCTCTCATCGGGAGAGGGCAATCTCCATCAACATCTTCACCAGAACCATCTCATCTCCAAACCCTAGTTCATCTCTTGTATCCAATTCTTGTCTCCAAGTCCGGGATTGGTGCTAGTAGGTTGCTAGTAGTGTTGATTACTCCTTGTAGTTGATGCTAGTTGGTTTATTTGGTGGAATATCATATGTTCAGATCCTATATGCACATTATTACCCCTCTGATTATGAACATGAATATGCTTTGTGAGTAGTTACGTTTGTTCCTGAGGACAAGGGAGAAGTCTTGCTACTAGTAGTCATGTGAATTTGGTATTCGCTCGATATTTTGATAAGATGTATGTTGTCTAACCTCTAGTGGTGTTATGTGAACGTCGACTACATAACACTTCACCATTATTTGGGCCTAGAGGAAGGCATTGGGAAGTAATAAGTAGATGATGGGTTGCTAGAGTGACAGAAGCTTAAACCCTAGTTTATGCGTTGCTTCGTAAGGGGCTGATTTGGATCCATATGTTTCATGCTATGGTTAGGTTTACCTTAATACTTTTGTTGTAGTTGCGGATGCTTGCAATAGAGGTTAATCATAAGTGGGATGCTTGTTCAAGTAAGAACAGCACCCAAGCACCGGTCCACCCACATATCAAATTATCAAAGTACCGAACGCGAATCATATGAGCGTGATGAAAACTAGCTTGACGATATTCCCATGTGTCCTCGGGAGCGCTTTTCCTATTATAAGAGTTTGTCCAGGCTTGTCCTTTGCTACAAAAAGGATTGGGCCACCTTGCTGCACTTTATTTACTTTTGTTACTTGTTGCTCGTTACAATTTATCTTATCACAAAACTATCTGTTACCACTTATTTCAGTACTTGCAGAGAATACCTTGCTGAAAACTGCTTATCATTTCCTTCTGCTCCTCGTTGGGTTCGACACTCTTACTTATCGAAAGGACTACGATAGATCCCCTATACTTGTGGGTCATCAAGACTCTTTTCTGGCGCCGTTGCCGGGGAGTGAAGCGCCTTTGGTAGGTGGAATTTGGTAAGGAAAAATTTATTTAGTGTGCTGAAATTTTCTGTCACTTGTTACTATGGAAAGTAATTGTCTGAGGGGCTTGTTCGGGGTATCTTCACCCCGTCCAGTAGAGCAAAGAGTTGCTCCTCAACCTACTCAACCTACTGAACCTATTGAAAATGAAACTCCTTTTGAGATTCCTTCGGGTTTGATGGAAAAACTGCTAGCTAACACTTTTACAGGAGATGGAACAAAGCATCCTGATGAACATCTACGCTATGTGGATGATGTTTGTGGACTATTTAAGCTTGCAGGTATACCCGATGATGTTGTTAAGAAGAAGGCTTTCCCTTTATCTTTGAAGGGAGACGCATTGACATGGTACAGGCTATGTGATGATATGAGATCATGGAACTATAAAAGATTGAAATTGGAATTTCATCAAAAGTATTACCCTATGCATCTTGTTCATCGTGATCGCAATTATATATATAATTTTTGGCCTCGCGAAGGAGAAAGCATCGCTCAAGCTTGGGGGAGGCTTAAATCAATGTTATATTCATGCCCCAATCATGAGCTCGCAAGAGAAGTGATTATGCAAAGTTTTTATGCTCGGCTTTCTGAAAACAATCGCACCATGCTCGATACTTCTTGTGCTGGCTCTTTTATGATGAAGACTATTGAATTTAGATGGAATTTATTGGATAGAATTAAACGCAACTCTGAAGATTGGGACCTCGACGAAGGTAAGGAGTCAGGTATGACACCTAAGTTTGATTGTGTTAAATCTTTTATGGATACCGATATTTTCCGTAAGTTTAGCACTAAATATGGACTTGACTCTGAGATAGTAGCTTCTTTCTGTGAATCTTTTGCTACTTATGTTGATCTCCCCAAGGAGAAGTGGTTTAAATATCATCCTCCCATAGAAGTAAAAGTAGCTGCACCTATTAAAGTTGAAGAAAAGACTGTCACGTATAATGATCCTATTGTTCCCACTTCTTATGTTGAGAAACCACCTTTCCCTGTTAGAATGAAGGATCATGCTAAAGCTTCAACTGTTGTTCGTAAAAGCAATATTAGAACTTATACACCTCGTGAGCAAGTCAAAGTAGAACCCAATATTGCTATTGTTAAAGATCTCTTGTCTGATAATATTGATGGGCATGTTATTCAATTCTAGGGTGAAACTGCTAGAATTGCTAAACCTTGTGATAGAGATAAACATAGACCTGTAGTAGGCGTGCCTGTTATTTCTGTTAAAATAGGAGATCATTGTTATCATGGCTTATGTGATATGGGTGCTAGTGCTAGTGTAATACCCATTGACTTATACAAAGAAATTATGCATGATATTGCACCTGCTGAGTTAGAAGAAATTGATGTTACAATTAAACTTGCCAATAGAGATACTATTTCACCAATGGGAATTGTTAGAGATGTTGAAGTCTTGTGTGGGAAAACCAAATATCCCGCTGATTTTCTTGTTCTTGGTTCTCCACAAGATAGCTTTTGTCCCATTATATTTGGTAGACCCTTCTTGAATACTGTTAATGCTACGATAGACTACAAAAAGAATGTTGTTACTGTTGGCTTGGATGATATGGTTCATGAGTTTAATTTCTCTAAATTTAGTAAACAACATCGTGAGGAAGAATTGCCTAGTAAGGATAAAATTATTGGTCTTGCTTCTATTGCCGTACCTCCTAGTGATCCTTTAGAACAATATTTGCTAGACCATGAAAATGATATGTTCATGAATGAAAGAAGGGAAATAGATGAAGTATTCTTTAAACAGGAACCTATTCTGCAACACAATTTGCCTGTTGAAATCCTAGGGGATCCTCCTCCACCCAAGGGTGATCCCGTGTTTGAGCTTAAACCGTTGCCTGATAATCTTAAATATGCTTATCTTGATGAAAAGAAAATATATCCTGTTATTATTAGTGCTAACCTTTCAGAGCATGAAGAAGAAAGATTATTGAAAACTCTGAAGAAGCACCGTGCTGCTATTGGATATACTCTGGATGATCTTAAGGGCATCAGTCCCACTCTATGTCAACATAAAATAAATTTGGAAGCTGATGCCAAACCAGTTTGTGATCCTCAACGACGTTTGAATCCTAAAATGAAAGAAGTGGTAAGAAAGGAAATACTCAAGCTTCTGGAGGCAGGTATAATTTATCCCGTTGCTGATAGTCAGTGGGTAAGTCCTGTCCATTGTGTCCCTAAGAAGGGAGGTATTACTGTTGTCCCTAATGATAAAGATGAATTGATTCCGCAAAGAATCATCACAGGTTATAGGATGGTAATTGATTTCCGCAAATTAAATAAGGCTACTAAGAAAGATCATTACCCCTTACCTTTTATTGATCAAATGCTAGAAAGATTATGCAAACATACACACTATTGCTTTCTAGATGGTTATTCCGGTTTTTCTCAAATACCTGTGTCGGCTAAAGATCAATCAAAGACTACTTTTACATGCCCTTTTGGTACTTTTGCTTATAGACGTATGCCTTTCGGTTTATGTAATGCACCTGCTACCTTTCAAAGATGCATGATGGCTATATTCTCTGACTTTTGCGAGAAAATTTGTGAGGTTTTCATGGACGACTTTTCCGTCTATGGTTCCTCTTTTGATGATTGCTTGAGCAATCTTGCTCGAGTTTTGCAGAGATGTGAAGAAACTAATCTTGTCTTGAATTGGGAAAAGTGCCACTTTATGGTTAATGAAGGTATTGTCTTGGGGCACAAAGTTTCTGAAAGAGGTATTGAAGTTGATAAAGCCAAGGTTGATGCTATTGAAAAGATGCCATGTCCCAAGGACATCAAAGGTATAAGAAGTTTCCTTGGTCACGCCGGATTTTATAGGAGGTTCATTAAGGACTTCTCAAAAATCTCTCGGCCTCTGACTAATTTATTACAAAAAGATGTACCATTTGTCTTTGATGATGATTGTGTAGAAGCATTTGAAATACTTAAGAAAGCATTAGTCTCTGCACCTGTTGTTCAGCCACCTGATTGGAATTTACCCTTTGAAATTATGTGTGATGCTAGTGATTATGCTGTAGGTGCTGTTCTAGGGCAAAGAGTTGATAAGAAATTAAATGTTATCCATTATGCTAGTAAGACTCTAGACAGTGCTCAAAGAAATTATGCTACTACCGAAAAGGAACTTTTAGCAGTTGTGTTTGCTTGTGATAAGTTTAGACCTTATATTGTTGATTCCAAAGTTACTATTCACACTGATCATGCTGCTATTAAATATCTTATGGAAAAGAAAGATGCAAAACCTAGACTCATTAGATGGGTTCTCCTGCTGCAAGAATTTGATTTACATATTGTTGATAGAAAGGGAGCTGAGAACCCCGTTGCAGACAACTTGTCTAGGTTAGAGAATGTTCTTGATGACCCACTACCTATTGATGATAGCTTTCCTGATGAACAATTAAATGTCATAAGCACTTCTCGTAGCACTCCATGGTATGCTGATTATGCTAATTATATTGTTGCTAAATTTATACCACCTAGCTTCACATACCAACAAAAGAAAAAGTTTTTCTATGACTTGCGACATTACTTTTGGGATGACCCACATCTTTATAAAGAAGGAGTAGATGGTGTTATTAGACGTTGTGTACCTGAGCATGAACAGGAACAGATCCTACGCAAGTGTCACTCCGAAGCTTATGGAGGACACCACGCTGGAGATAGAACTGCACATAAGGTATTGCAATCCGGTTTTTATTGGCCTACTCTCTTCAAGGATGCCCGTAAGTTTGTTTTGTCTTGCGATGAATGTCAAAGAATTGGTAATATTAGTAGACGTCAAGAAATGCCTATGAATTATTCACTTGTTATTGAACCATTTGATGTTTGGGGCTTTGATTATATGGGACCTTTTCCTGCCTCTAATGGATATACTCATATTTTAGTTGCCGTTGATTACGTTACTAAGTGGGTAGAAGCTATTCCAACTAGTAGTGCTGATCATAACACTTCTATTAAAATGCTTAAGGAAGTTATTTTTCCGAGGTTTGGAGTCCCTAGATATTTAATGACTGATGGTGGTTCACACTTTATTCATGGTGCTTTCCGTAAGATGCTTGCTAAATACGACGTTAATCATAGAATTGCATCTCCATATCACCCGCAGTCTAGTGGTCAGGTAGAATTGAGCAATAGAGAGCTCAAATTAATTTTGCAAAAGACTATCAATAGGTCTAGAAAGAATTGGTCCAAGAAACTGGATGACGCATTATGGGCCTATAGAACTGCATATAAAAATCCTATGGGTATGTCTCCGTATAAAATGGTTAAAGGAAAAGCTTGTCACTTACCTCTCGAACTAGAACATAAGGCATACTGGGCTATTAAAGAGCTCAACTACGATTTCAAACTTGCAGGTGAGAAGAGGTTATTTGATATTAGCTCACTTGATGAATGGAGAACCCAAGCTTATGAAAATGCCAAGTTGTTTAAAGAAAAAGTCAAAAGATGGCATGACAAAAGGATACAAAAGCGTGAGTTTAATGTAGGTGATTATGTATTGCTATACAACTCTCGTTTAAGATTTTTTGCAGGAAAACTTCTCTCCAAATGGGAAGGTCCCTACGTTATCGAGGAGGTCTATCGTTCCGGTGCCATAAAAATCAACAGCTTTGCAGGCGCAAATCCGAAGGTGGTAAACGGTCAAAGGATTAAACACTATATTTCAGGTAATCCCATAAACATTGAAACTAATATTATTGAAACCGTAACCCCAGAGGAATACATAAGGGACACTTTCCAGCCTGTTTCAGACTCTAAAAAGGAATAGGTATGTGGTACAGTAAGTAAACCGACTCCAAAACAATTTTTAAGGCAATATTTCTCCGTTTTGGAATATTTAGAAAAATAGAAAAATAAGTAGCAGCCCGGGGAGGACACGAAGCCTCCACGAGGGTGGAGGGCGCGCCCTACCCCCTGGGTGCGCCCCCTACCTCGTGAGCATCTCGTGTGCCCTTGGGACTCCGTTTTCTTGCACGATACGTATTTTGGTCAGTAAAAATTCATTATATATACTCCCGAAGGTTTTGACTCTCGTATCACGCAAATATCCTCTGTTTTTGTTTCAAGCTGTTTTTCTGACAGGTCTAGATCATCATGACGACCCCAAGTGCTTCCAAGGACAAGTTCTTCGAAAAGGTTATCAACCCTTACCTCGCGGAGGTGCTGCGACACCCTCAAACCATTGAGATGCGTGATGGGTTGCTGCACATCCGCGATGTTGAGGGACCAAAGGGAATCGGAAGCATGGAGTCAAGGCTCGAAGCAATGGAGCAACAAGTTTTCAAGTGCCAGGGGATGGTGGAGCATGGAATCAACGCTACCCACAAGATGCTCGCGGAGTTCACCAACAACTACGAGCCGGATGCCAAGAAGACCGAGGAGGCCATCTTCAAGCTACATGAGAAGATCGAGCACCTCCAAGCCCAAATCTATGATCTGCAAAACCAAAACTGTGAGTATGAATATAGATTCAAAAGGATGAGTTTGGCTGCAGATTTGAGGATTCCGGAGACTCGATCATCCTTCTATGATGGTGAGCCTATGCCATGGAAGGTGGACGACAAGCTCGCATCATCAACAACACCTCCACCGCCAACAACAAAGAAGGAGACATAATCACATGGGTATGGGCACTCCCCTTGGCAACTGCCAAGCTTGGGGGAGGTGCCCTGGTATCATATCACCATCACAACTCCTATCTTTACCGTTTTTCGTAGTTCGATCCTTTTAGTAGTATCTTGATTTAGTAGAATAAAGTCATGGCATGATCTAGTTTTGAGTTTTGCTTTATGATCCTTCCTTGTAATCGAGTCCGTGAGCTATATAATAAAGATTAGTGTTGAGTCAAGGGCTTGAGTATTTTGCCATGATCTTGGGTGAATAGAAGAAAAGAATAAAAAGAATCAAAGAGTTCATATTGATCTTAGTGAAAGTAATGACTTCACATAGAAAGAGTATGATGATTAAAGGTTGTTTGGAGTTTGCAAATATAGCTTTGGTCATCGTTGCAATTAATAGGAAGTAATAAGGAAAGAGAGGTTTCACATATAGATATATTATCATTGACATCTTTTATGATTGGGAGCACTCATTAAAATATGACATGCTAAAGAGTTGATGTTGGACAAGGAAGACAACATAATGAGTTATGTTTTCTTACATCTGAGATAAAGTATGTTGTCATGGATCCTCTAACGTGTTGTGCTTGCCTTTCCCCCTGATGCTAGCCAAATTCTCAGCACCAAGTAGAAATACTACTTGTGCTTCCAAATACCCTTAAACCAGTTTTGCCATGAGAGTCCACCATATCTACCTATGGATTGAGTAAGATCCTTCAAGTAAGTTGTCATCGGTGTAAGCAATAAAAATTTCTCTCTAAATATGCATGACTTATTAGTGCGTAGAAATAAACTTTGTACGAACTTGTTGTGGACGCAATAAAAGCGACAGGCTGCATAATAAAGGTTCACATACAAGGGGCAATATAAAGTGACGTTCTTTTGCATTAAGATTTTGTGCATCAACCCTAAATGCGCATGACAACCTCTGCTTCCCTCTGCCAAGGGCCTATCTTTTATTATTATCCTCTACCTTATGCAAGAGTCACGGTGATCTTCACCTTTCCTTTTTCATTTTATCCTTTGGCAAGCTCAGCATGTTGGAAAGAACATGATATATATATATATATATATATATATATATATATCTAATTGGATGTGGGGGAGCATGAATTATTATTGTTGACATTACCCTTGAGGTAAAAGGTTGTGGGGCAAAACTATAAGCCCCTATCTTCCTCTGTGTCCGATTAAAACTCCGTAACAACAAGTATTGCGTGAGTGTTAGCAATTATGAAGGACTAAGTGATAGTTGAGTATGTGGACTTGCTTTTAAGCTCTTACATAGACTCTTTCCGATGTTATGATAAATTGCAATTGCTTCAATGACTGAGGTTATAATTTATTGGTGCTCAATAAGGTTTCTAATTCATACTTTGGCTTTGTGAAAAGATCATCACTTGAACATGAGTAATCATATGACAAAATCTATTTATGTTGCTGTTATGAAAATAATCATGATGCCTTCATGTCTGTATTTTATTTTTTATCGACGCCTCTACCTCTAAACACGAGGACATATTTATTGTTATCGGCTTTTCTCTTGAGGACAAGCGAGGTCTAAGCTTGGGGGAGTTGATACGTCCATTTTGCATCATGCTTTTATGAAAATATTTATTGCATTATGGGCTGTTATTTCACGTTATGTCACAATACTTATGGCTATTCTCTCTTATTTTACAAGGTTTACATGAAGAGGGAGAATGCCGGCATATGGAATTCTGGGCTGGAAAAGGAGCAAATATTGGAGGCCTATTCTGCGCAACTCCAAAAGTCCTAAAACTCCACGGAATATCTTAAAAGAAATAAAGAAAAATCGTTGCCAAAGATGAAGGCCAGGGGCCCACACCCTGCTCACGAGGGTGGGGAGCGCGCCCCCCTGGGCGCGCCCCCCTACCTCGTGGGCCCCCCTGGTGGCTCTCCGATGCCCATCTTCTCCTATATGAAGTCTTTCGATGAGAAAAATAAATAAAAAGCAACCTTTTGGGACGAGACTCCGCCGCCACGAGGCGGAACCTTGGCGGAACCAATCTAGGGTTCCGGCAGAGCTGTTCTGCCGGGGACACTTCCCTCCGGGAGGGGGAAATCATCACCATCATCATCACCAACGCTCCTCTCATCGGGAGAGGGCAATATCCATCAACATCTTCACCAGCACCATCTCATCTCCAAACCCTAGTTCATCTCTTGTATCCAATTCTTGTCTCCAAGTCCGGGATTGGTGCTAGTAGGTTGCTAGTAGTGTTGATTACTCCTTGTAGTTGATGCTAGTTGGTTTATTTGGTGGAAGATCATATGTTCAGATCCTATATGCACATTATTACCCCTCTGATTATGAACATGAATATGCTTTGTGAGTAGTTACGTTTGTTCCTGAGGACAAGGGAGAAGTCTTGCTACTAGTAGTCATGTGAATTTGGTATTCGTTCGATATTTTGATAAGATGTATGTTGTCTAGCCTCTAGTGGTGTTATGTGAACGTCGACTACATAACACTTCACCATTATTTGGGCCTAGAAGAAGGCATTGGGAAGTAATAAGTAGATGATGGGTTGCTAGAGTGACAGAAGCTTAAACCCTAGTTTATGCGTTGCTTCGTAAGGGGCTGATTTGGATCCATATGTTTCATGCTATGGTTAGGTTTACATTAATACTTTTGTTGTAGTTGCGGATGCTTGCAATAGAGGTTAATCATAAGTGGGATGCTTGTTCAAGTAAGAACAGCACCCAAGCACCGGTCCACCCACATATCAAACTATCAAAGTACCGAACGTGAATCATATGAGCGTGATGAAAACTAGTTTGACGATATTCCCATGTGTCCTCGGGAGCGCTTTTCCTATTATAAGAGTTTGTCCAGGCTTATCCTTTGCTACAAAAAGGATTGGGCCACCTTGCTGGACTTTATTTACTTTTGTTACTTGTTGCTCGTTACAATTTATCTTATCACAAAACTATCTGTTACCACTTATTTCAGTACTTGCAGAAAATACCTTGCTGAAAACTGCTTATCATTTCCTTCTGCTCCTCGTTGGGTTCGACACTCTTACTTATCGAAAGGACTACGATAGATCCCCTATACTTGTGGGTCATCACCTTCCCCCTTCTATATTCAGCGGTCCACTCTCCCGCATCCTGCTGTACCCTCTACTTGAACATGGTGCTTTATGCTTCATATTATTTTCCAATGATGTGTTGCCATCCTATGATGTCTGAGTAGATTTTCATTGTCCTATCGGTGATTGATGAATTGCTATGATTGGTTTGAGTTGCATGTTTTATTATGGGTGGTGTCCTATGGTGCCCTCCGTGTCGCGCAAGCGTGAGGGATTCCCGCTGTAGGGTGTTGCAATGGGTTCATGACTCGCTTATAGTGGGTTGCATGAGTGACTGAAACACAAACCCGAGTAAGGGGATTGTTGCGTATGGAATAAAGGGGACTTAATGCTTTAATGCTATGGTTGTGTTTTACCTTAATGAATCTTTAGTAGTTGCGGATGCTTGCTAGAGTTCCAATCATAAGTGCATATGATCCAAGTAGAGAAAGTATGTTAGCTTATGCCTCTCCCTCAAATAGAATTGCAATGGTGATTACCGGTCTAGTAACATAGTCAATTGCTTAGGGACAATTTCACAACTCTTACCACCAGTTTTCCACACTCGCTATATTTACTTTATTACATATTTATTTAAACAGCCCCTACTTTTTATTTACGTGCTCTTTATTATCTTGCAAACCTATCCTATCACACCTACAAAGTACTTCTAGTTTCATACTTGTTCTAGGTAAAGCGAACGTCAAGCGTGCATAGAGTAGTATATGTGGCCGATAGGACTTGAGAGAGTATTTGTTCTACCTTAAGCTCCTCATTGGGTTCGACACTCTTACTTATCGAAAGAGGCTACAACTACCCCGTATACTTGCGGGTCATCACTCGCTGACAGAACTATTTCCCTCCATCTTACAACTGTAGAACTTGTCGGAGACTTCATATCTCTCGACCCGGGCATGATCTTGGAAAACCATTTTCAGTTCTTGGAACATCTCATATGCTCCGTGTTGCTCAAAACGCTTTTGGAGCCCCGGTTCTAAGTTGTAAAGCATGCCACACTGAACAAGGGAGTAATCATCAACACGCGACTGCCAAGCGTTCATGACGTCTTGGTTCGCTGGGGCGGGTGCTTAACCTAGCGGTGCTTCTAGGACATATGCTTTCTTGGCAGCTATGAGGATGATCCTCAGGTTCCGGACCCAGTCCGTATAGTTGCTGCCATCATCTTTCAGCTTGGTTTTCTCTAGGAACGCGTTGAAGTTGAGGTTGACATGAGCATGGGCCATTTGATCTACAAGACATTTTGCAAAGGATTTAGACTAAGTTCATGATAATTAAGTTCATCTAATCAAATTATTTAATGAACTCCCAATTAGATAGACATCCCTCTAGTCATCTAAGTGATACATGACCCGAGTCAACTAGACCGTGTCCGATCATCACGTGAGACGAACTAGTCATCATCGGTGAACATCTCATGTTGATCGTATCTTCTATACGACTCATGTTCGGCCTTTCGGTCTCTTGTGTTCCGAGGCCATGTCTGTACATGCTAGGCTCGTCAAGTCAACCTAAGTGTTTTGCATGTGTAAATCTGGCTTACACCCGTTGTATGTGAACATTAGGATCTATCACACCCGATCATCACGTGGTGCTTTGAAACAATGAACTTTCGCAACGGCGCATAGTTAGGGGGAACACTTTCTTGAAATTGTCATGAGGGATCATCTTATTTACTACCGTCGTTCTAAGCAAATAAGATGCAAAAACATGATAAACATCACATGCAATCAAATAGTGACATGATATGGCCAATATCATTTTGCTCCTTTGATCTCCATCTTTGGGGCGCCATGATCATCATCGTCACCGGCATGACACCATGATCTCCATCATCATGATCTCCATCATCGTGTCTCCATGAATTTGTTCGCCAACTATTACTTCTACTACTATGGCTAATGGTTTAGCAAAGAAGTAAAGTAATTACATGGCGTTATTCAGTGACATGCAGGTCATACAATAAATAAAGACAACTCCTATGGCTCCTGCCGGTTGTCATACTCATCGACATGCAAGTCGTGATTCCTATTACAAGAACATGATCAATCTCATACATCACATATATTTCATTCATCACATCCTTTTGGCCATATCACATCACAAGGCATATGCTACAAAAACAAGTTAGACGTCCTCTAATTGTTGTTGCAAGTTTTTACGTGGCTGCTATAGGGTTCTAGCAAGAACGATTCTTACCTACGCCAAAACCACAACATGATATGCCAATTTCTATTTACCCTTCATAAGGACACTTTTCATCGAATCCGATCCGACTAAAGTGGGAGAGACAGACACCCGCTAGCCACCTTATGCAACTAGTGCATGTCAGTCGGTGGAACCTGTCTCGCGTAAGCGTACGTGTAAGGTCGGTCTGGGCCGCTTCATCCCATGATGCCGCTGAAACAAGATAACACTAGTAGTGGCAATTAAATTGACAAAATCTACGCCCACAACAAAATTATGTTCTACTCGTGCAAAGAAACTACGCATAGACCTAGCTCTGATACCACTGTTGGGGAACGTTGCAGAAAATAAAAAAATTCTACGCATCACCAAGATCAATCTATGGAGTCATCTAGCAACGAGAGATAGGAGTGCATCTACATACCCTTGTAGATCGCGAGCGGAAGCGTTCAAGAGAATGGGGTTGATGGAGTCGTACTCGTTGAGATCCAAATCACCGATGATCCTAGCGCCGAATGGACGGCACCTCCGCATTCAACACACGTACGGTTGGGAGAGACGTCTCCTCCTTCTTGATCCAGCAAGGGGGAAGGAGAGGTTGACGGAGATCCAGCAGCACGACGGCATGGTGGTGGAAGTAGCGGGGATCTCGGCAGGGCTTCGCCAAGCTCAACGAGAGGGAGAGGTGTTACGGGGGGGGGGGGGGGGAGAGGGAGGCGCCAGGGGCTTGGGTGAGCATCCCTCCCTCCCCCATCTTTACATAGGGGCCCAGGGGGTGGGGGCGCCGGCCCCCTAGAGATCCAATCTCAAGGGAGGGGGGCCAAAGGGGGGGACTTGCCCCCCAAGTCAGGTGGGGCGCCCCCCACCCCCTTGGTTTCCAACCCTAGGCACAAGGGGAGGCCCAAGGGGGGCGCACCAGCCCACCAGGGGCTGGTTCCCTTCCCACTTCAGCCCATGGGGCCCTCCGGGATAGGTGGCCCCACCCGGTGGACCCCCAGGACCCTTCCGGTGGTCCCGGTACAATACCGGTGACCTCCGAAACTTTCCCGATGGTGGAAACTGGACTTCCTATATACAAATCTTCACCTCCGGATCATTCCAGAACTCCTCGTGACGTCCGGGATCTCATCCAGGACTCCAAACAAATTTTGGGTTACCGAATACTAATATCTCTACAACCCTAGCGTCATCGAACCTTAAGTGTGTAGACCCTACGGGTTCGGGAGACACGTAGACATGACCGAGACGACTCTCCGGTCAATAACCAACAGCGGGATCTGGATACCCATGTTGGCTCCCACATGATCCTCGATGATCTCATCGGATGAACGAAGATGTCGAGGATTCAAGTAATCCCGTATTCAATTCCCTTTGTCAATCGGTACGTTACTTGCCCGAGATTCGATTGTCGGTATCCCAATACCTCGTTCAATCTCGTTACCGGCAAGTCACTTTACTCATTGCGTAATGCATGATCCCGTGACCAACTACTTGGTCACGTTGAGTTCATTATGATGATGCATTATCGAGTGGGCCCAGAGATACCTCTCCATCATACGGAGTGACAAATCCTAGTCTCCATTCGTGTCAACCCAACAGAGATTTCGGAGATACCTGTAGTGTACGTTTATAGTCACCCAGTTACTTGTGACGTTTGGTACACCCAAAGCACTCCTACGGTATCCGGGAGTTACACAATCTCATGGTCTAAGAAACTGATACTTGACATTAGAAAAGCTTTAGCAAACAAACTACACGATCTTTGTGCTATGCTTAGGATTGGGTCTTGTCCATCACATCATTCTCCTAATGATGTGATCCCGTTATAAATGACATCCAATGTCCATAGTCAGGAAACCATGACTATCTGTTGATCAACGAGCTAGTCAACTAGAGGCTCACTAGGGACATGTTGTGGTCTATGTATTCACACATGTATCATTGTTTCCGGTTAATACAATTATAGCATGAACAATAGACAATTATCACGAACAAGGAAATATAATAATAATCATTTTATTATTGCCTCTAGGGCATATTTCCAATAGTCTCCCACTTGCACTAGAGTCAATAATCTAGTTACACTGTGATGAATCGAACACCCATAGAGTTCTAGTGTTGATCATGTTTTGCTCGCGGAAGAGGTTTAGTCAACAGATCTGCGACATTCAGATCCGTATGCACTTTGAAAATATCTATGTCTCCATCTTGAACATTTTCACGAATGGAGTTGAAGCGACGCTTGATGTGCCTAGTCTTCTTGTGAAACCTGGGCTCCTTGGCAAGGGTAATGGCTCCAGTGTTGTCACAGAAGAGAGTGATCGCCCCGACGCATTGGGAATAACTCCTAGGTCGGTGATGAACTCCTTCATCCAGATTGCTTCATGCGCTGCCTCCGAGGCTGCCATGTACTCCGCTTCACATGTAGATCCCGCCACGATGCTCTGCTTGCTGCTGCACCAGCTTACTGCCCCACCATTCAAAATATACACGTATCCGGTTTGTGACTTGGAGTCATCCAGATCTATGTTGAAGCTAGCATCGATGTAACCCTTAACGACGAGCTCTTCATCACCTCCATAAACGAGAAACATATCCTTAGTACTTTTCAGGTACTTCAGGATATTCTTGACCGCTGTCCAGTGTTCCATGCCCGGATTACTTTGGTGTCTTGCAACCAAACTCATGGCAAGGTTTACATCAGGTCTGGTACACAGCATGGCATACATAATAGACCCTATGGACAAGGCATAGGGGATGACACTCATCTTTTCTTTATCTTCTGCCGTGGTTGGGGATTGAGCTGAGCTCAATTTCAAGTAGGCCTTTATGCTGTCCAAAAGTTCTATATCATTTCCCATCAAAAGTATGTCATCCACATATAATATGAGAAATGCTACAGAGCTCCCACTCACTTTCTTGTAAACGCAGGCTTTTCCATAAGTCTGCATAAACCCAAATGCTTTGATCATCTCATCAAAGCAAATGTTCCAACTCTGAGATGCTTGCACCAGCCCATAAATGGATTGTTGGAGCTTGCATACCTTGTTAGCATTCTTAGGATCGACAAAACCTTCCGGCTGCATCATATACAGTTCTTCCTTAAGATAGCCGTTAAGGAATGCCGTTTTGACGTCCATTTGCCATATCTCATAATCATAGTATGCGGCAATTGCTAACATGATTCAGATGGACTTCAGCTTCGCTACGGGAGAGAAAGTCTCATCGTAGTCAACCCCTTGAACTTGCCGATAAACCTTAGCGACAAGTCGAGCTTTATAGATGGTAACATTACCATCCGCGTTCGTCTTCTTCTTAAAGATCCATTTATTTTATATCGCTCGCCGATCATCGGGCAAGTCTGTCGAAGTCCATACTTTGTTTTCATAAATGGATCCTATCTCGGATTTCATGGCTTCAAGCCATTTGTTGGAATCTGGGCCCGCCATCGCTTCATCATACTTCGAAGGTTCACCGTTGTCTAACAACATGATTTCCAGGACAGGGTTGACATACCACTCTAGTGTGGAACGTGTCCTTGTGGACCTACGAAGTTCAGTAGTAACTTGATCCGAAGTACCTTGATCATCATCATTAATTTCCTCTCTAGTCGGTGCAGGCACCACAGGAACATCTTCCTGAGCTGCGCTACTTACCGGTTCAAGAGGTAGTACTTCATCAAGTTCCACTTTCCTCCCACTTACTTCTTTCGAGAGAAACTCTTTCTCCAGAAAGGACCTGTTCTTGGCAACAAAGACCTTGCCTTCGGATCTGAGGTAGAAGGTATACCCAATGGTTTCCTTAGGGTATCCTATGAAGACACATTTTTTCGACTTGGGTTCGAGCTTTTCAGGTTGAAGTTTCTTGACATAAGCATCGCATCCCCAAACTTTTAGAAACGACAGCTTAGGTTTCTTTCCAAACCATAATTCATACGGCGTCGTCTCAACGGATTTAGACGGTGCCCTATTTAAAGTGAATGTAGCTGTCTCTAAAGCGTATCCGCAAAATGATAGCGGTAAGTTGGTAAGAGACATCATAGACCGCACCATATCCAATAGAGTGCGATTACGATGTTTGGACACACCGTTACGCTGAGGTGTTCCAGGCGGCGTGAGTTTTGAAACAATTCCACATTTCCTTAAGTGCGTACCAAAATCATGACTTAAATATTCTCCCCCACGATCTGATCGTAAGAACTTTATTTTTCTGTCACATTGATTCTCTACCTCATTCTGAAATTCCTTGAACTTTTCAAAGGTCTCAGACTTGTGTTTCATTAAGTAGACATACTCATATCTACTCAAGTCATCAGTGAGGGTGAGAACATAACGATAGCCACCGCGAGCCTCAACGCTCATTGGACCGCACACATCAGTATGTATAATTTCCAACAAGTTGGTTGCTCGCTCCATCGTTCCGGAGAACGGAGTCTTGGTCATTTTGCCCATGAGGCATGGTTCGCACGTGTCAAATGATTCGAAATCAAGAGACTCCAAAAGTCCATCAGTACGGAGCTTCTTCATGCGTTTGACACCAATGTGACCAAGGCGGCAGTGCCACAGATACGTGGGACTATCATTATCAATCTTACATCTTTTGGTATTCACACTATGAATATGTGTAACATCACGTTCGAGATTCATTAAGAATAAACCATTGACCAGCGGGGCATGACCATAAAACATATCTCTCATATAAATAGAACAACCATTGTTCTCGGATTTAAATGAGTAGCCATCTCATATTAAACGAGATCCAGATACAATGTTCATGCTCAAAGCTGGCACTAAATAACAATTATTGAGGTTTAAAACTAATCCCATAGGTAAATGTAGAGGTAGCGTGCCGACGGCGATCACATCGACCTTGGAACCATTCCCGACGCGCATCATCACCTCGTCCTTCACAAGTCTCCTCTTATTCCGCAGCTCCTTTTTGAGTTACAAATATGAGCAACCGCCCCGGTATCAAATACCAAGGAGCTACTACGAGTACTGGTAAGGTACCCATCAATAACATGTATATCATATATACCTTTGGTATTGCCGGCCTTCTTATCGGCTAAGTACTTGGGGCAGTTCCGCTTCCAGTGACCGTTCCCCTTGCAATAAAAGCACTCAGTCTCAGGTTTGGGTCCGTGCTTTGACTTCTTCCCGGCAAATGGTTTACTGGGCGCGGCAACTCCCTTGCCGTCCTTCTTCAAGTTCTTCTTACCCTTGCCTTTCTTGAAACTAGTGGTTTTATTGACCATCAACACTTGATGTTCCTTTTTGATTTCTACCTCTACTGATTTCAGCATTGAAAATACCTCAGGAATAGTTTTCGCCATCCCCTGCATATTGTAGTTCATCACAAAGCTCTTGTAGCTACTCCCTCCGTCCGGGTTTATTAGGCCTCTTAGCATCACAAGCATGTCCCTTTTTATAAGGCCTTGCTTTGGAAAGGTGCATGCATATAACCATTTCATTGGCTGCATTGAAAGCCATTGTTGTTGGTGCCATGGATGGGAAATTAATACAATTCATGTGTGCTTTTTCATTGGTTGCATGCATGTGAGAGAGTGCATAGGGAGAGGAATGAAAGAATTAATGTGAGCAAATTACTATATGCCTTGGTCTAAGAGAAGTTGTCTTTAGGCCTAATAAACCCAGACGGAGGGAGTAGGTGGGAGCGACTGAAGGATTCTGTCAATGACCGCCTCATCTGGGAGGTTAATGTCCAGCTGGGACAAGTGGTTGTGCAACCCAGACATTTTGAGTATGTGCTCGCTGATACGTCTCCGTCGTATCTATAATTTTTGATTGTTCCATGCCAATATTATTCAACTTTTATATACTTTTGGCAACTTTTTATACTATTTTTTGGGACTAACATATTGATACAGTGCCCAGTGCCATTTCCTGTCTGTTGCATGTTTTTTTGTTTTGCAGAAACCCAATATCAAACAGAGTCCAAACGGGATAAAAACGGACGAAGATTTTTTTTGGAATATTTATGATTTTTGGGAAGTAAAATCAACGCGAAAAAGTGTACGGGGTGGCCACGAGACAGGGGGCCGCGCCCCAGGGAGGCAGGCGCTCCCTGGGCTCTCGTGGGCCACCCGTAAGGAGGTTGACGCTCTTCTTTTGGCGCAAGAAAGCTAATTTTATGAGAAAGAACTGGGCGAAAGATTCACCCCAATCTGAGTTACGGATCTCCGGATAGAGAGGAAATGGTGAAGGGGCAGAAACAGAGAACGCAGAAACAGAGAGATAGATCCAATCTCGGAGGGGCTCTCGCCCCTCCCACGCCATGAGAGCCAAGGACCAGAGGGGAAACCCTTCTCCCATCTAGGGAGGAGGTCAAGGAAGAAGAAGAAGAAGGGGGCCTCTCTCGTGGCGCCGGAGCGCTACCGGGGGCCATCATCATCACCGCGATCTTCACCGACACCACCGTCATCTTCACCAACATCTCCATCACCTTCCCCCTTCTATATTCAGTGGTCCACTCTCCCGCATCCCGCTGTACCCTCTACTTGAACATGGTGCTTTATGCTTCATATTATTTTCCAATGATGTGTTGCCATCCTATGATGTATGAGTAGATTTTCGTTGTTCTGTCGGTGATTGATGAATTGTTATGATTGGTTTGAGTTGCATGTTTTATTATTGGTGCTGTCCTATGGTGCCCTCCGTGTCGCGCAAGCGTGAGGGATTCCCACTGTAGGGTGTTGCAATGCGTTCATGACTCGCTTATAGTGGGTTGTGTGAGTGACTGAAACCCGAGTAAGGGGATTGTTGCGTATGGGATAAAGGGGACTTGATGCTTTAATGCTATGGTTGGGTTTTACCTTAATGAATCTTTAGTAGTTGCGGATGCTTGCTAGAGTTCCAATCATAAGTGCATATGATCCAAGTAGAGAAAGTATGTTAGCTTATGCCTCTCCCTCAAATAGAATTGCAATAGTGATTACCGGTCTAGTAACATAGTCAATTGCTTAGGGACAATTTCACAACTCTTACCACTAGTTTTCCACACTCGCTATATTTACTTTATTACATCTTTATTTAAGCAGGCCCTACTTTTTATTTACGTGCTCTTTATTATCTTACAAACCTATCCTATCACACCTACAAAGTACTTCTAGTTTCATACTTGTTCTAGGTAAAGCGAACTTCAAGCGTGCGTAGAGTCGTATCAGTGGTCGATAGGACTTGAGAGAGTATTTGTTCTACCTTTAGCTCCTCATTGGGTTTGACACTCTTACTTATCGAAAGAGGCTACAACTACCCCGTATACTTGCGGGTCATCAAGACCTTTTTCTGGCGCCGTTGCCGGGGAGTCATAGCGTCGGGTGAATATTCTCATGTGTGCTTGTTTGCTTTCTCACTAAGTAATTTTTATTTGCTGTTCTTAGTTGTTTTCTATCTCTAGTTATGGGTAGGAAATGCTAAATACCAAAAAAAATTAGTTGTACCTACTGCTCCAATGGTTGAAGAACCACTCAAAATCTATCATACTACTGAAGCTTTTTACTTGGATCATCTTCGATCCCTTTGTGCTCGTGCTGAAACCCCAACTAGCTTAGTTGAGGGCAAATCTTTAGATGAGCATGCTTGTTATGTGCGACACTGTATATCTGAAAAAGGGAAACTACTATGGGATCAAATTCAACGTTTGCAATGCTATGCTTGGAATTTATGTGAAACATATGATGTTACTTGTTGTTCTGAAAACCCTAAGAAACACCTTCCCTACCAATGTGAGTTTATTGATAATGGAATCGTATCTTCAGATGCTAAGGGTGTTTATAATTACTATGATGTTCAACAAGTTGAAGAATTTGTTGCTTTTAAGGGTGCTTTTGAAATTGCTTCTTTGATTGAAAAGTATGATGCTACTCTTTACAAATCTGAAAGTTTTGCCATACTTGAATATTGTTATGATAATTATGCTTCTAATGCCTATGTTAAACCATATATTGAGAAATTCTCAAGTGTCCAAGAAGAGACTAATATTTTGCAGGAAGCTATGGAAGAAGAAATTGATGAAACTGTGAGCTCATTGGATGAAAAAGATGAGGAGGAGAGCGAAGAACTAAAGGAGGAAGATTGTATTAGCTACCCGTGCCCACCTTCTAATGATAGTAACTCTTCAATTCATACATTGTTTAATTTCCCTTCGTGCTTACCGAAGGATGATTGCTATGATGATTGTTATGTTCCCGTTGATTCTCTTGAAATATCCCCTTTTGATGATGCTTGCTATGCTTGTGGCCAAGATGCCAATATGAATTATGCTTATGGATATGAACTTGCTATAGTTCCTTATGCTAAACATGAAATTGTTGCTATTGCACCCACGCATGATAGTCCTATTATCTTTTTGAATTCTCCCTACTACACTATATCGGAGAAGTTTGTGCTTATTAAGGATTACCGTTGCACATGATGATTTTGATGAATGTAATATGCATATGCTTGCTGCTCCTACTTGCAATTATTATGAGAGAGGAACTATTTCTCCACCTCTCTATGTTTCCCATACTATGAAATTGCAAGAAACTGCTTATACTATGCATTGGCCTTTACTATGTGTGCATGAATTGTTCTTTTATGACATGCCGATGCATAGGAAGAGAGTTATACTTCGTTGTTGCATGATATATGTTACCTTGTGCTCACTACTAAATTACAAATCATTGTTAATTAAAATTGGCTTTGATATACCTTGGGATCCAGGTGGATCCATTACTTGAGAACTATATGCCTAGCTTAATGTTTTTAAAGAAAGCGCTGCCAGGGAGACAACCCGGAAGTTTTAGAGAGTCATTTATTTCTGTTGAGTGCTTTCTTATAGTTTAAAAACAAAAAATAAATAAACAGGGGAACCTAAAACTTTTCAAAAAGGAAAGTGAAAGTGAGAAAGACAAGCATTGTTGAAGTGGTAGCTAGCCTTGAACTTTGTTCATGCTCACAGAAACTTTGTGAATCTTGATTACAGAAACTTTTCATCAAAAATAATTATCCCCTTGTACAATTCCATTGTATTATAAAAATAATGTGCCAAGGTTTGCCTTTAGGATGTTTACAATGCTTGTTGGTTTGTACGGTGCAGGATAGAAACTTTGGCTGTAGTGCCCGATTTTACATTTTTAACTGGAACGTCAAATGGTTCTGATTATTTTTGTGCTGGCTTTATATACAACTTGTTTATTTTTCCTAATTTTGGTAGAATTTGTGAGGTACCATAAGTATGGTGAATGTTCAGATTGCTATAGACTGTTCTGTTTTTGACAGATTCTGTTTTTGATGCATAGTTTGCTTGTTTTGATGAATCTATCAATTTATATCAGTGGATTTAAGCCATGAAAAAGTTATATTACAGTAGACACAATGCAAAAATAAAATATTAATTGGTTTGCTACAATACTTAGAGTGGTTATTTGCTTTATTATACTGAAGGATCTTACCGAGTTTTCTGTTAAAGTTTTGTGTGGATGAAGTGTCTAAACGAGGAGGTCTCGATATGAGGAAAAGGAAGAGAGGCAAGAGCTCAAGGTTGGGGATTCCCAAGGCACCCCAAGTAAATATTCAAGGAGACTCAAGTGTCTAAGCTTGGGGATGCCCCGGAAGGCATCCCCTCTTTCTTCAACAAGTTTCGGTATGTTTTCGAATTCGTTTCGTTCATGCATTATGTGCAAGTCTTGGAGCGTCTTTTGCATTTAGTTTTCATTTTTCTTCTATGCACCATGCTGATATGAGACAGTCCTTGGTTGATTTATAGAATGCTCATTGCACTTCACTTAAATCTTTTGAGTATGGCTTTATAGAATGCTTCATGTGCTTCACTTATATCATTTGAAGTTTGGATTGCCTGTTTATCTTCATATAGACAACCGCCATTTGTAGAATGCTCTTTTGCTTCACTTATATTTGTTAGAGTGTGGGCATATCTTTTGTAGAAAGAATTAAACTCTCTTGCTTCACTTATATCTTTTTAGAGAGATGACAAGAATTGGTCATTCACATGGTTAGTCATAAAATCCTACATAAACTTGTAGATCGCTGAATATGATATGTTTGATTCCTTGCAATAGTTTTGCGATATAAAGATGGTGATATTAGAGTCATGCTAGTGGGTGGTTGTGGATTGTAGAGACACTTGTTGTCGGTGTACTAGAATAGGGGTACCCTAGTATCTCGAACTTGTGCACGAGCAGTTGCAGCGCCCCGCGGCAAGGCTTGCCGGGTGACCGCCAAGGTCCTCCGTGGTTCCTTTGGAGCCATTCAAGAACAAAGTATTCAAGTCAAGGAGACAAGGCCCTGGCAAGAGGAGCTTGCCGGGAAGGCCAACCAAGGCATTTCGAGGAACTTGCTGCGACGCGCCACGCGTCCCGGCAAGACCCGGTGAGCGACAAGCTTCCGGATGCGACAAGACAACGACCGCGGCAAGGCGCTTGCCGTGGCAAGCGGCCACTCTGAACCTACGCTCCAGCACATCCACCAACATGTCGCCCTGGGGCCTTTCCAGGCGCGCGTGGCGAGAGGCTGTGCAGCCAGCGGTGCGTGGTGGCATGCGACGCTGACAAGATCGCCATCGTGGCGAGCGGTGGCGTCCCTGACGGTCCCTTTTTGCACTGTTTGGGCGACGCAGATGGGCATTTAATGCCTTTGTCCCCTGCCGTCAGGGTTAGGTAGGATGCACTATACAGGTAGCTGTACCAACCACCTCTCTTTTTACGTTTTTACCCTCGTCTGCGTTGCCACCTGTCGGTGACCCCTTGAGCGTATAAAAGGAGGCCCATGCGCAACGTAGAGAGGGGTTCAGTTCAGTTCAAAGCCAGAAACACACTCACGCTCGGTCTCGTTAGCAGCTCAAGTACTGTAGCACTCAGCGCTCCCGAGCAAGAACTTAATACAATCAGACAAGCAGCAGTAGGAGTGTTATCTCTCCGGAGAGCTCCGAAGCTGGGTAAACTGCTCGTGTGCTTCGCCTCGATCGGCTCTTCGTGCGATCTCCGCCCCCCGCCGAACCGAAAGGGGCTCGGTCCTCCGGCCCCATAGGTGTTCGTGGATCAGTTTCCCCGACATCTTTGGCGTGCTAGGTAGGGGGCGTCGAGGTTGTGTGAACCTGATCCGGCGTTCACACGAGCCAGATCTTCTTCTTCATCGACATGCCACCGAAGAAGAAGACTTCGGAGGCAGCTGTTTCGTCCGCATCGATCCCACCACCACCGGAGCAAGCGGGTGGTGGGGTAGATGCCGGTGGAAGAATGGACGTCGACGAGGAAGCTTACGGTGCTGCCAGGTCCAAGGACAAGGCTGCGCAGACCTCGGCGTCCGTACATGTTCCCCGCCCATCTCAGGAGGCGCAGGACCGACAGCGTCATGGTATTCGCAGTACCATACGTCTGTTGGACCAAGATCAAGCTGGTGGATCTCGGGGTGCTCAGGACCAGCAGGCACGCCAACGTGCTGGCACGAGCGAGACACGGTCGCCTGGACGGGATACTGCTCCTTCTAACAAAGTTAGAAGTCCGAGCACATCCCGCTCCTCGCACCGTTCGCCACAGCCGCCCACCACTCCAGCAGAAGCTTTGGCGCGAGCTCAACTACTCCTGGATTACCCTCCAACGGCGGACAAGACCGATCAATGGAGGGCCACCATTCAGAGTCTCATCAGCTTCGCCAACGGTGACACTCCGCGGCAGCCGAGCACATCGTTTCCGCGGCAGGGTTGCCAGGCGCGAGCCGATGGCGACAAAACTGGTGAGGGTGCAACCACCATGCACTCTCCATCCCGAAGGCCAAGATCGCCGACTCGCCGGGTCCACCTCGACAGCGACTCCACCGCATCATCGGATCCACGAGCTCGACGCGATCAATGCCAAGTTCTTCACGAACGACAGCAAGAAGACGCCCGTACCCGCATCGAGCGCCGAAGAGAAGCGCGGCGTCAATCCGACCAGCGCGCTGGGCCCTTTGTCGACATGCATGCGCCAGGGGAACTAGGCGACTTGCCATACGCGGTAGGTTGCCCTGCGTTCACTCGTGAGCTACGGCGAGTCCAGTGGCCCAGCAAGAAGAATTTTAAGCCAGACGTACCAGAGAAGTATGACGGCAAGACGCATCCGTCGGAGTTCCTCAGCATCTACACCATCGCGGTGCAGGCTGCCGGGGGATGAGATGACAAGATCCTTGCCAACTACTTCCCGCTGGTGCTCAAGCTCAACGTCAGATCCTGGCTCATGCACTTGCCGGACAACTCCATATCCTCCTGGGCAGATCTATGCCATCAGTTTGTCGGCGCCTTTACAGGTGGCCACAAACCTCATGGCCAAGAGAGCGACCTTCATCTGCTTGCCCAAAAGGAAGGAGAGCCCGTGCGCAAGTATATTCAGAGATTCAGCCGCGTACAGCATAACATCCCAGATGTCCACCCTGCCGCGGTAACCAGCGCGTTCCCTCATAACGTGCGAAACCGCAGGATGCGGGAGGAGATGGCGATGTGCAAGATCAGAGATGTCAGTGAGATATATGCCCTGACCGACAAGTGTGCACGTGCTAAGGAAGGGAGGAAACTCCCCGGAGAGAACATAGGAGCAGGAGGATCTGATAGTGAGGAGACTGCCCCGGCAAGGAAAAACCGGCGACGGAACAACAGAAAGAAGAAAGGCAAAGAGGTGCTAGTCATCGAGCAGTCCGGCAAGGAAGCCAAAGCTGGTGGCTCCGGCAAGGAGGTTTCCGCAACTGTGGCAGTCGCCGACAAGCAGGACGGCACCAACAAGCAATACTGCAAGATCCACCGCACCAAGGGCCATGATCTCCAGAGCTGCAAGAAGGTCGAGCAGCTTGTTGATCAGCAAAAGGCTGAATACAAGCGGCGCGACAAGGAGAAATCCTAGGAAGGTGCTGGAGGAGCCAACAAGAAACGTCCCGACTGAGGAGGACGCCGCGGCAAGGCCAAGCAGCGGCAAGGAGACAGACCTCCCCGCGGTCGCGACAAGGATGAAGATGACGACGACGACGAAGACATGGATGATGACGAGACCGATGAGCAGGAGTTCCAGAAAGCCACAGAGGTCCTGTGCGTTGACGGCGGTGCTTCTCTGCATACTTCACACCGCCAGCTCAAACAATGGGTGCGGGAAGTCAATGTGGCAGAACCACCTGTCGAGTCACGCAGGCCTCTGAAATGGTCCAGCACGCCTATCATCTTTGATATTGAGGATCACCCTGATCGCATAACTGCGGTCGGGTGCTTGCCGATGTTGGTTTCACCAACTATCCGCAACCTCAAGGTCACTAAGATGCTAGTTGACGGCGGGGCCGGCTTGAACCTGATCTCCCCCGCGGTACTCCAGAAACTCCAGATCCCTGATGGCGAGCTCGAAGAGACCGGCACATTTCAAGGAATCAATCCGGGAAGGAGCAAGCCGAAGGGAAAGATCACGTTGCCGGTAACATTTGGCAGCGAGTTGAACTTCAGAACTGAGAGGGTCACTTTTGACGTTGCTGACTTTCCATTGCCTTATAATGGAATACTCGGCCGTCCAGCACTTGCCAAGTTCATGGCAGCCTCTCACTATGCATACAACATACTGAAGATGCTAGGCCCGATAAGTGTCATCTCTGTCCCTGGCGACAAGAAGGATGCTCTTATCTGCGCCGACAAGATATACCGGGAAGCAGCAGCTGCAACAGATCGCAGGTCACTTGCCGTTGAAGCTCCCGGGGAGAATAAGAAGACCAAGTCCGGCAAGAGCTCTGATGCCCACTCTGGCAAGCGCACCTATTCGGAGTGCTGCGCTACCGTCGAGGATGCACCATCAAGCTCCACCGGCAAGTGTAAGAAGACAATGGCAGCTCCACCAGAGACCAAGAAGGTGTCCGCCAAGGAGGACGGCACTGGTGGTACCTTCACCATCAGCGCCACTCTCGACCCTAAATAGGAAAGCGCGCTCGTTGCTTTCCTGCGGGCGAACGTCGACGTGTTTGCATGGCAACCGTCTGACATCCCCAGTGTTCCCAGGAAAGTAATCGAGCACCATCTTGCCGTCTGTCCTCATGCGCGGCCCGTCAAGCAGAAAGTCAGGAAACAGGCAGTGGAGCGCCAAGAATTCATCGCAGAAGAAATCAAGAAATTGGAAGCAGCAGGCCTTGTCAGAGGAGTGCTCCATCCTACGTGGTTGGCCAATCCTGTAGTCGTGCGTAAGGCAAACGGGAAATTGAGGCTTTGTATCGACTTTACCGATGTCAATAAAGCTTGTCCCAAGGACCCATTTCCCTTGTCACGCATCGACCAGATTGTTGACTCCACAGCCGGATGTGACTTGCTTTCATTTCTTGATGCATACTCAGGATACCATCAGATCTTCATGGCAGAAGAGGATGAGGAGAAGACCGCATTCATCAGCCCATGTGGCACATACTGTTTCGTACGGATGCCCTTCGGTTTAAAGAATGCTGGTTCAACATTTGCAAGAGTAGTCCATCACGCTTTTGAGCCACAGATGCACAGAAATGTGGAAGCCTACATGGATGACATAGTGGTCAAAAGCAAGGACAAGGCAACTCTGATTCAAGATTTAGACGAAACCTTTGCAAATCTGCGCAAGATCAACCTCAAGCTCAACCCCGAGAAGTGTGTGTTTGGAGTCCCTTCCGGCAAGCTTCTCGGGTTCTTCGTGTCTCAGCGGGGAATTGAAGCCAATCCCGAAAAGATCAAGGCCATTGAGCAGATTGAAGCACCGAAGCGCGTCAAGGATGTTCGAAGACTTGCCGGCTGCGTAGCTGCTCTCAGCAGGTTTATCTCTAGGTCTGCTGAGCGCGCCCTGCCATTTTTCAAAATATTGAAAAAGGCAGGTCCAATGAAATGGACTCCGGAGGCTGAGGCTGCGCTGCAGGACTTGAAGAAATACCTGTCCTCCACTCCAACACTTGTCGCACCTAAGCCACAAGAGAAGTTGCTGCTATATATAGCGGCAACCAATCAAGTGGTTAGTGTTGCGTTAGTGGCGGAGAGGGAGGCAGATGATGAGCCAGCAACCCCGGCAGATGCATCCAGCGACAAGCAGAGGACTTCACCGACAAGCTCTGGTCCCGACAAGGATGGATCTGCGCAGGAGCATGAGAAGATGCAGAAAAGGATGGTGCAGTGCCCAGTTTACTTTGTCAGTTCCCTTCTGCAGGGAGCTAGATCAAGGTAATCTGGTGTGCAGAAATTGCTTTTCGGCCTTCTCATGGCCTCGACAAAGCTGCGCCATTACTTCCAAGCACATGAGATCACAGTCATCACTCGTTTTCCGCTGAAGAGGATACTGCAAAATCCAGAAGCGACAGGCAGGATTGTCGAGTGGGCACTGGAATGTCAAGCTTTGGCCTCAAGTTTGAGAGTACTTCAACTATCCAAAGCAGGGTATTGGCGGAGTTCATAGCAGAATGGACGCCAACACAAGATGAAGAAATTCCAGAAACGAGCATCCCCGTCAAGGAAGCAAACAAAGAGTGGCTGATGTACTTTGATGGTGCCTTCTCGCTGCAAGGCGCCGGTGCGGGCGTGCTACTTGTCGCACCCACCGGAGAGCACCTCAAGTACGTAGTCCAGATGCACTTTCCCAAGGAGCAAGCGACGAACAATACTGCAGAGTATGAAGGTTTGCTTGCCGGTCTCAGGATCGCAGCAGACCTTGGGATCAAGAAGCTCATTGTCAGGGGTGACTCACAGCTTGTCGTCCGCCAAGTAAACAAGAATTATCAGAGTCCGTTGATGGAAGCCTACGTTGATGAAGTGAGAAAGCTAGAAGAGCACTTTGACGGCCTGCAGATGGAACATGTTCCAAGAGCTCAGAATGACATTGCTGATGGCCTGTCAAAGTGCGCCGCACTTAAGTTACCTGTGGAACCAGGGATCTTTGTGCTCAAGCTGACTCAACCATCTGTAACGCCATCAACGGGACAGAGCAAAAAGAGGAAGTTGATTTCTGGTGACTATTTTCCGGCAGAGCTCCCCGAGGCCACCACCAAGAAGGTTGTCAAGATCAACACCAAGGGTGCTGAGGAGCAGTCTGCTCCGGCAAGCCTTAGGGCTGGTTCCGTTGAAGCAGACGCTCCCGACAAGTTTTGCTCCGGCAAGATTGCCGGGGAACATCAAGCTCCGGCTGAGCCCCAGGTTCTTGTTGTAGAAGCGGATGTTCCCGCAGCAGCAGATGTGCCTTTAGTCCTTGTTGTCGAGCTGCAAGCTCCAACATGGGCACAACATATTGTCCTTTTCCTTCAGACAGGAGAAATTCCCGAAGAGCAAGAAGAAGCGGAAGGAGTAGCCCGGCAGTCAAGTATGTACTAGTTTGTCGATGACACACTCTACAGAAGAAGACTCAACGGTGTGAAATTGAAGTGTATTCACCGGGAAGACGGATAAAAGCTGTTGGCAGAGATACACGGAGGCATATGTGGTCACCACATTGGCGCAAGAGCACTTGCCGGCAAAGCGTTCCGGCAAGGTTTCTTTTGGCCGACAGCCCTCCAGGATGCAACTGCACAAGTAACCAAGTGTGAAGCGTGCCAGTTCCATTCCAAGCAGATACACCAGCCGGCTCAAGCTCTCCAGACGATCCCTTTATCCTGGCATTTTCGGTCTGGGGGCTCGACATCCTCGGCCCTTTTCCCCGAGCTATCGGGGGCTTTGAGTACTTGTACGTTGCAATCGACAAGTTCACAAAGTGGCCGGAAGTGGAACCAGTGAGGAAGGTGACAGCACAGTCAGCAGTCAAGTTCTTCAGGTCGATTGTTTGCCATTTCGGGATCCCTAACAGGATCATCACCGACAACGTCACGCAATTCACGAGCCGCACCTTCATGCAGTACGTCCAAGACCTTGGCGCCAAGGTCTGCTTCGCTTCTGTTGCTCATCCGAGAAGCAACGGTCAAGCGGAGAGGGCAAATGCTGAAGTGCTGCGCAGGCTCAAGACCAGAACTTTCGACAGGCTGCGCAAGTGTGGAAGGAACTGGATTGAGGAGCTGCCGATGGTTCTTTGGTCGATCAGGACAACGCCAAATCGAGCCACTGGCCATACACCTTTCGCTCTAGTCTATGGAGCAGAGGCAGTTCTCCCCACGGAACTCGTATACGGGTCATCTCGAGTGCTCGCTTATGATGAGCTTGAGCAAGAGCAGCTGCGACAAGATGACGCGCTGCTCCTCGAGGAGGACCGTCTTCAGGCCGCTGTACGAGCTGCTCGATACCAGCAAGCTTTGCGCCGCTACCATAGCCGCAAAGTTTTTTTGAGGAATTGGTGACAGTGGGAGAGGCTCCCACTGACTTTGTATTACTCACAACAGAATAGTTACATTTGTGTTACAAAGGGGTTTTAGGCCCCCCCGGCCATGATTGATACAAATCTAGCTGCCCAAACTAACAATGAAATCAGAGAGGAAAGGATGAACCTTCTCCGGACAGTTGTGGGTCACCAAACCCAGCAAATGTTTAAATCTAGCTAACCATGCCCCAAACGAATGCGGGATCCTCCTGAAATGTTGGTTGTTCCTTTCCATCCACAGGCTCCAAGCAAAGTTAATGCCAGAAGTTTCGAGGAAGGTGACCTTGTTCTTCGGCGCGTTCAGTCCGCCAAGAATTCCAACAAGTTGACGCCAAAGTGGGAAGGCCCTTACCGGGTGAAACGAGTCACTAGGCCTGGCGCTGTCCGCCTTAAGACCGAAGATGGCATTCCGGTGAGCAACTCCTAGAACATTGAGCATCTTCGTAAGTTTTATCCGTAAGACGCGGTTGCCGGAACCTGTTCCGGCAACCACCTTTTGTACAAGTCTTGCCGATGTTGCATGTAATCCTTTGTACAAAGCCGGGCGCAGAACCCGTGCATAAGTAAAGCTCATGTGCTCCGCACATCTTGTCAATTTCATGCTTTCTACTTCCTTTGCATGTGTTATCTGACACTTGGTGCAACACCTACCCCCGGTAAGCAATAACAAGCCGTAAGGCTCCATATCTTTGTTTTCTCCTTTTTCTTTTTCTCAAAAAGGAAATGAAGGTTCCCTCGCACACAAGTTTGCCGGGGGCAAAGGAGAAGATAATGGTGTGGACCAGGCATCGTTCAAGGAAGTTTCGCCTTACCGGAAAGCAAACGACAGAAAAGCCAAGTTGCCAAAGTTTGAGCAATCAGTTTTAAATTTTGAAGTTATCTTCCTCGAACGACCGTACTTTGTATGGAAAACCTGTGCGCGGAGGGACCAACTCGTAGCTAGTTGCGCCCTTACTTTGTTTCGAGTCCTCTCAACAACTTAAGTGAGCTGCGACTAGTTGCGACAAGGTTTCTTTCGGAAGCGGCACCGCCAGCAGGCTGCTGATGTCCCGCACTCAGCGCTCGCGGCTAAGGTGCCTGCGCCGACAAGTTCCCTAAAAGCGTAGGGCAAAAACATACGAAGGAAGTAATCAAGTAAAGGAAATAACATAGCAAATCTCTACCCAAAATAGAGTTATATTACAAGATAGCTTGTCGCAGCTCTAACAGAATGTTCTCATGACATGGCTAGCAGCGACAAGGAGAAAGAGAAAACGGGCGGCCTAATCTACGCGATCGCCCTCAACCCTCTTGATTCCTCTCACCTTTTCCACAATGGGTGCGACAAGGGCCTTGAGCGCTTCCAGATCAGCGTCCGGCGGCAAGGACTTGAGGACGTTGATGAAGTTGAGGCCTGGGTTGCGGAAGGCCACCTTCATCAGCACCTTCTGAAGAACTCCTGCGCAGATCTTGCACGACTTGTCGGCCAGCTGCTTCGGGATCTTCTCCCGGAGTCGCTAGAGGGCCGTCGCCACGCCCTTGAAGAACAAGCTGAGCTTGGCGCTGGGTTGGAGGTGCTCGTCGGAGGAGTACCCGAGATCCTCCATCCCCAGTTGCGCCAGCTCCCCGTCGATGGCGGCGGCAAGATCCACAAGACCCTCAGTCCAGTGCTCCACAGTCTCCCTGAAGGCGTCGTGGGCGGCAGCAGCATTCGCCAGCAGCGCCTCGTCGGCCTTGATCTTCTCCGACAAGGCCACCTCCCGCTCCCTGGCGCCGTCCAGCGTCTGAGTCAACGTGGCCAGCTTCAGCTCAAGATCTGCGTTGGAGTCCTTGGTGGCGCTGAGCTCCTTGCTCCTCTCAGCGAGAAGACCTTGCAGCTCACCATGAGCGGTCGCGTCCTTCTCGCGCTCACGCTTGAGCGCGGCAAACTCCTCGCCGCTCGCCCTGAGATCGGCTTCCAGCTGCGCCACCTTCGTCTCCAGCTCCTTCTTGGCGGCCTCGGCAGCTGCGGCAACATCTTTTGCCTCCTTGAGAGCCCCGCCAATTGCTTGCTCGCGCGCGGCAAGCTCCTCCTCGTGGCTGTCAAGATTGACCTTGCGCTGCGCCAACTCTCCTTCCTGCGCAAATAGGTTTTCGGCGACAAGCCGTTGCTTCTCTTCAGCTTCGGCCTTCTCGAGGAGGAAGGCTTTCCGCTCCTCGAGAAGTTGCTCCCGCTCCTCCGCCAGGGACCGGAGAGCTTCCTACCTGAGGCCCCGGAGCTCCTTCGTGCGCTTCTCAATGTCAACTCCCGCCTTCGCGACAAGCGCTTCTCGGGAGGCCAGCTTGGCTTGTCGGGCGCGGTAGAGCGACGTCAGCTTCCGCAGCAGCCGCTCCTCTTCAGGCTCGTCGCTGCTGCTGCTTGGCGCGTCAACCAGCGTCAACCCGGCGGAGGCAAGCACCTCTCCATCAAGGATTTCTCCCTCGACCGGCGCCCTGGAGCTTGGCGCCCAGGGAAGCTTGATGAAGATGCCATCGCGAGCCTTCAAGTAGGCGCCGGGCTGGGGCTCTTTAGAGCCTGGTTCTGCAGCAGCGGCGGAGGGATTGGCGGTCGGCGCAACACCTGGCGCTCCTGCGGCCTCGGGGCCGTCAGTGCGATCGCCGGATCCCTCGCCAGCTTCTGCGTCGGCAACTTCGGCGGCCTCTTCACCGGCGGGCTCGTCAGCGCCGGCCTCTCCTTCGGTGGCGGCGGCGTCGTCGGTACTGCCGCGCGCGCCCTCCTCGCCGGCGTCCTCGGTTTCCATCGGCTCAGTGTCAGGTGGATCTGACGAACGGAAATAGGAGAGAAGTCAAGCAAATATGCAAAAAGAAAATCAGAAGAAGAAGAACCCAAGGGCAAGTTTTCAAGCAAGAAGATTACCTGTGCTAGGATCTGCAGCCGTGGTCTCAACCACCGGAGGATCGCTGGTGCTATTCCTTGCCGGAGAACTACCCCTTGCCGGAGAATTCTCCCTTGCCGGAGAACGCTCCCTTGCCGGAGAATCCTCCCTTGGCGGCGTAGTCGAAGCAGATGGCACTTCGGGAGCGGCTTCTGGGCGCTCCTGGTGAGGCTGCTCTGCTCCTACACAGACCAACAGGCAGATATCAGCAAAGAAAAGAGCACCTATGCGCGCCTGATGGCAGAAAGTAAACCATGCACTTACGCTGGGGGCTGCGCTAGGGGCTGCTCTGGGGAATGATTGCCGGGTCCGGCAAGGTGGTCTCGGGCACACCTTCTGCTGGCGTGGTGGGTTCGTCCTCAATGACAATCACCGGGACCTTGGCTCTCTTCGCCGCTCTCTGGGCCAGCGTCCTGAAATGGAACGGGTTCAGAATGAAGCAAATCAGATACAAGACAAAGTAACGAAATTGAAGAACTACAAGAACAGTAAGGAATCTTACTCTCCTTCTTCCTTGTCGGAGCTGAGCGCAGAGAGATCGAAATCCGGCTCGCCTCCGGAGCGACGAGGCGGAGGAGTAGGCTCCCTTGTCCGCTTGGCAGGCGCGGTGGCGGTGGACCGGGAAGACCCCGCTCCGGTTGCCGCAGCGGCGTGAGGCGCTCCCGCGGCAACAGTCCTTGCCGCGGTAGAGCGTGTCGCGCGGCTCAGTGGCTGTTGACCCGTCTGCCGCCCCGCTACATCCCCGGCCTTGCGGAGACGCCTTCTTGGTGGAGCTGGGGGCTCCGCTTGCGGCAAGGTTCGGGTCCGACAGGCTCTCCCTCGCCGGGCTCACTCGACTCAGCTTCAGGCCCGGCAAGCTCTTCCAAGCCGGCAAACTCCTCTCGCTCGACAAGGCTTGCCGCCTCTGCTGCCTCTGCCTCCTCCATGGTGAATCCGAACTCGCCCGCGGCAACGGCTGCTGCCACCTCTTCCAGCCTGGTGGCGATGCGCTGCATCTCGTCATCGGTGGTGTCGCGGGTGAGGCTCTTCTGCTCGTCGGCGTGGACCGGCACTTCCTCCAGGCCGTCGAAGAACGCCTGCACAACGTCGTCGGCAGGCTCTTGCCAAGTCGGGATGATTCCGTGCGAGTCGCACAGCGGCATCATTGCGCGGATGCGGTCGAGCGAAGAATAGTTGCACAGCGGAACGACACCCCTCGGCAGCATGAATGGATGTTGGGGATCGCGCTTGAACAGCTCCAGGAGCATCGCATCCAGCTCCAAGACAGTGAAGTTGAAGTTTAGGCCCGGGCGCAGCCTCATGATATCCGCTGAGTTCTGGAACTCCCAGGCTGGTCTCCTCCTCTCCTGCAAGGGGGCGATGCGGCGGCGGAGAAAGTCTGCGCCAACGGCGCCTACAGTGAGCCCGGCAAGCCTAAGGCGTAGGATCCGGGTGACGGCGATCTTCAGTCTGTCGTCTTCCGGGGCCACGTTGCTCCAGTCATTGCCGCGCACTATCGGAGCTTGGCGCAGGGCAGTAAAGGGCTACGGGTTCTCCTCGACGATCCAGCACCACTCTGCTCTCCACTCCTCCCACTTGCTGCGGAGCTCTCCCTCCAGATAAGCTTCCTTCTTGCCGACTCTTGAGATCCAAGCGATCCCACCGGCAAGAGGCTCCCCTCTCTCAACACGGGGCATAAAGAAATGGCGGAAGAGAGCTACATTTGGGTGGACTCCGACAAAGTTTTCGCACAGATGTGCGAAAACTGCCATGGTCAGAACGGCGTTGGGGGTGAAGTCAAGGAGGCGGAACTCGTAGGTGTTCATGATGTCGCAGAAGAATTCAGAGAAAGGCGGGCAGAGCCCGCAGTAGAAGAATAGCGCGAAGAAGGGGTACCCGTTTGGAGCCAGTTCCAAGGCGGCAGCCGGGAGTACCCTCGTGCACGGATGCGCCCGCGTCTCCGTCGACCAGAAGAGGTAGTAGAACTCCCTCAGCTCCTTCGCGGAAAGCTGAGGAGGGAAGATGGCCCGCTCCTTTCGCAGCGCCGCGAGCCGCTGCGCCTCGAGCGATTTCACGCCCTTCCCCTTGTCGGCCTTCGGAGCCATGGCGGAGGTGGTGGGGGAGATCGACGGCATTGGTGGTGCTGGTGGCAATGGGGGGCGGAGCGCTGCTCTCTCTCAGCTTCGGGAAGAAGGGGGGAGTGGCGGAGATTTGGGAAATGGAGTAACGACCGGCAGGATGGGAGAACTGCTCCTGTTTCCCCTGCTTATAAAGGGGGAGGGGCGGACGTTTCGCCCTTCCGAATAAAGAAACCACCCACGATCTCTCCCACGATGCCGCATTCGACGCGTGCTGTTGGGGGAGGGCGTGGTGGGTGCGGAGTAAGATACAGCGTAACCCAGGCCACGCGTGCCCGTGCCCTGTTTTGGGCCTGGCCCAACAGCGCTCGGCACCGTGTGTGGCCCAGGCCCGGGGGCTCCTGTCGGTGTACTAGAATAGGGATACCCTAGTATCCCGAACTTGTGCACGGGCAGTTGCAGCGCCCCGCGGCAAGGCTTGCCGGGTGACCGCCAAGGTCCTCCGTGGTTCCTCTGGAGCCATTCAAGAACAAAGTATTCAAGTCAAGGAGACAAGGCCCCGGCAAGAGGAGCTTGCCGGGAAGGCCAACCAAGGCATTTCGAGGAACTTGCCGCGACGCGCCACGCGTCCCGGCAAGACCCGGTGAGCGACAAGCTTCCGGATGCGACAAGACAACGACCACGGCAAGGCGCTTGCCGCGGCAAGCGGCCACTCTGAACCTACGCTCCAGCACATCCACCAACGTGTCGCCCTGGGGCCTTTCCAGGCGCGCGTGGCGAGAGGCTGTGCAGCCAGCGGTGCGTGGTGGCATGCGACGCTGACAAGATCTCCATCGTGGCGAGCGGTGGCGTCCCTGACGGTCCCTTTTTGCACTGTTTGGGCGACGCAGACGGGCATTTAATGCCTTTGTCCCCTACCGTCAGGGTTAGGTAGGATGCACTGTACAGGTAGCTGTACCAACCACCTCTCTTTTTACGTTTTTACCCTCGTCTGCGTTGCCACCTATCGGTGACCCCTTGAGCGTATAAAAGGAGGCCCATGCGCAACGTAGAGAGGGGTTCGGTTCAGTTCGAAGCCAGAAACACACTCACGCTCGGTCTCGTTAGCAGCTCAAGTACTGTAGCACTCAGCGCTCCCGAGCAAGAACTCAATACAATCAGACAAGCAGCAGTAGGAGTGTTATCTCTCCGGAGAGCTCCGAAGCTGGGTAAACTGCTCGTGTGCTTCGCCTCGATCGGCTCTTCGTGCGATCTCCGCCCCCCGCCAAACCGAAAGGGGCTCGGTCCGCCGGCCCCATAGGTGTTCGTGGATCAGTTTCCCCGACACTTGTGTTGAGGTTTGCAAGTCCCGTAGCATGCACGTATGGTAACCGTTGTGTGACAAATTTGAAGCATGGGGTGTTTCTTTGATTGTCTTCCTTATGAGTGGCAGTCGGGGACGAGCGATGGTCTTTTCCTACCAATCTACCCCCCTAGGGGCATGCCTAGTAGTACTTTGCTTCGAGGGCTAATAAACTTTTGCAATAAGTATATTAGTTCTTTATGACTAATGTGAGTCCATGGATTATACGCACTTTTACCTTTCCATCATTGCTAGCCTCTTTGGTACCGTGCATTGCACTTTCTCACCTCGAGAGTCGGTGCAAACTTCGGTGGTGCATCCAAACCCCGTGATATGATACGCTCTATCACACATAAGCCTCATTATATCTTCCTCAAAACAGCCACCATACCTACCTATTGTGGAATTTCCATAGCCATTCCGAGATATATTGCCATGCAACTTCCATCACCATCATATACATGACTTGAGCATTTATTTTCATATTGCTTTGCATGATCGTAAGATAGCTAGCATGATGTTCTCATGGCTTGTCCATTTTTTGATGTCATTGCTACGCTAGATCATTGCACATCCCGGTACACCACCGGAAGCATTCATATAGAATCATATCTTTGTTCTAGTATCGAGTTGTAATATTGAGTTGTAAGTAAATAAAAGTGTGATGATCATCATTATAGAGCATTGCCCCATAAAAAAAGAGAAAAAAAGAAAAAGAAAAAGAAAAAAAGGGGAAGGCCAAAGAAGCCTAAATAAAAAAAGGGGGCCAAAGAAGCCCACCCAAAAAGAAAAAAAATAAAAAAATAAAAAGGGGCAATGTTACTATCCTTTTTCCACACTTGTGCTTCAAAGTAGCACCATGTTCTTCATATAGATTGTCTCCTATGTTGTCACTTTCATATACTAGTGGGAATTTTCATTATAGAACTTGGCTTGTATATTCCAACGATGGGCTTCCTCAAATGCCCTAGGTCTTCATGAGCAAGCAGTTGGATGCACACCCACTTAGTTTCTTTTGTTGAGCTTTCATACACTTATAGCTCTAGTGCATCCGTTGCATGGCAATCCCTACTCCTCACATTGACATCAATTGATGGGCATCTCCATAGCCCATTGATTAGCCGCGTCGATGTGATACTTTCTCCCTTTTTGTCTTCTCCACATAACCTCCATCATTATATTCTAATCCACCTATAGTGTTATATCCATGGCTTGCGTTCATGTATTGCGTGACGGTTGAAAAAGCTGAAGCGCGTTAAAAAGTATGAACCAATTGCTCGGCTCGTCATCGGGGTTGTGCATGATGGGAGCATTATGTGTGATGAAAATGAAGCATGGCCAAACTGTATGATTTTGTAGGGATAAGCTTGCTTTGGCCTTGTTGTTTTGAAAAGACATGATTGCTTTATTGGTACGCTCGAAGTATTATTGTTTTTATGTCAAATGATAAACTATTGCTTTGGATCACTTGTGTCTTAATATTCATGCCATGATTAGACATACGATCAAGATTATGCTAGTTAGCATTCCACATCAAAAATTATCTTTTTTATCATTTACCTACTCGAGGACGAGCAGGAATTAAGCTTGGGGATGCTGATACGTCTCCATCGTATCTATAATTTTTGATTGTTCCATGCCAATATTATTCAACTTTTATATACTTTTGGCAACTTTTTATACTATTTTTTGGGATTAACATATTGATCCAGTGCCCAGTGCCAGTTCCTATCTGTTGCATGTTTTTTGTTTCACAGAAACCCAATATCAAACGGAGTCCAAACAGGATAAAAACGGATAGAGATATTTTTTGGAATATTTATGATTTTGGGGAAGTAAAATCAACGCGAAACAGTGTCCAGGGTGGCCACGAGACAGGGGGCCGCGCCCCAGGGAGGCAGGCGCGCCCTGGGCCACCCGTAAGGCAGTTGACGCTCTTCTTTTGGCGCAAGAAAGCTAATTTTATGAGAAAGATCTGGGCGAAGGATTCACCCCAATTGGAGTTACGGATCTCCAGATATAAAGAAAATGGTGAAGGGGCAAAAACAGAGAACGCAGAAACAGAGAGATAGATCCAATCTCGGAGGGGCTCTCGCCCCTCCCACGCCATGGGAGCCAAGGACCAGAGGGAAACCCTTCTCCCATCTAGGGAGGAGGTCAAGGAAGAAGAAGAATAAGGGGGCCTCTCTCCCCCTTGCTTCCGGTGGCACCGGAGCGCTGCCGGGGGCCATCATCATCACCACGATCTTCACCAACACCACCGTCATCTTCACCAACATCTCCATCACCTTCCCCCTTCTATATTCAGAGGTCCACTCTCCTGCATCCCGATGTACCCTCTACTTGAACATGGTGCTTTATGCTTCATATTATTTTCCAATGATGTGTTGCCATCCTATGATGTCTGAGTAGATTTTCGTTGTCCTATCGGTGATTGATGAATTGCTATGATTGGTTTGAGTTGCATGTTTTATTATTGGTTCTATCCTATGGTGCCCTCCATGTCGCGCAAGCGTGAGGGATTCCCGCTATAGGGTGTTGCAATGCATTCATGACTCGCTTATAGTGGGTTGCGTGAGTGACTGAAACACAAAACCGAGTAAGGGGATTGTTGCGTATGGGATAAAGGGGACTTGATGCTTTAATGCTATGGTTGGGTTTTACCTTAATGAATCTTTAGTAGTTGCGGATGCTTGCTAGAGTTCCAGTCATAAGTGCATATGATCCAAGTAGAGAAAGTATGTTAGCTTATGCCTCTCCCTTAAATAGAATTGCAATAGTGATTACCGGTCTAGTAACATAGTCAATTGCTTAGGGACAATTTCACAACTCTTACCACCAGTTTTGCGCACTCGCTATATTTACTTTATTGCATCTTTATTTAAACAGCCCCTACTTTTTATTTACGTGCTCTTTATTATCTTAAGAGTTGTTCAGAGTTGTACTAATTCCCGTGGAATTAAGCTGATGAGCCATACAATGAAGCTATGGGAGAGAGTCATTGAGCACCTCTTAAGAAGAATGACAAGCGTGACCAAAAATCAGTTTGGTTTCATGCCTGGGAGGTCGACCATGGAAGCCATTTTCTTGGTACGTCAACTTATGGAGAGATATAGGGAGCAAAAGAACTTGCATATGGTGTTCATTGACTTGGAGAAGGCCTATGATAAGATATCGCGGAATGTCATGTGGTGGGCCTTAGAGAAACACAAAGTCCCAGCAAAGTACATTACCCTCAGCAAGGACATGTACAATAATGTTGTGACAAGTGTTCAAAGAAGTGATGTCGACACCAATGACTTCCCGATTAAGATAGGACTGCATCAGGGGTCAGCTTTGAGCCCTTATCTTTTTGCATTGGTGATGGATGAGGTCACAAGGGGTATACAAGGAGATATCCCATGGTGTATGCTCTTTGCGGATGATGTGGTGCTAGTTGACGATAGTCGGACGGGTTATGGAGACAAACCTTGGAATCGAAAGGGTTTAGGCTTAGTAGAACTAAAACCGAGTACATGATGTGCAGTTTCAGTACTACTAGGTGTGAGGAGGAGGTGGAGGAGGTTAGCCTTGATGGCCAGGTGGTACCTCGGAAGGACACCTTTCGGTATTTGGGGTCAATGTTGCAGGAGGATGGGGGTATTGATGAAGATGTGAACCATCGAATCAAAGACGGATGGATGAAGTGGCGCCAAGCTTCTGGCATTCTCTATGACAAGAGAGTGCCACAGAAGCTAAAAGGGAAGTTCTACAGGACAGCGGTTCGACCCGCAATGTTGTATGGCACGGAGTGTTGGCCGACTAAAAGGCGACATGTTCAACAGTTAGGTGTGGCAGAGATGCGTATGTTGAGATGGATGTGTGGCCACACGAGGAAGGATCGAGTCCGGAATGATGATATATGAGATAGAGTTGGGGTAGCACCAATTGAGGAGAAGCTTGTCCAACATCATTTGAGATGGTTTGGGCATATTTAGCGAGGCCTCCAGAAGCTCCAGTGCATAGCGGACGGCTAAAGCATGCGGAGAATGTCAAGAGAGGGCGGGGTCGACCGAATTTTACATGGGAGGAGTCCGTTAAGAGAGACCTGAAGGATTGGAGTATCGACAAAGAGCTAGCTATGGACATGGGTGCGTGGAAGCTTGTTATCCATGTGCCAGAGCCATGAGTTGGTTGCGAGATCTTATGGGTTTCACCTCTAGCCTACCCCAACTTGTTTGGGACTAAAGGCTTTGTTGTTGTTGTTGTTGTTGTTGTTGTTGTTGCTGCTCTTTCTTATCTTGCAAACCTATCCTATCACACCTACAAAGTACTTCTAGTTTCATACTTATTCTAGGTAAAGCGAACATCAAGCGTGCATAGAGTCGTATCATTGGCCGATAGGACTTGAGAGAGTATTTGTTCTACCTTTAGCTCCTCATTGGGTTCGACACTCTTACTTATCGAAAGAGGCTACAACTACCCCGTATACTTGCGGGTCATCACTCGCTGACAGAACTATTTTCCTCCATCTTACAACTGTAGAACTTGTCGGAGACTTCATATCTCTCGACCCGGGCATGAGCTTGGAAAACCATTTTTAGCTCTTGGAACATCTCATATGCTCCGTGTTGCTCAAAATGCTTTTGGAGCCCCAGTTCTAAGTTGTAAAGCATGCCGCACTGAACGAGGGAGTAATCATCAACACGCGACTGCCAAGCATTCATGACGTCTTGGTTCGCTGGGGAGGGTGCTTCACCTAGCAATGCTTCTAGGACATATGCTTTCCTGGTAGCTATGAGGATGATCCTCAGGTTCCAGACCCAGTCCGTATAGTTGCTGCCATCATCTTTCAGCTTGGTTTTATCTAGGAACGCGTTGAAGTTGAGGTTGACATCAGCGTGGGCCATTTGATCTACAAGACATTTTGCAAAGTTTTAGACTAAGTTCATGATAATTAAGTTCATCTAATCAAATTATTTAATGAACTCCCACTTAGATAGACATCCCTCTAGTCATCTAAGTGATACATGATCCGAGTCAACTAGACCGTGTCTGATCATCACGTGAGACGGACTAGTCATCATCGGTGAACATCTCCATGTTGATCGTATCTTCTATACGACTCATGTTCGACCTTTTGGTCTCTTGTGTTCCGAGGCCATGTCTGTACATGCTAGGCTCATCAAGTCAACCTAAGTGTTTTGCATGTGTAAACCTGGCTTACACCCGTTGTATGTGAACGTTAGGATCTATCACACCTGATCATCACGTGGTGCTTCGAAAGAACGAACTTTCGCAACGGCGCATAGTTAGGGGGAACACTTTCTTGAAATTGTTATGAGGGATCATCTTATTTACTACCGTCGTTCTAAGCAAATAAGATGCAAAAACATGATAAACATCACATGCAATCAAATAGTGACATGATATGGCCAATATCATTTTGCTCCTTTGATCTCCATCTTCGGTGCGCCATGATCATCATCGTCACCGGCATGACACCATGATCTCCATCATCATGATCTCCATCATCGTGTCTCCATGAAGTTGTTCGCCAACTATTACTTCTACTACTATGGCTAATGGTTTAGCAAAGAAGTAAAGTAATTACATGGCGTTATTCAGTGACACGCAGGTCATACAATAAATAAAGACAACTCCTATGGCTCCTGCAGGTTGTCATACTCATCGACATGCAAGTCATGATTCCTATTACAAGAACATGATCAATCTCATACATCACATATATTTCATTCATCACATCGTTTTGGCCATATCACATCACAAGGCATATGCTGCAAAAACAAGTTAGACGTCCTCTAATTGTTGTTGCAAGTTTTTACGTTGCTACTATAGGGTTCTAGCAAGAACGATTCTTACCTACGCCAAAACCACAACATGATATGCCAATTTCTATTTACCCTTCATAAGGACCCTTTTCATCGAATCCGATCCGACTAAAGTGGGAGAGACAGACACCCCCTAGCCACCTTATGCAACTAGTGCATGTCAGTCGGTGGAATCTGTCTCACGTAACCATACGTGTAAGGTCGGTCCGGGCCGCTTCATCCCACGATGTCGCCGAAACAAGATAAGACTAGTAGTGGCAAGTAAATTGACAAAATCTACGGCCACAACAAAATTGTGTTCTACTCGTGCATAGAAACTACGCATAGACCTAGCTCTGATACCACTGTTGGGGAACGTTGCAGAAAATAAAAAATTTCTACGCATCACCAAGATCAATCTATGGAGTCATCTAGCAACGAGAGACAGGAGTGCATCTACATACCCTTGTAGATCGCGAGCGGAATCGTTCAAGAGAACGGGGTTAATGGAGTCGTACTCGTCGAGATCCAAATCACCGATGATCCTAGCGCCGAACGGACGGCACCTCCGCTTTCAACACACGTACGGTTGGGAGAGATGTCTCCTCCTTCTTGATCCAGCAAGGGGGAAGGAGAGGTTTATGGAGATCCAGCAGCACGACGGCGTGGTGGTGGAAGTAGCGGGGATCTCGGCAGGGCTTCGCCAAGCTCAACGAGAGGGACAGGTGTTACGGGGGGGGGGGGAGAGGGAGGCGCCAGGGGCTTGGGTGCGCAGCCCTCCCTCCCCCCTCTTTATATAGGGGCCATGGGGTGGTGCCGCCCCCCTAGAGATCCAATCTCAAGGGGGAGCGGCGGCCAAAGGGGGGACTTGCCCCCCAAGTCAGGTGGCGCGCCCCCACCCCTAGGGTTTCCAACCCTAGGCACAGGGGGAGGCCCAAGGGGGGCGCACCAGCCCACCAGGGGCTGGTTCCCTTCCCACTTCAGCCCATGGGGCCCTCCGGGATAGGTTGCCCCACCCGGTGGACCCTCTGGGACCCTTCAGGTGGTCCCGGTACAATATCGGTGACCCCCGAAACTTTCCCGGTGGCCGAAACTGGACTTCCTATATACAAATCTTCACCTCCGGACCATTTCGGAACTCCTCGTGACATCCGGGATCTCATCCGAGACTTCAAACAACTTTCGGGTTACCGCATACTAATATCTCTACAACCCTAGCGTCACCGAACCTTAAGTGTGTAGACCCTACGGGTTCGGGAGACACGTAGACATGACCGAGACGACTCTCCGGTCAATAACCAACAGCGGGATCTGGATACCCATGTTGGCTCCCACATGCTCCTCGATGATCTCATCGGATGAACGATGATGTCAAGGATTAAAGTAATCCCGTATTCAACTCCCTTTGTCAATCGGTACGTTACTTGCCCGAGATTCGATCGTCGGTATCCCAATACCTCGTTTAATCTCGTTACTGGAAGTCACTTTACTCGTTGCGTAATGCATGATCCCGTGACCAACTACTTGGTAACATTGAGCTCATTATGATGATGCATTACCGAGTGGGCCCAGAGATACCTCTCCATCATATGGAGTGACAAATCCCAGTCTCGATTCATGTCAACCCAACAGAGACTTTCGGAGATACCTGTAGTGTACCTTTATAGTCACCCAGCTACGTTGTGACGTTTGGTACACCCAAAGCACTCCTACGGTATCCGGGAGTTACACAATCTCATGGTCTAAGAAACTGATACTTGACATTAGAAATGCTTTAGCAAACGAACTACACGATCTTTGTGCTATGCTTAGGATTGGGTCTTGTCCATCACATCATTCTTCTAATGATGTGATCCCGTTATTAATGACATCCAATGTCCATAGTCAGGAAACCATGACTATCTATTGATCAACGAGCTAGTCAACTAGAGGCTCACTAGGGACATGTTGTGGTCTATGTATTCACATATGTATCACTGTTTCCGGTTAATGCAATTATAGCATGAACAATAGACAATTATCATGAACAAGGAAATATAATAATAATCATTTTATTATTGACTCTCGGGCATATTTCCAACACTAGCTAGCTAGCTAGCTCATTCGTGGCCGAATGGATCGAGGACCTTGCTAGCTAGCTAGCTAGCTTGCTCGTTCGTGGCCGGATGGATCAGGAGCTTGCTAGCTAGCTCGTTCGTGGCCGGGTAGCTACTCGAGTGTTCAGCCATTGCTCCTGCAATCTACTCTGCAAGCCGATGCCGCGGCAGCGGTAAACGGCGAGTTTCCGGCGAGATTCTGACGAGATTCCGGCGAGATTCCGACGAGTTCCATGGCGGAAGGTCACCGGAGCATGTGTGCGCATGGTGGAACTTCCTTGTCGCGTAGCGTTAACCGGTTTGCAGTTCCCCTTATATTTTTCCTTTAAATCTGCAAAATTAAGGGTCGTGGGGATGGATTCCCAAGGGCCTGCAAAACTTTTACGACTTTGACCGCTTTTGCGCGTGCTATTCGGGACGTGTTTTGACACCACGAAACTGCAAACACGGATTTTTGCGGGTTTGACCGCTTTTGCGGGGTCTGCTAGAGATGCTCTGAGTCTATTTTTTTAGCAAACTGCATCCTTTATTAAAAGTTCACACACATAGGGATACAGATGATTTCGGGCCTACTAGTAAGCCACATGTGGTGCCCGGGAGGCAGGGAGGGCTGCTGCCTTCGCCAAAGCATGAGCCTCCCATTATTCTTCCTACTCTCATGGATGAATTTGATATCATTGAAAAGCCTTTTCTGGTGCTGAATGTCTTGCAAGATGGAGAAAAAACTGCAAGGAGAAACATCCTCTATCCGGTTGACGACTTCCAGGCAATCCGATGCCACGCAAACAGACTGAATGTGGAGATCACTCGCCAGGGAAAGCGCCTCGCTACACGCCTGAGCCTCCAAGATGGTTGGGTCCATTAGGCCCGCCGAGATGATCGCCGATGCCCCAAGATAATTACCATGCGCGTCGCGGCATATCACAGCAGCAGCCCCACAGTCTCCAATCTTAGAGAAGCCAGCATCTGTGTTCAGTTTATACGCATGCATTTCAGGTGACAGCCACCATGTATTGCTGGTAGGTCCTTCAACATGCACAGTAGTTGCATGCCGGTCCTTGTCTCTTACATGCAAGTCCTTGGACCTCGCATGCAGGTCCCTCGTGCGCGCGGCCTTCTCAGGAATCTGTTCGAGTTCTGCTATGAATTTATTGATGAAAACATGAGTGCTGAGAGGGCTCTGGAACTGATTATCGTGGATGGCCCGCCGTCTCGCCCACCAAATTGCCCACATCGTGACAAGCACTCGCGCCAACTCTGTCGTAGGTAAAGTATCCACCAGCCAAAACATCCAAAGCTTGGCGTCTTCCGTCCGGCTGGAGATGACCATCTCTGTCAGATCTTCATCAGCAAGAGCCCAGACGCAGTGTGCCATGTGGCAATCTAAGAGATAATGGCGCCAAGAGTCCACCGCTGCGTGGCAAAGTGAGCATTCTGCAGAGTCCCTCATTTTCCTGTGTTTTCGGACGTCTCCTATGGGTATTGAGGTTCTAGCCAGCTGCCAAGCAAAAACACGGACCTTGGAGGGGACCGGAGCACCCCATAGTTTTTCCCAGGACCTGCTATCCGCTGTGCTCAAGCCAGTCAGTCCTTTGCTGTTTGATTGAGGAAATAAGCCGGTAGGCTGACCACACCGTGAAGGTACCCTTGCGTTCATAATGCCATGACCAGAAATCCTCGCGAACCCTGTTGCTGAGAGGAATATTCAGGATTGCCTCTATGTCCATCGCATAGAAATGCTCATCCAAGATGGCCCTATTCCAAGGGGCTGTAACAGGGTTTATGAGCTCGGAGACTAGCTCGGGAGGGTTTGTAGTTTTTGGACATACAGGTCGTAGTTTGAAGTCCCTAGGGATCCAGTTATCAGTCCATATGTTCGTGTCATTGCCCGGACCAATTCTCTTGATTAATCCAAGCTTAAGCGTGTCTCGGCCTTCAGTAATGGACCGCCACACTTGAGATGGATTTTTCCCACCTCAGCCTCAAGGATTGTTGATGTAGGGTAATAAACGGCCTTTCAAAATCCGGGCACTGAGAGTGTTTGGCTCGGTAAGGAGCCTCCATGCTTGTCGGGCCAGTAAAGCCAGGTTGAAGAGCTCGATGTCTCTGAAACCCATCCCTCCCATGGACTTTGGCTGTGACATAACTTCCCAAGATACCCATGTTGTTTTCCTTTCTCCATTCTTAGATCCCCACCAAAACTTCCTCAAAAGACCGTTAATATGCTGACATAAACCCCATGGCAATTTGAAGCAAGCCATAGTGTAGGTGGGGATAGCTTGAGCTATGGATTTGATAAGTACCTCCTTTCCACCTGCAGGCAGGGCCTTTTCCATCCAACCCTGCACATGCTTCCAAATTCTATCCTTCAAAAATTTAAAGGATCCTTCCTTAGCTCTCCCCGCATCAGCAGGCAGCCCTATCGATCGGATAGCTGCTCATTTTGGACTTGCAGGGTTTCTTTGATTTCTTGTCGCAGGGACTCAGCACATCCCTTGCTAAAGAAGATTGAGGACTTCTCCTTGTTTATGCGCTGGCCAGAGGCACCGCAGTAACGTTGCAGGAGAGCATCAACTCGAGCTGCCATCTCAGGTGTAGCATTAAAGAATAAGAGGCTATCATCTGCAAAAAGTAAATGGTTTACCTCAGGAGCTCCTGTTGCCACTGAAATGCCCCGGACACTGTCCGCTGGGTTAGAAGATTTCAATAAACAAGATAATTCCTCCGTCGCTAATAGAAAGAGGTAGGGGGAAATTGGATCACCCTGCCTGAGCCCGCGTGATGATGTGAACTCCTCCTGCTTCCCTCCGTTGAAGATAACCGAGAAGGATACTGATGTAACACACCTCATTACAATCTCAGTGAAACGCGGGCTGATCCCAAGTTTTAGCATGACCTTCTCCAGATAATTCCATTCAATTCTATCATAAGCTTTCATCATATCAAGTTTCAAAGTGCAGAACCTGTTACTCTTCAACTTCCTTGTTTTCATATAGTGCAAGCACTCATAGGCTGAGATTAAGTTGTCAGTGATCAGGCATCCTGGCACAAATGCTGACTGTCCCTCAGAGATGATGTCGGTGAGAATAAGCTTGAGCCGGTTAGCCAAAACCTTTGAAGTGATCTTGAAGATCACATTGCAGAGGCTAATCGGTCGAAACTGTCCTAAATTTTTGGACTTGCTATCTTGGGAATTAAAACTATGAACGTTTTGTTGATCTCCTCCGGGGAATCCTCTCCTTTCAGAACACGCAACACCATATCAGTTACCTCGTCACCGCATAGATCCCAATGCCACTAGAAAAAATGTGCAGGAAAGCCATCCTGTCCTGGTTCTTTTGTCGGGAACATCTGAAACAATGCAGTTTTTATCTCTGATTTCGTATACTGAGCATCCAGAGAGTTATTCATAGCCTCATCAACTCGTGGTGGTATATGGGATGAAATCTCTTCAATACCCACAGTATTTTCGGATGCATACAGATTGCCATAAAAGTTAGAGGCCATATTCGCCATCTCTTGCTCATCCGTGCAAACTGTTCCATCAACTCACTGCAGCTCGGTAATGCGATTACGCGCTTTGCAGGCACTAGCCTTACGGTGGAAAAACTTTGTGTTATTGTCACCTTCGGCTAGCCACTGGACCCTAGCTCTCTGACGCCACATGATTTCTTCCCGGAGGCATAGCTCGACCATCCGAGCTTCAATGCTTTCCTCCTCCGCCGAGGGGCCGATCCTATCCTAAAGTGCATGCAGCTCACCAAGTTGAAGGCGCAGAGAATGCAATTCCGCCCGGACTGCACCAAACTTGTTTCGGCCCCATCTCTATAGCACACCAGCGACGCTAGCAAGTTTCCCTGACAATCCAGATACAGTTCGGGCTTTGCCCGAAGCGTTCCACGCCTTAGCCAAGATATCCCCAAAGCTAGGTTCCCTTTCCCACATGCACTCGTACCGGAACTGTTTTTGCTTTGCCCGAACACTTGTTGCTACCAGCTCTGTCTCTAGCAGTATGGGGCAGTGATCAGATTTTGCCGCAGTTAAGTGTTCAAGAGAAGCGAAAGGAAAGAGCGCCGACCAGCAGGCCGAACCCAAGGCTCGATCCAAACGTACTCGGCAAAAGTATCCACCAGCCACCTTCTTCTCCCATGTCCAGTCCAAGCCACGGTAACCCAAATAAGCAAGTCCACAAACATCAACGGCCTCTCTGAACGCCTCTATCTGAGCACTATCCCGAGCATTGGGACCGTGTTGCTCCTCAGGTCTCAGTATCTCGTTGATGTCACCAATACATAGCCAGGGGAGAGTACTTTCCCCTCTCAATCTCTTCATTGTGTTCCAAGTTTTATAACGGAGACTCCGGGTTGCTTCTCCATAGAAACTAGACAAACGCCATTGTTCCTTCCCCTGCTCTTGCACCCAAGCATCCACATGATACTCTGGAAAAAATTATTGCAACATCCACCGAATTCTTCCAAAAGATACATAGACCACCACTTCTACCATTGCTACCAACACCAAAACTGAAATCAAAACCTAATGAAAAGCAAAGACCTTCAACACGACTCTTCTGTAATTGAGTTTCAACTAAACAAAGGATAGACGGCGAACTAAGCTCCACGAGATCGCGGAGTTCACGAACTGTCGCGGGATCGCCTATCCCACGACAATTCAAACTTAGGATTTTCATTGGGCCTGGCGGTGCTCCGAGCTGGAGCCCGCCAATAATGCCATCTTCTCCATTTTTTTCTTCAGAGGTGACCCTGCCTTCTTCGCTTTATTTACGTCCCGAGGGGAGACATAGGTTGGAGGCAGCGGTGGGGCGTCCAGAGCAGCCCCGTCGACCATGCGTCTCCCGCTGATTCGCCCCAGGCCGTCAACAGTAGGTGGATTAACCACCCTCTCCAAACTGAGTGCCAGGTTCAGATTCTTGCGAACTGTAGGTGTAACTTGAGCCTCATTCTCACCCGGCCCCTGCTTCAGAGGACTTGTAACTTCTCCTTCTTCCATTCCCGTCTCTAGTAAGGCCTCTTCTCATGAGCGCTTGCGTGGTGGCGTTCTCTGGCGATAGGTAGAACCCCTGCCTGCTCTTCCTCTTCCGCGCCCTCCGGTGCGACCCCCGCATGCGGCATGATCGCTCTCCTGTTCCGGAGCTGTTTCCTTCCTTTGAGCAAGCATCCAGCTTCCCCATTGCTTGTCCTTCTCTTCCCAGACCCCATCACCACATTCCTCATGATTGTGGCCCATGAACCCGCAGATTTCGCAAAAGTAGGGGATTTTCTCATACTTAACAAGAAGGAGGCGTCTTCCTCCCCCCTCAACATTCAGGGGCGTCACCCTTGTGAGGGGCTTATTCACCAGCACTCTTGCACGAACCCTCACGTAATCCCCCACGTAGAAGAGATGAGGCGCAAGTTGGATTTCCTTCACTCGACCAATCTGGCGAGCTAGCTGATCCACCACTTCTGCTTTCCGATACAACTCTGGGATGTCGTGGATCTGAGCCCACACATATAAGCCATCAAACTCGGAAGTTATTGGATCCTTCTTGCCATCATAGTCTTCAATCAGCATGTCCATACACCTGAACAACCATGGGCCTCCATGCACCACCCTCTTCCAATCCCCCAAGCAGAACATCTGGAAAATAAATAAGTTCTCCCCTGCTTCCTTGTACTTTGGCACATGAGCTAGTCCCCAGATCGACTTCAGCGTCTCGAACATCGCCGAAGAGCTGAAGATGTGAGTCGTATTGACCTTCCCAATCGCCAACCATCTTGCATCTGCTTCAAACTTCTTTACCTCCTCTGCCCCAACAACCACGTCGTCTAGCTCGTCGTCCTGGAGGTCCAGATGTTGCAGCATCTCATCCAAGTTCTCCCATGTCCAGCCCGTCAAAGAAGATCCTGCCGGTGTCGCCATCTAGGGTTTCACCCGCAGCAGCCGAGGAACCGCCTAAGAGGAGCCGATCCGTCCTTCTGCCTCTAGCCGGAGAGGGGAGGCGTCAGCGACGGGAACGGCCGGCGGTAGATGGATGATAATCTAGACGGCGATGAGATCGCCACCAGAGACAAAAACCCTAAACGAGAGGGTAGGTTTTTGCAGAACATCGGCTTTCTCTAAGTCTATTTGGATCAGTGTCATCGTCTACCAAACCAATAATTTTTTTAGAAGAAACCAATATTTTGGCATTGACCCAAACATTGGCACCCATTTCGATGGGCTTCAATAATCTGGCTTGCCCGAGGCCCATCAGCCATTCCCATCTATTTTATGGCCAATTTGTTCGCCAGGTGCTAGCCGAAATCACTAGTTAAGGAGTACTCCTTGCGGAGATCACTCCAACTTCCCCAGGTTGCGACAAGTGGTGCGCTGCATGTGCGCCACTTGTCATAACCTGGAAGTTTTCCCTTTTTTCGTACATCCGTTTGTTCAAAACGTTTTATCTCTTAAACCGTGCGTCCAAATCTCGAACCGCTTTCGCCGTTGGATTCCTCGCGTCGAGATCTTCAAAACTAGATCCCATGTTGATAGGTTTTGACGAACTTTTTTTTTCAAGAAAAAACTGGACGAAAAAAACCAACGAAAAAACCGAACCGGGAACACGGGTTTTTTCCCTTTCCGAAAGAGACACGCCCGTGCCTCTGACGAAATCACAACCGTGCCTCTCGCGGAAGCAAAACCGTGCCTCTCGTGAAATAAAAAAACAGAAAACGCGTTTTTTCCTTTCCGAAAGAGGCACGCCCGTGCCTCTCGCGAAAGCACAACCGTGCCTCTCGCGGAAGCAAAACCGTGCCTCTCGCGAAAGAAAAAAAAACAAAAAACGTGTTTTTTCCTTTCCGAAAGAGGCACGCCCGTGCCTCTCGCGAAAGCACAACCGTGCCTCTTGCGGAAGAAAAACCGTGCCTCTCGCGAAAGCACAACCGTGCCTCTTGCGGAAGCAAAACCGTGCCTCTCGCGAAAACGCGTTTTTTTCTTTCCAAAAGAGGCACGCCCATGCCTCTCGCGGAAGCACAACCGTGCCTCTCACGAAAGAAAAAAACAGAAAATACGTTTTTTTTCGTTTTCAAGAGGCACGCCCATGCCTCTCGCGAAAGCACAACCGTGCCTCTTACGAAAACAAAACCGTGACTCTCGCGAAAAAAATGTGTTTTTTTCGCAAAAAAATTATTTTTTTTTTGAAAAAAAAATTTGGTCGAAAAGTTTGGGAAGACCGCTAGAAAACCAAAACGTAAAAAAAACCCGGGAAAAACCGTTTAAAAAGCCGAAAACGCGTGCGGAAAAATAAAAAAAACAAAATTCGGAGGGAGCGCCTAAAGCGCGACACATGGCAAATGGCTGAAAGCGTGCCAAGTAACGCTGATCGTTGCGAGGCTGCCAAAGGAGTGCTCGTTAATTAATTGCTCCCGGTGCTAGCGGCCGATTCGTATGCCAAAAAATTGGCATGCCGATGGTTGGCAGGACCATGCTGGCTAGATCCAAACGTACCCTAGGATACTACTATTCCTTATGCCTGCATCTTTACCGCTAGAACACCATGCCAAGATAGCTAAAACTAAAAGATATACTAATCTACCTACTACACACCAAAAGTCATCCTAGGTCTCTCTGTGTTGGATCAATTAACAATCATGTGACTTTTTTTGTGTCGGATCAATTAACAATCATGTGACTTTTTTTATACTAGTGGACCGGCCCAACAAGGTCATACACGGTTTGTTTTCTTTTCCTAAAAAATAAAATCTTGTTTTTGTTTTATTTAGTTTATCCTGGATTTTTTTTGTGAAATAGTTATTCTTGATCTTAATTAATTGACAATTTCATTTTTTTATCATTTACTTTTCTTCAATGGCAATACATTAATTTTTCTAGAGGCCATGGACATTTCAGTGCACATGAACATTTATTATGAAAGTTATGGACGTTTAACTTTTCAGATACATGAAATCCTCAAGTACTATTAGTAAAAAGTTTTTGCGTATTGAAAGATTTTGCTTTTTAATTTTATGTAACATTTATCAAGACAATTTTAGGTAACATTTCTCAAGACAAATGTAACCTTTTTTTTGCGGTGTGAAGTTTCACTTAATACATTTTTTAAGACAAGTTGCACTTAATACATAATATGGTTTACAAAGAAAACTGATTTTTTTTCTCCAACTATAAAAAACTATTTGTGTATATAGTTTGAATTAAGATTTTATTTACTCCCTCCGTGTAAAAAATGCTCTGTACAGATATCACCGTCCTTAAAGGGGCTGAATCGTTTTCCTCCTGTCCCTGGCGCTGGAACCCTAGCCGCCGCCAGGAGACCAATCTTCCAGCACCGTCCTCCGGCGGCTCCCCTCCGCCGGCGACCTCGGTCATCAGTGGTGAGGGGGGCCGCCGGATCCACGCGTGTGGATCGTTTTTACTTTCTCGTAGTTTAGATTTTTAGGATGTTCATCGTATTCGTTTTGGCGGCAACGATGACAACGCTGAATAAAGATTCTTCGGATCCTTTCTTGACAAGGCCATCGGTCCTATGGTTGGGGATGGATTTGGAAACCAGTCTGTTCAAGCAAGGATGGCGTGGCGGCGGCGGCATCCTCGTGGTGGACATGTGTCCTCGGGCTCCGCCGTTGCGACGACGTTTGCTCCAGCGTCGACGCGAAGCTTGGGAGGTAGTCCAGGAGCGGATCCAGATTGTGGTCTTCATCGACGACATCTGAAAGACGGAACATGTGCTGGGTTCGTGGTTCGTGGATGACAGGTATGGTTTTCTTCTGCGACGTCTTAGTCACGGTGGGGTGCCAGATCTGGAGTTCGATGGCGTGTCCGGGGTGTTGCCCCGGTCTGATTCGTTCAACGGTAAGGGCTTCACTTTTGGTGAGCCACCTTGGAGGTCCGCAAAGCTGCATATCAGCGATGGAGCTGCATCGCGCTCGGGTGAGGAGGTGATCCATCATTCTTTTCTTCGGTGGCTGCTGTCATGGTGCCGGAGACCTGCTACAATGCAGAGAAGCCACAGAACACAATCCAGAGACCTGCTACAAACCCCGTGACAATACCGAGGTATAATGACAATGCATCGCCCATGCCCTCATGCTCATCTTCAAGAGCCAGTGTAGTGGTTTCAGTTCGTGAAAAGTTCCTTGAGACGGGTGGGCCACATAGACCTGGGTTACCAATGTAGATGGATGGCTGGTCGTCCAGAGTTCTTAACTGATTTCCAAATGGTATGGTTCATGTCAGATTGTTATATGACAGGTTCAAGTGTGCCAGTACTGTTAGATCCACAAGACTTGTAGGGATTTCACGAGAGAGCTTATTATGCGAGAGATCCAAAGATTCCACTGCCCATAGCTCACCAATCGTTTGAGGGATTATGCCGCTGAGATGATTCCAAGACAAGTTCAAGTTTTTCAATGCGTTGAGCATGCCGATTTCATGAGGAATCTGCCCTGTTAAATTGTTGCAAGAGAAATCATGTTTACCATGTACATGATTCCTGTCGTGTATTCAAGTTGCTGGCCTTTTGTGACCACCCATAGACTATCGGTATAAGCATGCGGGTTCTTGTAGATGGAGACGGCCACAACAAAGTTGACAGTTTTGAAAAGTGCGCCTTGCTGATTGGGAGTATGAGCCATAGCTATGAGATTCCCAAGTGATAGTGGTATCTTTCCTGAGATGTTGTTGTTTGCAATGTCTAAATATTGAAGCCCCTTCATCTTGGTGAGTTCAACAGGGATGCCACCAGTGAGCATGCTTGACCGCAGCCTCAGAAATGCTAAGGATGGTATCTTTGACCAAATCCATGTTGGTAAACGCCCAGTAAATTTATTGCATGCGAGATCAAGGAATTTTAGCTCTTTAAACCTCCGAAGAAAGGTTGGCAATTCTCATGAAAGATTGTTGTTGTTCAAGTTAAGCATAGTAATGAAGGAAATATGCCCTAGAGGCAATAATAAGTTATTATTTATTTCCTTATTTCATGATAAATGTTTATTATTCATGCTAGAATTGTATTAACCGAAAACATAATACATGTGTGAATACATAGACAAACATAGATCACTAGTATGCCTCTACTTGACTAGCTCGTTAATCAAAGATGGTTAGGTTTTCTAACCATAGACATGAGTTGTCATTTGATTAACGGGATCACATCATTAGGAGAATGATGTGATTGACTTGACCCATTTCATTAACTTAGCACTTGATTGTTTAGTATGTTGCTATTGCTTTCTCCATGACTTATACATGTTCCTATGGCTATGAGATTATGCAACTCCCGTTTACCGGAGGAACACTTTGTGTACTACCAAACGTCACAACGTAACTGGGTGATTATAAAGGTGCTCTACAGGTGTCTCCGAAGGTACTTATTGAGTTGGCGTATTTTGAGATTAGGATTTGTCACTCCAATTGTCGGAGAGGTATCTCTGGGCCCTCTCGGTAATGCACATCACTATAAGCCTTGCAAGCAATGTTGCGGGATGATGCATTACATAACGAGTAAAGAGACTTGCCGATAACGAGATTGAACTAGGTATTGAGATACCGACGATCGAATCTCGGGCAAGTAACATACCGATGACAAAGGGAACAATGTATGTTGTTATGCGTTTTGACCGATAAAGATCTTCATAGAATATGTGGGAGCCAATATGAGCATCCAGGTTCCGCTATTGGTTATTGACCGGAGATGTGTCTCGATCATGTCTACATAGTTCTCGAACCTGTAGGGTCCACACGCTTAACGTTCGGTGACGATTTATATTATGAGTTATGTGTTTAAATATACCAAAGGTAGTTCGGAGTCCCGGATGAGATCGGGGACATGACGAGGAGTCTCGAAATGGTCGAGACGTAAAGATCGATATATTGGACGACTATATTCGGACATCGGAAAGGTTCCGAGTGATTCAGGTATTTATCAGAGTACCGGAGAGTTACGGGAATTCGCCGGGGAGTATATGGGCCTTATTGGGCTTTAGGGGAAAAAGAGAGGGGAGGTTGCGCGCCCCCCAAGGCCTAGTCCGAATTGGACTAGGGGGAGGGGCTGCGCCTCCTCCTTCCTTCTCTTCTCTTTTCCCTTTTCTTGACTCCTACTACTACTACTTGGAAGGGGGGGCGGGGGAGGGGGATCCTACTCCTGGTGGAAGTAGGACTCCTCCAGGGCGCGCCATAGGAGGGCCGGCCCTCCCCCCTCCTCCACTCCTTTATATACGGGGGCAGGGGGCACCTCTAGGCACACAAGTTGATCTGTTGATCTCTCCCAGCCGTGTACGGTGCCCCCCTCCACCATATTCCACCTCGGTCATATCGTAGTCGTGCTTAGGCGAAGCCCTGCGTTGGTAGCAACATCATCACCGTCATCATGCCGTCGTGCTGACGAAACTCTCCCGTGAAGCTCTGCTGGATCAGAGTTCACGGGATGTCATCGAGCTGAACATGTGCTGAACTTGAAGGTGCCGTACGTTCGGTACTTGGATCGGTCGGATCGTGAAGACGTACAACTACATCAACCGCGTTGTGCTAACGCTTCCGCTTACGGTCTACGAGGGTACGTGGACAACACTCCCCCCTCTCGTTGCTATTCAACATCATGATCTTCCGTGTGCGCAGGATTTTTTTTGAAATTACTACGTTCCCCAACAAGTAATACTTGAAAATTTGGGTGCAGGAGGGCAATTGGGCATTGTCCCATTTAGTAGGTTCTGGTCTAGAAATTTAATTCCTGCAACTCAAACATGGAGCATGGAATGGTCCCAGAAAAGGATTTTTTGAAAAGCATGAGTATTTGTAGCTTTGGAGTGCCAATATGCAATGGCACTGTGCCCAATAGATTGTTCCCTGACAGGTCCAAGTAGACTAGGTTCTTTGGTAGTGTTGGAATTGGTCTAGCAAGATGATTAAAACTAATATCCAAAACAATTTATTTGGTTCCACGAAACCGAAAAAATGCGGGAAGCCAGCCGAAAATCCGATTTCTAGACAAATGCAACTGTTCAGCATGGTACATAGAGATCCAGAACTCATCAGGTATGGAATCATGTATACAGGTGTTTGAAATATCAAGATAGGTGATCGTTGGTTGGCTAATCCATGCAGGAAACTGGGGGCCTAGGATGCAAGAACTAAAACTCGCTGAAGTTAATTTCAATAAAGTGTTCCTTTTTCTGTCAACCACTATAGTTAACGGATCGTTGGAGATCCATAGAACTTTTATACTGGTCATGTTTATGAAATGGTCTGCAGTAATTGTACCATGTAGGTTGTTTGAGTCTAACCATAATTCCTCCAAATTTGTGAGTTCATGTATACCAACGGGTATCTCTTCGGGTAGTTTATTATTATCGAGTTGAAGTATGAGCAAGCTGCTAAATTGCTCTAGCCGATATGGAAGGCTCCCTCTCAGATTGTTACAGTCCATACAACTCTTGTAACTCATTTGTTGGCAATCTATGAAATAGGTCTTCTGTGTCCCCACTAATGAAGTTCTCTGATAATTGGAGCAGTTGTAGTTTCTTTAGTTTCTTGAAGGTCGATGGCACCATGCCGGAGAAGTTGTTTGTGCTAAGGCTCAATAATTGTATAGAGGTCAAGTTTCCCACTTCGCCAGGTATAGAACCCTGGATTCCACAGTTACTCAGATCAAGGCCTGTGAGCATAGGTAGATCCCAAACCAAGTAGTTGTCTCCAAAGGATGAGTTAAATGAGTTGGACTCGAGGTCGAGTGTATCTAGTGATGTGAGGTTGGAGTGCAACGGCAGTGGCATAATGTTTTGGAGCCCACAAGCAGCTAGTTCAAAGGGTTATCAGGGAGGGGAGCATGTTGACAACATGAGTCCAGTCAACGTTAGCGCTGAGGTCCACCTCAGACATGTCGAGATATTGTAGCTTCTGCGGGCGTGACAACCATCTGAGATCAGGCGAGCAAAAACCACGTAACTGAATTGAGAGGTCAAGGCTGACCAGATTGGATAGGTTCCCGAGGTGGGGAAGGATTCGCCCACCGAAAGATGAGCTGGTGAGGGCGAGATGTTTAAGGCTCCTAAGACCCCCGATGAACTCCGGGATGGGACTACCACTGAAATTGTTGTACGAGAGGTCCAGGTGCTTGAGATGTCGTAGAGTGAGTAAGGAGGAGCTTATCTGACCTCCGATGGCTCCGGGCATGATTTCATCATACAAGTCGGTATCGCTGTTGACATGGAGGCCGACAACGTAACCGATCCGGTAGCTGCACTCGACACCCGTCCACCAGCAGCAGTCCTCCTCGACCCGCCATGACGAAAGGTAGTTGTATGAGGAAGCGTAGAACCCTTTTGTTGGGAACGTAGTAATTTCAAAAAAAATTCCTATGCACACGCAAGATCATGGTGATGGCATACCAACGAGAGGGGAGAGTGTTGTCCACGTACCCTCGTAGACCGTAAGCGGAAGTGTTATGACAACGTGGTTGATGTAGTCGTACGTCATCACGATCCGACCGATCCAAGTACCGAACGTACGGCACCTCCAAGTTCAGCACACGTTCAGCTCGAAGACGATCCCCGGACTCCGATCCAGCAAAGTGTTGGGGATGAGTTCCGTTAGCACGACGGCGTGGTGACGATGATGATGCTCTACCGACGCAGGGCTTCGCCTAAACTCTGCGACGATATGACTGAGGTGGAATATGGTGGAGGGGGGCACCACACACGGCTAAGGAACGATCCGTAGATCAACTTGTGTGTCTAGGGTGCCCCCTGCCCCCGTATATAAAGGAGCAAGGGGGGGGGTGCGGCCGGCCCTAGGAGGAGGTGCGCCGGAGGAGTCCTACTCCCACCGGGAGTAGGACTCCCCCCCTTCCCTAGTTGGACTAGGACTTGGGGGGAAGGAGGAGAGGGGGGAAAGGAAAGGGGGGGGGGTGCCGCCCCCCTTCCTTGTCCTATTCGGACTTGGGGGGGAGGGGCGCGCGGCTGCCCCTTGTCCCCTTTTCCTCTTCCTCCACTAGGCCCACTAAGGCCCATTAGGTCACCGGGGGGTTCCGGTAACCTCCCGGTACTCCGGTAAAATGCCAATTTCACCCGGAACACTTCCAATGTCCAAACATAGGCTTCCAATCTATCAATCTTTATGTATCGACCATGTTGAGACTCCTCGTCATGTCCGTGATCACATCCGGGACTCCGAACAATCTTCAGTACATCAAAACTTATAAACTCATAATAAAACTGTCATCGTAACTTTAAGCGTGCGGATCCTACGGGTTCGAGAACTATGTAGAGATGACCTAGAACTATTCTCGGTCAATAACCAATAGCGGAACCTGGATGCTCATATTGGCTCCTACATATTCTACGAAGGTCTTTATCGGTCAAACCGCATAACAACAAACGTTGTTCCCTTTGTCATCGGTATGTTACTTGCCCGAGATTCGATCGTCGGTATCCAATACCTAGTTCAATCTCGTTACCGGCAAGTCTCTTTACTCGTTATGTAATGCATCATGCCGTAACTAACTCATTAGCTACATTGCTTGCAAGGCTTATAGTGATGTGCATTACCGAGAGGGCCCAGAGATACCTCTCCGACAATCGGAGTGACAAAACCTAATCTCGAAATACGCCAACCCAACATGTACCTTTGGAGACACCTGTAGTACTCCTTTATAATCACCCAGTTACGTTGTGACGTTTGGTAGCACCCAAAGTGTTCCTCCGGTAAACGGGAGTTGCATAATCTCATAGTTACAGGAACATGTATAAGTCATGAAGAAAGCAATAGCAACATACTAAACGATCAATTGCTAGGCTAACGGAATGGTTCATGTCAATCAAATCATTCTCCTAATGATGTGATCCTATTATCAAATGACAACACATGTCTATGGTTAGGAAACATAACCATCTTTCATTAATGAGCTAGTCAAGTAGAGGCATACTAGTGACTATATGTTTGTCTATGTATTCACACATGTATCATGTTTCCGGTTAATACAATTCTAGCATGAATAATAAAAATTTATCATGATATAAGGAAATAAATAATAACTTTATTATTGCCTCTAGGGCATATTTCCTTCAGTCTCCCACTTGCACTAGAGTCAATAATCTAGTTCACATCGCCATGCGATTTAACACCAATATTCACATATGTATGTGATTAATACCCATAGTTCACATCATCATGTGATCAACACCCAAAGGGTTTGTTCACATCGCTATGTGATTAACACCCAAAGAGTACTAAGGTATGATCATGTTTTGCTTGTGAGAGAAGTTTAGTCAACGGGTCTGTCATATTCAGAGCCGTATGTATTTTGCAAATATTCTATGTCCACAATGCTCTGCACGGAGCTACTCTAGCTAATTGCTCCCACTTTCAATATGTATCCAGATTGAGACTTAGAGTCATCTGGATTGGTGTAAAAGCTTGCATCGTTGTAACTTTTTACGACGGGCTCTTTTATCACCTCCATAATCGAGAAACATCTCCTTAGTCCTCACTAAGGATATTCTTGACCGTTGTCCAGTGATCTACTCTTAGATCAAAATTGTATTCCTTTGTCAAACTCAGAGCAAGGTATACAATAGGTCTGGTTCACAGCATAGCATACTTTATAGAACCTATGACTGAGGCATAGGGAATGACTTTTCATTCTCTTTCTTATTTTCTGCCATGATCGGGTCTTGAGTCTTACTCAACTTCATAGCTTTGCATCAAAGGCAAGAACTCCTTCTTTGATTGTTCTATTTTGAACTATTTCAAAAATTTATCAAGGTATGTACTCATTGAAAAAATCTTATCAAGCGTCTTGATCTATCTATATAGATCTTGATGCTCAATGTGTAAGCAGCTTCACCGAGGTGTTTCATTTAAAAACTTTTATTCAAGTATCCCTTTATGCTATCTAGAAATTCTATATCATTTCTGATCAACAATATGTCATCTACATATAGTATCAGAAATGCTATAGAGCTCCCACTCACTTTCTTGTAAATACAGGCTTCACCGCAAGTCTGTATAATACTATATGCTTTGATCAACTTATCAAAGCGTATATTCCAACTCTGAGATGCTTGCACCAGTCCATACATGGATCGCTGGAGCTTGCACATTTTGTTAGTACCTTTAGGATTGACAAAACCTTCTGGTTGCATCATATACAACTCTTTGTTAAGAAAACCATTAAGGAATGCAGTTTTGACATTCATTTGCCAGATTTCATAAAATGTGGCAATTGCTAACATGATTCGGACAGACTTAAGCATCGCTACAGTTGAGAAAATCTCATTGTAGTCAACACCTTGAACTTGTCGAAAACCCTTTTGCGACAAGTCGAGCTTTGTAGACAGTTACATTACCATCAGCGTCAGTCTTCTTCTTAAAGATCCATTTATTCTCAATGGCTTGCCGATCATCGGTCAAGTCAACCAAAGTCCATACTTTGTTTTCATACATGGATCCCATCTCAGATTTCATGGCCTCTAGCCATTTTGCGGAATCTTGGCTCATCATTGCTTCCTCATAGTTCGTAGGTTCATCATGGTCAAGAAACATGACTTCCAGAATATGATTACTGTACCACTCTGGTGCGGATCTTACTCTGGTAGACCTACGAGGTTCAGTAGAAACTTGTTCTGAAGTTTCATGATCAATATCATTAGCTTCCTCACTAATTGGTGTAGGTGTCACAGAAACCAATTTCTGTGATGAACTACTTTCCAATAAGGGAGCAGGTATAGTTACCTCATCAAGTTCTACTTTCCTCCCATTCACTTCTTTTGAGAGAAACTCCTTCTCTAGAAAGGATCCATTCTTAGCAATGAATGTCTTGCCTTCGGATCTGTGATAGAAGGTGTACCCAACTGTCTCCTTTGGGTATCCTATGAAGACACATTTCTCCGATTTAGGTTCGAGCTTATCTGGTTGAAGTTTCTTCACATAAGCATCGCAGCCCCAAACTTTAAGAAATGACAACTTTGGTTTCTTGCCAAACCACAGTTCATAAGGCGTCGTCTCAACGGATTTTGATGGTGCCCTATTCAACGTGAATGCGGCCGTCTCTAAAGCATAACCCCAGAACGATAGCGGTAAATCAGTAAGAGACATCATAGATCGCACCATATCTAGTAAAGTATGATTACGACATTCGGACACACCATTTCTTTGTGGTGTTCCAGGTGGCGTGAGTTGCGAAACTATTCCGCATTGTTTCAAATGTAAACCAAACTCGTAACTCAAATATTCTCCTCCACGATCAGATCGTAGAAACTTTATTTTCTTGTTACGATGATTTTCCACTTCACTCTGAAATTACTTGAACTTTTCAAATGTTTCAGACTTGTGTTTCATTAAGTAGATATACCCATATCTGCTTAAATCATCTGTGAAGGTGGGAAAATAACGATATCCGCCACGAGCTTCAACATTCATCGGACCACATACATCTGTATGTATGATTTCCAACAAATCTGTTGCTCTCTCCATTGTACCGGAGAACGGTGTTTTAGTCATCTTGCCCATGAGGCACGGTTCGCAAGTACCAAGTGACTCATAATCAAGTGATTCCAAAAGTCCATCAGTATGGAGTTTCTTCATGCGCTTTACACCAATATGACCTAAACGGCAGTGCCACAAATAAGTTGCACTATCATTATCAACTCTGCATCTTTTGGCTTCGACATTATGAATATGTGTATCACTACTATCGAGTTTCAATAAAAATAGACCACTCTTCAAGGGTGCACGACCATAAAAGATATTATTCATATAAATAGAACAACCATTATTCTCTGATTTAAATGAATAACCGTCTCGCATCAAAGAAGATCCAGATATAATGTTCATGCTCAACGCTGGCACCTAATAACAATTATTCAGTTCTAAAACTAATCCCGAAGGTAGATGTAGAGGTAGCGTGCCGACCGCGATCACATCGATTTTGGAACCGTTTCCCACGCGCATCATCACCTCGTCCTTGGCCAGTGCTCGCTTATTCCGTAGTCCCTGTTTCGAGTTGCAAATATTAGCAACAGAACAGTATCAAATACCCAGGTGCTACTGCGAGCTCTAGTTAAGGTACACATCAATAACATGTATATCACATATACCTTTGTTCACCTTGCCATCCTTCTTATCCGCCAAATACTTGGGGCAGTTCCGCATCCAGTGTCCAGTTGCTTGCAGTAGAAGCACTCAGTTTCAGGCTTAGGTCCAGACTTGGGTTTCTTCTCTTGAGCAGCAACTTGCTTGCTGTTCTTCTTGAAGTTCCCCTTCTTCTTCCCTTTGCCCTTTTTCTTGAAACTAGTGGTCTTGTTGACCATCAACACTTGATGCTCCTTCTTGATTTCTACCTCCGCAGCTTTTAGCATTGCGAAGAGCTTGGGAATTGTCTTGTTCATCCCTTGCATATTATAGTTCATCACGAAGCTCTTGTAGCTTGGTGGTAGTGATTGGAGAATTCTGTCAATGACGCTATCATCCGGAGATTAACTCCCAGTTGAATTAAGTGATTATTATACCCAGACATTTTGAGTATATGCTCACTGACAGAACTATTCTCCTCCATCTTGCAGCTGTAGAACTTATTGGAGACTTCATATCTCTCAATCCGGGCATTTGCTTGAAATATTAACTTCAACTCCTGGAACATCTCATATGCTCCATGACGTTCAAAACGTCGTTGAAGACCCGGTTCTAAGCCGTAAAGCATGGCACATTGAACTATCGAGTAGTCATCAGCTTTGCTCTGCCAGACGTTCTTAACGTCGTCAGTTGCATCAGCAGCAGGCCTGGCACCCAGCGGTGCTTCCAGGATGTAATTCTTCTGTGCAGCAATGAGGATAATCCTCAGGTTACGGACCCAGTCCGTGTAATTGCTACCATCATCTTTCAACTTTGCTTTCTCAAGGAACGCATTAAAATTCAACGGAACAACAGCACGAGCCATCTATCTACAACAAACATAGACAAGCAAAATACTATCAGGTACTAAGTTCATGATAAATTTAAGTTCAATTAATCATATTACTTTAGAACTCCCACTTAGACAGACATCTCTCGAGTCATCTAAGTGATCACGTGATCCAAATCAACTAAACAATAACCGATCATCACGTGAGATGGAGTAGTTTTCAATGGTGAACATCACTATGTTGATCATATCTACTATATGATTCACGCTCGACCTTTCGGTCTCCGTGTTTCGAGGCCATATCTGCATATGCTAGGCTCGTCAAGTTTAACCTAAGTATTCTGCGTGTGCAAAACTGGCTTGCACCCGTTGTAGATGGACGTAGAGCTTATCACACCCGATCATCACGTGGTGTCTGGGCACGACGAACTTTGGCAATGGTGCATACTCAGGGAGAACACTTCTTGATAATTTTTAGTGAGAGATCATCTTAAAATGCTACCGTCAATCAAAGAAAGATAAGATGCATAAAGGATAAACATCACATGGAATCAATATAAGTGATATGATATGGCCATCATCATCTTGTGCTTGTGATCTCCATCTCCGAAGCACCATCGTGATCACCATCGTCACCGGCGCGACACCTTGATCTCCATCGTAGCATCGTTGTCGTTTATGCCATCTATTGCTTCTACGACTATCGCTACCGCTTAGTGATAAAGTAAAGCAATTACAGGGCATTTGCATTTCATACGAGAAAGCGACAACCATATGGCTCCTGCCAGTTGCCGATAACTTCGGTTACAAAACATGATCATCTCATACAATAAAATATAGCATCACGTCTTGACCATATCACATCACAACATGCCCTGCAAAAACAAGTTACACGTCCTCTACTTTGTTGTTGCATGTTTTACGTGGCTGCTACGGGCTTAGCAAGAACCGTTCTTACCTACGCATCAAAACCACAACGATAGTTCGTCAAGTTAGTGCTGTTTTATCCTTCGCAAGGACCGGGCGTAGCCACACTCGATTCAGCTAAAGTGAGAGAGACAGACACCCGCCAGCCACCTTTAAGCACGAGTGCTCGTAACAGTGAAACCAGTCTCGCGTAAGCGTACGCGTAATGTCGGTCCGGGCCGCTTCATCTCACAATACCGCCGAACCAAAGTATGACATGCTGGTAAGCAGTATGACTTGTATCGCCCACAACTCACTTGTGTTCTACTCGTGCATATGACATCTACGCATAAAACCTGGCTCAGATACCACTGTTGGGGAATGTAGTAATTTCAAAAAAAAATCCTACGCACACGCAAGATCATGGTGATGGCATAGCAACGAGAGGGGAGAGTGTTGTCCATGTACCCTCGTAGACCGTAAGCGGAAGCATTATGACAACGCGGTTGATGTAGTCGTACGTCTTCACAATCCGACTGATCCAAGTACCGAACGTATGGCACCTCCGAGTTCAGCACACGTTCAGCTCGATGACGATCCCCGGACTCCGATCCAGCAAAGTGTCGGGGATGAGTTCCGTCAGCACGACGACGTGGTGACGATGATGATGCTCTACCGATGCAGGGCTTCCCCTAAACTCTGCGACAATATGACTAAGGTGGAATATGGTGGAGGGGGGCACCGCACACGGCTAAGGAACGATCTGTAGATCAACTTGTGTGTCTAGGGTGCCCTCATGCCCCCGTATATAAAGGAGCAAGGGGGGTGCGACCGGCCCTAGGAGGAGGTGTGCCGGAGGAGTCCTACTCCCACCGGGAGTAGGACTCCCCCCTTCCCTAGTTGGACTAGGACTTGGGGGGGAGGAGGAGAGGGGGGAAAGGAAAGGGGGGGCGCCGCCCCCCTTCCTTGTCCTATTCGGACATGAGGGGGAGGGGCGCGCGGCTGCCCCTTGTCTGTTGGGGAACGTTGCAGAAAATTAAAAATTTTCCTACGGTTTCACCAAGATCCATCTATGAGTTCATCTAAGCAACGAGTCAAGGGAGTGAGTTTGCATCTACATACCACTTGTAGATCGCGTACGGAAGCGTTAGAGGGAGCGGTGATGATGGAGTCGTACTCGCCGTGATTCAGATCACCGGAGATCCTAGTGCCGACAGACGGCACCTCCGCGTTCAACACACGTATGGAGCGTGTGATGTCTCCTCCTTCTTGATCCAGCAAGGGAGAAGGAGAGGTTGATGATGATGGCTCCAGCAGCAGCACAACGGCGTGGTGGTGGTGGAACAGCAGCACTCCGGCAGGGCTTCGCCAAGCACGTGACGGAGGAGGAAGAGGTGTAGCAGGGGGAGGGGGCGCCAGGACTTCAGGGTGCGGCTGCCCCTCTCCCCCCTCCCTTTATATAGGCCCCCGGGGGGGTGCCGGCCCTGGGAGATTCAATCTCCCAAGGGGGCGGCGGCCAAGGGGGGAGGAGTGCCCCCCAAGGCATGTGGTGCGCCCCCCCCCACCCTAGGGTTTCAACCCTAGGCGCAGGGGGTGGGCCTAGGGGGCGCACCAGCCCACTATGGGCTGGCTCCCCTCCCACTTCAGCCCATGGGGCCCTCCGGGATGGGTGGCCCCACCCGGTGGACCCCCGGGACCCTTCCGGTGGTCCCGGTACAATACCGGGTGACCCCGAAACTTTCCCGATGGCCGAAATACCACTTCCTATATATAATTCTTTACCTCCGGACCATTCCGAAACTCCTCGTGACGTCCGGGATCTCATCCGGGACTCCGAACAACATTCGGTATACTGCATACTCATATTCATACAACCCTAGCGTCACCGAACCTTAAGTGTGTAGACCCTACGGGTTCGGGAGACACGTAGTCATGACCGAGACGGCTCTCGGGCAATAACCAACAGCGGGATCTGGATACCCATGTTGGCTCCCACATGCTCCTCGATGATCTCATCGGATGAACCACGATGTCGAGGATTAGAACAACCCCGTATACAATTCCCTTTGTCATTCGGTACGTTACATGCCCGAGACTCGATCGTCGGTATCCCAATACCTCGTTCAGTCTCGTTACCGGCAAGTCACTTTACTCGTACCGTAATGCATGATCCCGTGACCAAACACTTGGTCACTTTGAGCTCATTGTGATGATGCATTACCGAGTGGGCCCAGAGATACCTCTCCGTCATACGGAGTGACAAATCCCAGTCTCGATCCGTGTCAACCCAACAGACACTTTCGGAGATACCTGTAGTGCACCTTTATAGTCACCCAGTTACGTTGTGACGTTTGGTACACCCAAAGCACTCTTACGGTATCCGGGAGTTACACGATCTCATGGTCTAAGGAAGAGATACTTGACATTGGAAAAGCTCTAGCAAAACGAACTACACGATCTTGTGCTATGCTTAGGATTGGGTCTCGTCCATCACATCATTCTCCTAATGATGTGATCCCGTTGTCAATGACATCTAATGTCCATAGTCAGAAACCATGACTATCTGTCGACCAACGAGCTAGTCAACTAGAGGCTCACTAGGGACATGTTATGGTCTATGTATTCACACGTGTATTACGATTTCCGGATAATACAGTTATAGCATGAATAAAAGACAATTATCATGAACAAGGAAATATAATAATAACCCTTTTATTATTGCCTCTAGGGCATATTTCCAACAGTCTCCCACTTGCACTAGAGTCAATAATCTAGTTACATTGTGATGAATCGAACACCCATAGAGTTCTGGTGTTGATCATGTTTTGCTCGCGAGAGAGGTTTAGTCAACGGATCTGCGACATTCAGATCCGTATGTACTTTGCAAATATCTATGTCTCCATCTTGAACATTTTCGCGGATGGAGTTGAAACGACGCTTGATGTGCCTGGTCTTCTTGTGAAACCTGGGCTCCTTGGCAAGGGCAATAGCTCCAGTGTTGTCACAGAAGAGTTTGATCGGCCCCGACGCATTGGGTATGACTCCTAGGTCGGTGATGAACTCCTTCACCCAAATAGCTTCATGCGCTGCCTCCGAGGCTGCCATGTACTCCGCTTCACATGTAGATCCCGCCACGACGCTCTGCTTGCAGCTGCACCAGCTTACTGCTCCACCATTCAACATATACACGTATCCGGTTTGTGACTTAGAGTCATCCAGATCTGTGTCGAAGCTAGCGTCGACGTAACCCTTTACGACGAGCTCTTCGTCACCTCCATAAACGAGAAACATGTCCTTTGTCCTTTTCAGGTACTTCAGGATATTCTTGACCGCTGTCCAGTGTTCCTTGCCGGGATTACTTTGGTACCTTCCTACCAAACTTACGGCAAGGTTTACATCAGGTCTGGTACACAGCATGGCATACATAATAGATCCTATGGCTGAGGCATAGGGGATGACGCTCATCTCTTCTTTATCTTTTGCCGTGGTCGGGCATTGAGCCGAGCTCAATCTCACACCTTGCAGTACAGGCAAGAACCCTTTCTTGGACTGATCCATTTTGAACTTCTTCAAAATCTTATCAAGGTATGTGCTTTGTGAAAGACCTATGAGGCGTCTCGATCTATCCCTATAGATCTTGATGCCTAATATGTAAGCAGCTTCTCCAAGATCCTTCATTGAAAAACACTTATTCAAGTAGGCCTTAATACTGTCCAAGAATTCTATATTATTTCCCATCAAAAGTATGTCATCTACATATAATATGAGAAATGCTACAGAGCTCCCACTCACTTTCTTGTAAACGCAGGCTTCTCCATAAGTCTGCATAAACCCAAACGCTTTGATCATCTCATCAAAGCGAATGTTCCAACTCCGAGATGCTTGCACCAGCCCATAAATGGATCGCTGGAGCTTGCATACTTTGTCAGCGTTCTTAGGATCGACAAAACCTTCCGGCTGCATCATATACAGTTCTTCCTTAAGATGCCCGTTAAGGAATGCCGTTTTGACGTCCATCTGCCATATCTCATAATCATAGTATGCGGCAATTGCTAACATGATTCGGACGGACTTAAGCTTCGCTACGGGAGAGAAAGTCTCATCGTAGTCAATCCCTTGAACTTGCCGATAACCCTTAGCGACAAGTCGAGCTTTATAGATGGTGACATTACCATCCGCGTCCGTCTTCTTCTTAAAGATCCATTTGTTTTCTATCGCTCGCCGATCATCGGGCAAGTCAGTCAAAGTCCATACTTTGTTTTCATACATGGATTCTATCTCGGATTTCATGGCTTCAAGCCATTTGTTGGAATCTGGGCCCGCCATCGCTTCTTCATAGTTCGAAGGTTCACCGTTGTCTAACAACATGATTTCCAGGACAGGGTTGCCGTACCACTCTGGTGCGGAACGTGTCCTTGTGGACCTACGAAGTTCAGTAGTAACTTGATCAGAAGTACCTTGATCATCATCATTATTTTCCTCTTCAGTTGGTGTAGGCATCACAGGAACATTTTCCTGAGCTGCACTACTATCCCGTTCAAGAGGTAGTACTTCATCGAGTTCTACTTTCCTCCCACTTAGTTCTTTCGAGAGAAACTCTTTTTCCAGAAAGGATCCGTTCTTGGCAACAAAGATCTTGCCCTCGGATCTTAAGTAGAAGGTATACCCAATGGTTTCCTTAGGGTATCCTATGAAGACGCATTTTTCCGACTTGGGTTCGAGCTTTTCAGGTTGAAGTTTCTTGACATAAGCATCGCATCCCCAAACTTTTAGAAACGACAGCTTAGGTTTCTTCCCAAACCATAATTCATACGGTGTCGTCTCAACGGATTTAGACGGTGCCCTATTTAAAGTGAATGTAGCTGTCTCTAGAGCGTATCCCCAAAATGATAGCGGTAAATCGGTAAGAGACATCATAGACCGCACCATATCCAATAGAGTGCGATTACGACGTTCGGACACACCGTTACGCTGAGGTGTTCCAGGCGGCGTGAGTTGTGAAACGATTCCACATTTTCTTAAGTGTGTACCAAATTCGTGACTTAAATATTCTCCTCCACGATCCGATCGTAAGAATTTTATCTTTCGGTCACGTTGATTCTCTACCTCATTCTGAAATTCCTTGAACTTTTCAAAGGTCTCAGACTTGTGTTTCATCAAGTAGACATACCCATATCTACTCAAGTCATCAGTGAGAGTGAGAACATAACGATATCCTCCGCGAGCCTCAACGCTCATTGGACCGCACACATCGGTATGTATGATTTCCAACAAGTTGGTTGCTCGCTCCATTGTTCCGGAGAACGGAGTCTTGGTCATCTTGCCCATGAGGCATGGTTCGCATGTGTCAAATGATTCATAATCGAGAGACTCCAAAAGTCCATCAGCATGGAGCTTCTTCATGCGCTTGACACCAATGTGACCAAGGCGGCAGTGCCACAAGTATGTGGGACTATCGTTATCAACTTTACATCTTTTGGTATTCACGCTATGAATATGTGTAACATTACGCTCGAGATTCATTAAGAATAAACCATTGACCATAGGGGCATGACCATAAAACATATCTCTCATATAAATAGAACAACCATTATTCTCGGATTTAAATGAGTAGCCATCTCGTATCAAACGAGATCCAGATACAATGTTCATGCTCAAACTTGGCACCAAATAACAATTATTAAGGTTTATAACTAATCCCGTAGGTAAATGTAGAGGTAGCGTGCCGACGGCGATCACATCGACCTTGGAACCATTCCCGACGCGCATCGTCACCTCGTCCTTCGCCAGTCTCCGCTTATTCCGCAGCTCCTGCTGTGAGTTACAAATATGAGCAACGGCACCGGTATCAAATACCCAGGAGTTACTACGAGTACTGGTAAGGTACACATCAATTACATGTATATCAAATATACCTTTAGTGTTGCCGGCCTTCTTATCCGCTAAGTATTTGGGGCAGTTCCGCTTCCAGTGACCCTTCCCCTTGCAATAAAAGCACTCAGTCTCAGGCTTGGGTCCATTCTTTGACTTCTTCCCGGCAACTGGCTTACCGGGCGCGGCAACATCTTTGCCGTCCTTCTTGAAGTTCTTCTTACCCTTGCCCTTCTTGAACTTAGTGGTCTTATTGACCATCAACACTTGATGTTCTTTCTTGATTTCAACCTCTGCCGACTTCAGCATTGAAAATACTTCAGGAATGGTCTTCACCATCCCCTGCATATTATAGTTCATCACAAAGCTCTTGTAGCTTGGTGGGAGCGACTGAAGGATTCTGTCAATGACCGCCTCATCCGGGAGGTTAATGTCCAGCTGGGACAGGCGGCTGTGCAACCCAGACATTTTGAGTATATGCTCACTGACAGAACTGTTTTCCTCCATCTTACAACTATAGAACTTGTCGGAGACTTCATATCTCTCGACCCGGGCATGAGCTTGGAAAACTAGTTTCAGCTCCTCGAACATCTCATATGCTCCGTGTTGCTCAAAACGCTTTTGGAGCCCCGGTTCTAAGCTGTAAAGCATGCCGCACTGAACGAGGGAGTAATCATCAGCACGTGTCTGCCAAACGTTCAAATCGTCTTGCAGTGCTGGGAGAGCAGGTGGGTCACCTAACGGTGCTTCAAGGACATATGCTTTCTTGGCAGCTATGAGGATGATCCTAAGGTTCCGGACCCAGTCCGTATAGTTGCTGCCATCATCTTTCAGCTTGGTTTTCTCTAGGAACGCGTTGAAGTTCATGTTGACATGAGCGTTGGCCATTTGATCTACAAGACATATTTTGCAAAGATTTTAGACTAAGTTCATGATAATTAAGTTCATCCAATCAAATTATTTAATGAACTCCCACTCAGATTTGACATCCCCTTAGTCATCTAAGTGTTACACGATCCGAGTTGACTAGGCCGTGTCCGATCATCACGTGAGACGGACTAGTCATCGTCGGTGAACATTCTCATGTTGATCGTATCTTCCATACGACTCGTGTTCGACCTTTCGGTCTCCGTGTTCCGAGGCCATGTCTGTACATGCTAGGCTCGTCAAGTTAACCCTAAGTGTTTTGCATGTGTAAAACTGTCTTACACCCGTTGTATGTGAACGTAAGGATCTATCACACCCGATCATCACGTGGTGCTTCGAAACGACGAACTTTAGCAACGGTGCACAGTTAGGGGAGAACACTTCTTGAAATTGTTGCAAGGGATCATCTTATTTACTACCGTCGTTCTAAGTAAACAAGATGCATAAAACATAATAAACATCACATGCAATTATATAAAGTGGTGACATGATATGGCCAATATCATATAGCTCCTTTGATCTTCATCTTCGGGGCTCCATGATCATCTTGTCACCGGCATGACACCATGATCTCCATCATCATGATCTCCATCATCGTGTCTTCATGAAGTTGTCACGCCAACGACTACTTCTACTTCTATGACTAACGCGTTTAGCAATAAAGTAAAGTAGTTTACATGGCGTTCTTCAATGACACGCAGGTCATACAAAAATAAAGACAACTCCTATGGCTCCTGCCGGTTGTCATACTCATCGACATGCAAGTCGTGATTCCTATTACAAGAACATGATCTCATACATCACAATATATCATTCATCATTCATCACAACTTCTGGCCATATCACATCACATGACAATTGCTGCAAAAACAAGTTAGACGTCCTCTAATTGTTGTTGCATCTTTTACGTGGCTGCAATTGGGTTCTAGCAAGAACGTTTTCTTACCTACGAATAACCACAACGTGATTTTGTCAACTTCTATTTACCCTTCATAAGGACCCTTTTCATCGAATCCGCTCCAACTAAAGTGGGAGAGACAGACACCCGCCAGCCACCTTATGCAACTAGTGCATGTTAGTCGGTGGAACCGGTCTCACGTAAGCGTACGTGTAAGGTTGGTCCGGGCCGCTTCATCCCACAATACCGCTGAAGCAAGATAAGACTAGTAGCGGCAAGCAAGTTGACAAGATCTACGCCCACAACAAAATTGTGTTCTACTCGTGCAATAGAGAACTACGCATAGACCTAGCTCATGATGCCACTGTTGGGGAACGTTGCAGAAAATTAAAAATTTTCCTACGGTTTCACCAAGATCCATCTATGAGTTCATCTAAGCAACGAGTCAAGGGAGTGAGTTTGCATCTACATACCACTTGTAGATCGCGTACGGAAGCGTTAGAGGGAGCGGTGATGATGGAGTCGTACTCGCCGTGATTCAGATCACCGGAGATCCTAGCGCCGAACGGACGGCACCTCCGCGTTCAACACACGTACGGAGCGTGTGACGTCTCCTCCTTCTTGATCCAGCAAGGGGGAAGGAGAGGTTGATGATGATGGCTCCAGCAGCAGCACAACGGCGTGGTGGTGGTGGAACAGCAGCACTCCGGCAGGGCTTCGCCAAGCACGTGACGGAGGAGGAAGAGGTGTAGCAGGGGGAGGGGGCGCCAGGACTTCAGGGTGCGGCTGCCCCTCTCCCCCCTCCCTTTATATAGGCCCCCAGGGAGGGCGCCGGCCCTGGGAGATTCAATCTCCCAAGGGGGCGACGGCCAAGGGGGGAGGAGTGCCCCCCAAGGCATGTGGTGCGCCCCCCCCCCCCACCCTAGGGTTTCAACCCTAGGCGCAGGGGGTGGGCCTAGGGGGGCGCACCAGCCCACTATGGGCTGGCTCCCCTCCCACTTCAGCCCATGGGGCCCTCCGAGATGGGTGGCCCCACCCGGTGGACCCCCGGGACCCTTCCGGTGGTCCCGGTACAATACCGGGTGACCCCGAAACTTTCCCGATGGCCGAAATACCACTTCCTATATATAATTCTTTACCTCCGGACCATTCCGAAACTCCTCGTGACGTCCGGGATCTCATCCGGGACTCCGAACAACATTCGGTATACTGCATACTCATATTCATACAACCCTAGCGTCACCGAACCTTAAGTGTGTAGACCCTACGGGTTCGGGAGACACGTAGTCATGACCGAGACGGCTCTCGGGCAATAACCAACAGCGGGATCTGGATACCCATGTTGGCTCCCACATGCTCCTCGATGATCTCATCGGATGAACCACGATGTCGAGGATTAGAACAACCCCGTATACAATTCCCTTTGTCATTCGGTACGTTACATGCCCGAGACTCGATCGTCGGTATCCCAATACCTCGTTCAGTCTCGTTACCGGCAAGTCACTTTACTCGTACCGTAATGCATGATCCCATGACCAAACACTTGGTCACTTTGAGCTCATTGTGATGATGCATTACCGAGTGGGCCCAGAGATACCTCTCCGTCATACGGAGTGACAAATCCCAGTCTCGATCCGTGTCAACCCAACAGACACTTTCGGAGATACCTATAGTGCACCTTTATAGTCACCCAGTTACGTTGTGACGTTTGGTACACCCAAAGCACTCTTACGGTATCCGGGAGTTACACGATCTCATGGTCTAAGGAAGAGATACTTGACATTGGAAAAGCTCTAGCAAAACGAACTATACGATCTTGTGCTATGCTTAGGATTGGGTCTCGTCCATCACATCATTCTCCTAATGATGTGATCCCATTGTCAATGACATCTAATGTCCATAGTCAGAAACCATGACTATCTGTCGACCAACGAGCTAGTCAACTAGAGGCTCACTAGGGACATGTTATGGTCTATGTATTCACACGTGTATTACGATTTTCGGATAATACAGTTATAGCATGAATAAAAGACAATTATCATGAACAAGGAAATATAATAATAACCCTTTTATTATTGCCTCTAGGGCATATTTCCAACATTGTCCCCTTCTCCTCTTCCTCCACTAGGACCACTAAGGCCCATTAGGTCACCGGGGGGTTCCGGTAACCTCCCAGTACTCCGGTAAAATGTCGATTTCACCCGGAACACTTCCGATGTCCAAACATAGGCTTCCAATATATCAATCTTTATGTCTCGACCATTTCGAGACTCCTCGTCATGTCCGTGATCACATCCGGGACTCCGAACAATCTTCGGTACATCAAAACTTATAAACTCATAATAAAACTGTCATCGTAACTTTAAGCGTGCGGACCCTACGGGTTCGAGAACTATGTAGACATGACCTAGAACTATTCTCGGTCAATAACCAATAGCGGAACCTGGATGCTCATATTGGCTCGTACATATTCTACAAAGATCTTTATCGGTCAAACCGCATCACAACATACGTTGTTCCCTTTGTCATCGGTATGTTACTTGCCCGAGATTCGATCGTCGGTATCCAATACCTAGTTCAATCTCATTACCGGCAAATATCTTTACTCGTTATGTACTGCATCATTCCATAACTAACTCATTAGCTAAATTGCTTGCAAGGCTTATAGTGATGTGCATTACCGAGAGGGCCCAGAGATACCTCTCCGATAATCGGAGTGACAAAACCTAATCTCGAAATACGCCAACCCAACATGTACCTTTGGAGACACCTGTAGTACTCCTTTATAATCACCCAGTTACGTTGTGACGTTTGGTAGCACCCAAAGTGTTCCTCCGGTAAACGGGAGTTGCATAATCTCATAGTTACAGGAACATGTATAAGTTATGAAGAAAGCAATAGCAACATACTAAACGATCAATTGCTAGGCTAACGGAATGGGTCATGTCAAACACATCATTCTCCTAATGATGTGATCCCATTAATCAAATGACAACACATGTATATGGTTAGGAAACATAACCATCTTTGATTAATGAGCTAGTCAAGTAGAGGCATACTAGTGACTATATGATTGTCTATGTATTCACACATGTATCATGTCTCCGGTTAATACAATTCTAGCATGAACAATAGACATTTATCATGATATAAGGAAATAAATAATAACTTTATTATTGCCTCTAGGGCATATTTCCTTCAACTTTGTCTCGGGCCGCAATGTATATATATGGCCGAAGCCTTGATGTACAAGTTTGAGAGAGAGAGAGAGATCGTGATCCTCTCGAGAGGTTACAGGAGATACGGGAGAGATGAAGAGATAGATAGGGATACAAGTTAAACCACTTTCCTATCCCTATACACTTTATATTCTAACGTCCCCCCACAATCTAAACCCTATTTGCCAAGGTTGAGATTGTACTTGAAATCATCTAACCTCCTCATTGCCAGAGGCTTTGTGAATCCATCAGCAAGTTGATCACCTGTTGGAATAAACCTTATATCAAGCAGTTTGCGTGTCACTCTTTCTCTGGCAAAGTGAAAATCAACTTCAATATGTTTTGTCCGTGCATGAAAACCAGGATTAGCTGAAAGATAGGTTGCACCAATGTTATCACACCATAATCTTGCAGCCTGTGGAACTTTAATTCCAAGTTCATGTAGAAATGTCTGAATCCACATCACTTCAGCTGTTGCATTAACCAAAACTTTATACTCAGCCTTAGTGCTTGACCGTGAGACTGTTGCATGTTTTCTTGCACTCCATGACACAAGGTTTGTTCCCAGAAACACAGCAAAACCACCTGTTGACCTTCTATCATCAGCACACCCTGCCCAATCTGCATCAGAGTAAGCTGACACAAGCATAGATGAAGACTTGACAATCTGAAGACCAAGTCCCTCTGTAAACTTGAGATACCTCAATATCCTTTTGACTGCTGTCCAATGAATAGTAGTAGGAGCATGCAAATATTGACATACTTTGTTAACAGATTATGAAATATCAGGACGTGTAAGAGTCAAGTACTGCAATGCACCTACAACACTTCTATAGTTTGTTGCATCATCTGACCCAAGTGCTTCTCCACTTTCAACAGTAAGTTTTTCTGAAGTAGAGATAGGTGTACTGACTGGCTTACACTTTTCCATACCTACCATTCTGAGAATGTCAGTGGTATATTTCTCTTGTGTAAGAAGTATGCCATCCTTTACCTTCTTGACCTCAATTCCAAGAAAGTAATGTAGATCTCCCAAGTCTTTAAGAGCAAACTCCAGCTTTAAATCCTTAAGCAGACAAGTTGTAGCATCTGAGCTGGAACTGGCAACAATTATATCATCAACATAAACAAGAACAAATATAGTAACATTGTTCTTATGATAAAAGAATAATGAGGTATCTGCCTTTGATGGTGTAAACCCAAGCTTTTGCAACTGTGTACTTAGCCTTGAGTACCAAGCTCTTGGGGCCTGTTTTAACCCATACAATGTTTTTTCCAACTTACAGACATAATGTGGTGTGTTCTTGTTTTCATATCCTGGTGGCTGCCGCATGAACACTTCTTCCTCAAGAACACCATGAAGAAACGCGTTCTGAACGTCTAGCTGTCGTAGGCTCCAATCTCTGGAAATAGCAATAGACAATACAAGTCGAATAGTAGCTGATTTAATAACGGGACTAAAGGTATCCTCATAATCTATACCAAACCTTTGCTTAAAACCTTTTGCAACTAGTCTGGCTTTGTATCTGTCTATACTTCCATCAGCTCACATTAGCATCCCTCTTTGGTGGAACTAACCGCCAAGTTTTGTTTTGAATAAGTGCATCATATTCAACATCCATAGCCTTCTTCCAATCCTTGTGTGCAAGAGCATCATGCAAATTTGTTGGTTCAACGGTACTTGTGAGAAACGCACGCTTAAGTTTATCATACCTGATTGTACCATCCATATATTTCTTCTCCTTAACAATACCTGAATGAGATCGTGTATGACGGAGAGGAACTGAAGTTTCTGCAGAACTAGCCACAGAAGATCCGTTCGGCACAAAAAATCCGTCTGGTACAGAGGCAGACACACTCTCCCCCTTGCCAGTAGCATCAGGACTCGTGGCACGGGGCGAGGCGCTGCTGTGCGGGCTAGTGGGCTCCGCGCCTGGCGGGCTGTCGGCCACCGAACCAGAGGCGTTGGTTGGCTCCGCGCCTGGATGGCTGTCGGCCACCTGACCGGCCGTCACGGGAGACACGAGGCGATCCGCCTGGGATCCCGCACCCGTCAGACTGCGGCGCGGATCAGCCTCGGATCGCGTAGCTGCAGCGCCAGGTGAATCTTCCTGGGATCTGGCGCCTGATCCTGTTTTAGCTGCATCTACACACATAAAATCATGTCCTGTGGCTGCACAATCAACATTAGATTCAAAATTTTCCATGGAATTTTCCACATGATCAGTTCTAATTAATTCACCCCCGTGATCAAGAGAAGATAGAGGATCGGAAAGAAGTGAGATGTCAGCACACAAAAGAGCTCCCACATTAGGATGAAGTTTAGCAAATGGAAATAATGTTTCATCAAAAATGACATCACGAGAAATATAGATACGACCTGATGAGATTTCTAGACATTTGTATCCTTTATGAAGATTACTATAGCCGAGAAACACTCATTGTGTGGACCGAAACTCAAGTTTATGGGTATTGTAGGGACGCAAATTTGGGTAGCAAGCACACCCAAAATTTTTGAGAGAGCTATAGTCTGGTTTTTGATGAAACAAACGTTCCAAAGGAGTAGTGTTGCCAATGACTCGACTAGGCAAACGATTGATAAGATAAGTAGCCGTGATAAAGGCCTCATCCCAATATTTAAGTGGCATTGATGCATGAGCTAAAAGAGACAAACCAACTTCCACAATATGATGGTGTTTGCGTTCGGCTGAACCGTTTTGTTGATGTGCATGAGGACAAGAGACATGATGAATAATGCCAACGCTACGGAAGAAAGAGTTGAGTTTCTCATATTCTCCTCCCTAGTCACTTTGGACTGCAAGGATCTTTCTATCAAATTGTCTTTCAACAAGTTTTTGGAATTCTTGGAAAACAGAAAAGACTTCAGATTTGAACTTAAGCAAATATATCCATGTGAATTTGCTATAATCATCAATAAAACTGACATAGTATTTCTTTCGACCAAAAGAATCTCTTGCATGACCCCATACATCACTGAAAATAAGCTCTAAAGGAGCATGAGACACACTATTTGACAAGGGATAAGGAAGTTAGTGACTCTTTGCACATTGACAAGCTTCACAAACTGACTCACTTTCGGGACTACGTGATAATGAAAGATTGCCTTTATTGACTACTTGCTTGACTATATTTGGAGAAGGATGACCTAATCTTTGGTGCCATTTGGCTAAGGAGGGCTTGATGGCAGAATAAACTTGACGATGACACTTTCGATCAAAGACTCTTGATGTGATGGGATATAATCCTCCAATGCATCTACCGTGATGGATGAGCTCCTTCGTTGCCCGATCCTTTATGAAAAAATAGGTATGATGAGTTTCAAAGAAAACATTATTGTCGGAGGTTAAACGAGATATGGAAGCTAGATTTTTATCGGCTTGAGGAACATGAAGGACATCTTTAAGGATAATATCACGTTTAAGGCTAGGGGAATTAATAGAAGATTGACCAATGTGAGAGATGTCCATACCTCCACCGCTTGCGGTGTGAATTTGATCTTTGCCGTGATACCTCTCTCGGAGGGCAAGCTTCTCTAGCTCGTTCGTGAGATGGTCCGTAGCTCCAGAATCAGTGTACCAGACCGTGTCACCATCAGCTCCGCTGTGCTCCCGCATGGCTGCAGCGACGTGCTTTGTATCAGGCACGAAGTCCTCATCATACCGGTGCCAGCAGTCAATGACTTCATGGCCCGGTTTCTTGCACAGCTGCATCTAGGCCGACGGTTGTTGTTGTTGTAGCCGCCGTTGTAGCCGCCGTTGTAGCTGTTGTTGCCGCGGTCACCACCGCTGCTGTTTCCGCTTTCGCGCCACTGCTGTCCACGCCCACGACCACGTCCGCGGGAAGCGACGTTGACAGAGGACTGGCGCAGATTTCCTCCTTGAAGTATGCTGAGGCGGGCGTCGAAGCTCAGGAGCTGGCTATACAGCTCCTGAACCGTAACAGGTTCGACCCGCACCGCCAAGGCCGAGATCACAGGGTTGTAGTCGATGTCGAGGCCGGCGATGACATGGGAGATGATCTCGGCGTCTCCGAGCGGTGCACCGGCGCAGGCAACTTCATCTGTAAGGGTTTTAATTTTCCCAAGATATTCTGCCATGGTTAGATTACCTTTCTGCAGATTGGTGAGCGCCATCCTCGTGTTGATCATCTGGGCTTGTGTTTGCGCAGCAAACATGGCATGGATGGAGTTCCATACCTCGGCCGGCGTCTGGAGCATCGCTACTTGGGCAAGGACCTCTCGAGACAGAGACCCCATGAGGTACCCTTGTACCTGTTGCTGCTGCGCAAACCAGATCGATCTGGCGTAGTTGAAGACCTGCTCTTCCGTCCCATTGTTGTTGATGGTGATGGTGGCAGGGGGCGCCGGACTTGTGGCGTCGAGGAAGTGCTCCATCTGTGCTCCTTTGATCTGAGGTAGCACAACAGCCTTCCAGAGGAGAAAGTTCGTCCTCGTAAGCTTCTCTGATGGAGGCGGACCGAGAGAGGGCGAGCTGCTGGAGGTGGAAGATGAGGCAAAGGTGGAGGGTGTGGATAAAGTGGACAGAGCGCTCATGGTGGATGAGGGCATGGTGGCAGCAGCGGTGGACGGCGTGGTACCTGACATGGTTACCTCTCTTCTCGATCTCGGTTCCTCTCTTTTTCCGATCAACTAGATGGATTCCTTCTCGAGGGCTAGACGTACGAGAGGAAGGGCTCTAATGACCATATGAGGAAGCGTAGAACCCTTTGTCTCGGGCCGCAATGTATATATATGGCCGAAGCCTTGATGTACAAGTTTGAGAGAGAGAGATCGATCATGATCCTCTCGAGAGGTTACAGGAGATACGGGAGAGATGAAGAGATAGATAGGGATACAAGTTAAACCACTTTCCTATCCCTATACAGTTTATATTCTAACAAGTTGCTCGGGTCGGTGAGGCCGGCCTTGAAGGCGAGAAGCGCATCCCGCTCGCGGGGGATGCATGTGATGTTCGTTGTGTGTGGTTGTGGTGGCGGCAGCGCAGGCACGACTATGGCCGACGAGCTCCGGATGAACCACGTCGCTAGGACTATTAGGGTCACCGTCGCTTGGATCAGCCGTTCTCTCCTGGACATTTTGGGTGCCCTTGTGTGTATGGTTCCGTTGTCTAGTTGTGGCTCCTAGTTGCCCCGGAGACGTCCCATTTTAAGGACCTTCCATTCGTTCCACTCATCAAAGTCAAGTCAACAGGTGCTATATCCACTCAGCGTGTAGTGACAATGCCTGTTTCCCGTCAATAAAGTTTAGTGACCAATGTGTGTCTTTACTTCACTTTGATTAGTGGATCATGGGAGTGCACAACCACCAAATCTTAGTGCATGAAATTCCACAACAGAATGATAGCGAATCACCAAAATCGTAAAGCGACAGGAAGTTCACATCAGGACATCGACACGCTGTTGCTGCGCTGCATGTCACGCAGTAGATTTGGGTAAATCTCACGTCCATGTTGAACCGTAGAGCTCAGCTCCTCTAAGTTAGAAAGTACAACATGATGTTTTTATTGATTCACGATGTTGTCAGAACATACGGCTTTCGTGTCAGGGGATGAGCTTCAGTATTCAAGAGATGAAGCATGCTTAACCAGGCTCAAGAGACGAAGCAAAGCTTAACCAGCGACGAGCGTCAGTATTCAGTCTCCTTCCTTCATGGCTGATCCTCAAAAGCTCACATTCGATCCGTTTCGTTTTTTAAACGATTTTTTTACTGTTTTTACTACCCCTAGAAAGACTTTTACTGTACAGGTAATCCTGGCCATCCTAACCTGGCGGTCTAAAATTTCCTATGATAACATTCACCTTTTGAGTTTCAAGTGCAGTTGACATATAGACCTAGCAAAAGATGTCCCAACAGTGCATGTACATCAACTCACACCATACTCCAAATCTCAAAAAGATAAGTACTCCCTCCGTTCCCAAATAAGTCATTTTATATATTCCAACAAGTGACTACATACGAAGCAAAATGAATGAATCTACACTCTAAAATATGTCTACATACATCCGTATGTTGTAGTCCATTTAAAATATCTAAAATATGTCACATTGGTCGCGCTCAAACGTTTGTTGGCAGCGAATAATTTGTGCGAGGACTGGTGAAAGAGAGAATGGCAATTTGTGTATGGAAATAATCACTGATGGGTTGAGCACCCAAGAAACAATCGGCGAGACTCCTAAATATTCCCAAGAAATTTTCCGACAAGTACAAAGTAAACACATATTATTGTCTCTCATTTATTCAAAGCTCTTCCTTCATCATGAAAAAACACACATCCAGTACATTCTTCAAGCTAATGAGGAAATGCGGAGGAGGTGGTTGCTTCTGGAGGTGGGCAGTGGGCTTTGCAAATTTCCATAGTCGGATAGCACATATCATAGGGGCGGCAGCTATAGCACGTTGCAGAACCATAGCACCCGTGTTGGTAGTCAGGTTGCACGCCTATTCCTCGACCTGTGAAAATGCCAAGAAATATATACTGTTACCATATAACCATATGATTACACAGTATATTAGTCGTTGCGTCGCCAGGGTTCGGGTAATCAGACAACCTATAATTAAGAAAATAATCGAATTACATAAACAAGAAAAGGAGGCCGGTGTTGCGTCTGTGTCACTTACATTGTGCATGGATAGCAAAGCATACGAGAAGGAACAATATTGCCTGGACGCACATCATGCACTTCTCCATGATGCTAGGTAGCCGAGTACGGTTTCAGCGATTGTTGGCAGGCTGGATTTGGTTGAAACTAATGGGCCCTTAGATCCGCGCCCTGATCGGGGGCGCTCAACCCACTATGGTTGACGCCCCCGCCCCCCCCCCCCCCATCACCTTCGCCATATAAAGAGGTGGGGGCCGGCGGCACGCCTCACGAGGTTCGTCGTGTTATCGCACACCCCACCGACAAACCCTACCGGTCTAGGTCTCGCGCAGTGCTGACGGGAAGCTCCGCCACCACCTCTTCCTCTCTCTGCCACCGTAACCGCCACCACTCTCTCTCTCTCTCTCTCTCTCTCTCACACACACACACACACACACCGCCGCCACCAACCTACCATGGCCTCCGGCTCCAGCTCGTCAGACCAGGCAGAAGGTAAGACCACCGATGATCTGACCTACCCGATCCGCAAGGTCTATCAGAACCACCCCCATTCACATGGGAGGCCAAATACTAACTTTGGAAAGTAATAAAGGGCAATCAATCCCATTTGCGCGTAGGGGCCAAATATGTACTAACTTTATAGCACTTAATAGCTCCTCCATATATGCGCACCAAGCTGTCGCTACATATATATCCAGCCATTAGTTTCAACCCCCATATGTTGGTTGTATGATATATATCATACAGCTTAATTGCCGATAGAATCATACAGCTACAACATATGTTTTTTTCCGAAACCAATTCCGTTCCTTTTGGGCCTCTTATGATCCCGGAATCATAGGCTTTCCCTTGAACACATGCCGGCTAAGTGTTCTTTAATTAAAGACATCAATTAGTTATGAGGCCTCAAAAATTAAGGAGCATAGTGTGTAGTATAGCAAAATTGAATGGGAAAGCTTTGAGAATTTGTTTACCGGTCAAAATTGGGTGGTTCAATCTCAATTGGAGACCTCAATTGGGCTCTTTAAAAGTAGGGAGTTTAGTGTTATAGAGGATAGATATAGATATACCTCACAAAAAAGAAGATAGATATAGATACAGATAGATAAAGATAGATATAGATAGATAGATATAGAAGTATAGATAGATAGATAGATATAGATATAGATATAGATAAAAAAAGTATAGATATAGATATAGATATAGATATAGAAGTATAGATTGCCACCGATTAGGGTTTGACCAAAAGCTCGTAGCTCGCGAACTTAATAAGCGCTCGATAGTTCGGCTCGTTAAGTTCATAGCTCGCTTCTTATGAACAGAGACAATCATTGATTTTTGCTCGTTAAACTTAACAAGCGAGGCTAACGAGTTTTACGAGTAGCTTCATCAGCTCGTTAGTAACAACCCAACACATATTTTAGTCTTACGTGACAAACTTTTTGTAGCACCTCAGCCAATCTATTCAATCTAATAGACATATGAGGCAACAGACTACATCATTTCTTTTTGTAGTCATCATATTTCATCTTGAAAACCACACCTACACATTCATCCTGTATATCGTAACACATTATAATCTGTTAACGCGAGCGCTCATGAGTTTAACGAGCTTCAAATGAGCCGAGCCGAGCAGGGTTTCCTGCTTGTTAATCTTAACGAGCACGAGCTTAACGAGCCGAGCTGCTCGTTAATCCACCCCTACCACCGACCTCCTCTTTAAGCAGCAGAAGCCGTGTAACAATTTTTCTGCTCCTAGTCATCGGTCTCTTTCATGTATGTTAATCCTCGGCTGCTAGCAGCATGTGGCTTCATGGCTCCTCCCTTTATAAAAGATTTGGAAAACTTAGAAATGCACAAATCTGAATCTGGTCGACCCAGCGGCGACAAATGCGGAGGACACGGGGAGGATTTCGGGAGCAGCAATGTCACCTCCAACCAGATCAGTTATCGCACGGGGTTAGCAATTCAGCGTGCTCGAACGTGCGGTGGCAGCGGAGAATTTGGGCAAGGAGCCAAGGATTGATGAAGAGGTTGGAGGGAGGATGGTAAGTTATACTGCATATGGAAATAATCACCGATGGGCTGAACTCCCAAGAAACGATCGACGAGATGTGCAAGAGTTCCCGAGAAATTTGCCCAGAACAGGTACCAAGTAAAAACATATACTCCTACTCTTATTCATTCATAGTTCTTTTGTCAACAGAAAACGCACACCCAATACAATCTTCAAGCTAGTGAGGAACTACAGAGGAGGTGATCTCGGCTGCGGTTGGGTTGCAGTCTGCTTTGCAAATTTCCATCGTCCGATAGCACATATCAATGGAATTTGTACAGGTATAGCATCCTCCACCCCCGATGCACCTGTGGTGGAGTGGATGGTCCTCTATTCCTCTACCTGTGGAAATGCCAAGAAATATATACTATTATTACCATATAACCATATGATCACACATAAGCAGGGCCGGCCCTGAGGGGGTGGCAGGGGGACGGCCGCCCGGGGCCCCCGAAATCTAGGGGCCCCCTCCAGGGTTCGCAAGGAGCCCATGGCCCAGACCATAAGGAGGCATCGACCTAGAGCGCACGAAAAAATCCCTGTTTTCCTTCTTCCCATCGCGAGTTCGCTGCTTCGCGACGATCCTATTCCCCCGAGGGCCCCGATCGCGAGTCGCGGTGCCGATGTAGATCGCTCTACGCCATGCGGCCGACTGGTCTTCCTCCAGGTCCCCGGTCCCGTTGTGTTATCCCCCGTTCGTGAGATGCCTCTCATGTGCAAGATGAAGCCACCCCACTTATAAGGTCATCCCTAACCTCCTCTTTCTAGTTGGTCACGTTCATATGGTGCAGCAGCAGTCAGATCTTAGAAGGTCTCACATATGATGCAGTACAAAATTTTAATTTCGTGTGCCCTTTGCTCTATTTGTCTGGACTTTGTCGACACAACACCAACCGCCTTATCTATTGAAAAAGTTGCCTGCTATGTGTTTGATTGTCGTTCTTTGCATTCTCTCTCCAAATCATCATGACTGCAAATTTAACTTAAAAATTGGAAGAAGGTCTCAGCTATACACACATAACTTCAATCTAAACATGGTTATATAATAAAGCCACTCAGACTCCCGTAGCCGTCGGGTAGGTAAATGATCTTTTATTGTTACAAATGAAGCTTTTAAACTTTAAATCTTTCATCTTGATGTTTGCCCACTATCAGGTATTCGATTTGTCTAATTAAGTAAAGGAATACACTATTTACAATTCTCGTTTTATTTTGGAACAATAGACAATGATAAGTTAGGTAAAGGAATGAATCTAAAAATAAATGAGATTATTATTTTGATCTTTATAGTAGGGGCCCTGGGTTGTAATTTTGCCCTGGGCCCCCGAAATATCAGGACCGGCCCTGCACATAAAGATGGCAATGGGTAAGGTATGAGGCGGGTAAAGCAATAACATACCTATACTCGTGTAATCAATGGGTACAAAACTCTATTTATACCCGTACTCACGGGTATAAAACTTTACCGTACCCAAATTGACAATTACCGTACCCATACCCGTCAGGTACCCAACGGGTAGATCAAATAGTACACATGTTATACATAATTTTACATTCATCGATAACACATTGATAAAAGAAAAACAATTATCTCAACTCAATAACATATATTCGAGTATAGGACAATTATCTCAACTCAAATTGACAATTAATGACAACTTTAAAATAAATTCACAAGCTTACGAGAATGAATGTTGAACCTCCGCAGGTAAGGTATATAAACGAGCAGGGGTATGTGTATACCAGTACGAAGTTATACCCGTGCCCCAGCCGTGACTTAACGGGTAGGGTACGGGTATTACCCATGGGTATAAACTTGTGCTCATACCCTATCCATACGAATACGGTACCCGTAAGTATCCGTACCCGTGAGTAAAATTGCCATCCTTAATCACACAATATATTAATCGTTGCGTCACCAGGGTTCAGGTATTCAGACTACCTATAATTAGGAAAACAACCGAATTACAGAAACAAGAGAAGGTGCTGCGTCTGTGCCCCTTACATTGTGAATGGATAGCAAAGCATACGAGAAGGAACAATATTCCCTGGACGCGCATCATGCACTTCTCCATGATGCTAGCTAGGTAGACGAGTACGTTTCAGCGATTGTTGGCAGGCTGGTTTTGGTTGAAACTAATGGCCAGATGCTAGCATATATATAGCGACAGCTTGGTGCACATATATGGAGGAGCTATTAAGTGCTATAAAGATTGATTGGATATTGGCAAGGATTAATCACCCTTCATTTCTTTCCAAAGTTAGTACATATTTGGCCCCTACGCGCGAATGGATTGATTGCCCTTTATTTCTTTCCAAATTTAGTACCTATTTGGCATTGGATATGAATAGGGGTGGTTATGGACTACTTGGACTGTACCATTTTTGTTATTTGTATATTATTATTATGTTGTATCTTTTTTTTGCCAAAATATACATGGCATTTTTTTGCATGGTAATACATATCTTATTCATATCATAAAGATACAAGTCATGTAAAAACCGACATGATAAAACTAAAAAGACAACAAAACGTCTCTGAGCTTGACACCAACGTTCGCCTCCGGCACCACCACAACAACCACCAAAAGAAAAAATAACGGATCACCTCCTCATCCGAGCTTGACGCGGCTCCATCATTGGTATGCAACTTTGAGGACCTCCAAGATGGCTCATCAAAGGTGAAGCCATTGCCGTTGAACGAATCAGACTGGGGCAACACTCCGGACACGCCATCAACTTCAGGTCTGGCACCCCACCACGACTAAGACGCCGAAGGGGAAAACCATATCTGTCATCCATCAACCACGAACCCAGCACATGTTCGGTCTTTCAAATGCCGTCGATGTAGACCACAATCTGCATCCGCTCCTGGTCTACCTCCCAAGCTCCACGCCGATGCTGGAGCGCATGCCATCGCAATGGCGGAGCCCAAACACAAGTCCACCACAAGGATGTCGACGCCGCCACAATATCCACGCTTGAACAGACTCGTTCCCGAATCCATCACCGATCATAGAGACGATTGCCTCACCGGAGAAGAATCGGGAGCTTCTTTATTTAGCATCGTTCATCGCTACCGCCGAAGCCAAGACATCAAACGATCCAAAAACCTAAGCTACTAGGATCCTAGAACCTAAAACTAAAACAATCCGCACGCGCGGGATCCGGCAACTCCCCTCACGATCTGAATTTGGTTGACCTAGTGGCGACAAATGCATAGGACGTGGAGATGATTATTGGAGCCACGACACCACCTCCATCAGTTATCGCACGGGGCTCGTAATTTGTCATGCTTGACCGTGCATTGGCAGCGGAGAATTGACGAAGAGGTTGCAGAGGGGATGGTGAGTTATACTATATGGAAATAATCACCGATGGATTGAACTCCCGAGAAACAATCAATGAGACGTCCTACAAATCTCTCGCATCAGACTACCGGAAGGAAGGGTTCCCAAGAGAGTTGCTTACATCCCCTAAAAAAAAAGTTGCCTGCAACAATCACAAAGTATAAAAAAACATAATATTATTGTCTCTTATTCGTTCATAGTTCTTTTTTCAGCAACACATAACACATATCCAGTACATTCTTCAAGCTAATGAGGAACCACCAGCTGGGAGGTGACTGTGACCAGGAGGTCGTTTGCAGTGGGCTTTGCAGTCGGCCAATGTCGGATGGCACACCTCGAGGGGTAAACAGGTATAGCACGCTGTGTGTGTTTTACTCTTGTGGGTGCACCCTTGGTATCCATAATCTTGCACGCCTATTCCTCTACCTATGAAAATGTCAAGAAATTTCCTCAAAAACAAAAATGTCAAGAAAAACATGCTGTATATCACGTTCGTAATCAAGTTCAAGATTGGTTATAATTAAGCAATGAATCAAACAAAAACACGAGAAGAAGGTGTTGCGTCTGTGCCACTTACATTGTGCATGGATAGCACAGCATACAAGAAGGAACAGTATTGCCTGGACGCGCATCATGCACTTCTCCATGTATAGATAGATGAGTACGGCTTCAATACTTGTTGGCAGGCTGATTTTCGTTGAATTGAAACTAATGGCCGGATGCTAGCATATATATAGCGACAGCTTGGTGCACATATATGGAGAAGCTATTAAGTGCTATAGAGATTGATTGAATGATTGGCATGGATTAATACCCTTTATTTCTTTGCAAAGTTAGTATTTGGCCCTCCGGGCGAATGGATTGATTACTCTTTATTTCTTTCCAAAGGTTGTGATTCACCCGAATGGATTGATCCCTTACTTTTATGGGAAACGCTTAGTGTTTCCCTACTTTTATTTCCAAAGGCAGTATTTGGCCCTGCGTGTGCATGGGTATGGTTATACTGGAAGAACATTGGCTGTGCCATACACAAATTCACATACACTGTACTCCCTCTGTAAATAAACTAATATAAGATCGTTTAGATCACTAAAGAAGTGATCTAAAAGATCTTATATTAGTCTACAGAGGGATTACCATTTTGTTAATTTTTATACATGTCATAACTTCATTTTTGCAAAAATATACATGGCATATACAGCCATATTTTCGCACCAAATTTTGTAAGCATACTTCTGTATTTAGCGGACATAAAAATGATCACTTTTTCATACCATTTTGAAGTGGTTCCAAATGAGAGAAAATATATCGTGTGAACCGAGTGCATAAAATCCACAATAATTGCTTTTATATATTTAGCTGTAATTACTTTTGGAAACGACCAAACTTTATTGACCATTTTCGCATATATGATATAACTGATAAAAAGACTGAAAAAAGTAGTATGGGTTAAGTGTTCCTGATAGAACAAAAAAATTAATAAGTATATATTGTTGGGGAACGTAGTAATTTCAAAAAATTTCCTACGCACACGCAAGATCATGGTGATGCATAGCAACGAGAGGAGAGAGTGTGTCCACGTACCCTCGTAGACCGAAAACGGAAGCGTTAGAACAACGCGGTTGATGTAGTCGTACGTCTTCACGGCCCGACCGATCAAGCACCGAAAACACGGCACCTCCAAGTTCTAGCACATGTTCAGCTCGATGACGTCCCTCGAACTCCGATCCAGCCGAGCTTTGAGGGAGAGTTCCGTCAGCACGACGGCATGGTGACGATGATGATGTTCTACCGACGCAGGGCTTCGCCTAAGCACCGCTACGATATTATCGAGGTGGATTATGGTGGAGTGGGCACCGCACACGGCTAAGAGATCCAAGGGATCAATTGTTGTGTTCTCTAGGGTGCCCCTTGCCCCCGTATATAAAGGAGCAAGGGGGGAGGTACGGCCAGCCAGGAGGAGGCGCGCCAGGAGGAGTCCTACTCCCACCGGGAGTAGGACTCCCTCCCTTGTTGGATTAGGAGAAGGGGGAAAGAGGAGGGAGAGAGAGGAAGGAAAGGGGGGGCGCCGCCCCCCTCTCCTTGTCCTATTCGGACTAGGGGGGAGGGGCGCGTGGCCCTGCCCTAGCCGCCTCTCCTCTTCTCCACTAAGGCCCACTATGGCCCATTAAGCCCCCGGGGGGTTCCGGTAACCCCTCGGTACTCCGGTAAAATCCCGATTTCACCCGTAACACTTCCGATATCGAAATATAGGCTTCCAATATATCAATCTTCATGTCTCGACCATTTCGAGACTCCTCGCCATGTCCGTGATCACATCCGGGACTCCAAACAACCTTCGTTACATCGAAACTCATAAACTCATAATATAACCGTCATCGAAACTTTAAGCATGCGGACCCTACGGGTTTGAGAACTATGTAGACATGACCAAGACACGTATCCGGTCAATAACCAATAGCGGAACCTGGATGCTCATATTGGCTCCTACATATTCTACGAAGATCTTTATCGGTCAAACCGCATAACAACATACGTTGTTTCCTTTGTCATCGGTATGTTACTTGCCCGAGATTCGATCGTCGGTATCTCAATACCTAGTTCAATCTCGTTACCGGCAAGTCTCTTTACTCGTTATGTAATGCATCATCCCGCAACTAACTCATTAGTCACATTGCTTGCAAGGCTTATAGTGATGTGCAATACCGAGAGGGCCCAGAGATACCTCTCCGACAATCGGAGTGACAAATCCTAATCTCGAAATACGCCAACTCAACAAGTACCTTCGGAGACACCTGTAGAGCTCCTTTATAATCACCCAGTTACGTTGTGACGCTTGGTAGAAGACAAAGTGTTCCTCTGGTAAACGGGAGTTCCATAATCTCATAGTCATAGGAACATGTATAAGTCATGAAGAAAGCAATAACAACATACTAAATGATCAAGTGCTAAGCTAACGGAATGGGTCAAGTCAATCACATCATTCTGATGGGAAACGTAGTAATTCAAAAGTTTTCCTACGCACACGCAAGATCATGGTGATGCATAGCAACGAGAGGGGAGAGTGTTGTCCACGTACCCTCGTAGACCGTAAGCGGAAGCGTTATGACAACGCGGTTGATGTAGTCATACGTCTTCACGATCCGACCGATCCAAGTACCGAATGTACGGCACCTCCGAGTTCAACACACGTTCAGCTCGATGACGATCCCCGGACTCCGATCCAGCAAAGTGTCGGGGATGAGTTCCGTCAGCATGACGGCGTGGTGACAATGATGATGCTCTACCGGTGCAGGGCTTCGCCTAAACTCCGCGACGATATGACCGAGGTGGAATATGGTGGAGGGGGGCACCGCACACGGCTAAGGAACGATCTGTAGATCAACTTGTGTGTCATAGGGTGCCCCCTGCCCCCGTATATAAAGGAGCAAGGGGGAGGGGGCGGCCGGCCAAGGGAGGGCGCGCCAGGGAGGAGTCCTACTCCCACCGGGAGTAGGACTCCCTCCTTTCCTAGTCCAACTAGGAGAGGGGAAGGAAGGGAAGGAGAAGGAGAAGGAAGGAGAGGGAAAGGAGGAAAGGGGGGCCGGCCCCCTAGTCCAATTCGGTTTGGGCTAGGGGGGCCGCGCGCCCTGCCTCCTCTCTTCCACCCTTGGCCCATTAGGCCCATTGCTTCTTCCTCGTATTCCCGTAACTTCTCGTACCCCCGAAAATACCCGAATCACTCGGAACCTTGCCGAAGTCCGAATATAGTCGTCCAATATATCGATCTTTACGTATCGACCATTTCGAGACTCCTCGTCATGTCCCCGATCTCATCAGGGACTCCGAACTCCTTCGGTACATCAAAACTCATAAACTCATAATATAACTGTCATCGAAACCTTAAGCGTGCGGACCCTACGGGTTCGAGAACTATGTAGACATGACCTAGAACTATTCTTGGTCAATAACCAATAGCCGAACCTGGATGCTCATATTGGCTCCTACATATTCTACGAAGATCTTTATCGGTCAAACCGCATAACAACATACGTTGTTCCCTTTGTCATCGGTATGTTACTTGCCCGAGATTCGATCGTCGGTATCCAATACCTAGTTCAATCTCGTTACCGGCAAGTCTCTTTACTCGTTACATAATGCATCATCCCGCAACTAACTCATTAGTCACATTTCTTGCAAGGCTTATAGTGATGTGCATCACCGAGAGGGCCCAGAGATACCTCTCCGACAATCGGAATGACAAAACCTAATCTCGAAATACGCCAACCCAACATGTACCTTTGGAGACACCTGTAGTACTCCTTTATAATCACCCAGTTACGTTGTGACGTTTGGTAGCACCCAAAGTGTTCCTCCGGTAAACGGGAGTTGCATAATCTCATAGTTACAGGAACATGTATAAGTCATGAAGAAAGCAATAGCAACATACTAAACGATCAAGTGCTAGGCTAACGGAATGGGTCATGTCAATCACATCATTCTCCTAATGATGTGATCCCATTAATCAAATGACAACACATGTCTATGGTTAGGAAACATAACCATCTTTGATTAATGAGCTAGTCAAGTAGAGGCATACTAGTGACTATATGTTTGTCTATGTATTCACACATGTATTATGTTTCCGGTTAATACAATTCTAGCATGAATAATAAACATTTATCATGATATAAGGAAATAAATAATAACTTTATTATTGCCTCTAGGGCATATTTCCTTCAGTCTCCCACTTGCACTAGAGTCAATAATCTAGTTCACATCGCCATGTGATTTAACACCAATATTCACATCTGCATGTGATTAATACCCATAGTTCACATCGTCATGTGATCAACACCCAAAGGGTTTACTAGAGTCAATAATCTAGTTCACATCGCTATGTGATTAACACCCAAAGAGTACTAAGGTATGATCATGTTTTGCTTGTGAGAGAAGTTTAGTCAACGGATCTGTCATATTCAGAGCCGTATGTATTTTGCAAAATATTCTATGTCCACAATGCTCTGCATGGAGCTACTCTAGCTAATTGCTCCCACTTTCAATATGTATCTAGATTGAGACTTAGAGTCATCTGGATTGGTGTAAAAGCTTGCACCGATGTAACTCTTTACGATGGGCTCTTTTATCACCTCCATAATCGAGAAATATTTCCTTAGTCCTCACTAAGGATATTCTTGACCGCTGTCTAGTGATCTACTCTTAGATCAAAATTGTATTCCTTTGCCAAACTCAGAGCAAGGTATACAATAGGTCTAGTACACAACATAGCATACTTTATAGAACCTATGACTGAGGCATAGGGAATGACTGTTCATTCTTTTCTATTTTCTGCCATGGTCGGGTTTTTAGTCTTACTCAACTTCATACCTTTGCATCACAGGCAAGAACTCCTTCTTTGACTGTTCCATTTTGAACTATTTCAAAAATTTATCAAGGTATGTACTCATTGAAAAATCTTATCAAGCGTCTTGATCTATCTATATAGATCTTGATGCTCAATGTGTAAGCAGCTTCACCGAGGTCTTGCTTTGAAAAACTCTTATTCAAGTATCCTTTCATGCTATCCAGAATTTTCATATCATTTCCAATTAACAATATGTCATCCACATATAATATTAGAAATGTTACAGAGCTCCCACTCACTTTCTTGTAAATACATGCTTCTTCAAAAGTCTGTATAAAACCATATGCTTTGATCAACTCATCAAAGCGTATATTCCAACTCCGAGATGCTTGCACCAGTCCATAGATGGATCGCTGGAGCTTGCACAATTTGTTAGCACCTTTAGGATTGACAAAACCTTCTGGTTGCATCATATACAACTCTTCTTTAAGAAAACCATTAAGGAATGCAGTTTTGTTTATCCACTTGCCAGATTTCATAAAATGCGGCAATTGCTAACATGATTCAGACAGACTTAAGCATAGATACGAGTGAAAAACTCTCATCGTAGTCAACACCTTGAACTTGTCGAAAACCTTTTGCGACAATTCTAGCTTTGTAGATAGTAACACTATCAGCGTCCGTCTTCCTCTTGAAGATCCATTTAATCTCAATGTTTTGTCGATCATTGGGCATGTCAATCAAAGTCCATACTTTGTTTTCATACATGGATCTTATCTCAGATCTCATGGCCTCAAGCCATTTTGCGGAATCTGGGCTCACCATCGCTTCTTCATAGTTCGTAGGTTCGTCATGGTCTAGTAACATAACTTCCAGAACAGGATTACCGTACCACTCTGGTGCGGACCTTACTCTGGAAGACCTACGAGGTTCTGTAGTAACTTATCTGAAGTTTCATGATCATCATCATTAACTTCCTCACTAATTGGTGTAGTAGTCACAGGAACAGATTTCTGTGATGAACTACTTTCAAATAAGGGAGCAGGTACAGTTACCTCATCAAGTTCTACTTTCCTCCCACTCACTTCTTTCGAGAGAAACTCCTTCTCTAGAAAGGATCCATTCTTAGCAACGAATGTTTTGCCTTTGGATTTGTGATAGAAGGAGTACCCAACAGTTTCCTTTGGGTATTCTATGAAGACACACTTCTCCGATTTGGGTTCGAGCTTATCAGGTTGAAAACCTTTTTCATATAAGCATCGCAACTCCAAACTTTAAGAAACGACAGCTTAGGTTTACTGCTAAACCATAGTTTATACGATGTCGTCTCAACGGATTTAGATGGTGCCCTTTTAACGTGAATGCAGCTGTCTCTAATGCATAACCCCAAAACAATAATGGTAAATCAGTAAGAGACATCATAGATTGCACCATATCCAATAAAGTGCGGTTACTATGTTCGGACACACCATAACGTTGTGGTGTTCCAGGTGGCGTGAGCTGTGAAACTATTCCACATTGTTTTAATTGAAGACCAAACTCGTAACTCAAATATTCGTCTCCGCGATCAGATCGCAGAAACTTTATTTTCTTGTTATGATGATTTTTCCACTTCACTCTGAAATTCTTTGAACCTTTCAACTATTTCAGACTTATGTTTCATCAAGTAGATATACCCATATCTGCTCAAATCATCTTGTGAAGGTCAGAAAATAACGATACTTGCCACGAGCATCAACACTCATTGGATCGCATACATCGGTATGTATTATTTCCAATAAGTCAGTAGCTTGTTCCATTGTTCCGGAGAACGGAGTTTTAGTCATCTTGCCCAAAAGGCACGGTTCGCAAGCATCAAATGATTCATAACCAAGTGATTCCAAAATCCATCTTTATGGAGTTTCTTCATGCGCTTTACACCGATATGACCCAAACGGCAGTGCCACAAACAAGTTGCACTATCATTATTAACTTTGCATCTTTTGGCATCAATATTATGAATATGTGTATCACTACGATCGAGATCCAACAAACTATTTTCATTGGGTGTATGACCATTGAAGGTTTTATTCATGTAAACAGAACAACAATTATTCTCTGACTTTAAATGAATAACCGCATCGCAATAAACATGATCAAATCATATTCATGTTCAATGCAAACGCCAAATAACATTTATTTAGGTTTAACACTAATCCCGAAGTATAGGGAGTGTGCGATGATGATCATATCAATCTTGGAACCACTTCCAACACACATCGTCACTTCACCCTCAACTAGTCTCTGTTTATTCTGTAACTCCTGTTTCGAGTTACTAATCTTAGCAACCGAACAAGTATCAAATACTCAGGGGTTACTATAAACACTAGTAAGGTACACATCAATAACCTGTATATCAAATATACCTTGTTCACTTTGCCATCCTTCTTATCCACCAAATATTCAGGGCATTTCCGCTTCCAGTGACCATTTCCTTTGCAGTGTAAGCACTCAGTTTCAGGCTTTGGTCCAGCTTTGGGCTTCTTCACGGGAGTGACAACTTGCTTGCCATTCTACTTGAAGTTTCCCTTTCTTTCCCTTTGCCCTTTTCTTGAAACTAGTGGTCTTGTCAATCATCAACACTTGATGCTCTTTCTTGATTTCTACCTTCGTCGATTTCAACATCACGAAGAGCTCGGGAATCGTTTTCGTCATCCCTTGCATTATAGTTCATCACGAAGTTCTACTACTTGGTGTGGTGACTAGAGAATTCTGTCAATCACTATCTTATCTGGAAGATTAACTCCACTTGATTCAAGCGATTGTAGTACCCAGCAATCTGGCACATGCTCACTAGTTGAGTGATTCTACTACATCTTTTAGCTTTAGAACTGTTGGAGACTTCATATCTCTCAACTCGGGTATTGCTGGAAATATTAACTTCAACTCCTGGAACATCTCATATGGTCCATGACGTTCAAAAACGTCTTTGAAGTCCCGATTCTAAGCCGTTTAAGCATGGTGCACTAAACTATCAAGTAGTCATATATTGACTAAAACGTTCATAACGTCTGCATTACTCCTGCATAGGTTTGCACTAGCGGTGCTAAGACATAATTCTCTGTAGCGATGGGAACCTAATCCGGATACCGCATCATTGCTACTAACTACTATTTTTCGACAGATACAGGGAAGCAACAACGCGAGCTATTGATCTATAACATAATTTGCAAAATACTATCAGGACTAAGTTCATGATAAATTAAAGTTTAATAAATCATATTACTTTAAGAACTCCCACTTAGATAGACATCCCTCTAATCATCTAAGTGATCACGTGATCCAAATCTACTAAACCATGTCCGATCATCACGTGAGATGGAGTAGTTTTCAATGGTGAACATCACTATGTTGATCATATCTACTATATGATTCACGCTCGACCTTTCGGTCTCAGTGTTCCGAGGCCATATCTGTATATGCTAGGCTCGTCAAGTTTAACCTGAGTATTCCGCGTGTGCAACTATTTTGCACCCGTTGTATTTGAACGTAGAGCCTATCACACCCGATCATCACATGGTGTCTCAGCACGAAGAACTTTCGCAACGGTGCATACTCAGGGAGAACACTTATACCTTGAAATTTAGTGAGAGATCATCTTATAATGCTACCGTCAATCAAAGCAAAATAAGATGCATAAAGGATAAACATCACATGCAATCAATATAAGTGATATGATATGGCCATCATCATCTTGTGCTTGTGATCCCCATCTCCGAAGCACCGTCATGATCACCATCGTCACCGGCGCGACACCTTGATCTTCATCGTAGCATCGTTGTCATTTTGCCACCTATTGCTTCTACGACTATCGCTACCGCTTAGTGATAAAGTAAAGCAATTACAGGGCGATTGCATTGCATGCAACAAAGCGACAACAATATGGCTCCCGCCAGTTGCCGATAACTCGGTTACAAAACATGATCATCTCATACAATAAAATATAGCATCACGTTTTGACCATATCACAGCACAACATGCCCTGTAAAAACAAGTTAGACGTTGTCGGTGTCAAAACCGGCGGATCCCGGGTAGGGGGTCCCAAACTGTGTGTCTAAGCGGATGGTAACAGGAGACAAGGGACACGATGTTTTACCCAGGTTAGGCCCCTCTTGATGGAGGTAAAACCCTACGTCCTGCTTGATTGATATTGATGATGTGGGTATTACAAGAGTAGATCTACCACGAGATCAAGGAGGCTAAACCCTAGAAGCTAGCCTATGGTATGATTGTTGTTATTGTTGTTGTGTCCTACGGACTAAAACCATCCGGTTTATATAGACACCGGAGAGGGCTAGGGTTACACAGAGTCGGTTACAATGGTAGGAGATCTACATATCCGTATCGCCAAGCTTGCCTTCCACGCCAAGGAAAGTCCCATCCGGACACGGGACGAAGTCTTCAATCTTGTATCTTCATAGTCTTGGAGTCCGGCCGATGATGATAGTTCGGCTATCCGGACACCCCCTAGTCCAGGACTCCCTCAGTAGCGCCTGAACCAGACTTCAATGACGACGAGTCCGGCGCGCATATTGTCTTCGGCATTGCAAGGCGGGTTCCTTCTCCGAATAGTTTGTAGAAGATTGTGAACACCAGGATAGTGTCCGGCTCTGCAAAATAAATTCCACATTCCACCGTAGAGAGAATAATATTTACACAAGTTCAATCTGCTGACGTATTTCGTGGCGTGACGTCACACCACAACCAAGCCTTTACTTGAATCGTTTTTATTATACCGCCTCAGCGCGTTTAGCGAAGCGGTTTCCTTGGCACGTCTTGTCGAAGCAGAGATCGTGTTCCCCTTATTCCGGGATTCTCATCAATACGGACGTGGGTAACCCAACCGCCCATTGATTGCGGCGCTTGGGAGAAAAGCGAGTTTTACCAGGCCGGTGGGGACGCATAGTTTCGTCCGCCCATATATAAGGGGATAAGGATCCACCTTTTTACCTACGCCTTTTTCCTCCTTTGCTTATCCATCTCCGCGCACTCGAGCTCCAGCGCCCAAGTTCGCACATCTCACCTCAACCTCCTCCAACTATGTCTGGAGCGGGGGGCAAGTGGATGGCCTCCTCCGTTACGGAGGGGCACATCAAGAAGCTGCGCGGCGCCGGATATCTGTCCAGCGACATCGCGCACCGGCTCCCCGACGAGGGGCAGCCCATCCCCACCCCCAGGCCCCATGAGAGGGTAGTATTCCTTACCCATTTCCTCCGCGGACTAGGCTTCCCACTTCACCCCTTTGTCCGGGGGCTCATGTTCTACTACGGCCTGGATTTCCATGATCTGGCCCCGAATTTTATCCTCAACATCTCGGTGTTTATTGTCGTGTGCGAGGCCTTCCTCTGCATCCAGCCCCACTTCGGCTTGTGGCTCAAGACCTTCAATGTCAAGCGGAGTGCGGAGGCGCCATGGTGGGCAGGATACCCAACGTCACTTGGCTCGAGGGCGCCTTCATGGAAACCATCAAGGGATGGCAATCGGGGTGGTTCTACATCACCGAGCCGCGTGACCCTAAATGGGCAGCGGCCCCCGAATTCAGATCTGGCATCCCCACACGGCTCACCTCTTGGAAAGAGAGTGGCCTGACTTGGGGCGATTCGGAGGAGCTGACCGGACTCCAAGCCTGCATCCAGAAGCTGGTGGACAAGAAGCTCAAGCTTGTCAACGTAGTCCAGGTCATGCTCATCCGCTGGATCCTCCCGTGCCAACAACGGGCCTTTAAATTGTGGGAGTTTGATCCGGCTCAGCATCAAACCTTGAGAGGGCTCTTCGACACTAGGTACGAAGATGCCTAGAAGGTGCTGTTTAAGGGCACCGAAGCTCCCACATCCGCTACCGAAGATCGCGGATTCCGCTCGCAGCGCCAGGCTAGCGAGGTAAGTGATTCAACCCTTTACGGGACACTTGTTTTTAATAGTTTGACTCCATGCGGGATCTAAACTCCCTCTCCTTTGATAGGACTGGCTGGAGAAGGCCAAGCATACTAACTGTCCGGCCCCCTTGCCAGAAGACCCAGTGGATGCCCGTTTAGCGGGGCTGCTGGTTCCGGCACCCCATGTGGTGCCGGAGAAGAAGGCCAAGAAGGAGGCCACGGGTACTCGAAAGAGTTCCCGTTTTCAGGTGTCCGATGACTCCGAGGCGGACTCCTCCCCCGAGGACGAGGAGGAGAAGAAAAAGGCCTCTCCCCCAGTGGGGGGAGGGAAGAAAAGGAAGGCCTCCCCAGCGAGGGAGGCTGAAGGGTCCAAGAAGGGAAGGACTCTTCCCCCGGACTATTCTGCCAACGCCGGTAACGACGACGAGGATTGGCCTCCAAGGGCCAAGCCCCTGGCGAGATCGTAAGTATCCGGACTCCCGAATGACTTCATGATTTTTCTTTTTGCCACTTGGTGTCTTTCTAACGCCGCATACAACCCTGCAGTCCGCCCAAGGACGATCTTCCCGCTTCGTCGAGCGGGTCCTTGGGCTCGTCGGATGTGAACAGTACTTCACTTCCAACCGCCTCCTCTCCTCGTGACGCTGACGACACTGAGGTGGGATCCCAGAGAGGGACGCACCCGGAGGAGGAGGACCCGGAGGTGCCACAGGGCGACCTCCCGGACTTCGTGCCGGACTCCGCACCGGAACCTGCAGTGGTTCCGGAGTCCGGCGGGCGGCCCCTTCGTAAGAAGGGCAAGACCGTGGCGCCGGCGGCCTCCGTCCAACCGGAGGCGCCGGATAACTTGCTGGAGGCGCTCAACGGTGCTTCCATCGAGGAGGAGTACCGCACTGTCATGAGTGCGGTGATTCAGAAGGTCCAGCTCGCCAAAAGCGGGCTGACCGAAGCCTGCAGCAGCCTTCTATCAGGCTTTGAGGTAAGAATATTAATATATGTAAAATAGTACCGCATAGACAGTAGCCCCTGATGCTCGGTTCGGTGTTCGGAAAGAAAAGCCGGACTGAGGATCTAAAAAGATATACGCAGGAGTCTTAATAAATATGTCAATATGGGATTGCAGGCTGCGCTGCTGACCTCTGCCGCACTGACTGCGGAGGTCAATGCTTTGAAGCAAAGCCTCGAGCGGTCCGAGAACGAGCTCGGCCGTGCCAAGAAGCAGCTCGAGGACAAGGAAGGTGAGTAACACCTTATTAAAGTTGTACCTTACAGAAAAGGATTTGGTTGCAATATAAATGACAAGGATAACGTGGGTACTTCAGGGGCCACGAACGAGGTGGCGACCTTGAAGGAGGCGGTGTCCGCGGCCGAACGTAATGCGGCCGTGGAGCGTGCTGGGCGAGAGAAGCATGAGGCGCGGGTGGCGGAGGTACAGCAAGAGCTCCAGGCTCTCATGGAAAAGCATGAGGGTTTGGAGCGCGACTCGAAGACTCGAGAGTCCGAGCTTGCATCGGCTCTTGAGAATGCCAAAGCCGCTAAGGCCGAAGCCCACAAGGCCCTTCAGGAGATCGAGGCGTTGAAGAAAATAGCGGCGGGTAAGGCATTTTTCATGCAAAGCAAGCATGTGAATGTGAATTACCTGTTACTTACCCGAATTCGGAGCTCTCCAGGAGCGTTCGCAGATCTGCCCCGCAGCGTGTCCGATGCTGCCGCTTTCTACAGGGCCGAGGAGGGGAGCTCGACGGAGAAGGTCTTCTGGTCTCAGTATGCTGAGGCCGGACATCCGGTGCCCCTTAGCGACCAGCTGAAGCAGCTGGTCGAGCTCCACAAGGTGGCCGAACAGGCCATGAAGGGCCTCATAGTTCGGCTTTGGCCCGATGAGGCCATGCCTGGGAGCTACTTCGGCCTGGTGCGGCGGCTGGTGGATGCTTGTCCATGGGTTGAGGTCATCAAGCGATCCGCCTGTATTGAAGGTGCCCGTCGGGCCCTTGCCCGTGCTAAGGTGCACTGGGGCAAGATGGATGCTGAGAAGCTTGTGACGGACGCGCCACCGCCGGGCAAGGAGTATCGCACGCCCGAGATGTATTACAAGAGTGTCCTGAAGGGTGCCCGCACTATTGCGGGTGAGTGCTCCAATAATGTAATATTTGAGTAGACTCGCATTTTGTTATCCTGTGCGCTGAAAACTTTGTTCATATGCGCTAAGCAACGCTTGTTGATTTAAAATATTACCTTCTGTGCGGCTGTTTATCAAATCTGAGAGATGGCAAGTCGTCGGCTTCAGCCCCCATGCCGTGAGTGCTGGGGTGTTTGGGATAAATTTGAGCACTCTTGTTCCCATATTTGGGTCCATCTAGGGAGGCGCTCAACACAACGAACTAGGCAACCAGACTTATAATGCTTGAACACTCTCACTTAGCCATAGAATTCTATAATTTTAAATTTCGGCGAAGCCCCTAGTGATCGGAAGGCCGAGTTCGGGGCGCTATCCACGCCTGGGCCGGACAAAGCCGGTTCCTCGCTCTAAGCGGCATAAGTCTTTAGGGACTCGAAAAAACCTCTCGAACAGCGACCGGCTCTCGACTCATCATGTCGGTCAGTTTTAGCTTTCTCCACTAAGGCGTTCGCCCAGCTCAACCGGGGCGCAATCGCAGTGGTTCTCCCAGTGCTACCTTAGCCGATAGAACGGAACGTAAGGTACCAAAACATGGGAGCCGGGCAAACCCAACTATTGACCCAAGACATGATTCGGAGCCGATGCATATAATGCTATAAGTTCGGGGTGCCGCACTTGTGAAAGTGTTCGGACTTATCACACCATAATGTGGGGAACTTAAGCCCCTGGTGTATTTAGCCGTACCAAAGTGTACGGATGCGGCATGTCATAAATGAACATATGTATAAGAAAGAAATGCAATTAAAAGCAAAAAGGTGCTGCATTGTTTATTCAAGAAATACTGCCATGAATGCAGGACGATACAAATAGTGCGATAAGCAAGGGATGGGACTATTAAACGTGTCCCCCTCCAGGGGTAGGCTGCGGAATGGTGTATAAAATAGATTTAGTGCTCATAATGGAGACCACCTGGATATTCGTCGTAGCCTTTCTCCTTCCCTGGCTGTTGCATCGTGAGTTCGGCCGGTCTAATGCCGGACAGGGCCTCTGGTGAACGGAGTCCTGTGGGTAAGAAAAAAAGAAAAAAAAGAATGACACACTTGGGAGCCCCTGATGTGGTTGAGCCGCATTCTGGGCCTGTCATGGTCGTGCCCCTTCCCCTATGCCCATGGTATCTCCAGAGCGTAATGATGTACGCGAAGGACCAGTCTTGCGATCTTGCGAGGGCTGGGGTTGGGGCCGCATTGCTACGCGTGCTCGGAACGTGCCAGGTGGTCTTGTTGTAGGTTACTTCGGGCGCGTTTAGCCGTGTCCGGTCGCTTAACGGCCGGACTCGAGAATTGCCTTAAGAGGCTGCATTGTACTTCTGCCGCGAGAGCCGCTGTATGTTCCTCCGTTCGGAGGGAGCGTTCGGTGTTTCCGTTGACCGTGATGACTCCTCGAGGGCCTGGCATCTTGAGCTTGAGGTATGCGTAGTGCGGCACCGCGTTGAACTTTGCAAACGCGGTTCGTCCGAGCAGAGCATGATAGCCGCTGCGGAACGGAACTATGTCGAAGATTAACTCCTCGCTTCGGAAGTTATCCGGGGATCCGAAGACCACTTCTAGTGTGACTGAGCCCGTACAATTGGCCTCTACACCTGGTATGACGCCTTTGAAGGTCGTCTTTGTGGGTTTAATCCTTGAGGGATCTATGCCCATCTTGCGCACTGTGTCCTGATAAAGCAGGTTCAGGCTGTTGCCGCCGTCCATCAGGACTGGTGAGGTGAAATCCATCGACGATTGGGTCTAAAACCAATGCGGCGAATCCGCCATGGCGGATGCTGGTGGGGTGGTCCCTTCGATCAAAAGTGATCAAGCAGGAGGACCATGGGTTGAACTTCAGGGCGACTGGCTCCATCACGTATACGTCCCTGAGTGCACGCTTCCGCTCCCTCTTGGGTATGTGGGTTGCGTATATCATATTCACCATCCGCACTTGTGGGGGAAAACCCTTTTGTCCTCTATTGTTCGGCGGTCGGGTCTCTTCTTCGTCATCGCTATGCAGCCCCTTGCCATTGTTTTCGGCAATTAGCTTGCCTGCCTGCTTGAATACCCAATAGTCCCTCTTGGTGTGGTTGGCTGGCTTTTCGGGGGTGCCGTGTATCTGGCACGAGCGATCGAGTATTTGGTCCAAATTGGACGGACCCGTAGTAGTTCTTTTGAATGGCTTCTTCCGCTGACCCGGTTTGGAGCCTCTGAATCCGGCGTTGACTGCCGTATCCTCATTATTGTCGCTGTTAATGCGGCGTTTGTTCTTGTTGTGACGCAACCTGCCATTGCAGTCCTTGGTATCCGGACTGCCAGAATTTTTGCTGAGGTTGTTGCTGCGGGCTAGCCAGCTGTCCTCTCCCGCGCAGAAGCGGGTCATGAGTGATGTGAGGGCTGCCATGGATTTCGGCTTTTCCTGTCCCAGGTGCCGGGAAAGCCACTCGTCGCGGATGTTATGTTTGAAGGCCGCGAGGGCCTCCTCATCTGGACAGTCGACGACTTGATTTTTCTTGGTTAAGAACTGTGTCCAGAATTGTCTGGCCGATTCATCTGGCTACTGAATTATGTGGCTTAGGTCGTCAGCGTCTGGTGGTCGCACATACGTGCCCTGGAAGTTATCAAGGAATGCGGCTTCCAGGTTCTCCCAACATCCAATTGATTCTGCTGGCAAGCTGTGAAGCCAATGCCGAGCTGGTCCTTTAAGCTTGAGTGGGAGGTATTTGATGGCGTGAAGATCGTTACCGCGGGCCATGTGGATAAGAAGGAGATAGTCTTCGATCCAAACCGCGGGGTCTGTTGTGCCATCATAGGATTCAATATTCACGGGTTTAAACCCTTCGGGGATTTGATGATCCATTACTTCATCTGTGAAGCATAGTGGGTGTGCGGCGCCTCTGTATTGGGCTATATCGCGACGAAGCTCCAACGAGCTTTGTCTATTGTGCTCGGCCCGGCCGGACTTACTGTGTCCGGCGCGACGGTTGTCGTCACGTATCATGGGGCGCCCACGCGATCCGTAGATCGATCTTGATTGTCTTGCCTTATCCTCCAATATATCTCGCAAGTCCGGAGCATTCCCCTGTGGCCTTGTGCTTTTCGAGCGATGCCGGGGTACGGTTCTAGTGGAGGGCCTAGAGGCCTCTCTCTCGCGGCCACGAGGTGGCCGGTCAGCCGTATTGTGCTCTAGTGATGCAGGTTCATATGCCTCCTCCTCTAATGGGGGGAGCAACTTGCATTTGGGGTAGCTTTTGGAGGGGCGTTCGAGCTCATGCTCTTCGGCCGCAAGGACTTCATTCCATCTGTCGGCTAGAAGATCCTGATCAGCTCTAAGCTGTTGCTGCTTTTTCTTGAGGCTGTTTGCCGTGGCCATAAGCCTGCGTTTAAAACGCTCTTGTTCGACGGGATCCTCAGGCACGACAAATTCGTCGTCGTCGAGGCTTGCCTCGTCTCCGGAGGGAGGCATGTAATTATCGTCCTCTACCTCTTCGTCTGCCGCTCTCTCGTGAGGGCTGGCATCTCCGTCCTCCTGCGCTGAATCTTGCTGGAGGGGGTTGTCTTCGGCACTGTCCGAGGTATTATTGTCTCTGGTGCCGGAATCGCCATTCTTGCTGTGGCCGGATTTAGAGCGGCGTCGCTGACGCCGGCGCTTGGGCTGTTTCTTGGAGGGGTCTTCCTCCGCTGTTCCTTCGCCGTTCCCATCCTTTGGGATATCCACCATGTATATGTCGTATGACGAGGTGGCTTTCCAGTGCCCGGTAGGTGCTGGTTCTTGGTCGTCTCCGGCATCGTCGTCCATACCGTCGATGTCTTCGGAGGTCAAAGTCTAGCATGTCGGTTAGATCGTCGACAGCGGCTACTAAGTGGGTGGTGGGTGGGTCTTGAATTTCTTCGTCGTCCGCATCCCAACCGTCCTGACCGCAGTCCGGTCCAGGGCTCTCCTGATAACGAGAGATACTTTAGCGAACTCAAGATGTCGCCGAAAGGTGAGTGCTGAAAGATGTCCGCAGCGGTGAACTCCATAATCGGCGCCCAATCGGGTTCGATTGGAGGGGGCGCGGGAGGTTCGGAGTCCGGCAAGGAGTCCGGCACCTTGGAGTCACGAGCTTCAGAAGGGACAAAGTCGGTATTCGGCTCTATCACCGTAGGTGTTGCAGCCCCCGAGGCAGCATCTAACCACCCGTCCTCGGTCTGCACAGCCAACTCCGAATCGAGGGTCGGAGCGGACTCGTGCGCGGCCTCCAGGGCACTGTCCGGCAGCAGAGCTAAATCATGCCCATCGTGACAGTGCGGCGCGCTCGGCTGTGGCTCGAATCCATTGAAGATCAAGTCTCCGCGGATGTCAGCCGTGAAGTTAAGACTTCCAAATCTGACCTGATGGCCAAGGGCGTAGCTTTCGATCTGCTCCAGATGGCCAAATGAATTGGCCCGCAGTGCGAAGCCGCCGAATACGAAGATCTGTCCGGGGAGAAAAGTCTCACCCTGGACCGCGTCGTTGTTGATTATCGAAGGAGCCATCGAGCCTATAGGTGACGACACAGAGGAACTCTCAATGAAAGCACCAATGTCGGTGTCAAAACCGGCGGATCTCGGGTAGGGGGTCCCGATCTGTGCGTCTAGGCGGATGGTAACAGGAGACAAGGGACACGATATTTTACCCAGGTTCGGGCCCTCTTGATGGAGGTAAAACCCTACGTCCTGCTTGATTGATATTGATGATGTGGGTATTACAAGAGTAGATCTACCACGAGATCAAGGAGGCTAAACCCTAGAAGCTAGCCTATGGTATGATTGTTGTTATTGTTGTTGTGTCCTATGGACTAAAACCATCCGGTTTATATAGACACCGGAGAGGGCTAGGGTTACACAGAGTCGGTTACAATGGTAGGAGATCTACATATCCGTATCACCAAGCTTGCCTTCCACGCCAAGGAAAGTCCCATCCGGACACGGGACGAAGTCTTCAATCTTGTATCTTCATAGTCTTGGAGTCTGGCCGATGATGATAGTTCGGCTATCCGGACACCCCCTAGTCCAGGACTCCCTCAGACGTCCTCTACTTTGTTGTTGCAAGTTTTACATGACTTCTACGGGCTGAGCAAGAACCGTTCTTACCTACGCATCAAAACCACAATGATAGTTCATCAAGTTAGTGCTGTTTTAACCTTCTCAAGGACCGGGCGTAGCCACACTCGGTTCAACTAAAGTTGGAGAAACTGACACCCGACAGCCACCTGTGTGCAAAGCACGTCGGTAAGCGTACGCGTAATGTCGGTCCGGGCCGCTTTATCCAACAATACCACCGAACCAAAGTATAACAAGCTGGTAAGCAGTATGACTTGTATCGCCCACAACTCACTTGTGTTCTACTCGTGCATATAACATCTACGCATAAAACCAGGTTCGGATGCCATTGTTGGGGAACGTAGTAATTTCAAAAAGTTTCCTACGCGCACGCAAGATCATGGTGATGCATAGCAACGAGAGGTGAGAGTGTCATCCACGTACCCTCGTAGACCGAAAGTGGAAGCGTTAGAACAACGCGGTTGATGTAGTCGTACGTCTTCACGGCCCGACCGATCAAGCACCAAAAACACGGCACCTCTGAGTTCTAGCACACGTTCAGCTCGATGACGTCCCTCGAACTCCGATCCAGCCGAGCTTTGAGGGAGAGTTCCATCAGCACGACGGTGTGGTGACGATGATGATGTTCTACCGACACAGGGCTTCGCCTAAGCACCGCTACGATATTATCGAGGTGGATTATGGTGGAGGGGGCACCGCACACGGCTAAGAGATCCAAGGGATCAATTGTTGTGTTCTCTAGGGTGCCCCCTGCCCCCGTATATAAAGGAGCAAGGGGGGAGGTGTGGCCGTCCAGGAGGAGGCACGCCAGGAGGAGTCCAACTCCCACCGGGAGTAGGACTCCCTCCCTTCCTTGTTGGATTAGGAGAAGGGGGAAAGAGGAGGGAGAGAGAGGAAGGAAAGGGGGGCGCCGCCCCCCTCTCCTTGTCCTATTCAGACTAGGGGGGAGGGGCACGTGGCCCTGCCCTAGCCGCCTCTCCTCTTCTCCCCTAAGGCCCACTATGGCCCATTAAGCCCCCGAGGGGTTCTGGTAACCCCTTGGTACTCCGATAAAATCCCGATTTCACCCGGAACACTTCCGATATCCAAATATAGGCTTCCAATATATCAATCTTCATGTCTCGACCATTTCGAGACTCCTCGTCATGTCCGTGATCACATCCGGGACTCCGAACAACCTTCGGTACATCAAAACTCATAAACTCATAATATAACCGTCATTGAAACTTTAAGCGTGCGGACCCTATGGGTTCGAGAACTATGTAGACATGACTGAGACACGTCTCCGGTCAATAACCAATAGCGGAACCTGGATGCTCATATTTGCTCCTACATATTCTACGAAGATCTTTATCGGTCAAACCGCATAACAACATACGTTGTTCCCTTTGTCATCGGTATGTTACTTGCCCAAGATTCGATCGTCGGTATCTCAATACCTAGTTCAATCTCGTTACCGGCAAGTCTCTTTACTCGTTATGTAATGCATCATCCCGTAACTAACTCATTAGTCACATTGCTTGCAAGGCTTATAGTGATGTGCATTACCGAGAGGGCCCAGAGATACCTCTCCGACAATCGGAGTGACAAATCCTAATCATGAAATACGCCAACTCAACAAGTACCTTCGGAGACACCTGTAGAGCTCCTTTATAATCACCCAGTTATGTTGTAACGTTTGGTAGCACACAAAGTGTTCCTCCGGTAAACGGGAGTTGCATAATTTCATAGTCATAGGAACATGTATAAGTCATGAAGAAAGCAATAGCAACATACTAATCGATCAAGTGCTAAGCTAACAGAATGGGTCAAGTCAATCACATCATTCTCCTAATGATGTGATCCCGTTAATCAATGACAACTCATGTCTATGGCTAGGAAACTTAACCATCTTTTATTCATGAGCTAGTCAAGTAGAGGCATACTAGTGACAGTATGTTTGTCTATGTATTCACACATGTATTGTGTTTCCGATTAATACAATTCTAGCATGAATAATAAACACTTATCATGAAATAAGGAAATAAATAATAACTTTATTATTGCCTCTAGGGCATATTTCCTTCATATACTACTTCAAAAATTCTCTTACATAGTTTTGTTCTGTGAATCTTAGTGCTCTTGGATGCCTCCCATGAAGAAACGATTGAACACAAATGTTGCAATAATCTCAAAGCTTTCAAAGAGCCAAGTGGGTCGTCTAGTGCAACATGCTAAAAGTTAAGCGAACTGATGCATTGGATAAAAAATAGCACCTTCCCCCCTAAAAAGGGATAAAAATTAGCACCTACTGTACATTAAAAGCAGTCAATCCACCATAAATCATTACTATTTTCTCCCCATGTTGATAGCGGCAAGCCCACATGAGCTAATTGTTGCGAAAAAAAGTTGTGGCCTGCCTAGCCCATAGCAAATGATGTGAAGGGAGGGGGTTGAAGTACACTGGGCCATGAGTGCAAAACTATTTGTCTTTCCCTTCTACTTGGACAAACGTAGGGCACCTTTATTCTATACTCTGACATCTATACCACCAAAACTCAGTGCCAAATACACACACAGATGTGCTTAATATACTTATCTACACTGAAAGTCCCCTTCTACTCAGTAAATTCCAAAAAAATTAATTTTTTTGGTGCAAACTTTGACACATGTTCTCAGTGCATAAAAAATTTCATCCCGAAATAACACTCGCGGAAGTCATGGCAAAAATAATCAGTACTCCAAAATATTTTTGAAATAGCATTTTGGGAGCACCGCTTTTGTTTTTTGTTTTTACCACAACTTCTAGGAATATCATTTTATGATAAATTTTTGCAAGCACACAAAACATTTGTCAAACTTTGCATAAAAAAAGTTCAGCGTTTTTTGAATGTTCTTGCTTATTTTTTATTTTGTTATTCATTAGAGAGCATTTGAGCTCGGGAGTAGAGACTCCACGTCCTATCTACACACCGTATGTGAGGTCTCTCTGTGCTGGATAGGTTAACATTTGCAGACGTGGCAGAAACTGGAAAACCCTATTTGTCACCCATTTTGGCAAATGAGGGAGCCAATGTGCACCTTTTTGTACTGGTGGGCTAGCCTAAAAAATATTAAAGATTTATAGTGATACCTAACAAAAACTATTTAAAAGGTAAAATATAACCTATTGTATACTAAAAGTACTATACAGACAACAATGCTGAAAAATCCACTTCATTTGGAAAGAGGATGGGTCAATTAACTATATCTAGCAAATGGTTTGTTTTTTTTCGTAACGAATCAACACTGGATAGATTGCTTGAAACTATATAGTATGGTTGACCATGTATCCTTCTAGAAGCTATTCATCTTTAATCTTTATACTTATCAAGTTTCTATGTATGTTTACGTGCTACTTTCGTTGTCCTTATTTTTGTCCATAGACAAAAGATGACTCCTAATTGTTGTAGCCGTTCATCCATTAGAAAGCTGCTCTACCTGATGCTGAAGTTTTTGCTCTATTTCTCCAACAGCGGGCAGCAACACAGATTGTGCTAGGCACAGTGGAAAGCGCGATGCATGGAGACACTCGTCCAGATGGAGTAAGAGAGCAACATGATGGTAGCTAGATGGGGAATATGAATTATTGACATAAAAAAGCTACATGCCAAAACAAGGTGAGATCGAGTGAAGTGGCGGAGAAGAGAGATATTGGAAGAGCGACACAGATAGTTACTAGTTTTTCTAATTGCCAATTTGTAATGACTTACATAAATGCAATGGTACGTGTTTGGAATTTGAAGTGTGGATCTAGAGTGTTGGGGGGGGGGGGGGGATTGTTAGCCGGGTGTGCCTTTGACGGCAGTTGTGAGCTTGGATTGAGAAAGTGACACAGTGGTGCAATCAGAAGAGTGACGCAGTTCCTAAGAACACCTAAATTAAGAATCATCGCACCTTAATTACACCTGCATTAGAAAACAAACCGTGATACATATATAACGTAATTGAAAAAACACATTAGCCAAAAATAAGGCTGCCGGACGCTTTCCACCACCATACATCCTCCTCAAAAACTGCCTCCGCTCAGATAAAATAACTTTCACACCGTATCCCCATGCTGGCGCCGCCAGTGTCAAACCTACGCCTGCCTAGCTCTCTCAAATCGCATGCCGCCCCGGCTCAACATTTTGTGGGAGAATACTAGAGCTGTAGAATGCAACAACATCCCTCAAAAGTTTCAATATATACCTTTTGCATAAGAAGTTTGGATATGTTGGTGACTCTTCTCCGTTAAGGAAATCTCCTCCACTCATAACAACAAACTAAATCATTATTCATGTGCCAAAAGAAAATGATTACTTCATTATTAATGCATTATTATGATCTATTGTTCTTTTTCAATATTTCGTAGTACATCACTAAACTTTTATTATTTATTTTTGTTGAACCTATTAACTAGGATGAACATGTTTTTTCTTTGTAAGAAAAACATGCATTGCACGTGCATGCTAACTAGTATCAATGGATGGACAGATGCAACACCTTGTGTTTGTTTCACCCTTGGGTAGCACCCATGGCCAATTTCGTGCTCATGCACCCCTATTCCTCTACCTGTGAAAATGTAGAGAAAATTATTACTCTACCATATAACATTATGATTATACAGTAATATGTCCACTAGGGTTCACGTAATTAACTTTGAGATTACTTATAACTAAGCAGTGAATCGAACAAAAGCACTGGAAGAAGGTGTTGTATCTGTGCCACTTACATTGTGCATTGATAGCAAATCATATGAGAAGGAACAATATTGTTTAGGTGCGCTTGGTGTACTTCTCCATGTATAGATGGCTACAACTAGGAGGGGCGTTTTGGTACTGGGGTCCAAATGAACCCTATATCCTGGACGTCCATCTCAGCATGGGGATCTGTGCTGTCAAATAATAAATTTCATATACGGTCAATGGTAAATACGTTATAGATTGTGTACGCAGACCGATCGTAGCGGGCAGGTGGGGCTAGCAGTAATGTGGACGGACAGGCAGCAAGTGCGGTTAAACCTCCTTTGCAAAGAAATGGGTACGCTACTTGTCACCATGAAAGAAATGTGTGACCTTTGCAGAGAGTACCCTCAAATTATTTAAGATAAACCCTCTAATTATAGTTGTTAGTTTTTTTTAGATGAAGTAGTAGTTCTTTTTTCCGGGAGAGCGGCGGAATAGGAAAGGTCGGCAAGCCCAGGGTCGGAGAGCCCAAGTCCAACCAAAACAAGCCGAGGATATCTCCTCACATTAGCAGCCCATCCATGTAACTGCGGAGGCCCAACGGCTCCCGCGGAACGGCCAAAAATAAAGAGAAAACCCTGTCGCCACTTTTCTTGGCTCGGCGGCGCACAACGAGCGGCGCGACGGGCTCCGCCGACTCCCTCCACCGCCCGCCTTCAAGGTCAGCGACTCACTCCAGCTGCAACCAACACGCGCGCGCGCTCTCCGCCTTCACTGAATTTCTTACGACCCGCTTCGCCCTGCCGTCGCAGCTGATCCAGGTACAGAGACATCACGAGCTCATCGCCCCCGGAGCCGTCCTACTCACCAACGGATGCGCCCCCGACGTGTGGATCCAGGTGAAGGACGATTCATCCGTATCTGTGATTCATGGCCGGGATGCTCGTCTGATTTGGCGCTCGGTTGCTGCAGAGAAGAATGCGAAGATCCCCTCGTCACACTGCAACTCACGGGTCAGTACAGTCTGTACGCGCCAGTGTGAGACTCTGAATTCTGATGAAGCAGCAAGACTGGGCAATGTCGCCGCAGGTTCGAGAGCCAACTGCTTTCATCTATTTATCATTACTGCAATTTGGTCATGCAGCCTTACACATGTCTGAATTCATACACATATTCATAAGATGGCAACGGTGAGATTTTATCATGCCCTCATGCTCATCTTCAGGAGCCCGTGGAGAGGTTTCAGTTCCTGAACAGTTCCTTGAGATGGGTGGACCACAGAGACCTGGGTTGCCGATGTAGATGGATGCCGGGTCGTCCAAAATTTGTAGTTGATTGCCGGAAGGTATGCTTCCTGTCAGATTGTTATACGACAAGTTCAAGTGGGCCAATGATGTCAGGTCTGCCAAACTTGTAGGGATTTCACCAGAGAGCACATTATATATGGGAGAGATCCAGAGATTCCACTGCACGAAGCTCACCAATAGTTTGGGGCATTATGCTACTAAGGTGATTCCATGACAAGTTCAAGCTTTTCAATGCAACGAGCATGCCGATTTCCTGAGGAATCTGCCCTGTCAAACTGTTGCTGGAAAGATCAATGTTTACCATGTAATTAATTCCTGTTTTGTACTCAAGCTGCTGACCTTTTGTGACTACCCAAAAGCTATCACCATTAGTAGCACCAACAGTTCCCGACGAAGGCAGTTGAATTTGGACATATTGGGAAAGGCCATCTTGTTGATTGGGAGTATGAGCCATAGCTACGAGGCTCCCAAGTGAAACTGGTATGTTCCCTGAGATGTTGTTGCTTGCAATGTCTAAGTACTGAAGCCGATTCATCTTGGTAATTTTGGAAGGGATGCCACCAAAAAACATGTTTGACCGCAACCGCAGAAATGCCAAGTATGGTAACTTTGACCTGATCCATGTTGGTAACCTCCCAGAAAATTTATTGTATGCCAGGTCAAGGAATTTTAGCTCTTTACACCTCTTGAGAATTGATGGGAATTCTCCTGAAATATCATTGCTATTCAAGTTAAGCATGCTGATATTTGACCTTTTGGGTATCTCAGGGCAATTGGGCAATGTGCCGTTCAGTAGGTTCTCTGATAGGTCGAGGAACTTCAGTTGCTGCAACTCAAACAGGGAGCATGGAATGGTTCCGGAAAAAGAATTTTGGAAGAGCATGAGTGTTTCTACCATCGGCGCTCCAATATCTGACGGTAGTGCACCCGATAGGTTGTTCCTAGAGAGGTCCAGGTAGACTAGGTTCTTTGGGAGTGCCGGAATCGGGCCATCAAGCTGGTTTGAACCGATATCCAACACGACAACTTCCAATGCACCAAATATAGAAAAAGTGGGAAGCTTGCCAACAAACCGATTTTCCGATAACTCCAAAACTTTCACATTGTGCATTGCCATCCAAAACTCAACGGGAATGAAATCATGTATACTTGTGTTTGCAATATCAAGAATGTCGAGTGTTGGTTGGCTAATCCATGTTGGAAACCAGGGGCCTAGGATGCAAGATCTAAAGCCCGCTGAAGTTAATTTGAATGGAGAGTTCCACGTGCTGTCAACCAGCATAGTTAAGGAGTTATTGGAGATCCATAGAACCTGTAGGCCAGTAAGATTCCTGAAATGCTCTTCGGTGATGATACCATGCAAGTTGTTTGAATCCAGCCGTAACTCCTTTAACCTTGTGAGTTCCCTTATACTGATCGGTATCTCTCCGGATAGTTTGTTATTATGGAGCCAAAGTATGGACAAACTGCTAAATTGCTCTAGCCAATCTGGAAGGTTCCCTGTCAAATTATTTTGGTACAAGTATAGCTGTTGTAACTCATCCGTTGGCAATCTGTGCAATAGATCTTGTATGTCCCCGCCAATGAAGTTGCCCCCTAAGTTGAGGAATCGCAATTTTTCAAGTTTCTTGAAGGTCGATGGCACCATGCCAAAGAAGTTATTTCTGCCAAGGGACAGTGACTGAATGGAGGTCAAGTTTCCCACTGCGTCAGGGATAGAGCCCTTGATTCCGCAGCTATCCATGTAAAAATGTTGGAGAGCAGGTAGGTCCCAAGCCAAGTAGTTGGCTCCAAAGGACGAGTTAAAGGAGTTGGACTCGAGATGGAGGATCTCTAGTGATGTGAGGTTGGAGCGGAACGGCAGCGGCATAGTGTTCCGAAGCCCGCAAGATACTAGTTCAAGGAGTACCAAGGAGGGGAGCATGTTGACAGCATGAGCCCAGTCGACGGTGGCACTTAGGTCCACCCCGGACATGGCGAGGTGGCGTAGCTTCCGCAGGCGCAACACCCATGCGAGATCAGGCGAGTAACAACTGTGGGACTGATGGTAGTCGTAGAGGTCAAGGACGAGCAGGTTGGAGAGGTTTCCGAGGTGGGGAGGGATCCGGCCGCCGAAGTACGAGTTGGCGAGGAGGAGATGTGTCAGGCTCCCGAGTCCACCGATGAACTCCGGGATGGGCCCGCCGCCGAAGTTGTTGGACGAGAGGTCCAGGTGCTTGAGATGACGCAGAGTGAGCAAGGAGGAGCTTATCTCACCTCCAATGGTAGTTCCGGGCACGAGTTCACCTTCCGAGTTGGTGTGGCTTCTGACCTGGAGCTTGACGACATGGCCGGTCCGGTTGCTGCACTCGACGCCGGTCCACCGGCAGCAGTCCACCTCGCCCCGCCATGACAAAAGGTAGTTGCTCGGGTCGGTGAGGCCAGCCTTGAAGGCGAGAAGCGCGTCCCGCTCGCGGGGGATGCAGAGGGTGCCTCCTGGCGCTGCTGCTGGTGGCGGTGGTCGGAGTTTAGGCACGACTGCGGCCGACGAGCTCCGGAGGAAGAGGAGGGACCACGTCGCTAGGAGGATCACCACAACTCGGATCAGATGCCTTGGCCTCGTCATTTTCCCGGTAGCAACAGCGAAATGCACCGTCCGCCAACCAAGCTGACTGAATTGAGATGCGAAAATTGGACTGTCGGTTGTATATCCACAGCAGCATAAAATTCCACATACCAAACAGGGTAGCTCGTCAAAGTCGTAAACGGCGGCAAGTTGAGACCAGCACATCCACGCACTGCTTGCTGTCTGCTGAGCTCAGCTCCTTTGTACAGTACACATTAACTACGTTACAAAATAGTACTCCCTCCGTAAAGAAATATAAGAGTGTTTAGATCACTACTTTAATGACCTAAACGCTCTTATATTTGTTTACAGAGGGAGTAGTAGGAATTTTCTTATGATATCCTAGCTAGCACTCCATCTCTGACTCAAAACGTTCTAGAGTACAGTACTATCCAGTGGCTAGTTTTGGGGATGGTTTGGTTTCTATCTCTTTCAGTATACTTAGAACATTACCATTTTTTCGGGTTTCAGTATATCACCTAAACTGATTCGTAGCTCTGCTGGTTTGGCATGGCGGCCCTACCCGGCCCGACGGCGTATCCCCAGGGTACCAGCTCCATGTAGTAAGTGTGTGTTCATGCGTGTGTATAGTTTCGTGCCAAAGGTGTGGTTGTCGGCGTTGGTGCCAAGGTGAGTCGTTCGTGTCCAGGTTTTTTTCGGTCGCCATGATTCGCGGGTGAGACAATCGTCTGATTTGGTGCTCGATCGGTTGTTGCAGAGCAGACTGAAGATCCCTTCGTCACATTGCAACTCACACGTCAATACCGTATGCGGCAATGCGAGGCTCTGAATCCTGATGAGGCAACAAGCTTGGGCAATGTCGCCTCAGGTTCGAGAGCCTCTGAATTCTGATGAGGCAACACATAGGACAATATTTATTATCACTGAAATTTTTGGTAATACAACCATACACATGTCTTACTTCATATACGTATCCATAAGATGAAAACATGCACATTTCATCATGCTACAACTTAGATGGCAAAGAAGAGCGTTACATAAGACAAAAGGGGCTTAATACTAATCCCAGATTCATAAACTATGTAAGAACATAAGTTCCAGCTAGCGATGATCTCAGCCAGCCCTTACTGCATTTTCCTTGCCAGTGAAGCCCGACTCAGTGCCACTTTCACATAAATCCAATCATACATGCTGTCACAAAACGAGAACCAACGATTTCTCCAATTCCGCTTGAACAAGAAGCCACAAAAGACAATCCAGAGACCAGCTAAAAACCCGGTGCCAATACCGAGGTATAATGACAACACATCGCTCATGCCCTCATGCTGATATTGAAGAGCCCGTGGGGTGATTCCAGTTCCTGAACAGTTGCTTGATACAGGTGGACCACAGAGACCTGGGTTGCCAACATAGATGGATGGCTGGTCATCCAGAGTCCTTAACTGATTTCCAGATGGTATTGTTCCCATTAGATTGTTATATGACAAGTTCAAATGAGTCAATGATGTTAGAGATGCTAAACTTGTAGGGATTTCACCAGAGAGCTCATTACGAGAGAGGTCGAAAGATTCCATGGCCCGTAGCTCACCAATAGTTTGGGGTATTATGCCGCTGAGATGATTCCAAGACAAGTTCAAGTTTGTTAATGCTACGAGCATGCCAATTTCCTGGGGAATCTTCCCTGTTAATCTGTTGCAGGAAAAATTAATGTTCACCATGTACGCGATTCCTGTTGTGTATTCAAGCTGTTGACCCTTTGTGACCACCACCAAACTATCCATATCAGTGGGATTGATGAGGTACATATATGTGGAAGCCAATCGAAAGCGGACAATTTGGAAAAGGGCATCTTGTTGGTTGGGAGTATGAGCCATCGCCACAAGATTCCCAAGTGACATTGGTATGTCCCCTGAGATGTTATTACTTGCAATGTCTAAATACTGAAGCCCCTTTATCCCAGTGAGTTCAATAGGGATACCACCAGAGAACATGTTTGACCGCAACCGCATAAATGCCAAGTATGGTAACTTTGAACCGATCCACGTCGGCAAGTTCCCAGAAAATTGATTGTATGCCAGATCAAGGAATTTCAGTTCTTTACACCTCTGAAGAAACGATGGAAATTCTCCCGAAAGATTGTTGTTATTCAAGCTAAGCATGAAAAGATTTGAAGTTTCTGGTGCATGAGGGCAATCTAGCAATGTTTCATTTAGTTGGTTCTCTGATAGGTCTAAGAACTTCAATTGTTCCAACTCAAACAGGGAGCATGGAATGATGCCGGAAAAGGAATTTTTGAAGAGCATGAGTACTTGCATCTTTGGTGCTCTAATATCTTTTGGCAGTTCGCCTGATAGGTTGTTCCCAGAGAGGTCCAAGTAGAGAAGGCTCTTTGGGAGTGTTGGAATCAGGCCAACAAGTTGGTTAGAACTGATATCCAATATCATAGCTTCCAATCCACCAAACAGAAAAACCGTGGGAAGCCTGCCAACAATTCGATTTCCCGACAAATCCAAAATTTTAGCACGGGAAACTGCAGCCCAAAACTCATCAGGAATGGAATCATGTATACTTGTATTTGAAATATCAAGAGTGCCGAGTGTTGTTTGGCTAATCCATGTTGGAAACTGTGGTCCTAGGATGCAAGATCGAAAGCTCGCTGAAGTTAATTTGAATGGAGTGTTCCATGTGTTGTTAACCAACATGGTTAATGAATTATTGGAGAGCCACAACACTTCTAGGCTAGTCAGGTTCATGAAATGGTCTTCAGTGATTGTACCATGTAGGTTGTTTGAGTTTAACCGTAACTCCTTTAAATTTGTGAGTTCTCGTATACCAACGGGTACCTCTCCAAATAGTTTGTTGTCATTCAGCCGAAGTGTTGTCAAGCTGCTAAAGTGCTCTAAACGAGCTGGGATTCTCCCTGCCAAGTTGTTGTGGTTCAAGTGCAACTCTTGTAACTCATCTGTTGGCAATCTATGCAACAATAGATCTTCTATGCCCCCGCTAATGAGGTTGTGTGATAATTTTAGCATTTGTAGTTTCTTGAGTTTCTTGAAGGTCGATGGCACCATGCCGGAGAAGTTGTTATTGTCAAGGAACAATGATTGGATGTAGGTAAAGTTTCCGACCTCGGCAGGGATAGGTCCCCAGATCCCGCAGCTATGCATTTTAAGAATTCTAAGAGCAGGTAAATCCCAAGCCAAGTAGTTGGCTCCAAAGGGCGAGTTAAAGGAGTTGGAGTCGAGGTAGAGGTCCTCTAGTGATGTGAGGTTGGAGTGCAACGGTGGAGGCATAGTGCTCTGAAGTCCGCAAGATTGTAGTTCAAGACTTACGAGGGAGGGGAGCATGTTAACAACATGAGCCCAGTCGACGGCGGTGCTAAGGTCCACCTGGGACATGCCAAGGTAATGTAGCTTCCCTAGCTGCGAGACCCATGCGAGATCAGGCGAGTAACAACTGTGCAGCTGATTCGAGAGGTCAAGGATGAGCAGGTTGGAGAGGTTTCCGAGGTGGGGAGGGATTTGCCCGCCGAAAAACGAGCCGGAGAGGAGGAGATGCGTTAGGCTCCGGAGGCCACCGATGAACTCCGGAATGGGCATTCCACCAAAGTCGTTGAACGAGAGATCAAGGTGCCTCAGATGTCGTAGAGTGAGCAAGGAGGGGTTTATCTCACCTCCCATCGGCCAACCCATGGTGTTAGACCCGTAGAGCTCAAGCTTGATGACATGGCCGGTTCGGTTGCTGCACTCGACGCCTATCCATCGACAGCACTCCTTCGTCGGGTGAGTGTCCGCCCGCGATGCCGCCAAATCCGTCCTTCTCATGTGGCCGCCGAGGCCAGATCCGGTGCCCCTGCTCAGCTGCATCCTGCATGCCTCATGTGAGGAGATGGACACCTCCCGTTCGCGCTCGCGGGTGGGCGCGCGGCGCGGCCACCCGCTTCTTCCTCGGCAGACCTCCGGTGCAGCGGCCTCGTCCAGTTACTGCTGCTCCGCCTCGACCTCCGTTCGCTCTGCTTGTGGCGGCCAGGCTCCGACGCCTCCTTCCCCGGACCGATTCATGGCGACCTTCGGGCCGGCCTCGCCCTCCTGCTGCTCTGACGATGGGAGCCGCCCTGTCCTCTGTGGCTGCTCCTGCTGCCTGCGTCGCCCCCGCCCGTCTGCCACCGCCATCTGTGCATGGCTTCGCTGCGGCCTCCCTTGCCTCCCGCAAGGCTAACCCGACCGTGCATGGACGACTGGTCTTGTGTGAGGTTTCGTCCACGTCCGAGTCGTCGACCAGCTCCAATCTGGTCCTCGCGACGCCAACACGTACCGCATCACCCGTCATTGCTGCTGGAGATGGCGGTCATGTCACTGGGCCCTCTTACTGCATGAGGGCTGGAGAGCTGCTGGCTGCCTCGGGTGCTTTTGATGCTTTGGCTACGGACATGGTGCGGTCTTCGTGGAGCTCCCTCGATGACTGACATTATGATGAAGATGATGAGGATGGAGTAGAGCCGGCCCCGCAAACGCCGCTGGTTTCCAAGTGCTCCAACGGGGTGAGCGTTGAGCGTGAGGAAGCTACCTGCAAGGGTTGGCAGGAGGTGCGGCTGCGGCATGGTCCGCATCGTCTAGTGTCACCAGCTCCGGCTTCGTCCCCTCGGCCCATCCCCGCGTGGCTCCATGGTCGATGATGTAGGTGCCTTGTTACTGGACATCGTGCGGCGAAGTGCAGGGATCCCTTTCGATGCTCGTGTTGCTTCGGGAACGGTCATTAGGCCCGTGAGTGTTGGAATGCTTGGCGTCCCCTCAGCTTGCTCAATAACCGTTCTGCTTCGTCATTGTTCCACCTCGACACCATCATCTTCATCCACCTTTATGTCAGGCCTGGTCTGATGCCACACACGCTTCCCTCCAAGGAGATTCGACGTGACTCCTCGGCGTCGGTTGTTTCTTCTTCTGCTGGTTCTCCAGCCTTTGTTGAGGTGACACTTCAGCATGTCTTTGCTGCACAAGCCGAGCTGCTACACTCTGAGCTGCAAGGCATGGCTTCCTTGCAAATGGTGATGGCGATTCAGCCTTTGAGTGATGTGGTTGATTCAATGCATGGATGGTTGCTGCGGGCTGAAGAGCCTTCTGGAGCATGTGGAGGTTGCTTTGGGCAGGCTATCTCCTGTAACGGCTGAGGCGCCACTCCCTCCTATGTCGCCTCCTCTGCCAAAACTTGTTGTTGACTTCGAGGGCGACAAAAATGTGGGTCTCTATGGCTGCTTCTCCCCTCGTGCTTCGGGATTCTTGCCCTGTGTTGGGTCTAGTTTGGCGCCTCATGTGTTGCCGGACTTCGAGCGTGAGGCCACCGCTGAGGTTGTGTCCCCGGTGCTACAAATCATGTGTGAGCTACAGGTGTTGTGTGGGAACCTGTTTCGCCTTTGTCGATGGAGCAACTCAAGTTGGACTCTCTCCAGACTTTGGAGGTGGACCTGGTGTCCTCACCCCCCCATGGAGCCTTGCCAGGCGTCAAACAACCTACCTCTCGGCATCATGGCGCGCGGCATTTTAGATGTTGTCGCCATTCCCTCGTATGTGACCATCGGGCAGGTGATGCCTGTGAGTGGCATGACCATTGAGCCACTTATGTTAGCACCTACCTCAAATTCAAATGCTCTCTTCGCGAAGGAACTTTGTGACTTGCTAGCCAGCGTGAAGATTTCTAGACCTGGTTTGGGCAGGTCAATTGCTTGCCTCCTGATGGGGGCGCCAATAAGGGACAAACAAAAGAAGGTGGGCAAAACCAAGAGTGGCGCCAAAGGCAAGACGTCTTTGGCTACTTGTCGGTTTGACGTTCTGGGTTCGGAGATGCCTCGGGGTTTGTGGATGTTGTGTATTCAGCGAGTGTGATGGGCCGCTCGTGCTGTTGTGGGGTTTCATGCCATGTGAGTAGTTTGTCTGTGCTCCATTTGTATTGGTTTTCGCTCGGTTTTCCGTTAATTAACTGGGCAATTCTCTTCATCTTAATTAATCGATGAGGCAAAACTTTTGCCTCCGTTTCAAAAAAAGACAATAAGCAACCCAAGTATATCGTCAACACATCACTCATACCCTCACACAACATTATGGTCTTAGCGGTGTTAACTTTATCTGTATTTTTCTTATAAAAATGCACCGCCATGTCAACTTTTATTTCAATGAATCAACTACTCCCATCGTCCCATAATATAAGATCATTTTTTACACTACACTAGTGTAAAAACACTCTTATATTATGGGACGGAGGGAGTACTTCGCAAACCTTTCTTTTGGCATTTCCATGCACATGCATATTTTTTGTTTCCTAGTTGTTGTTGTTGTTGTTGTTGTTGTTGTTGTTGTTGTTGCCTCATTGCATAGGCAACACGTTGCCTTTGTACCGGATTATTTGGGTGTTTTTATTAAACCTCGAGCACTATTTATTTCGTCGTTCCTCTGGAAAGGTGAATAGTATCCTCTCCCCTTTTGCCCGTTTCTTCGAGACTCACCGGACACATTGCACATAGCCTTGTGGCACCATCTATACTTATTTTGTAAATAGGAAGTAAATGTTCTCAATACAAGTCGTAAGTTTGCATGTGGCCTAATTATATTATACCAAGGCCGCACATTGAATTCGTGTGATTTGAAGTCCGTTTGCTACTCAAACATTTGAATATGGGAGGAGATAGTAGGCGAATAAATACTAAACAATTTTGCTAAATAAAATGTCATGGGCCTTTACTCCCCCTCTTCTCTAAGCCTAGCCATCTACACAGCCCAATCAGCCCACCTAAATCCTAGTCCAGTTAGCCCACCTAAATCCTAGCCCAAATAGCCCCATTAACCCTTCCTACAAATAGTAGCCCCTTCCTACCAAATATGGACTAAACTCTAACCCCTCCTCATTTTTCGCGCTCCTCCTAACCCTAGCCACCACTTGGCATCTGCCAACCAGCCAACTACCTCTTCCCTTGATCCGGCGGCTCCAGATCGAGATCTGATGGCCCCTGGCCGCGCAATTCGACCCCTGCAGCCGAAGGCCCGCCGCCGGCGCTCCCGAAATCCGTCTACGCCCGCTCGCCTCACCCAAGCATTTGTTCGCCTTTCCACCCGACCGAGTGGGAGCTCGCGCCAACACCAGCCCTTTTGGGGACACATTGCACGTCGCCACCGGCGAGCAACTAGCATCGAGCGCTGCCGCCGCCGCTCCTCCCGGTAAACCCTCCTCCTCCTCTCCCGGTTTCCCTCCTATCCCTCACATTCTAATCCACGCGAGCTGCCGCTGTTCTACAAATCTCGCTAGTTTTATATAGAGATGCCAATATCCATACATTAGCTATATAGAAGTATATATATATGTGGGTCTAGCTACAATATATAAAATGTGTACATGAGCTGATTTTAGTGTTTAGATTCTAGCAAATTTTGCCCGATTTTTTGTATGGCCAAGTTGTATGTCGTTATCGTAATAATTTATGGGGCGTTTTACCCCAAATATGCTAGTGAATATTGGGGAGGGTTGGAGGCCGGCAAGCAATCTAGATAGATTCTGAAAGAGATGGGGTGGGGCAATTTCTCTTCTCGGGACCAGGACATGGGGGAGAAGAAGGGTGAAGGAGGGGCGCGCAGGTTGAGCGAAGGAAGAAGATTAAGCCTTTGCTTGCAAAAAAAGAAGGTTTGGAGGAGGTTCGGCGGTGGGAAATTCTCTTTCATTCGAGTCAGAGGCCCATGGGTTGACACGAGCACCTCACGACTCGCAATCATCGTCGCATGGTGGGCGTCTTCTATGTCATATGTAGGGTGTTGTCATGTCATCATTTGGAGGGTCTCTCTCAGTCGTGTGTTTCCTTCTCGATCATCTATGCCACACACCTCGTGTCGAGGGCAAGCATGCACACCCCTCAATAACAAACAGTTTTGCAGCCACACATGGCATTCTGGTCCCCTTCGCTACCCTATAGGGTCGAGAGCGAGCACACACACATTGCCTTGCATGAACCCAGATCCTTCCTCTCCAATGAGCCAGTGCTAGAGAACCATAGAAATAAATAACAAGGAGTTGGCATCGAGGAGGTGTCTCGGGCATGAAGCGTAATAGTAGAGGCAAAAATGGAATGGGAAAACACCGGTGGGCCTCCCAAGATTCAAAATACTCTCTATGGACGCCACATCCCCTTCTGCCACCACCTTTAAGTCACACAATGCTTGTGTTGTGTTGCACATTGGATGGCCAACATTCTATCACTCTGGAATAAGAGATCTTGTACCCGCATTTTTTGGTGCTTCGAGGGAAAAAGATTTTGTTCCAGGACATCATATTGGGTAAATAAACTTTGTACAATGGCTCCGGTGGTAAATTTTTAGAATGGCATACAACCAAAATAATATTAATGGAGATGAGACAAAGGCATATTTTGAGATTTTAGTCAGACCCAAGTAAAACAAGAAAAGGAAAAAAGATGGTTTCACCCCTATTTATTAACCCATTTCATCAATAATGATAGACATGCACATACATGGATGAACGAGGGAAGACGGTGCAATGTCACACAAAATGAATGATTTCTCAACAAGATTAGGGCAACTGGCTGGCATCAGTTACCACTAGCCTCTCCTACTTTTTTTAGAGGCACACGCGAGCCGATATTTATCTCTTCATTCCCATTCCTATTTTTTGTCAAAGATTTTAGGCTTCTCCCCCTTGCTCTACCAAACATCTGGAGCTCTTCCATGGACATCACGGTCCCTTGCTCCCTTGAGTGGAATGGCGGCGGCGGCATGGTGAACGTCTCCCCTGAGAGGGATGATGCCCATGGCGAGGAGAACAATTACACCTACAGCATGGAGAGGGTCGCCACAAAGACTAGCAATGGTGCCTACAGCATGGAGAGCAACGGCGTTTTGCTGCAGATCGAGAAGACCCGCCACCAGGTGAGCGAATGACCTCCTATTACCATTGGCACTCCCGCCTCTTTTGCACTGGCAACTCCTCGTGGATTTTGACCACCTATTACCATTGGCCCTCCCCCCTCTTTTACACTGGCAACTCCTCGTGGATTTAATACTTTTCCGTTCTGCAGTGCCGTCAGAAAATGGCAATCAACTTTATGGCAGCTTGCAAGAATATGAAGAAGTCTCGGTTGTGCTCACTCAAGTACTGTCGAAATTGCTTGCGTAATAGTTATAAAAAGAGTTTCTGCTATGTAATTTTTGTGTTTCCATGGGGCCGACCATATGATGTATTGTTCTTGTTTCTTATTGGTTTGTTTATTAGGTACGGCGAGAATTATATAAGAGTGGGGCTGCAAGATGCCTGGAGCTGTCCAAAATGCAGGGGAGAATGCAATTGCAGTGTATGCATGTGAGCGATGAGAAGCTAATACAATACAATACACGAGAGATTATGGAAATTTGAATTTTAGGTAAATTTCATAGTATTATGGTTTTTATTGGTAGGACCAACAATGGAGAGAAGCCGACCGGGAATTTAACCCGAGCTGCCAAGGCATCGGGGTGCTCCTCCGTCCACGAGTTTCTAAACAAGGGGCGTACGTGGTGGCTGCAGCACAGAATTTGGTAATCCCTCTCAAGGTGAATGCTTCCTCCTCTACATTAACTCTTAAGTCTATATTTAGTTCTTTCAATCATTTGACTTCGTATTTATAGTATAAGAATCCATCCCTCCTCAAATATATACAAGACAGTAATAACATATCACATTTGCAATTAGCTGTCTGACAATTTGACCAGCTCCATGCCATGTAGGTCATCAGTACAAATATATCTCTACCTAATAGTAATGTGAGGAGTGCTTCTACCCGTCCGTCGTCACTTTTGCAACAACAAAAAAGCCCTGTACTCCTTCAAAATCAACCTGCGGTAGATTGTTAAGTGAGAAAAAGCGATTGGCTTTTTTTTAGAAAACCTTCTGATCTTTAGTTAATCAACCCGTGGAAAAAAATGATTCACTTTTTCTCGGAAAATCCCCTGATCTTTTGGTTAATCAACTCGTCGTCCATCTATTATTTTTGGCAGTTTTAAATGATTTTTTAAAATATCCATATCTTTGAAATCGTAGCTCTAATTTAGATATGTTATATATGGAAATTGATTAGAAAAATGTGTACAGTCTATGGTGCTATTTTACCTGTTAAATACTTTAAAAATGCGATTCCAATATTCATATCTTCTAAACCCTAACTTCAATTTTGACATGTTATATATGCAAATTGATTAGAAAAATGTGTAGAATTGAATATGATATTTTTAACTGTTAAATATTCTTAAAAACTATTTAGGGGACAACCTTAATCAATAGCGCATGATTCGTCTTTCTTGCGTACTTGCTACATCCGGATTGGAAATCAACACCTCGGCAAATCAGTTTGGAGAACAAAGAAACCATCTATAACCAGGAATGCACGCCTCGGCAAAATCTCCTGGTGAAAATGTAGATTTCTCATTTTCTGGAGAGAACGAAAGACACCTTAGAATTGACCACATCCTAATGTGTTGTGATTGTGTGAGCACTGAGGCCACCATCGACAAGGGTGGGAAGGAGGATAAGCGGCATCATAGATGTGATGCATGTGGACCCGTTGAGGTCTTCAGTCATGATTATTGTGCTAGGGACATGTGGTTTTTTCCTGTTACAATGCACGGGTTCTTTTACTAGTGTGAAATAAATATGTGAATGCATAAGTGCATGCACCCACCCTAAAATTAAGATTTCTTGCATAGTAAAAAAATAAAGACCATGTTTTAGGTGAATGAAACATATAATTTCCATGTAAAGTATTCTTGCATAGTTGAAATCTTCGACAATGTGTGGAAGTGTGTCCACCTTAACTCACCTAGTTCTATGTAAGTATGTTATTACCTCAGTTCCGGGTTTTTTTAACATGGTAAATAGTAATTTATTTCCTTTCATATGTAAATCTATCATGGTTAATTATGATAAATTCATCAATTAATTCCAAACATAGTGCATAGCAACATCTTATTTGTTAGTTAGAGTGCATTTTTATCATATGCCACTTCGTTTTTGTGGTGGATATACATGTATATTTATAGGCTAGGTAAAAGCCTTCAGTTATTGATTTCCTAGTTTCTTGCTTGCACTTTTAGGGATAAATCTTCTCCTAATATTTTCTCCAGCATTCATCTTATTTATGAATTGGATAAAGCATAGAATTTTGGTAACAAATTAAGGTGTTGTTTTCATTTTTGTTGTTGTTGAAAAAACAGTAACTTACTCCTTACTCTTGCCTTCTCAGAGTGCAGACGCTGCTAAATTTGAGGCTAGTGCAGGTGCATTATGTTGGGGAACATAGTAATTTCAAAAAATTTCCTACGCACACGCAAGATCATGGTGATGCATAGCAACGAGAGGGGAGAGTGTTGTCCACGTACCCTCATAGACCGAAAACGGAAGCGTTATGACAACGCGGTTGATGTAGTCGTACGTCTTCACGATCCGACCGATCCAAGCACCGAACGTACGGTACCTCCGAGTTCAGCACACGTTCAGCTCGATGACGATCCCCGGACTACGATCCAGCAGGGTGTCGGGGATGAGTTCCGTCAGCACGACGGCGTGGTGACGATGATGATGTTCTACCGACGCAGGGCTTCGCCTAAGCACCGCTATGATATGACCGAGGTGGAATATGGTGGAGGGGGGCACCGCACACGGCTAAGGAACGATCACGAAGATCAACTTCTGTGTCATGGCGTGCCCCCTGCCCCCGTATATAAAGGAGCAAGGGAGGAGGCCGGCCGGCCCTAGGGGGCGCGCCAAGGAGGGGGGAGTCCTCCTCCTAGTGGGAGTAGGACTCCCCTTTCCTAGTCCAACTAGGAAGGAGGAAGGGGGAAGGAAAGAGAGGGAGAGGGAGAGGGAAAGAGGGGCCGCGCCCCCCTCCCCCTGTCCAATTCGGACTCCCCATGGGAGGGGGCGCGCCACCTCCACTAAGGCCCAATACTTCCCCGGGGGGTTCCGGTAACCCCTCGGGCACTCCGGTTTTCTCCGAAATCACCCGGAACACTTCCGGTGTCCGAATATAGTCGTCCAATATATCAATCTTTATGTCTCGACCATTTTGAGACTCCTCGTCATGTCCGCGATCACATCCGGGACTCTGAACAACCTTCGGTACATCAAAACTTATAAACTCATAATAAAACTGTCATCGTAACGTTAAGTGTGCGGACCCTACGGGTTCGAGAACTATGTAGACATGACCTAGAACTGTTTCCGGTCAATAACCAATAGCGGAACCTGGATGCTCATATTGGCTCCTACATATTCTATGAAGATCTTTATCGGTCAAACCGCATAACAACATACGTTCACTAGTAGAAAAGGGGGCAATGGTCCAGGCCGGGTCAGCCCATCAGTCCCGGTTCAATCCAGAACCGGGACCAATGGGGGCATTGGACCCGGTTCGTTAGCCCCGGAGGCCGGCCGGGCCACGTGGGCCATTGGTCCCGGTTCGTCTGGACCTTTTGGTCCCGATTGGTGGGACGAACCGGGACCAATGTGCCTTGCTCCTGGCCCACCACCATTTGTCCCGGTTGGTGGCCTGAACCGGGACCAAAGGCTTCCCTTTAGTCCCGGTTCAAGCCACAAACCGGGACCAATTAATTGCCTATCTATACCCCGCGAGCAGAGCACTCTCACTGCTCTGTTTTTCGTGGCCGGCGAGGAGAGAGCTTTGTGGTGCTCTAGCTCACCTCCTATGCACACGAGGTGTTCGATGGAATGCCCGAGCCACACTACTTAAGCTTTCTCCTCTCCAAGCTCCACCTCCAAGCTCCATTTTTCTCTATATTTGTCTAGGTTTAGCAGTCTGTCACGTCCCGTCCCCGTCTTCACCGCCGTCGATCGCCTGCGCCGATCTCGTCGCCGGCACCCCCGTGGTGAGCCTCTTGTTCTTATCTTCTTTCTGAAAGGAAAAAAAACTCTTACTTGTATGTTTATATAGATACTTGTATAATTTTCTTACTTTTATTATTGCATCTTATATAGTGCGATGGTTTTGGTATCCGCCCCCGTCGGCCCTCGTCCTGTCTATGATTCAGATGTGGTATATATTATCTTTTCATAACTATTGGTTCATTTATTGTTTATGACAATTATGCTGACCAACGTGACATAGATTTTATTTATCTAGGAGGTTGTTGAACCGGAAATTCCAACCGACCCTATTGTCGAGAGGTTAAATTTAGTTGAAGAAGAAAACAATTTGTTGAAGGAAAAAATTAGAAAAATTGAGGAGGAGGAGATGATATTGGAGTTGCATGTTGCGGATGTCGTCGATGATCACAAGATCAAGATGGATGCAATGCGCTTGAAGATCAGAAAGATTAGAAAATATGCCATTCATACCGAGGCTTGGTATCATTATGCCGTTGGATCAGTTGTTACATTGGATGCGATTATGTTCGCATTTGTTTTCGCATTGAAATGTTTTACATAGTTTCAGTGTATGATACCATGCCAACTTTGTAACTGACGAGTATGATACCATTGTCCGTTTTGTACATGCACATGCTATGTGGGTCAATTTATGATACCATGCCAACTTTCAACTTTTTCATAGTTCATTCGAAATGCTTTAATGTCTTATGGTTCGGCCCTCGTAATAATTAAAAATAGCAACAATAAGTATTTTGTTGTAAGTAGAAACAAAATAAAATAAATAAAGCAAGAAAGAAAACAAAAAAACAAAAAAAGTGTTTTCAAATTTGAAAACTAATGGCACTAACAGAAAGTTTATAATTTTCCTAAAACTAAAAGCAAAAACAATTAAAAAATAAAGCAAAAAGAAAATAATGCAGAAAACAAAAGAAAAAAACAACAATAAGTATTTTGTTGTAAGTAGAAACAAAATAAAATAAATAAAGCAAGAAAGAAAACAAAAAAACAAAAGAAGTGTTTTCAAATTTGAAAACTAATGGCACTAACAGAAAGTTTATAATTTTCCTAAAACTAAAAGAAAAAACAATTAAAAAATAAAGAAAAAAAATAATAATGCAGAAAACAAAAGAAAAAAACAACAATAAGTATTTTGTTGTAAGTAGAAACAAAATAAAATAAATAAAGCAAGAAAGAAAACAAAAAAAACAAAAAAAATGTTTTCAAATTTGAAAACTAATGGCACTAACAGAAAGTTTATAATTTTCCTAAATCTAAAAGCAAAAACAATTTAAAAATAAAGCAAAAAACAAAAGAAAATAAATAATGCAGAAAACAAAAGAAAAAAACTGGAAAAAAAATAAATATAGCAACAATAAGTAAAGAAAACAAAAAACAAAAAAATGCCTCCTACTGGGCCCCCACGGCCTGAATACGACTAGAAACCCTACTATGGGCCAGGATTCAGGCCCGCAGTAGGCCCAGAAGGCCCATCAGGCAAAGCAATAGCAAGTAGGCCCGAAAGCCTACGGTGGAGAGGAGCTCGAGAGGGGTGCGGCAGTGGGGCTTATAAACCACTGCGCGCCCCTCTCGACTAGCGAGGTGGGACTAAACTTTGGCCCCGAGGCGGGCAGCACAGAGGCCTTTGGTCTCGGTTGGTGGCATCAACCGGGACTACAGGGTGGGCATTAGTCCCGGTTGGTGCCACCAACCGGGACCAAAGGCCACCGGTTCCCGCCCTTTGGGCTGCCGAAAAAGAGGCCTTTGGTCCCAGTTGGTCGAACCAACCGGGACTAAAGGGGGCATTAGTCCCGGTTGGTGTCACGAACCGGGACCAATGCCCTTCGTATATATACAGCACTTGGCAGTTTTCGCAAAAATCAATCTGTTTCTTCTCGCCCCGACGCCTCTGCTCCTCATCGCCGTCGTCGCTGAGCCCTGCCCCGACGCCGTCAGGCTGGTCCACCTCGCCGTCGCCGCCGCCGAGCCACTGCCCCGACACCGTCACCGCGCCCGCTTCCCCTGCCGGCCCCGACCCCGTCACCGTCGCCGCGCGCGCCACCCGTTACCCGACCCCGTCGCCGTCGCCGCGCGCACCGCCCCTTCCCCAACCCCGTCGTCGTCGCCCCGACCACACGCCGCCGCCTTCGGTCCGGCTGCCGGCGCCCTTTCCTCTTATTTTTTTTGCATTTTATGTATATGTTCTCTGTGTATATATATGTATATGTTCTCTGTGTATATATGTTCATATATGCAAAAGTTAGATTTTAGAAAAACTTTATATATGCAAAACTTTATATATGCAAAAATTTATACATATATGTAAGTATATATGTATGTATAGATGTATGTATGTGGATACATGAGGGGGGTCGATATACCCCCTCTCCGATAGCATTTTTGTGCATTTTAGGTTAGTGTATATATATATATGTTGATGTATATATGCAAAAGATAGATTTTTAGAAAAAATACTATTTTTTCTGTTGATGATATGATGATGTTTTTCTTTCATATATGCATTTTTTCATATATGTATTATTTTTTTAAGTTGTTAGTAGATATCGATTTTAGGTTAGTGCATTTTAGGTTAGTGAGGAGAAATTTAAAGTAAAATAAGGAAAAGGAAGAAAAGAGGAGGAAGGAAGAAGGAAGAAAGAAGAAGAAAAAGAATGAGAGGAAAAAGGAAAATAAGAAGATGAAGAAGAGGAGAGGAAGAAGAGGAGAAATAAATAAGAAGAGGAAAAAAGAAGAAAAAGAAGAGGAGAAGAAGAAAGGAATAGAGGAGAAGAAGAAAAAATAGAAAAAAAATTCTATTTTTTCTTCTTCTCCTCTTTTTTCTTCTTCTTCCTTCTTCCTTCTTCCTCTTTTCTTCCTTTTCCTTAATTATTTTCCTTTCTCGTCGTTGTTGCATCGTTGTCGATATAACCCCCTCGAGATAACTTCGACATGAGGGGCGGTCGATATAAATACCCCCCCCCCTCGGCCCTCTCGCTCGACCAAAACTCTCGAGGACACCCAAACCCTAGAGAGAAAACAATGTTGGTCTCCTACCCCCTCCCGCCGCGCCCCTACCCGACAAATTAACTCTCTCGAAGCGTTGTTGTGTCGGGGCGACCCCAAACCCTAGAGAAGCAGCATCGAGGCCACTAACATGATTCCTTATTGTGATTAGCTGGCTAGTTCTATGTTTGCCACTAGTTCCATCTGTACCATATATAAACACGTTGTAAATATTTGCAGAAACTATGGAGCACTGCCGAGACGAAGAAACAGAAGCGATATTGAGGGACATAATCTCAAATGGAAGGGATGAAGTTGCGTCATTTCTCCTCGACACCGTTGTTGGTCAGCTGGAAGAACGGGGTGAAGAAGAGGGCTATGTTCAAGATGGCTTCGGCCCATTAATGCCGGTACAAGAACAGGACTATGTTCATGATGGCTCCGGTGACACAATGGAGGAACAAGAAAGAGACCATGCTGACTGCTCCGGTGACCGAACCGAGCCCGGCCAGGTATATATATATTAGTTAAGACCGTGCTGACTAGTTAATTGATGCTTCCATTGTTTTGGTATATGTACACATATTAATTACTCTCGTCTTTCTTCCTTATAATTTCTAGCCCTCCGGCTCGAGCACAACTTCGGTAAGGAGACGAGGCCCAAAGAAAAAGTTGAGCTCGGATGAAAAGTTTGAGATCATAGAAATCGCGCCCGACGGCGAACCGATTGAACCCATCCAGACAAGGAAGGCATTTTCTTCTTAGTGCGGGGTTCTTGTTAGGGACAAGATCCCGATCAGCATCCAGCAATGGTATAAGCCTAAGGAGGAAGACGCTGAGGTGTCTTATGTCAATGATATGCAGAAAGAAGATCTTTGAACTCAGCTGAAGGCAAATTTCACCCTACCGCCAGAGGAGGATCCGGAGAAGCCAGTTAAAGAGGAATTAATCAAGTCTTGTGCTCTTAAGAAGATGGCAACCCTAATGAGGAGGTGGAGGAAAGAGCTGAACCAGTTTGTCAAAGATAAAAAGACACCAGAATTCATCGGCAAATATGAGAAGATCAAAGATCACTAGCCCGCATTTGTGGCCCACAAGACATTGGAAAAGAGTAAGAAGATGTCGGAGACAAACAAGAAAAATGCTGCGAAGAAGACGCTTCACCATTGCACGGGGTCAGGTGGCTACCTGCAAGCCCGGCCTAAGTGGTCCAAGGCTGAGAATGATCTGCTTGAAAAAGGGATCGAACCAGAGACAATGAGATGGCCAGACCGTTGCCGGACTTGGTTCTTCGGGTCTGGCGGAACCTTGGACCCTGTAACAGGGTTTTGCCAGTGGACAGACGGGCAACTAGAAATACCAGTCAAGAACCTTCGACACTATATCGATGCAGCGCAGCGAGGGACGTTCCTTCCAAACAGGGAGAAGGACGAGCTCACAATGGCCCTTGGGAATCCTGAGCACCCTGGACGGACACGAGGCACGATAGGCTCCATTCCGTGGAAGGTTGGTTTTCCGGACGCAGAGGGTTACAAAACCCACGAGAGGAGGAAGAAACTGGAGCAGGACCAACTGCAGGCGCTGCACGAAAGGGTAATGGGGCTAGAGGATCGAGAAGAGGAATGAGAAGCAGCAGATCACAGCAAACGACCTGCCAAAGCTTCCCCCGAAGCTACCCCGCCATCTCAGCCGAGAAGCAGCGTGGCTTCCACCGAGCTACTTCAGCCGGAGCATGTCTTGATGGCTCCTGCCAGCTATCCCGTGGATGGTATCATGGAGTCTCAAAATTGCCACATGATGGCGCGATGGATGACTTTGAAGGTCAAGGCGGCTGTTGGCCAAGTTTATCCTAGTGGACCCGGCACAGCTTATCACTGCCAGCCGATTCCAAAAGGATATTCTAAGGTGATGGTGGATGAAATAACGGAGGGATTTGAGGACCTCGTGCTTGACCACCCTACCGGTGAAGGGGAGACTAGGCTGGGTTCTGCTCTGAAGACTCCATGCCTATGGAAGAAGGAGCTCATCAACCTTTTGAACTGGACGCCTCCGCCTCCTCCTCCTGCTCCGGCGAGTCAGGGCACTCCGCCTCCTCCACCGCCTCCTCCTCTGGCGAGTGACGATCAGGGCACGCGTGGCGGCACTCCGCCTCCTTCTCCGGTGCATGGCGGCACTCCGCCTCCTTCTCCGCTTGCGCCGGTGCTCCCGAGCAGCCAGCAGCATCCTCCTTCTCCGCCTCGCCAGCAAGGGCGGAAGAGACTCGCCGCCGCCCCGGCTGCTCCGGCGCGTTGTACTCCTTCTCCTCCGCCTCGTAAGCAAGCACGAAAGAAGACAGACGCTGCAACCGCTCCGTCTGCTCCGGCGTCTAGCAGCACAACCAGAGGCGGGAGGCAATACAAATATGGTCCATCATCTCTCAAGCCTCTAGAGAAGTTACCATACGAGAGGTCCGAGGAGGAAAACGATACGATTGTGCGGACCCACGTGAAGGAGTTCTTTGAAGGGGTGAAAGCAAAGAGACATCCACCTCCGGAGGAGAAGGTAGATCCGGTGAAAGCAAACCGCACTATCGATGCCCTGAGGAAACCACCAAAGTCTCCGCCGAGAACCAACTATGAGCGCATTACTGAACAGACATATCTCCAAGCCCAGCGGTCGGGAACTACTGTCAGTGCTAAAAGGTCAAAAGAACGAGCAAAGGGGAAAAAAATTGCCCAGCTCGGCGAACAAGCACAGCAATCGTGCCCCCCGCTCAATGTGTCTAATGCTCCGGGGACGGTGGCCGGTTATGGCAATCTTGACGATTACCTGCCTGACGATGCACTTCCTGATTTCTTGGAGGTGGACGGACACAGATACGAGTACGGGAAGCCTCTCGTCAAAGATGAAAAATCTCTGACAACAATGATGCGAAGATTCCATAATTGGTACATGGAAACCTGCAGAGAGTCTGAGGGTAAGAATGCTTTGTATCTGCATATTAAAGAGGAGCACGATCTCGTTGCAAATGATCTGTTGACTGTTCCATTTGAGGAGTTCTTCGAGTTCTTCAATCAAAAGGCCCTCGATAAATTAATGGTCTTTTGCTACTGCCTGTAAGTACTATTTCTTTCATTAAATCTCTATATATAGCTCGGCTCTTTCATTGCATGTATTTATAATTAATTATCCTCAATATATTATGCAGATTGAAGATCGTCGAGTGCAAAAAACAAGAAATTTATGATATTGGGTTCATTAACACAAATATCATAGATGTATTTCTGGTTGAAAAGAATGTCAAAGAGGCCGAGGACAACTTGCTACAATCGTTGATAAAAAATCAAAACAAAGATACCATACTCTTTCCTTACAACGGCCCGTGAGTGTTACTGTCGTGTGCATATTCGGTTTCCCTTATTACTCAAGCGAGCTTATAGTAATGTAATTGATGAGTTATGCATGCGTGCGCATGTACCACTATATTCTTCTGGAGATTAAGCTTGAGCGTGGACTAGTAACCGTCTTAGACTCGAGACGGAAAGATCCCAAATCCTATGTGGACATCACTGAAATGCTCAGCAAGTAAGTTCAATCGATCATTATCGCACCATATCGACAACTTTTTGTTCATTTCCTGATATCTCAAGTAATAATAATAATTTTCTTTGTCTTGCAGGGTTTGGAAACAGTTCACCGCAGAAGCTCCGGGACTGCCGAAGGAGCTGACATATAAATGGCCGAAAGTAAGTACTACTGGCTAGCTAGTTGCGCGCATCTCCCGTTGATTCTATAGCTATACTTTCATCAATGCCATTTATAATGCTTCATTATCAGTTTGATTGACCTCTATTTCTCGTAAAGTGCTTGTGGCAGGAGGAAGGGAATGATTTCTATGGATACTACGTGTGCGAGTTCATCCACACCGCGACTTTGAAAAACAAGCGGGGCTACTCTCAAAGACAATATGAAGTGCGTAAGCAATAATATTCACAATTTCATTTTATTACACCATCATTTCTGTTGAGTTTCATTCATATATATGTATTAATTAACCCCCTTCTTCAAATTAGACATGGCAGATGCGGAATGAACTCCTAGAACCAGATCGCATGAAAGCAATTCAAGAGGAATTGGCGGGATTCTTTCTTGACCACGTCATCAATAAAGCCGGAGAATACCATGTGGAAATTGATTTCAAATGCCAAGGGTTTGTAATTAAGATATCTTATACATATTGTACATGTATGTAGCCAGTAGCGTCGGATACATGATACGAAAACTTGTTGTTCGACCAATCTCTCGGAGAAGGAGAGATCGATCGATCACTTCTCTCGGTATGCATGACGAACTTCTGTACTGAATGATTCTCTCGATCACTTATGTATATATAGTACGTAGCGTCGACCAAGCACGGACATAAGAGAGGACACTTCTCTCTATTAATTAGCTAGCTAACACAATATATGAAACACCTAAATTAACCCCCCAAAACCCCCAACCTCCCCTCCTTTCAAAAAAAAACCCAGCCACTGGAATGCTGACGCGTGGATGCCTTTTGGTCCCGGTTGGAGCCACCAACCGGGACCAAAGGCCCCCTCACTGGGCTCGGCGCACAGGGCCACGTGGAGGCACATTGGTCCCGGTTCTGGATTGAACCGGGACTAATGGGTGGAGGTATTAGTAACGGCCCATTAGTCCCGGTTCATGAACCGGGACTAAAGGCCCTTATGAACCGGGACTATTAGGTGTTTTTCTACTAGTGGTTGTTCCCTTTGTCATTGGTATGTTACTTGCCCGAGATTCGATCGTCGGTATCTAATACCTAGTTCAATCTCGTTACCGACAAGTCTCTTTACTCGTTACGTAATGCATCATTCCATAACCAACTCATTGGCCACATTGCTTGCAAGGCTTATAGTGATGTGCATTACCGAGAGGGCCCCGAGATACCTCTCCGACAATCGGAGTGACAAAACCTAATCTCGAAATACGCCAACTCAACATGTACCTTTGGAGACACCTGTAGAGCTCCTTTATAATCACCCAGTTACGTTGTGATGTTTGGTAGAACACAAAGTGTTCCTCTAGTAAACGGGAGTTGCATAATCTCATAGTTGTAGGAACTTTGTATAAGTCATGAAGAAAGCAATAACAACATACTAAACGATCAAGTGCTAGGCTAACGGAATGGGTCAAGTCAATCACATCATTCTCCTAATGATGTGATCCCGTTAATCAAATGACAACACATGTCTATGGTTGGGAACATAACCATCTTTGATTAATGAGCTAGTCAAGTAGAGGCACACTAGTGACATTATGTTTGTCTATGTACTCACACTGTCACACATGTATTATGTTTCCGGTTAATACAATTCTAGCATGAATAATAAAGATTTATCATGATATGAGGAAATAAATAATAACTTTATTATTGCCTCTAGGGCATATTTCCTTCAGTCTCCCACTTGCACTAGAGTCAATAATCTAGATTACACAGTAATGATTCTAACACCCATGGAGTCTTGGTGTTGATCATGTTTTGCTCGTGGAAGAGGCTTAGTCAGCGGGTCTGCAACATTCAGATCCGTATGTATCTTGCAAATCTCTATGTCTCCCACCTGGACTTGATTCCGGATGGAATTGAAGCGTCTCTTGATGTGCTTGGTCCTCTTGTGAAATCTGGATTCCTTTGCCAAGGCAATTGCACCCGTATTGTCATAGAAGATCTTCATTGGTCCCGATGCACTAGGTATGACACCTAGATCGGAAATGAACTCCTTCATCCAGACTCCTTCATTTGCTGCTTCCGAAGTAGCTATGTAGTCCGCTTCGCATGTAGATCCCGCCACGACGCTTTGTTTAGAACTGCACCAACTTACAGCTCCACGTTCAATAAAAACACGTATCTGGTTTGCGATTTAGAATCGTCCGAATCAGTGTCAAAGCTTGCATCGACGTAACCATTTACGACTAGCTCTTTGTCACCTCCATAAATGAGAAACATATCCGTAGTCCTTTTCAGGTATTTCAGGATGTTCTTGACCGCTGTCTAGTGATCCACTCCTGGATTACTTTGGTACCTCCCTGCTAAACTTATTGCTAAGCATACATCAGGTCTGGTACACAACATTGCATACATGATAGAGGCTATGGCTGAAGCATAGGGAACATCTTTCATTTTCTCTCTATCTTCTGATGTGGTCGGGCATTGAGTCTGACTCCACTTCACACCTTGCAATACAGGCAAAAACCCTTTCTTACCCTGATCCATTTTGAACTTTTTCAAAACTTTATCAAGGTATGTGCTTTGTGAAAGTACATTTAAGCGTCTTGATCTATCTCTATAGATCTTGATGCCTAATATGTAAGTAGCTTCACCGAGGTCTTTCATTGAAAAACTTTTATTCAAGTATCCCTTTATGCTATCCAGAAATTCTATATCATTTCCAATTAACAATATGTCATCTACATATAATATCAGAAATGCTACAGAGCTCCCACTCGCTTTCTTGTAAATACAGACTTCTCCAAAAGTCTGTATAAAACCATATGCTTTGATCACACTATCAAAGCGTTTATTCCAACTCCGAGATGCTTGCACCAGTCCATAAATGGATCGCTGGAGCTTGCACACTTTGTTAGCACCTTTTGGATCGACAAAACCTTCCAGGTGCATCATATACAACTCTTCTTCCAGAAATCCATTCAGGAATGCAATTTTTACATCCATTTGCCAAATTTTATAATCATAAAATGCGGCAATTGCTAACATGATTCAGGCAGACTTAAGCATCGCTACGCGTGAGAAAGTCTCATCGTAATCAACCCCTTGAACTTGTCGAAAACCTTTTGCAACAAGTCGAGCTTTGTAGACAGTTATATTACCATCAGCGTCAGTCTTCTTCTTAAAGATCCATTTATTCTCAATGGCTTGCCGATCATCGGGCAAGTCAACCAAAGTCCATACTTTGTTCTCATACATGGATCCTATCTCAGATTTCATGGCTTCAAGCCATTTTGTGGAATCTGGGCTCATCATCGCTTCCTCATAGTTCATAGGTTCGCCATGGTCAAGTAACATGACTTTCAGACTAGGATTACCGTACCACTCTAGTACGGATCTTACTCTGGTAGACCTACGAGGTTCAGTAGAAACTTGATCTGAAGTTTCATGATTAATATCATTAGCTTCCTCACTAATTGGTGTAGTTGTCACAGGAACCGGTTCTTGTGATGAACTACTTTCCAATAAGGGAGCAGGTACAGTTACCTCATCAAGTTCTACTTTCCTCCCACTCACTTCTTTCGAGAGAAACTCCTTCTCTAGAAAGGATCTGAATTTAGCAACGAAAATCTTTCCCTCAGATCTGTGATAGAAGGTGTACCCAATAGTCTCTTTTGGGTATCCTATGAAGACACATTATATCTGGTTGAAGTTTCTTCACATAAGCATCGCAGCCCCAAACTTTAAGAAATGACAACTTTGGTTTCTTGCCAAACCACAGTTCATAAGGCGTCGTCTCAACGGATTTTGATGGTGCCCTATTTAACGTGAATGCGACCGTCTCTAAAGCATAACCCCAAAATGATAGCGGTAAATCAGTAAGAGACATCATAGATCACACCATATCTAGTAAAGTATGATTACGACGTTCGGACACACCATTTCGTTGTGGTGTTCCGGGTGGCGTGAGTTGCGAAACTATTCCGCATTGTTTCAAATGTAAACCAAACTCGTAACCCAAATATTCTCCTCCACGATCAGATCGTAGAAATTTTATTTTCTTGTTACGATGATTTTCCACTTCACTCTGAAATTCTTTGAACTTTTCAAATGTTTCAGACTTGTGTTTCATCAAGTAGATATACCCATATCTGCTCAAATCATCTGTGAAGGTGAGAAAATAACGATACCCGCCTCGAGCCTCAATATTCATTGGACCACATACATCAGTATGTATGATTTCCAATAAATCAGTTGCTCGCTCCATAGTTCCGGAGAACGGCGTTTTAGTCATCTTGCCCATGAGGCACGGTTCGCAAGTACTAAGTGATTCATAATCAAGTGATTCCAAAATTCCATCAGTATGGAGTTTCTTCATGCGCTTTATATCGATATGACCTAAACGGCAGTGCCACAAATAAGTTGCACTATCATTATTAAATCTGCATCTTTTGGCTTCGACATTATGAATATGTGTATCACTACTATCGAGATTTAATAAAAATAGACCACTCTGTAAGTGTGCATGACCATAAAAGATGTTACTCATATAAATAGAACAATCATTATTCTCTGATTTAAATGAATAACCGTCTCGCATCAAACAAGATCCAGATATAATGTTCATGCTCAACGCTGGCACAAAATAACAATTATTTAGGTCTAAAATTAATCCCGATGGTAGATGTAGAGGTAGCATGCCGACCGCGATCACATCGACTTTGGAACCATTTCCCACGCGCATCGTCACCTCGTCCTTAGCCAATCTTCGCCTATTCCGTAGTCCCTGTTTCAAGTTGCAAATATTAGCAACAGAACCAGTATCAAATACCCAGGTACTACTGCGAGCATTAGTAAGGTACACATCAATAACATGTATATCACATATACCTTTGTTCACTTTGCCATCCTTCTTATCCGCCAAATACTTGGGGCAGTTCCGCTTCCAGTGTCCAGTCTGCTTGCAGTAGAAGCACTCAGTCTCAGGCTTAGGTCCAGACTCGGGTTTCTTCTCTTGAGCAGCAACTTGTTTGTTGTTCTTCTTGAAGTTCCCCTTCTTCTTTCCTTTGCCCTTTTTCTTGAAACTGGTGGTCTTATTGACCATCAACACTTGATGCTCCTTCTTGATTTCTACCTCCGCAGCCTTTATCATTGCGAAGAGCTCGGGTATAGTCTTGTCCATCCCTTGCATATTATAGTTCATCACGAAGCTCTTGTAGCTTGGTGGCAGTGACTGAAGAATTCTGTCAATGACACTATCATCAGGAAGATTAACTCCCAGTTGAATCAAGTGATTATTATACCCAGACATTTTGAGTATGTGTTCACTGACAGAACTATTCTCCTCCATCTTACAGCTATAGAACTTATTGGAGACTTCATATCTCTCAATTCGGGCATTTGCTTGAAATATTAACTTCAACTCCTGGAACATCTCATATGCTCCATGACGTTCAAAACGTCGTTGAAGACCTGGTTCCAAACCGTAAAGCATGGCACACTGAACTATCGAGTAGTCATCAGCTTTGCTCTACCAGACGTTCTTAACGTCGTCAGTTGCATCTGCAGCAGGCCTAGCACCCAACGGTGCTTCCAGGACGTAATTCTTCTGTGCAGCAATGAGGATAATCCTCAGGTTACGGACCCAGTCCGTGTAATTGCTACCATCATCTTTCAACTTAGCTTTCTCAAGGAACGCATTAAAATTCAACGGAAGAACATCACGAGCCATCTATCTACAACAAACATAGACACGCAAAAATACTATCAGGTACTCAGTTCATGATAAATTTAAGTTCAATTAATCACATTACTTAAGAACTCCCACTTAGACAGACATCTCTCTAGTCATCTAAGTGATCACGTGATCCAAATCAACTAAACCATGTCCGATCATCACGTGAGATGGAATAGTTTTCAATGGTGAACATCACTATGTTGATCATATCTACTATATGATTAACGCTCGACCTTTCGGTCTCTGTGTTCCGAGGCCATATCTGTATATGCTAGGCTCGTCAAGTTTAACCTGAGTATTTCGCGTGTGCAACTGTTTTGCACCCGTTGTATTTGAACGTAGAGCCTATCACACCCGATCATCACGTGGTGTCTCAGCACGAAGAACTTTCACAACAGTGCATACTCAGGGAGAACACTTCTTGGTAATTTAGTGAGAGATCATCTTAAAATGCTACCGTCAATCAAAGCAAGATAAGATGCATAAAGGATAAACATCACATGCAATCAATATAAGTGATATGATATGGCCATCATCATCTTATGCATGTGATCTCCATCTCCGAAGCATCGTCGTGATCACCATCGTCACCGGCGCGACACCTTGATCTCCATCGTAGCATCGTGGTCGTTATGCCATCTATTGCTTCTACGACTATCGCTACCGCTTAGTGATAAAGTAAAGCAATTACGGGGCATTTGCATTTCATACAATAAAGCGACAACCATATGGCTCCTGCCAGTTGCCGATAACTTCGGTTACAAAACATGATCATCTCATACAATAAAATATAGCATCACGTCTTGACCATATCACATCACAACATGCCCTGCAAAAACAAGTTAGACGTCCTCTACTTTGTTGTTTGCAAATTTTACGTGGCTGCTACGGGCTGAGCAAGAACCGTTCTTACCTACGCATCAAAACCACAACGATAGTTCGTCAAGTTAGTGTTGTTTTAACCTTCGCAAGGACCGGGCGTAGCCACACTCGATTCAACTAAAGTTGGAGAAACAGACACCCGCTAGTCACCTGTGTGCGAAGCACGGCAGTAAAACCAGTCTCGCATAAGCGTACGCGTAATGTCGGTCCGGGCCGCTTCATCCAACAATACCGCCGAACGAAAGTATGACATGCTGGTAAGCAGTATGACTTAAATCGCCCACAACTCACTTGTGTTCTACTCGTGCATATAACATCAAAGCATAAAACCTAGGCTCGGATGCCACTGTTGGGGAACATAGTAATTTCAAAAAAATTCCTACGCACACGCAAGATCATGGTGATGCATAGCAACGAGAGGGGAGAGTGTTGTCCACGTACCCTCGTAGACCGAAAGCGGAAGCGTTATGACAATGCGGTTGATGTAGTCGTACGTCTTCACGATCCGACCGATCCAAGCACCGAACGTACGTACCTCCGAGTTCAGCACACGTTCAGCTTGATGACGATCCCCGGACTCCGATCCAGCAGGGTGTCGGGGATGAGTTCCGTCAGCACGACGGCGTGGTGACGATGATGATGTTCTACCGATGCAGGGCTTCGCCTAAGCACCGCTACAATATGACCGGGGTGGAATATGGTGGAGGGGGCACCGCACACGGCTAAGGAACGATCACGAAGATCAACTTCTGTGTCATGGGGTGCCCCCCTGCCCCCTTATATAAAGGAGAAAGGGGGGAGGCCAGCTGGCCCTAGGGGGCGCGCCAAGGAGGGGGAGTCCTCCTCCTAGTGGGAGTAGGACTCCCCTTTCCTAGTCCAACTAGGAAGGAGGAAGGGGAAGGAAAGAGAGGGAGAGGGAAAGGGAAAGAGGGGCCGCCCCCCTCCCCTTGTCCAATTCAGACTCCCCATGGGAGGGGGCGTGCCACCTCCTGGGCTGCTGCCCTCTCTCTCCCCTCAGGCCCACTAATGCCCAATACTTCCCCGGGGGGTTCCGGTAACCCCTCCGGCACTCCGGTTTTCTCCGAAATCACCCGGAACACTTCCGGTGTCCGAATATAGTCGTCCAATATATCAATCTTTATGTCCCGACCATTTCGAGACTCCTAGTCATGTCCGTGATCACATCCGGGCCTCCGAACAACCTTCGGTACATCAAAACTTGTAAACTCATAATAAAACTGTCATCATAACGTTAAGCGTCCGGCCCCTACGGGTTCGACAACTATGTAGACATGACCTAGAACTGTTTCCGGTCAATAACGAATAGCGGAACCTGGATGCTCATATTGGCTCCTACATATTCTACGAAGATCTTTATCGGTCAAACCGCACAACAACATACATTGTTCCCTTTGTCATTGGTATGTTACTTGCCCGAGATTCGATCGTCGGTATCTAATATCTAGTTCAATCTCATTACCGGCAAGTCTCTTTACTCGTTACGTAATGCATCATTCCGTAACCAACTCATTGGCCACATTGCTTGCAAGGCTTATAGTGATGTGCATTACCGAGAGGGCCCCGAGATACCTCTCCGACAATCGGAGTGACAAAACCTAATCTCGAAATACGCCAACTCAACATGTACCTTTGGAGACACCTGTAGAGCTCCTTTATAATCACCCAGTTACGTTGTGACGTTTGGTAGCACACAAAGTGTTCCTCCGGTAAACGGGAGTTGCATAATCTCATAGTTGTAGGAACTTTGTATAAGTCATGAAGAAAGCAATAGCAACATACTAAACGATCAAGTGCTAGGCTAACAGAATGGGTCAAGTCAATCACATCATTCTCCTAATGATGTGATCCCGTTAATCAAATGACAACACATGTCTATGGTTAGGAAACATAACCATCTTTGATTAATGAGCTAGTCAAGTAGAGGCACACTAGTGACATTATGTTTGTCTATGTACTCACACATGTATTATTTTTCCGGTTAATACAATTCTAGCATGAATAATAAACATTTATCATGATATGAGGAAATAAATAATAACTTTATTATTGCCTCTAGGGCATATTTCCTTCACATTAAATCTATTGGGCCATACCAAACATTTTTTTAATCGCCTGCCAGATTTAAATTTACCTCTTGGTCCCTCAGAGGTTGGGTTTCAAGCCTTTCAGGCCCATACCAACGCTGATCTGAATATGAAGAAAGAGCAAGATATTTTGAATATTGATCTCAACATGACAGTACAGAGTAATCATTTGTATATCTTACCAAAGTTGCAAAATGTTTATTTTCCTTTATTTCAAGAGCCTATCCTAATACAAGGTGTTATTGTTGTTGTAGATTTGTTTGTGAATTATGCACCCAATGCTGATGAAAGCGAGCTTGTGGATGACAGTATTGAAATCCTAAATGAAGGAGAATGTAAAATCCAATCTCTTGCTTTGGCACCTATCCAGGTGGGAATCATTCACTCCCATTATGTTAATTTCCAAACTGTTCCTCCCTCCATAGCACAAACTAAAGAGAAGCTTATTCAGGAGAACAAGGTTCTATCATTCAATGAACTGATTCAACCTGACAAGTTGGACACTCAGCCTAATATCACTGATGGTTCTTCAAAGAATGTTGGTGTGGCCACTAGGGAGGAATCTTCTAACCCCAGGCTGGAGATGGCTCCCCTTGGTTTCTATATAAAAGGTGAATATTTGGTCAACCAAGATATTTCATTTAATTTAGATTCTAACTCGGGTCATGCTTTCATAGACTTTCATGTGGTTGGAAGTAAAGCAATCCTCATTTCTGAAGCTCGTTTTGCTCCTGGGGTTGATATCTCTAAGGTGGTTCAGGTACCTTTAGATTGGGCTAATTTCATTTCCAGTGCCTTTTTAACTCCAGAAAAATTTGACTGTGTCACAAAGTTCATGTCCTCTCAAATGTAGGGAATTATTCAACAAGGCCTTGAAAGTTAGTAGTTGCTATTTTTTTTGTTCCTGACTCTCATCAATCCTCATAGGCCCCCACTTCCAAGATGCAGCTACCTAATGTGGAAAAAGATGATGTTGATATTACTTTTTCCACCCATCAAAACAAACGTACTACCCCTCTAACACCAGGAGAAACACCAGAGCAGATCTCCACCACAAGTGAATTGCGCGTGAAAGGAAAAAGGATGAAGAGAGCTCCCCTTGTGGATCTTATTGCATCTGGGGTAAGAAGAAGTAGCAAAAATTCAACATCTAATCAAAGCATTTAATAAGAAAACATGTGTGGATAAAAATTGTTTGTCTTTTCATTCATACCAACATGTGATTGCTAGTAAAATCATCAATAATTGGAATACTTACTTTTGCAAGGTGAAACCAAAGGAAAAAACTGAGGACATTCTCAACAAGAAGCCTAATAGGAGGGTGGGTAAAGTAGCCACCATGAAGGGTGACACCACTGCTGCACAATGAACCTAAATCGGTAGAGCTTTAGTATTGTTGTATAAATCTTAGTTTGTGCCATGATCTCTTTAATGACTATGTCTCAAACTGTGTGGATGATGGATGTAATAGAATTAAGTATGCCTTTCATAATTATTGATGGATTTCACATGTTTGATAATCATTTGCATAGGAAAATCTGTTTAAATGGATATATTTTGAAAAAATTTGCATATCATTTCTCGGTCAGTTATTCTTGTGTAGTTGCATAGTGGAACTCTTAGATAATCAGCGTAAACGTAGTATGTTCCCAGTTATGAATTTATTGAACATGGTAAATAGATATTTAGTACGATGATATTGGGTACTGTGCTTTAGTCTGGTTCCCAAGGCTTGGTGAAGACGTAGCCAAAACACAGAGGTGGACTAAGAACCTCGGTCTGATACGATGGATCTGGGTACCCCATGGAGACTAACAATCCTTGACATGTACAGTTGAGCCAACTGTCTTCTCGGTATGTGGTCTTCACTAGGATGAAGTGAGCAACTTTGGTTAGCCTATCGACGATGACCAATATGGACTCATGGCCTCTGGCGGTCTTGGGTAACCCCATGATAAATTCCATGTTGATGTCGTCCCACTTGCTCTGTGGAACTTGTAAGGTCTGAAGCATTCCGGCAGGATTCTGATGTTCTGCCTTGGTTCTGTTGCATACATCGCAAGAGTATGCAATGTCTTTTCTCATACCTCCACCAAAATACTCTCTCAAGTATCGATTCATTTTGGTGCCTCTAGGGTGGATAGAGTATGCAGGCTCATGCGCTTCTTGGAGTATCTATTATTTAAGCTTGGCTTGATTGGGTACGCTTATACGGTGCCAAACCGTAGTATGCCTTATTCATCAATTTGGAAGTGCTTGGACTTCCCCTGACGAGGTTTCTCCTTGAATTCCTCCAAGCTAGGATGATTTTCTTGATCTCCTCATCCAAGGTAGGCTTGATTTCAAGGATTTTCAAGCTTATCGGGCCGCAGAGGATCATGTTGAGTTTAGCAAATTCATCTCGCAGAGTCGGGTTTGTATTGGATTACTCCTTTAACTATTCCTGCCATTCGATTGAGTGCATCAGCGACCACATTTGCTTTCCTTGAGTGATAGTCAATTCCAAGGATGCAGTCTTGATCAAATCAAGCCATCTTTGTTGTGGGATGTTGAGGTTGGGTTGAGTGAAAATATACCTGAGACTCTTGCGATCTATATATATTTCACACCTTTACTCGATGAGGTAATGCTGCAAAATTTTCACTATGTGCACCACGGCTGCTAATTCCAAGTCGTGGGAGAAGTAAGTCTCTTCATGTGATCGGAGTTGTCAGGATGCATATGCCATGACCTTTCCTTCTTGCATGAGCACACAGCTAATACCATGTCTAGATGCATCGTAGTATATATCGAAGCTCTTATGGATGTTGGGTAGGATCAAGACCGGTGCTATGGTTAGCATGGTCTTTATTTCCATGAAGTTAGATTCACATGACTCTGTCAAGGCAATCCATCATGGGCTTCGCTAGTTTGGAGAACCCTTTGATAGAGCGGCAGGTAGCCTGTGAATCCCAGAAAGCTGCAGACCTCGGTTACTATGGTCAAAGCTCTCCAGTTTAGCACATCTTCAACCTTTCTTGGGTCGACAACTATGCCTTGCTTTGACCGAATATGACCCAATAATCCAACTTCCTTGAACCAAAATTCGCACTAGCTGAATTTGGCGTACAAGTGGTGGGCTTGTAGCATGTCTAACACTGTGGGGTGGTGTTGGCGGTGCTGTTCTTTTGGAGTAGATGAGAATGTCATCTATGAATATGACCACAAACTTGTCCAAGAATTAGATGAACACCCTGTTCATCATGCTCATGAAGTATGTGGGGGCATTGTTCAATCCCAACAACATGACGTGAACTCGTATAGGCCATATTGGGTGGTGAAAGCAGTCTTAGGGATATCTTATTGCTTGATATTTGGTTGGTGATATCGGGTTCGGAGGTCAATCTTGGAAAATACTCGGGCACCACTCGGTTGATCAAAGAAACCGTTGGTGTAGGTGAGCGGATATTTGTTCTTGATTGTGACCTGGTAGTGCACACACATTCTCATGCTACTGTCTTTCTTCTTGACAAAGAGATACAGGTGATCCCTAGGGTGAGATGCTTGGGTGGATATATCCCTTCTGTTGCAACTCGTCCAGTTGTTTCTTCAACTCGACCAATTCGGGGGATGACATGCGGTATTACTTCTCGACTATTCACAAGTACAGGACCCCCCTATTAGCAGCATTCGGGATGGCCTACTTGTAGCGTTCGACGGGAGTGCTTCTAGTATGATGCCGCTGGTGACACCCTACTAGCAGCGCCAACACTACTAGTTTGTATGCTGCTAGCAGTGTTCCCATGTGAACACCACTAGTAGTTTACATAATAGCAGCGTGTACTACATAAGGGCGCTGAAAAAAGTCAATAAAAGCTATATTGTTTGACCAAGCACAAACACTGCTGGTAGGGTTTGCTCGAAAAAAGAAATCGTTTCTTGCATCCAGTAGCACATTGGATCATAATTAACCACAAAGTGCAACATGTTCAACACAGTTAACTATCACATAGTACGTACACTGTAGGTAAATTAAGTGCCTTAATTTTGCTGCCATGGCATCATTGTGAGCATAATGCCTCTTTTGTAGCCCTAATTGGTGCCATGGGAGCTAATTGTTTGAGCCAAAAGGTCTCATTATATATGCTGCCATGACACCTTTTAGGGCTACCAAAATCTAATGTAACATTAACTAGCAAATAGTCATAATCTAAAAAGACATGTTAGACACACTTAACTGACATGCATATTACTACTTATACCAACTAGATGATGCCCCGCACGTTGTTGCGGAATGTTTTGCAATATTCTAGTTAGGTTTTGGTTAATTATATGGAACATGAATATTTGAAATAATAATTTTTAAACTAATATATATATATATATTAAATGTAAATACCATAAATTCATAATATAATGGAATTGTTGATGCATGCATGTTTGCATGTTGAATTGGATTTAGTATGCATAATGACATGTATAGGTGGACCTTTTTATGCATGTTGAATGATGAGGTGGCATGCTTGCATGTTGAGAGAAATGTGTCAGTGGGTGAACGAAATATGCCCTAGAGGTAATAATAAAGTTATTATTTATTTCCTCATATCATGATAAATGTTTATTATTCATGCTAGAATTGTATTACCCGGAAACATAATACATGTGTGAATACATAGACAAACATAGTGTCACTAGTATGCCTCTACTTGACTAGCTCGTGAATCAAAGATGGTTAAGTTTCCTTACCATAGACATGAGTTGTCATTTGATTAACGGGATCACATCATTAGGAGAATGATGTGATTGACTTGACCCATTCCGTTAGCTTAGCACTTGATCGTTTAGTATGTTGCTATTGCTTTCTTCATGACTTATACATGTTCCTATGACTATGAGATTATGTAACTCCCGCTTACCGGAGGAACACTTTGTGTGCTACCAAACGTCACAATGTAACTGGGTGATTATAAAGGTGCTCTACAATGTCTCCGAAGGTACTTGTTGAGTTGACGTATTTCGAGATTAGGATTTGTCACTCCGATTGTCGGAGAGGTATCTCTGGGCCCTCTCGGTAATGCACATCACTATAAGCCTTGCAAGCAATGTAGCTAATGAGTTAGTTACGGGATGATGCATTACGTAACGAGTAAAGAGACTTGCCGGTAACGAGATTGAACTAGGTATTGAGATACCGACGATCGAAACTCGGGCAAGTAACATACCGATGACAAAGGGAACACCATATGTTGTTATGTGGTTTGACCGATAAAGATCTTCGTAGAATATGTGGGAGCCAATATGAGCATCCAGGTTCCGCTATTGGTTATTGACCGGAGACGTGTCTCCATCATGTCTACATAGTTCTCGAACCCGTAGGGTCCGCACGCTTAAAGTTCGATGACAGTTAAATTATGAGTTTATGTGTTTTGATGTACCGAAGGTAGTTCGGAGTCCCGGATGTGATCACGAACATGACGAGGAGTCTCTAAATGGTCGAGACATAAAGATCGATATATTGGACAACTATATTTGGACACTAGAATGGTTCCCGATGAGATTGGGACAATACTGGAGCACCGGGAGGTTATCGGAACCCCCCGGGAGGTATATGGGCCTTAATGGGCTTTAGTGGAAAGGAGGGGAAAGGAGCAAGGGAGGGGGCGCCCCCCAAGCCCAATCCAAATTGGGAGGGGGCCGGCCCCCCCTTTCCTTCGTCCCTCCTTCCTCTTCCTTCCCTCTCCCTCTCCAAATAGGAAAAGGAGGAGTCCTACTCAGTAGGACTCCCCCCTTTGGAGTCCTACTCCTCCTCCTCCTGGCCAGCCCCCTCCTCCACTCCTTTATATACGGGGGAGGGGGCACCCCATAGACACGACAATTGATCCCTTGGATCTCTTAGCCATGTGCGGTGCCCCCCTCCCACCATAATCCACCTCGATAATATCGTAGCGGTGCTTAGGCGAAGCCCTGCATCGGTAGAACATCATCATCGTCACCACGCCGTCGTGCTGACGGAACTCTCCCTCAAAGCTCGGCTGGATCGGAGTTCGAGGGACGTCATCGAGATGAACGTGTGCTGAACTTAGAGGTGTCGTGCATTCGGTACTTGATCGGTCGGATCGTGAAGACGTACGACTACATCAACCACGTTGTGCTAACGCTTCCGCTTTCGGTCTACGAGGGTACGTGGACACACTCTCTCCTCTCGTTGCTATGCATCACCATAATCTTGCGTGTGCGTAGGATTTTTTTTGAAATTACTATGTTCCCCAACAGTGGGGGCTAGCTATTTAGATATAGAATATGCCCTTGAAGCTCGACTCTCGATACATATATTTGTTTGTCGAATCCGACGTTGGTCGGGGAACTGACGGTAACATTAGCCCCAGGATACATCCCCATCGAGCTTTCTAAACCCAATTGTAGACTTCATCTCCTGCAACGCTCATGAGGACCAATTCCGGTCTGCTCCTAGTTGGTATTCGAGCATGCCCTACATTAGTGGCCTCCGAGATGACAACCCTCTACTGCATTCCTTAATTTACACTTCATACAATTTTGCATAGTTGGAAGCCCTCCGCTAGGTCTAGGTTCTCGGATGCGAGACCGCGCATCCTTTTCACCCCCCAGTTGAACACTGTGTGGCAAATCCTTGCTTCCTGCACAACCCACCCATTGAGGCCCCCACGTCTCCTCTTGTGGAGGAGGGAAGAATGATGGTGCCGTACGGGAGACATGATGACGATGACGAGCCATGTAGTGAATGACAGATGTCCTAAAATTCATCAAAGTGCCTTAATTGTAGTAGTAGCATGTCCGCAATGTCATATTACGTATGTATCAAACAAAAAAGCATTATTTTTCATGTGGGTTGGTTTCGTCAAAGAGGCTTCCTTCAACAACACTCATATCTCATATGGTAGTGTATATGGTGGGCTCTCCCTCACGGGTATTTCGAATGTTGGTGATGGTTTCTGTTGTACTCCCCCTCCTACTTTACCAATATCTTAGCAAAGGAAGGAAAGGACAATAGCAACCACCTACGACAACAGTCGGGATGCTTGAAGAACTCTAATCTCTTTAGCGGTGGTGTATACATGGTGGGATCTCCCTCACGGGTATTTTTTAGTGTCGGTGATGGTCGTTCCTTCTCTTTCTTCCTTGTTACAAAGGTTGGCAGAGGAAGGAAAAGAAAGTAACGACCCCCCTACGACAACAGTCTGTATCACAAAGGTAGCCACATCCGACTGGAAAGTGAACTCATAAATCAGATAATGACGCTAACACATGTGCCCTAAACCCTAAACCACCCATTTTTAAATAAGTGTTTATTAGATAAATTAGAAGATAAAATTGAGGCTTTCTTCTCTCTTTTTCATTTTCTTCTTATTTACTCTTCTCAAAGTATTTATTTATTCTATCTCGCTTCTACAACCTTTCTTATAAAAACTTCTGTCACTAAAACAAATACTAATTTGGTATCATATATTTGTGTTTAAGTAACAACTAACAACTAAACTACACTATGAAGTAATCTATATAACTAGGTAAACTATAAACTAATCCATCTAACTCAAAATAATGAATCGATCAACTAATTCATCTATAGAGCACCCATGCCCGAAGAAAGAATTGTCCGACTCTCATGTCGCCTACGTCTGGGCGACCCGGGAGACCCTCCCGCCACCACCACCCAGGCCCCGACTCCTTGCCCTCCTCGCTGCCATCGCCGCCAACCCTTGCTGTGGCAGCGGCGGGCCTGCACCTAAGGTAGCAGGGTTGTTCTTCCCTACGCTGTTGGTGATATACTGGTGGATAGCTTGGGCCTCAGATTCAACCGAACCTTGAATCCGGTTAGCGGCGTGCGATGGCTGCTCTGTTGTTGCTGGCCATAGCCTCGCATGTAGAGGGGCACAGATCTTTTTTTTGAACAAGCAAAGGCACCAAAAGGTGCCACATATTTCATACAGCTCAAAGAGATTGAACAAAGTGTATTACATAGACCTGCGAAAGATGGAAAGAAAAGAAGCAGAAACTAGGAGTAGGAGCTGAAGAAAGGATCCTAGTAGGGCAAAGTGGCCAGAAGCACTATGCCGTGAGCAACATGATCAGAACTAGAGGAGAAAACATCTGAGAAAAAGAAAACAAAGTAGACTCTAATCTCCTCCGAACAAGCAGCCCACAGAATGAATCGTTGGGCAAGAAAACTGCCAACAACATTATGTGCCCGAGACGCTTGACCTGCCTTAGAAGCAATGCACCGTGTGCAGTTGAATATCTGCAAGTTGAAAGTTTGAAAGAAGGGCCACCACTGGACATGGAGAATTTGAGTGAGCATGAGCAAAACAAGCAACTTGCGTCTCTCGGACAGATTGGAAAACCTGCTGAGCCAGATTATGAGCGACACCATTGATTTCCCTAGAAACATGAAACACTTGAGCAGCTAAATTAGACGTAACTTTGAGAAAAGTAGCCAACTGTTTTCTAATGTTCCAATGAGCAGGAGAATCTGAAATATTTCTTGAGGCAGCAGCAGAAGCAAGAGAAAGACAGTCCGTCAGAAATGTGGGATTAGTAATATTAAGCTGAGCGGCAAGGTGAGCTGCACAAGAAAGGGCAACTGCCTCAGCTTGAAGGGGAGTTGACGTTGAAGAGGCCGAAGCTTGAACCTGAATACTAATCTCACCTTGATCCGAAGGCATGGAAATATAAACACCTATACCTGTGCCCACATGTCCTCGAGCGAGTCCTGGGATTTTGGACGATCTAAATGTTGCATCAGAGAAAATTTTAGTCCCAAAAATTAACAAATCCGATTTAAGCGTTTTGCCCTGCTTAGGTAAAATATCAGTAGAATGATGATTAGTAGACAGAGGCTGCTCAGAAGAAGGATTGTGAAGATTATGCAAATGCCCAAAGTCCAAAGTTGTAGCAGCAATATTAACCTGATGAGGAAGATGATTTTTCCTATCAAAAAGAAAATCATTTCGAGCTTTCCACAGGCACCATAAAAAATTAAGAACATTCTGAATAGAGGCATGAGGGTGACTCATATTAATAAGAAAGATGAGAATGGAATGCATAGAAGAGTGCCCTTGAGTAAGAACATCCGCTCGAATAAACCAAGGCGAAGAAAACCATGCTGCTCTCGCGAAGCCGCAGAGAAAAAAGAGGTGAAATTCATCCTCCTGCTGTCCGCATCTACAACAAGATGAAGAGATGTGAATAGAGAAGCGGCCAGCTCTCATGCCCATAGACAAAGCCCTCCGAAGAAGTCTCCAAGCAAAAGTTTGAACACGAGGGAGAAAACTTTTTTGCTTCCAAATGAGCTTGAGAAAGTCTTTGTCACGACCCAAGCACAAGATCGGATGAACAGACTAATCAACACCAATATTCAGATATAAATTGAGGATACAAGGAGAATATGGGGTGAGAAATCAGCAAGGAAAGGGGAGTTACAGAGAGCAGGAGGTGAGGGCGAGAGCAAGGGGTGAGAAGCTTTAGACGTTTCACAAATCCATCCCTCCCTTCCTCTGTCTAGCTTCTCCTTTATAATCCATTCGCCTATTCACGGAACTGGGCCAAGCCCAAGTCTCACGGCCCATTCCATCGAGAAGGCCTTGGATAAGAAGAGGGCCATGACCCTTGGGACATGACATTCTCGCCCTCTTAAAATGCGGCTTGACCTCAAGCCGGTGACGCAGTACCAATGAATAGCCAAATTCACCTGGGTCCAATGGTCGATCGATTAGTCTATCTCTCTTGTCCGACAGCCATCCAACATCATAATCACTCTTTGCACTTCTATGTAGATACTTGATCCTCATTTAGTAATTGCCCGGCCATGAAGATTCAAGATTCCAGGATCCCACTGTGTTGTAGCAGAAAGCTCCAGTCCATGACCAAGAAAATCTTTCACAACAGGAACAAATAAGCAAGACACCCATGTGGTCGAAAACAGCTTAATAGTGCCGAGGCAATGAACATCAAAGATTCCTGGGTCCCATAATCTGCTAGCTGAACTTGTTACTTTAGGAAGCACCCTCTGTTCCACATTTTTAATTGCAAAGGTTGAACCTGAATCTCCTATCATAGAGCTCCATCGAGTGTAAATAAGAACTGTGCAATTTTGCAATTTACCTGCAACAGCAGCATGTGGTGACATGGAGTTGTTGTGAATACCAAATTGCTTTGTACAAGTTTTAGATGCACCCCTTATACCCGGATTCCACAACCTTAGCCCACACAAGAATTGGCAGAAGTATTTCAGTTGTGGTTCCTCTTGAACTGGCAATGCTGTGGACATAGTTCCGGAGATAATAAAATTTGGTCCATGACCAAGAGAGCATCTCACCACAGGAATGAATAAGCACAACATCCACTCAATCACAGTACCAAGGTAATGAACATGCCAGATATCCTTGAGCACTAACTGCCACGTACTTGCACTTGCTTGCAGACCAGTAGAACAAGCAGCAACAGCAAAATAGTCCAAATAAGTAGGAACACCTTCTCGCACTGGAGCAGCACAAGGATTGTACAAAGTCTCAAAAATGTTGGTGACCACACTGCCCTTGATACCATTAAAGAATGCCTGTGCAATTATCCAATGGAATTGTTCAAAATGATATAGGGGAGCAGTCAAGAGTTGCTCGGAGTTGCACTGTAAGCCAGCAAGGATGTCAGACGAGCTGAGGACTAGAAACACCGGAACCCATATATGCAATGGCAAGTGAAAGTGAATAATGGGCTGAGGAACTCCGGCAAACAATTCTCTTCCTTCTGTATGCAGTGATGGTACTCTTCTTTTGTTAACAGCTTCACCAGGTTGAGTAACATCCAGGAGGGCCTCAGCTTGAAATGTCATCGGTGCCTCCCTGATTATTTGTTGCACAGACCCCGATTTCGTTTCCCAGTAATTAGGTCGTTGTAGTTGTACCCATGGGACAGCTGACAACCCGGGTTTGCCAATCAAACCATCCACACTCAGGCTGCTCGTCATATCATCGGTGCCTCCCATCATAATTTTCATAGTCACCAATAATACCCACCATGCACTACTAATTATGGTGTAGCAAGAATATTCAGTTGCACTAGCAAACTCATGAGAGATACCTTTAACTCCTCTTAAGGTGAGCCAAGAAGAATTGAGCATAGTTTCACATCCGTCGCCACAATCAGGAGGTCCAGCCAGAGGTAGAGGACAATAAACATGAACTGGTTGCACCAGACAAAAATGCCATTCAACATTCATCAGCTCAGTGTACTTGTCGAATAGGAAGTCTGTGGGCAAAAGTGCAGCTTCCCAATTAAGCACCGAAGTCAAAACCTCGCTGGTAGCATGGAACTCGTTGTGAGCTTCATAAATTGTACAGGCCAGCTGCACATATTGGTTATGTGGGCACCATTTCTTAAGCATCTGGAACACATCATCCATCTGCAAGTGACCTTGTCGCCATGAGCTAACTAAAGGAAGTGAAAAATGTTGTGCACCCATGGACAAAATGTCAACTATGTGAGCCATATACCAATTAGTCTTGCATGCCTCACGTGCTGCTAGTACCATATTTATGGAACCTGATTTTATGTCTGAACCTGAAGCTATCAGAAACTCGCACAAGAGGTCTAGTAACTGTGACTTTCCTGCAGCTGACTCCAGCAACATTCGGACACACCCCAGATTCACCTTGACATGGACTGGTGGCAAGGTCGAACAACGAACCACATACCTACTCGACACAGTTGCGGCGCTTGATGGCGACTCGGCAATATTGCCCTGAGCTGTATTGATATGCTTGCTGAAGAACGAAGGCCATGGTACTGGCCGGATCACCTGTCCTTGTGCATTCAGACCCATTGTCAGATTTTCTCTGGGCACTGGTGTCAACACGTAGGCAACCTCGACATAGCTTTTTAACCAACAACTCGTGGGAGTTGTTGTGATGAGTTCGAGGTCAGGAACCGGGCGCTGCGGTGGAGGTGTAGCCAGTGTAGTCCAAAGTACCATGGACACTGACATTGGGCCATCGTCATCATTACCATGGGCCAGACCACCGGTCGAGCAGATGGCGGGCGTTGGTGCAGCGATGTGGATGGTGTTGATGTCGAGGGCCTCGTCGCACACAGCAGGGGAGGAAAGCTCGGGAAATATGTTGACAGTGGCATCAGAACTCGGGCACTCTGTGGAGCGCATGGTCGTTGTTGGAGTAGCAAGCCTGCTGCCGCCGATGCCATGGTCTTGTACTTCATGGGCGTGGCCATCACCACGCTTCTCGGAGCCCATCGCTTCATCCTTCATGATCTCTTCCTCCCTTATCCGAGCAAGGCACGATGCTCTGGTGATGCTAGACGGCATTTGCGACTACACGGCTGCTTGAATATCCGTGTGCAAGCCCTGGACATACTGGTGTACGAAGCACTTGATGCTTATGGTGGAGTTGAGATCCAGCACACGATGTACTCGTTCCCAGAATGTCGCCGTGTACTCGGCCACGGTTGTGGTCTGCTTGAGCTCCAGCAGCAAGCACAAGTGCAGGTTATACTCCGGCGACACGTCCTGGATGTCAAGGAGACAGGCGTGCCCGTAGACATACCGACCATGCAAGGCGAGAGCCCGCGCCGCCCCGACTTTTGATCGAAGCTGAACCACTGCCTCCACATGGTGGATTCTCTGGAACACGACGACCTTCAACACACCATACACGGCAAACACCTGCAGTAGTGTCTCCTCAGTGACCGGGTAGTACACATGGTGCACGGTGACGCGGAGAACACCGCCGGTGAACACCTCTGGTTGGCTGGACATTTCGTCGAACATATGGTAGGCAGGAAGTAGGTGGTGACTTTTTTGTTGGCTCTGAATACCAAATTGTCACGACCCAAGCACAAGATGGGATGAACAGACTAATCAACACCAATATTCAGATATAAATTGAGGATACAAGGAGAATATGGGGTGAGAAATCAGCAAGGAAAGGGGAGTTACAGAGAGCAGGAGGTGAGGGCGAGAGCAAGGGGTGAGAAGCTTCAGACGTTTCACAAATCCATCCCTCCCTTCCTCTGTCTAGCTTCTCCTTTATAATCCATTCGCCTATTCACGGAACTGGGCCAAGCCCAAGTCTCACGGCCCATTCCATCGAGAAGGCCTTGGATAAGAAGAGGGCCATGACCCTTGGGACATGACAGTCTTTCAAATCCAAAGGAATATCCATAGGGGCATTTCTAGGATTATTATGAAGCTCCTGGAGGCAAAGCTTGTAAGCAAATTTAGAAGAGCAAATACCATTTGGGGTGAGATCCCAACACAGCAAATCCGGACCATCATCATCAATAATTTCAGTGTTAACAATTTGCGACGCAAGAGGCTGCTGGAAAAGAGAAAATATGAGATCATGATTCCAACTTTTTTGACCAGGCATCCAAAGCTCCCTAACAAGAGAGGGGTAAATAAAACCAGCTTGTTGGGGAATAAGAGAATCATAAATAGTATGCCACAAATTATACCAAGGCATGCTCTATAAAGAAAGATTACCACTCGTGAGTTGATAAAAAGCATGACATGTCAGCTTAGGCAACATTTTCAAAGTAGAGGCCCAAAAAGCAGATTTAGGAGGGGTTTTAGTGGCTCTCCAAATTGAAGTGTCAGGGAAGTATTTAGCCTTAAGCACAAGGTATAGATGAGAAGAAGGGGCTTTAGCTAACCTCCAAGCAGCTGAGAGAATGAGGCTTTCATTAACAGCTTTAAGATTCCTAATACCCAAGGAGGGGCACAGATCTGGTTCACCATGGTGTGGGCACACCGCGTCTAGATCCGATCATGACTCACAGCCGCCGCCAGCAGGGATGCCATGGCTCCGTCCTTGTGCGGAGCTGGCTCCTGCTGAGGAGATCGGAGATGAGGCCCCGCACCTATTGCTGCCAGACTTAAGCAGGGGCTGGCGATGCCTCTTGTCACATCGGTGGTCAGGACACCGGCATTGCCCGCTGGAAGCAGTGTCAGGTTCCACTTGCCCCAGGCGGCCTTGGACAGATGCATGGCTCCCGGATCTCCAGGCTGCGGCTGTGGCCTCATTGCAGTGCGGTGACCTTGACCATTGAAAGATCTTCATGAGGATTACTCCAGATCCGATGGTTCTCTATGGAGGTGAGATGCAACCTATGGACCATGACTTGATGCAAAGGTATGGTTGTGCAACGGTTGTCACATCGCATTAGCTGTTGGGATCGTGGAAAAGCGGTGGCGACATCACATGAGTAACGTCATGATGGTGCTCAACTACTCGAGCACCCGGTCTCGAGCTCCGGGGCGAAAGCCTATGTCTGACCAGAGGTGGTTATGCTTGGCAATGGAGATTACCTTGTTGAAGGCATTATTTGGATATGCTCGGATTGCTTCTTCAGGGCGAAAACCTAAATTCCGGCCTTGGTGGTTGGATCCGGTGATGACGGCGCTTGAGTGTCGCTCCCTTTCTGAAGTCGTTGCTGTTGAAGAATCTCGTCGTTCGTGTGGTGTCATTAGATGATTGGTGTGGATATGGTTTTTTCTGTAGTTTGCGATCCTGGATCTGAATGCTTCTGTCTTTTTTCCTCGCCTACGCGCATAGCTCTGGTCGTATATGACTTTGCTATTTGTTGGCGTGTTTTTTGCGTGTGTTGGTGTTGGCTGTGTGCATCCTAACTATGCAGAGGCCGGGTGTGTACTCATTGTGTTTGTATCCACTTGATGCTTCATTCTGAGTCAACAAAATCCACCCTTTGTCGAAAAATTGATCTATATAACTAGGTACACTACCTAATCGACCAACCAATGCCCTTCCACACACTGCCTGTTGGGACCACGATCCTAAGTCACACCGATCTAGCATGTAACACATCATATCACTTTGTGGCCTCACGCTCGGTATTCCCACGGCTGCAGCCTTACCTTGGTCGGGACCGTTTGTGTGTTTTGGCTCACGTATATGATTGTGTCGCTAGCATCCATATGATAGAGAATCCGGACCGACATGACTAGTGGTAAACCCAAGGTCACACAAACTTACAGGGACAGGCATACATGACCCAGCAATGCATGTGTCGTTCATCAGTGTGTGCAAGTGAGTCGTAGTAAGCTACAAGGACTCCAGTAAAACACCGTGTGACATTTCCCTGAAGGGACAGACACATGAGCAAAGAAGGACACATGCCGATCATCCCGTGTGTTCTGGAGCAGTAGCAAGCTACCATGGCTCGGTGAAAGCACTAGGGGAGTTTTCCCCATAAGAGAGGCTACCAAGAATAAAGAACTAGGCGTTGAATCCCACACATACCAAGCATTTCAATAATATACACACAACATGCTCGATATGTGTAAATACAAAATTGGCATCACAACAAAACTCTACGACTCAAAGTATTTATTCAATAGACTCCGAGGAGCTAGATATTACAAACATGGGTGTTATGACCCAGCATTCAAGTCATACAAGCAACAAGCACAGGTGGAAGCATATACATGTCTGAGTACAGACGTCTGAAAAGAAAGAAGGCTAATAAGCATGTCTACCTACAGGACCCTCCATAGGAACCAGACCTCTGTCTGGGATTCCCAAGCTAATTGTCGAAGCCCACGTGGAACTACTAGTGAGACTGAAGTCTCTCTGCAAAACATAAATTAAGCAAATGTGAGTACAAATGTACTCAGCAAGATTTACATCATAACTAGCTACATATGCACCAGTATCAACAAGGGGTGGTGGAGTTTAACTGCAGCAAACCAGCTTTGACTCAGTGGCTACCCTGTACTACGACTACCAGTTTTTTCATTGAGGTAAGAAAGCGCACACGAGTCCACATATTCACCAGATCAATACACCACTATGGATCTGCTCCCGTCTCCTTACGAGAAGACCATCCATAGCACTCACACTTATGTACCAGCGTCCAAAATGGTAGGCACGCCGCCAGAGTGCGTACATCTAGCGACATTCCCCTGATCGGTGCTAGAAGTTTCGGGTTGGAATGCCTGGATGGTGCACCTCACTAGTTGCGATCCATTTTAGCAAACGCTGCTAGTATTAAAATATCAATGACGTTTCCTCTTTGACTGGACGCTGATACTAGTTTGAGAAAATAGCTGTCACTTTCTCTTATGATGGCATGCTGCTAATAGCAAGATCCTATAAGGGGTTTCTGCACCAGTGATCGCCATTCCAGGGACCAAATCAATAGTGAATTCCAATTCTTTATCTAGTGGCATTCCCAAGATTTCTTTTGGAAACATGTATGGGAATTCACAAACAATTGGTGCCCAGATCATATCTGTGACCGTGGGTGTGCAGGTCATGCCCTTGGTCAGTACCGTTTTAGTTTGCTGAAACTCTAACAACATGGAGGGTGACCCAGGGTGGGGATTATGTTCAACTATTGCATGTGTGCTTCTCAGAAAACACACAAAACACTGGTTTCTTCTTTCCTTAACCATATGTAGTCGGTCCTTTGTTGTGGAGGAGGTGGGGCCTTGGGGGGGGGTGCTCTCGTGACTGCCTTTCCCGACGGGCGGATCGACACATTGGGGTAGCATTGCCATCACAGTTGTTGTTGTGGTTCCCCATCCTGTATCCGTTCCCAATATAAAGAGCCAAAATATGAGCACTATCCATAGGGGAAAATAGGGCAACACCATAGAACCAACTAAGCTGCAAATGAAACAACATAACTAAACAAAGGGAAACAACATCACATAAAAGGTGTCAATTCACACACACAGAAAACATCACAATTTATTGTTGCCCATGGAAATTCACAACATGCAGGGTTACTATAACTTATGCAATGCAAACCTTTGCATGCACTTAGATACTACACTTAGATACTACGACCTAGTTATGCTGAGACGAGGTGCCGGAAGGTGGAGGTGGAGGGGTTGGTGTAGTCAATGTTGTTGTGTGTGCTCTTCTGGCCCGAGTTGCATCTCTGGCTAGCTCGGTGACGAGGACATACTCGGTGATCATGTAGAGGGACATGGGTGCAACAGTTGCATCACTATCCAGGTGAGCGGGAGGGAACCGTATTCGCCTCTGTGTTGGTGATAGAGTAGGATAGTAGTGGAAAGCATGGTGCTCTTGCATCTCTGCTTCTTGGTGCCAAAGGCCTATGATCGCTAATAGAGTTGTGACCTAGATGGCTAGATCCTGGGTAGATGCATATATACCACTGGACATATATAGGTGAATCTGCAGATGGGTAGGTTGGCTGCTAGGAAGACATTGGCATGATATTCCGCAAGTGGTGTCCGGAAAACTTGATACCTTGGCACCTCTCCACTATGATAGAGACGGTTCCAGACACCAAAGAGCAGGTATGCGAAGCTAAGGGGTGCAGGATCCGGGTTGTGGCGGATCAGAATGGATTCCATCTACACTTAAATGACCAAACTGTTAGCTCAAAACAAATAATCATCCATGCTATGCAACAAGAAAAGGGGCAAACAAGCTAGACTATAGACCGCCACTAGACTCTAACTCCCGTGCTAACTAGCATGTCCTACCATCATCTCAGCTTTGGTACCAAGTGTTAGTGGCACCCCGGCAACCAGTCACCATGTGTTCTAGACCAGAGATCCATGTCTTCTCGAAACTGAGTACAACTTGGCATAGAATGGAACCATGATATATTACAAATCCTCAGGGTACAAGGTTCAGATATTAAAATACTCTTGCGAAGCAAGCTCCGCTAGATAATTTTCAATAAAGCTATGTGTTAACAACAAGCTTTGATTAAGGACAGTCGCCTGAAAGGACATATCACATCTAGCTTTCCTCCTCCATGAGCAACTCCTCTCAGAACGAGGGTCTTCTCGCCTCCCGCCGATGCTGCTACTGATCCGCCTTGTCTCCGGTGGCCTTAGGGCCATGAAGGCATGGTGGATCTCGGTCCTTGCCAGTGGGAGGGCTCCTACTCCATTTTAGGTCTTTTTAGGGTTAATTAGGGTTTGTGTCTTGCTCAGTAAGACGAGACAAGGACGACTCCCTGTAGTTGGAACAATGTCCTCCTCACCTAGTCCCCCTTCTGACGGTGCATACAACATCGTCGGAAGGCGTGTGGAGGTATGTCTTCGGCGGATCTCGTGGAATTCTGCCGGTCTTGGTTGGATCTTCCTGGATCTAGTCTTGGTGCGTCTATGTTCATGTGTCGATAGGTTGGAATATTCTGATCTACGCTTCTCTTCATCGATGGCGGTTGCTATTCTGGTGCGTTGATCAGGTGAGACCTTAGCACGACGACTTCTCAACTGTCTACTACAATAAGTTTCCCTCGGCTCCAGTGAAGAAGGGGCGATGACGGCGGTGCGCCTTCAGCTCGCTCCAGTGCTTGTAGTCTTTGCTAGGTGGTCGATTGACCTAGATGTAATTTTTATTATTTCTGGTGTTTTTTGTATTGTCATGACCATTGATGAATAGATTGAAAGTTATCTCGAAAAGAAAAAAACGAGCTTTGGAGCAGACATGAATAGTTTTTTTCCCGCAAAAAAAAGAATAATATTTTTTTACATGCCAGATCGGTCACAGAGTGACTACAATGGTGCTCGATTTAGTTTTTTTAGGGGTTGGTGCTCGATTTGATGTGTTTCGAGTAAGTTTTTTTTTAGAGAATCGAGTAAGGTTTTCTAGGGCATCTGTAGCTCATCTGGTTTGGCATGTCAGCCCAAACCAGGCCCATGAGACATGCTCATGTTAGCAGCCCATCCATGCGAACCACAAGACAGCAAGGCCCGCCCGCTCCCGCGAAAACGGCCTAAAACCCTAGCAAACCCGCGTTCGCGGCCGTCCGTTCTCCGCTCGCCGCCGCGCCGCAATATCGTCGGGAACATGAGCGGCGCGACGGGCACCGCCGACTTCTTCTACCGGGAGGCGCTGCGCCTCGGCTACGTCGCCCGCTCTGCCTTCAAGGTCAGCACCGCCTCGCTCCTCTGGCCCCGCTCTCCCTCCCCGCCCTCCGCCTTGGACCAATCTCTCACGCGTCGCGCTTCTATTCCCCGCCGCTGCAGCTGATCCAGATACAGAAGCAGCACAAGCTCATCGCCCCGGGCGCCGCCGTGCTCGACCTCGGGTGCGCCCCCGGCGCGTGGCTCCAGGTGGCCTGCCAGAACCTTGGCCCGCTCGAGAAGGGCGGCCTGGTCGTCGGCGTCGATGTCAAGGTCCGCCAATCTGCTGATGCTGTGATTGATGGGCGGAGTGTCGGGTCTGATTTTGGTTCTCGGTTGTTGCAGAGCAGAAGGTGAAGGTCCCCTCAGCGCACTGCGACTCGCGGGTCAGGACGGTCTGCACCGATGTGATGGCTTTGATGAAGCAGCAAGCCAGGGCGATGTCGCCGCAGGTTCGATAATAGCCTGTTTTTTTTTTAATCTACTCGATGAAATGGAATTTGGCTGGATGTGTATTTTGCGTAGATTAATGGAATTACGTACTGATCAAATTTGTGTTATTCTGAGTTCGAAATGTGGCTTGATTGGTCCAAATTCATGACATCTTTGCACTATAAATCCATATGTTGGGACTATTTTCACAGCAGAAATATAGTCCCGAAGAGTTCTCCCAAAAGGGTGTCGGGGTTTATTGGCTGACAGCCTGACAGTGCTTGTTAGAAAAGAACTGTTAGGTAAACCAAATTTAATGCCATGAGTTGTTAAAATATAACCAAATAATTGTAGTTTATCCATCAGCCATCATATATGGTACATAACAGATGGCAAAGCACATAGCTACAAGGTCGAACAATATTTATCAGAGAATGAAGCATCAGTTGGAGATATGAGAATGTAGCTGCATATGATGCTGCCTATTATGAAGGACCAACATGTATTAATTAAACGGCAGTTTCTAGCCTTCTGTCAAAATCACAATATTTAGTTGATTACTAGAACTTTTGAGACTGGCCTGTTTTGTTTGTCATCACATATTTGGCCCAACTATCTGTCGTGTCCACCCCTTAAAACTATGAAGCTTCAGTAATCTCAACATTTAAACCGTCAGTGCCTGATTTCATGGTGGATGATTAGAAATACCAGATCAAGGACTGTCAGCTATATTTGTGCTGTTGATCTTGATAGTGGTTGCTCTGTTCATTTGTTGATTAATTGATGTTACTCTGTTGTACAGGAACGGGGATTTTCTGTGATATTATCCGACATGTGTCCGGTAGTTTCAGGGATCACAACCAGAGACGAAGCTATATCTTGTGAGCTGGGCATGCGTGCGCTCTCGTTGGCAGTTGGTAAGATAAAGGTCAAAGAATCGGCCGACTATCGTGAGACTATGGAGAGGTTTCAGAGCTCCACAGGCCCAGATCCTGATGAGGACGGTGTTCTTAGACGTGGAGGCAGCCTAGTAATCAAGTTTCTTGAGAACGAGGATATACCAGGTAGATCTTACAAGTAGATTTTGCTTTATTTTTTCTGCAGTTGATATCATAGCAACATGAATGATTGTCTGTTGCCCTGCTGCAGGGTTTAACAAATTTTGCAAAGAGAAGTTTAAGAAAGTATCTCTCCTGAGGCCTAAGGCGACGAGGTCTAGTTCGAGGGAGATCTACATGATCTGCGAAGGGTTGCGGTAGAAGATTGGCCACCACTCACCTCCCATGAGATCTTGCAAGCTTGTGCTGAGCAGAGTGGCTGGACCAAGAACTCTACAAATTTGCCGGTGAGCTGTAGGCGTGTAGGCCTGAGATGATGCTAACTTCATCGGCAATTCATGATTACTGAGTTGAGGAAACTCCGATGGTATCTCTCCTGGAGGTGATTTGGTTTGGTGCCTTTGTTAAAGAACAGCCGTATTGGCTTTGCGTTCGTGCTTTTAGAAGAAAAAAGGTTGTACCTGTCTTGATAACCGTGTTGATTCGTCTCTAACCTGTGTGCTGTATCATCTGTCTTCCAAGGCATCGTGTTTTAATATCATTTCTTAGCGAATTTGCTACAGTACATATTTAGATAAAACATTCTGGTGAGAAACAGAGAAACAGAACGATTGCTCTGAAATTTCTGTTGAGCGCGTGTGGAAATCGTGCTTAGAATGACGGTGCCCCCTTCTGGTTGCTTGGAGGCTATTTTTTTAAAACAGTACAAAGAAGTCGATCACATACACGAGCATACACTCACCCCTATGAATATATGCATGAGCATCCTACCCCTATGGGTGCTTCCAAGAGATCGAGCCGGCATAGCATTTTGAGATAATAAAATAGAATTAAACTGGATAATCCAGCGATTTTCCCTAATTTTGAAATTGTTTTCACTTGCAATGACAATTTACCGGGAGACAACACGTGTAATTAGGGATCCTATTGGGTAAACATCCGCGTGTCCCGTTTTTTCTGCCGCATTTACCGGGACGTTTCACAAACTGGGGCGACCGCCCTCTCCCCACCGTGTTCTGCCTTTTCTTCCTCTAGAAAGACGCCTGAAACTGAAAGCCAGCGGTCAGTCGGTCCAAGAACCAACCCTAGAGCCGGTGGTGGGCAAATTTCCAGCCCTGTCGTGTTCCCCTTTTGTTAGTTCTTTTTATTGACCAGCGAACAAATTGATTAACAAACTGCCGTTCTGTTAGTTCTTTCTTATTTCTATCAATCAACTAGCCTTTAACTGTCAAAAAAAAGTTATACTGATTAACTTTTGGTAGCATATCTGTAACCATTCATTTCATAATCCAGCGTACCATCATCAGGTTGCCTCTGATGGAGGGCCCCCTCTGACACACGTTCGATTTCAAGTTCACTGTTTGAATTGGGAGAATATGGGAAACTGGAGCGCTGATCTACTATGCTGTATGGTCTGAACTTCATCATGCTACTAGACATCAGGTTGTTGGTTATATCATTATTCTAAATTTCTAAATGAACTTCGCTTTCTTCTACAGATAACACAAAACTTTCGCATTGATGAGAATGATTCTTAACATGGACTGCTAGGGATCAGGACAAATTTTGATACCGAGCCACATTACAAGCATTCAAACCACTTTTTTTTTGAAAGGAACACAAAAGCATTCCATTAACAAGGCAAGCTGGACTCACCAGCGACAAGGTATTTTACATCCCTAGGAAGTGGATCGAGCCATATCTGATAGCTCCTCCGCTCCATAGTTACACCATGAGCAGCTAAACAGTGTGCAGGAATATTACATGCCCTTGGACAAGTTTCTACTTTACAGGATTGGAAGGATGATTGCATCACTGCTCTAATTTCTTTAAACACTACGCCTAGACTCGAGTAGTCATACAGGTCACTTGTTATTGCTTGTTTCAATACAGCTGCATTTGTCTCCAGGATGACTCTTTGGCACCCCATTCTTGACGCCTCATTCACAGCATATACCATGGCAAGAGCTTCAGCTTGTAGTGGTTCTCCAGCATTTTCCAAGTTCCCTGCTCCTGCAACTAGTGTAATTCCCTGATCATTTTTTATGGTAAAACCCCACCCACCCAAACTAGTTGCCTGTCTAAAGGCTCCATCCGTATTGATTTTAAGAAAGTCAACAGGGGGAGGGTGCCAAACCTGGTTTATGCCCTGCAAATTTTCTCATGTCGCTTGATGTATTTTTTGTACTCCAACAAATGCAGTTGTAGTGAGTATATGACTTCATCTGCAGTCCTGATCCTTTCTCCTTGATTAGCTTTGTTCCTCTCAGACCACCATAACCACAACAGGATGCAGATCTTTAGACATTTTTCCTCTTCCATTTCCAGGATGTCCTCCATTGTCGAGATGGCATTCGGACAATTTATAAGTTGCATCCGACATTCTTCTAGTAAAGCAGTTCTCCAAACAGCCTTGGCAAATTTACACTTTAGGAAACAATGGCCTCCGTCTTCATCTAGTCGGTGGCATATTGGACATCGTGTATCCACTTCCATTCCTCTTTTTTGTAGTTTCATTCTTAGTGGAAGGCTGTTGTTGGCTAATCGCCATAGGAAGTGTAGGATTTTGTTGGGCAGGGGTAACCTCCATAGTTTCTTCCAAAAAGTGGCCCGACACTGAACATTCTGATTTGATGACGAAGCTACATCATGTGCAGAGTTCCTGGCTTGTTTGTTCAGTACTACTTGATATGCAGATTTAACTGAGAATTTACCCTTTTTGTCAAACCACTTTTTATGGTTGGTGTTTCCTCTGTCATTGATTTAACAGAGCATTCAAACCACTTTTTTATTTAGATGGTTGGTGTTTCCTCTGTCGTTGAGACTTAATATGCATGGGATTCATTTTGTGCTTGCGGCACCATACAAGGCATGTACAAAATGGGTTTCTATACATTATTCTATTTTACTAAAAAAAATTGCATGGAATTTTGTAAATAGGTTTCTACACATTTCCGCAGCCATGCGCGGGGGTATTATCTAGTTTTACATATTTCTTGGGTGAGGTAACCAAACTAATGCGATCACCATTGCCGCAACATAAGACTTTTTCAATGATTATTTTTTGTGTATCATTGGGTTCGCAACTTATGTTTTACAAGTTGTGCTAGACACATGTTTTTTTGTTGTTAGTTCTTATGTCGCAACTAAACACTTATGCCATCGTGAAGGTAAGATTATGCTTTTTAGTTCATTTTGCATTTTGGATGGCAACTTGTGTTTTAAACTAGTTTGCTCATCCATTTGTTTTTGTTACCATTCCGAGTTGGTAACTCAACTTTTCTCATACAAAGTGGCAACCCAATAATTTGATATTATTAATTATTGTGTGCAAATTAGGGTTGGAACTCCCTCAAGAAATGGATGGCAACTTTAGGTTCTTGTTTGATGGATTCTATGTGTTAACAACATGGTTAATAATTTTGAAATACATGTGCAGTAGTGTTTAATAAGAGGAACATTTTTTGTAGACTGGGACATCAGAGAAGTGTGAAGGTTGGAAAATTTTAAAATATAAATCATGGCAAAATATTTCACACCCACACCATCATCTAGGATATACAAATGTCATTGGCTTTAACTTGTTTTGGAAATTTTCTTAAGCACTTAGTGGCAAAAATGTTATATCCGTGGTGGTAAACTTATTTTCCTCTTTCTTATATTCAAGTATTGTGTGTGTCTCAATCATTGAATACACAATCCAATCTCTAGCATGAGAGCGAAGCATGGCAATTTCAAAACTACTAATGAACTAGTGATCATACAAGTCTAACTACCTTTCACCTTTTTTGTCGACTTGTTCAAGTATTTTGTGGCAACTTTAGGGCCTTAGTGGTTTCAAATGTATATGTATATTTCTAAATGCACTTCCATGACAACTTTTATAGCAATCAATTAGTTCCTTTAAAAAGTCGTTTTTGGCATTTCCATGCACATTATTTGGTTACGACATCTCGGTGGTAAATGTGCGTAATTGTAGTGACAATTTTTACGTAGAAATAGAATGATCAAATACTAGCTCATGATTTTTGCATGATTGACAGCGACAATTCTTTGGGTACAAATATCGTAATTAAGCATTACATAGTAATTTTTTGCATGATTTGTAGTGGCAACTTAATAACAAAATAGAGTGACCAAGCACTAGATTTTTAGGTAAAATTGCTTGATTGTTAGTGCAATATAGGCACAAATAGCATGATCATTTATTGCATACCAAATATAACTATCATACAAAACAATGGCAACATCCCCACATTCGTGTGTTAGCTTCACATGTGGAACTCGTGGACATATGATAATTTAACTTTTCTAGGATCATCAACTTCTATGTGGTAGCTTTTACATATGAAATCCCTCGAGACATGGAATTCATTGGTAGATGGTAGTTTTATTGTGTAGATTGGCAAGTTATATTGATTAGCTATACACATCGACCTCCTTTGATATTTTGCATTTATTTTATCAAGATCCATGGCAACTTCTTTGTATTAGCCATATACATCGAATTTGTTGATACATGCACGGTAGCTTTCTTTATATATAGATTTGAAATATTTGTGCATTGGATATACACATGGCGGTTTATTTTCACTTTTAGCAGCATGACTATTCATGTGTGGTCCCTTGATATAAATTCTATGGCAATGGATATAAATCTTTTCGTAAATATTTATCATGCATACAAGGATTGTACGAACCGGTAAAGAAAGATGTTACATCTTTTTGGTTATAAATTAAAGTTTTGATTTAGTAACGTTTTAAAAAAGGTAGTGGCCCACTCCTGGCCTTTCCTTATAAGAGGGATAGTGGAGGCACATTGAATCAGTTGGACTAGACACAACATATTTTTTATGGCCTGTCAGATTTAAATTTACCTCTTTGTACACTGAAAGTTGGGTATCATGACTTCCATGCATAGATCAAAGCTGATGTGAACATGGAGCACGAGCAAGAAATTTAGAATGGTGATCCCAATAGACTATATGTAATCATTTGGAGATTTTTTACCACAAAAGCGAATTAGTTCTTTGCCTTTATTTCAAGATCCTATCATAGAACATGTTGCTCAAAATAGTGTTCACACATTTATAGAAATTTTCATATCATTTAAATGTGGGTACCATTCAGGAAAAATGTTCACATGTCTGAAAATTTGTTCATTAATCTTTCAAAAATGGCGAAGAAATGTAAATATTTGCTCATAATATTTTAAAAATGTTCAAGATATATAAGAAGTGTTCTCAAACAATTAAAAATTGTCTTGAACAAATAAACAATTTGTCATGCAATTTCTAAAAAGTTCTTAATATATAAAAATATTGTGCCCTTGAAAAAAATCTTCATAACACTTTTGAGATGGTAGTGTCAATTTCGTCTGCAGTAGTGGCAGTGTCTAGGACGATGATCTATTGGTATTTTTTGCAACCTAAACTTGGAATCTATCCTCGAGATCATGGCAATATTATGGTGTGATGAACCAATTTCCATCTGATTTAGGAAACCAATATATGTAAGTAAAACTTTGTCTAGGAGGACCTAGGGGTGGAGCTCAACCAATGTGATAGTGCCAATTCATTTATTTTTTTCTTGTGGTTAACAATGTGTCATTAGGATGCAAATTGTGATTTACATAGTTCTTGGGTGAGGTAACCAAACTAACGCGATAAACATTGCAACAACAAAAGACTTTTTCAAAATTATTTTCTAGGTATCATTGGGCTGGCAACTTGTGTTTTACATAGTTGTGCTAGGCACATGTTTTTGTGTTGTTAGTTCTTATGTCACAACTGAATAGTTCTCACATTGTGAAGTTAAGAATTTGATTAGTTCATTTTGTGTGTCGGATGGCAGCTTCTGTTTTAAACTAATCTGCTCATCCTTTCTTTGCTATCATTTCGCGTTGTAACTCAAATTTTGTCATAACAAAGTGAAGATCCAATAATTTAACATGATTACTTATTGTGTATGAATTAGGGTTTGGAACTCCCTCGAGTAATGGATGGCAACTTTATGGTGTCATTTGAGGGAATCTATGTGTTAACAAAATGGTTAATATTTTTTCCAATACATGTTAGTGTTTAATAAGCAGGAACATGTTTTGTAGACTGGGACATTAGATAAGTGTGGAGTTTGGTTTTAAAATATAAATCACGGCAATTTTTCACACCCACACCGTCATCTAGGCAATACAAATGTAACTAGCTTTAACTAGTTTTGGCAATACCTCTTAAGCACTTAGCGGCAAATATGTTATAGCCATTCCGAGATATATTGTCATGCAACTTCCACCATTTCGTTTATTATGACACACATCATAATTGTCATATTGTTTTGCATGATCATATAGCTGACATAGTATTTGTGTCCCAGACACCGTTCATCATTTTTTTATACATGTTACGCTAGATCATTGCACATCTTGATACATTGCTAGAGGCTTTCATATAGAGTCAGATTTTGTTCTAGTATCGATTTGTAATTTTGAGTTGTAAGTAAATAGAAGTGTGATGATCATCATTATTTATTATTAGAGCATTGTCCCAGTGAGCAAATAAAAAAGAGGCCAAAAAGATCCCCCCAAAAAAGAAAAAGAGAGAAAGAGAGAATGAGCAATATTACTATCTTTTTCCACACTTATGCTTCAAAGTAGCACCATGTTTTTCATATAAAGAGTCTCCTATGTAGTCACTTTCATACATGAGTGGGAATTTTTCATTATAGAACTTGGCTTGTATATTTCAATGATGGGCTTCCTCAAATGCCCGAGATCTTCTAAAGCAAGCAAGTTGGATGCACACCCACTTAGTTTTTAGTTTGAGCTTTCATACACTTATAGCTCTTAGTGCATCTGTTACATGGCAATCCCTACTCCTTGCATTGACAACAATTGATGGTCATTTTCATGGCCTTTTGATTAGCCACGTCGATGTGATAATTTACTCCTTTTTTTCCTTCTTCATATTAATCTCTACCACCATATTCTATTCCACCCATAGTGCTATATTCATGGCTTGTGCTCATGTATTGCGTGAGGGTTGAAAGCTGAAGCATGTTAAAAAGTATGAACAAATCGCTCGGCTTGCCATCGGGGTTGTGCATGATAAATACTTTGTGTTAATAACATGGAGCATGACAAGGATACATGATATTGTAGGGATAACGTTCTTTAGCATTTTTATTTTGAAAGGCATAAATGTTTCTTCGTATGTCTGAATATTAATGTCTTTATGTGAATTATAGACTATTGCTTTGAATCATTCGGATCTAAATATTCATACCATAAAAGAAAGATTACATGATACACATGTTAGGTAGCATTCTACATCAAAACTTCTGTTTTTATCATTTACCTACTCGAGGACGAGCAGGAATTAAGCTTGGGGATGCTTGATACGTCTCCAACGTATCTATAATTTTTGATCGTTCCATGATATTTAGTATCAATCTTGGATGTTTTATATGCAATTATACATCTTTTTTGGGACTAACCAATTAACCTAGTGCCCGGTGCGAGTTGTTGTTCTTTGCTTGTTTTTGGCTCTTCAGAAAATCAATATCAAATAGACAATCGGAGAAAAAAATGGATTAATTTTTTTGGACCAGAAGGGACCCAAGAAGGTTTGGGAGAAGACCTGGGGAGTCATGAGGAAGCGACAAGCCCAGGAGGCGCGCTCTAGGGGGTGCCCTACAGGCTTGTGGGCCCCCCATGGCACCTCTTTACCTAATTTCACTTCTATAAATTCTCAAATATTTCCAATACATCAGAGAGCCACCCAAAACACTTTTTTCGCCACCGCAAGTTTATGTTCTTCCGTGATCCCATCCGAAGGCCTTTTTCGGCACCTTACCGGAGGGGGAATCGATCACGGAGGGCTTCTACATCATCCTTGCTGGTTTCTGATGATGCGTGAGTAGTTCACCACAGACCTACGGGTCTATAGCTTGTAGATAGATGACTTCTTATCTCTCTTTGACCTTCAATACAATGTTCTTCTCTATGTTCTTGGAGTTCTATTCAATGTAATCTTCTTTTGCGGTGTGTTTGTTGGGATCCAATGAATTGTGGGTTTATGATCAGCTAATTCATGAATATTAATTGAGTCTTCTCTAAATTCTTTTATGTATGATTATTATAACATTGTATTTCTCTTCGATCGATCCATTTAGTTTGGCCAACTAGATTGATTTTTCTTGCAATAGGAGAGGTGCTTTGTGATGGGTTCAATCTTGCGGTGCTCAATCCCAGTGACAGAAAGGGACATGCCACATATTAATATTGTTGACATTTAGGATAAAAAGATGGAGTTTAGTCATATTGATTGGGTTTACTTTGTCTACATCATGTCATCTTGCTCAAGGAGTTACTCTATTTTTATTAACTTAATATCCTAGATGCATGCTGGATAAGGATCGATGGGTGGAGTAATAGTAGTAGATACAGGCAGGAGTCGGTCTACTTGTCTCGGACATGATGCATATATACATGATCACTGCCTTGAATATCGTCATAACTATGCGCTTTTCTATAAATTTCCCAGCAATATTTGTTTATCCACCATACTTTATGTGCTTGAGAGAGAAGCCTCTAGTGAAAACTATGCCCCAGGGTCTTCCTTATCATATATAAAATCCAAAATACCTTGCTGTAATTTATTTACCATTATTTTATTTTGTATTTTATTTTATCTATCTACCACGGCGATATTTGATCCTTGCAAATAACCGCCGAGGGGATTGACAACCCCCTTGTTTGCATTGGGTGCAAGTATTTGCTTTTGTGTGCGCATGTGCTTCTAACAAGGTTCTGTGTGGTTCTCCTACTAGATTGATAAGCTTGGTTTTTAACTGGGGGAAATACTTATCTCTATTGTACTACTTCATTCTCTCTTCTTTAAGGAAATCCCAACGCAGCTCACAAGTAGCACCTGTCACCTTCGTCGCTGATGTAGATGTCATGAATCTCATTCCACCCATTGACGACTAGACATTCATCTTATGGTGACGTCGAGTAGGTGGTTGCCATGTCAGTCGTGTCAGAGATGATAATTCGGAAGTAAACACTATGTTGAATTTGCATTTCCTCTGGCACCATACGTCGTGGGAGTTTTCGTTTTTGCAAAGCAGAAAAGTAAACACACATGTAGATATGTATATCAAATAAGCAAACACACTCTTTATTTGATTTAAATAAAACATGAATAAGTTTACATAGAACACAATGCAATTCTTACTAGGAGTGGCTTTTTCTTAACATTGCTCTTGTTTAGCATGTGCACAAATGGCACAAAAGACCCATTCTACGGGCTAGCATTGGCATTCAGAATGTGCTCCTCGATGTTGGCCACAAATTCTACGACCATGTGTAGCTCTTGCCAAGTAAGAGTCATCCCTGCAGTGACATGCCTTCTGTCTACTGCCCTATGAGTTTCATGGGACAAGTTGAAGTAAGCTGTCCAAATTACATGTAAGTAGATTAGTCATTTACAACAAGTAAAATAAGCTTTAATACACGAAAGAAATTGTATATTTTATGAAATCTTATAGGGGGTAGCACTGGAATAGTTGGCAAACGCAACCCGATTTGAAGATCTTATTGACCAATGATGTACATGTTGATCCTCATCCCGACATCTAGCTCGTGTGCCTTGGCCAATTTTTGCCATCAACGGCAACCGAAAAAGGTTTGATCATTTTCATTTTTTATTAAAACCGAGAAATTGAAGTGCTCTTCCATTTGAAATTTGGACTCAATTACGTAGGCTGCTCTAGTACTGGAACTTGTAGCATCTCAAGGACCTCGATCGTTGCAAAGTAAGGGATGGTCTTAACAAAATAAAAGGGGGGTCAGACATTTGTTAGGATCATTTACGAAGCCAACAGATTATGAAATCATCTATTGTTTGTAGTAACATACCGTCTTTGACCCGAAGTCCTCTCCAAGCACAATGGAAAAGTGATTGGATGCCATCCATCTTTGAGCCTGTTCGACACCATGTTGCACCTGTTAACCCGGGTATCACCACACCTGGGACATACCGGATCCATTGTTGCATTCACAAAAAATTAACGTGTGCTCACATGCATATGTAAGATAATTACTAAACTCAAGTTGTGGTAAACTGTTTTAAACTCAAGTTGTGATAATTAAAATCAAGATCTACATACTAATTAATCAATCTACTACATATAACACTAATAAATAAATCTAATTAAATAGCTATAATCAATCTAAATTATGCACATGTGACACAAATTTATCAATCTAACTAATCTAATAAACCACGTACACTCGCAAAATAAACTAAATTTAACTAGGTACTCAAATGTTCTACAGTATAAGCATTCGTAGGATTGAGGGCGGCCGGATTGCACTCACCACACTTGTGGAGCAGATCAAGAGGAAGAGGAGGCCGGGTTGAACTCACCACTAGTTAGGCGTGTGCATGTCAGCTGGCAGCATGAATGCCTCCGGTGGTCGTGGATTTCACAATGAGAATGGCGGGTGTGGTGGAGAGAGAGGGTGCAAAGAGATGGGAAGAGGAAGCCGAGAGAGTGAGTGGGAAGTTAATAAAACCCGCGAAGAACGGTTTGTATGCATAAAAGATAGCAACATTTGCGTGATCAAAACACTGCTAACTTAGACCCAGGCATGCCGGTTTGTATACCAAACACCAGCCACGTGTGCAATCCGCACACGCGGCTAAGGCAGTAGATGACTGACAACGTTTTGTACGATAGGGCATGGTGCTAAAGTTTTGACGTTCGAATTTAAAAAAAATGCATTCTAAAGTTCTTAAAACTTGGTGTACTGTCATTATATGAGCACTTGAATTAGTGGTTAAAATTAAAAAGTGTTAAACCAAAGTGTAGTATAGATTCCTTCCAAACTGAAGGTAGGTATCACCATGGGTAATCCGAAGAGTGCTGGAAAGTGTGCCTGCGTTATGGTAGTGTTGTCGTATATTTCACTTCAAAAGTTTGCTGGTACATCATATGCACCATTTTAGTTAAATGTACACTTATGGATTTATTGAATATTATTTTAAATTTTTAAGGGGTTTGAATATAGAAAATATATTTGTAGTGTCCGCTTGCAAACGCTGCTAGAGTGCGCAACAAGGGCGTTTGATCATAGAGAAAACGCTGCCGGTGGTATTCATGCATTTTTTATATTTTAACCACAACTATCGGTGTTTTAAAAAAATGATAAAACAAATTTCATATATTTCACTTCAATAAAATATGAGATTTTTTTTGTGTTTTTAAGAAAATGTAAGCGAGGTCTCAAAATGATATTTCCCATGTTTAATGTATATGTTTAACAAAAAAGCATTTTTGGTTGCAAACGTTGGCAGCGTTCAGAATTAGATAAATGCTACAAGATAAATCAAGTTAGCAGCGTTCAGCCTACCAAAACGCTGCTAGATTTTAAGACTCATATGCCCGTCGGTACACCGGGTGTCAGACATCACATTAGTAGCGCCCTGGTCAGACGTACACGCTGCTACTTGAGGTGACACTGGATGCGTCCTAGTATCTCCCACGCTCCCAGTTATTTATGGCAAACCGTTGACCTTCATGTACGCATCTCGCAACGTTTCAATTCTCTGCACACCGCTAATTATGATACTTCTGCAGCGGTCCTGTTTTTCCTGGACGATGCTCGTAGTTAGGCAAGTTAACAACAATGCCCATATATAGGTGGACGTTGGTAGTAGTAAAATCTTATAAAGGGTTTCCCTACAAGGAGATGGGATCGAGGAGGAGGGTTGGGCACGGAGTGCAATAGTGGATGCAAATTGGAATGGGAAAACAAAGCAGGACTTCCAAGATTCAAAATACTCTCTATGGACTCCACATCCCATTCGGCCCCCACGTTTAAGTCGCACAATGTTTGTATTGTCATTATGCATTGGATAGCCCAGATTCAAAATACTCTCTATGGACTCCACAATCACGTACACGCATTTTTTGGTGCTTAGGGGGAAAATGACTTTGTAACAAGACATTAGATTGGATAAATAAATCTTGTTCAGTGGCTTTGGTGGTAAGTTTCTAGAATGGCATACGACCGAAACTAATATTAATTTAGATGAAGACAAAGGCATAGATTGAGGTTTTAATCGGTCAAGTAAAACAAGAAAAAGAAAAAGATGGTGTCTCCCTTTCGTAAACCGTTTCAGTAGAATGATAGTCATGCAGATACGTGGCTGAGTACAAGGGGAGATGGCGTCATGTCACAAAAAATCAATTAATTCTAAATGAGATTAGTGCAACTAGCTTGTGGCATCATTTACTACAAAACCCTCCAACTTTTTTAGAGGCACAACGTGGGCCGATATCTATCTGTTCATTCCCATGCCAATTCCCATTTTGTCTCAAATTTTAGGCTTCCCTTTGCTCTCGCACGCGCTCTGTTGCTCCTTTGATTTGATATTCTCATTTAAGCATTTTATAGGCTTAGATTGAAACCTTCATGGAGAACCCTTTAGAGAACATGAAACACAAGTGTCTTAGTATCTTTGCTGTCATCAAAGCTTAGATGGAATATATGTCTTATGCGCCCTATTGGTCGCTTGAACATAATTTTTTTTGACGTATGTAATGGAGGGAACTTATTTTGGATTAAACAACACCTAATGGTTGCTTGTTGTCTGTAGTGAACTTTTATTATTGATTTGTTAATATGGTTGTTACAATATGCTATTTTACTTGTGCTGGAAGTTGTCTCGTACACATGCGGAATTTTGTGATATGAAAAAGAGGGATGGTATAATGGGCACGTCTATGTCGCTTCTAGCGGTACCAGTGAATGTCTCGCCCATAGCACATTCCTAAATGGGCCAGGCCCTGTTGAGAACAATCACTTCTTAGCTTCTAAGTTACTTCTGATTTTGTCAGGTTTTTGCTTTTATGTTTTATTGAAAGAAATTATCTCTATATTTATATATATTGATAAAATTTTGTAAAAATACTTTTGTTTTATTATTTTTTAAACAAGGTTCTCCACGATTAAAACAATGTTCACACCACTAAAATGTGTTCCACACATTTTACTAAAATTTCCAGGATGCTTAAAAAATCATTAACACATTTATAGAAATGTTCATATCATTTAAAAATGTTAGTAAAAGTCAACAAATATGCTTACACGTCTACAAAATTGTTCAATAATCTTTTAAAAATGGTCAAGAAAAGTAAATATCTGCTCCTAATATTTAAAAATATTCAAGACAGATAAGAAGTGTTGGAAATATTTTAAAAAGTTCACAAGATATACACAATTAATCGTGCAGTTCACTAAGAAAGTTCTTAACATATAAAAAATATTTGCGCCTTTCCAAAAAATGTCCGTAACACTTTTGAGATAGTAGGGTGAATTTTTGTCTGCACTGGTGGTAGTATCTAGGACGATGATCTATTGATCTTTTTTTAGTAACCTAGACTAGCAATCTATCTTCGAGATCATGGTACTATTATGGTATACACTTGTGCCGCCATGAAATAATTGTGTGATGAACCAAGTTCCATCCGATTTTGGACACCAATGTATGTAAACTAAACGTTAGCTAGGAGAAACTAGGGGTGGAGCTCAACTAATGCCATACTGGCAATTCAATAAAAAAATCCCATGGTTAACAATATGTCCTTAGGATGGCAATTTGTTTTATATAGTTCGTGGGTGAGTTAACCAAACTAATGCAGTAAACATTGCAGCAACTCTAGAGTTTTTTAATGATTATATTTTGCGTATCATTAGGCTGGCAACTTATGTTTTACATACTTGTGCTAGACATATGTTTTACTTGTTTTTAGCTCTTATGTCGTAACTGAACACTTATGCCATCATGAAGGTAAGATTATGATTTTTAGTTCATTTTGCGTTTCGGGTGACTTGTATTTTAATCCAACTCTGCTCATCAATTTGTTTTTCCTATCCCTCTCCCCTTTTACACGCTTCACCGAGACTCACCGGACATTTTGTACATGGGTACGTGGAACCATTTAAAATTATTTAGTAAACATGAATTAAATGTTCTCAACATGAGTTGGAAGATTGTGTGTGGTCTTATTATATTAAACCGAGGCCTAATGTTTAATTTTGTCTGATTCGGAATCCGTTTGCTACCCGCATGTTTGAATATGTGAGGCGATAGTGCCCGGATAAATATTAAAAGTTTTTTGAAATAAAATGTCATGTAACTTACTCACCCTCTTCTGTATGTGTAGCCATCTACACAACGCAACTAGCCCACCAAAATCCTAGCCCAAACAGCCCCATGGACCCTGCCTATAAATAGCAGCCCCTTCCCTACCAAAAATGGACTACATCCCAAGCCCACCTCTTTTTCCATGACCCTCATAACCCTAGCCGTTGGCATCTCCCCAACCAGCTAGCTCCCTCTCTCCTTGATCTGGCGGCTCTAGATTGAAACTGATGGTCCCTGGCCGCCCAATTCATCTCCTGCAGTCCAAGGCCAGCCCTAGCCAACTGTCTGACCCTCCTAAGGGCCATCTACACATGTGTGCCTCGCGGGAGCGCTCATACGCCTCTCCACCCGATTGAGCGTGAGCTCATGTGACTCCCGTACCTTTCGCCTCTATGTCGCAAGTCACTGCCGATATAAGTGGGTTCAACCACAATATATGAAATGTGTACGTGAGCTAATTTTGGTATTTAAATTCAAGCAAATTTTGTCCGATTTTTTGGATAGGTAATTTGTATATCATTGTTGTGATCATTTACAAGGTGTTTCATCCCAGAGATGCTAGTGAATATCGGGAGGGTCAGGGGCTAGCAGGCCAATCTAGATGGTGAAAGGGAGTGGGTGGGGCAAGTTCTTTTCTCGCGTGAAGGACATGGTGGATAGTAGGTTGAAGGAGGAGTAGGTTTAATAAAGGGAGATGATGAAGACTTTGTTTGCAAAGAAAGAAGGTTCGGAGGAGCTTCGTCAGTGGGAAGTTCTCTTTCGTTCAAGTTAGAGTCCCATGGGCTGATATAAACAACTAACAGCGCAAACTCATCATCAGATGGGAGGTGTCTTCTATATCATATTTATGATGTTGTCATTTCAATGCGCGCATGCTCTCTCTAAGCCATGTGTTTCCTTCTGATCTTCTATGCCACAAACCTTCTGTCAAGAGCGAGTGAGCATGCGTGGCCATGCATGCATGGACATTTTTGCAGCCACACATGGCATTCTCGTCAACTTCGCTACCCTTTAGGGTTGAGAGCGAGCACACACACATTGCCTTGCAAGGGCCTTTGCCCATTTTGCATCAGCTCAGTTCCTTCCTCTCCAATGAGCGAGTGCTGGAGAACCCAAGAATCAAATAAAAAGGAGCTCGCATCGACGAGGATGGTCGGGCGTGAAGTATAATAGTGGAGGCAAAATGGAATGGAAAAACGTCGGCGGTGTTATACCAAGATTCAGAATGCTCTCTATGGATGTGACATCCGCTTCTACCCCTACCTTTAAGTCGCATAATGCTTGTGTGGTCCTTGCACATTGGATGGCCCACATTCTACCACTCAAGAATGACAGATCACGTACATACGTTTTATGGTGCTTCGAGGGATAATATTTTGTTCCGGGACATTATATTGGGTAAATAAAAAATTCAGTGGCTCTGGTGGTAAATTTTTAGAATAGCATACAACCAACACTAGTATTAATGTAGGTGAAGATAAAGGTATAGATTGCGAAATTGCGTAGAAGCACTCGGCGACTACGCCCACTGAAATCTTCTCCATCAATTTTCATCGGGATCCGCAGTCACTATATTAGCTGATTTGTATTCACAGTTTCTTCGTCGCGTATTCACCGTGCACTTATGAGTATATCCTACTACAGTCCACGTGTTTTCTGTCCTTAATGGTGAACTTTGTGTCCAAATATGGTTGGTCGTACCTCAACCACCATCTTCGCAACTACCCAGCAGTCTTCAATGCACAGGCACCTCCCAAAGGCTCTCGCCTCTTCACACGCAACAGTCATCTTCCTGCTTCACGCTCATATTAAAGGCCATCTTCCTCACAGATCCCATATCCATTCGTTAAATTCACTTCATGGATCATCTCAAACTTAAATGGTTCTCATAGCCATGTCCTTTGTCCGAGCTTGCCGGGTCCTCCACAGCCACTGCCGGCGACACTATGTTGGCCCTGGCCACCGACATCAACTCATGCGTTCTAGCGGCCAGCCACAACCTGTGAGAAGAAACCCAGGAGGAAAACTATGTCATCCATGACGAGCAAATCAAGGTAGGCCTCATCTGTATTTGCCACATTCCGCGCACCGCGTCTACCTTGGGCGCCGACTGCATGTTCTGCGTGACCACGACCAGTGACAGTGTCACCGCCGGCATAGCTTCCTAGCACGACATGAGCTGGCCGCATGTACGTCATTCCGTCCCGTCCTCCCGTCATCATGAAGCTTGGTATATATGACCGTCGTTCCGTCCTGGTCGTCCCGTCATCATCAAGCTTGCCATGACCGTCGTTCGCGTCCTAGTCATCCCCGTCGCCGTCAAGCTCGGCATGGTCGTGCTTCTCCTCAGAACAGTGTAGCTGGCCTCAGCCGTCCATGAAAGCCAATAAATGACCTGCTGTACCACGGTGTAATGAAAGTACAACATTTTCTCCTAATTTATTGCGGCGGACATGTAACGCACTGTGCAGCTCTACACTGGAGCGGTGTATTAAACAACGTCAATTCATTTTGTCCAAATGCGCACAGATCCCTAGACAGCAGGACAGTGGCTCAGATTCCAGTGAGGGTCAGTCGCCGTGTGCTCCTAGTCCGCGTCCTATAGATTGAGATTTTAATCAATCCCAAGTGAAACAAGAAAAAGAAAAAGAAAAACATGGTGTCGCCCTTCTTTAACCCCTTTCAATAGGTAGATAGACATACACATACATGACTGAGTATAAGGGAAGACGATGTAATGTCACACGGAATCAATGATTTCTAAATGATATTAGGGCAATTGGTTCGTGCCATCATTTACTACAAGACCCTCCTACTTTTTTAGAGACACAACGTGAGCCGACGTTTATCTCTTCATTCCCATTCCCACTCGCATTTTTTGTCATAGATTTTAGGCTTCTCCCCATTGCTCTAGCAAACTTATGGCGCTCTTCCATGGACATCACACTCCCTTGGGTTAATATTTTATATGTCAATTAATGATATATTCTTGTTTAATCATCTTATAGGCTCATATTGATGCATTCATGGAGAACCCTTTAGAGAAAGTGAAACACAACTGTTCTAGTATGGATGTTGTCATGAAAGCTTAGATTGAATATATGTCTTATGTGCCCTATTGGTCGCTTGAACCTAATTTTTATTTTTAGTTATGTAATGAAGGAAACTTATTTTGGATTAAAACTACACATAATGTTTGCTTGTAGTCGGTAGCGAACTTGTATTATTGATTTGTAAATATGGTTGATTTAATCTTCTACTTGTGCTAGAAGTTGGCACATCTTGGAATTAAAAAAATACATATTTGAAATTTTATGATTTAAAAAATAGGAATGGTATAATGGGCGCATCTATGTATCACTTCTAGCGGTACCTGCGGATGTCTCGCCCATAGCTAATACCTAAATGAGCCAAGCCGAGTTAGAGAGAGCAATCATAGCTTCTAACTTATGATTTTCTCGGGTTTTGTCATTTATTTTTGTTTTATTAATTTGTAAAGAAGGTTCTTCATAATGTTCACCCACTAAAAACTTTTCCACACATTTTAATGAAATGTTCATGATGCTTAAAAAATTATTGACACATTTACAGAAATGTTCGTATCATCAAAAAATGTTGGTACCATTCAATAAAAACGTTAAAATGTCTAAAAAATTGCTCATCGGTCTTTTGAACATGGTCAGGAAATGTAAATATTTGCTCCCAATGTTTTGAAAATATTCAAGACATATAAGAAGTGTTCGGAACCATTTAAAAAAAGCTCGTAAGATATACATAATTTCTAGTATAATTTTGAAAGAAAGTACTTAACATATAAAAATATTTTGCACTTTAATAAATGTTCTTACCACTTTTGAGATGGTAGGGTCAATTTTTGTCTGCACTGGTGGCAGTTCCACGACGATGATCTATTGGTATTTACTTACAACCTAGACTAACAATCTATCTTCAAAATCCTGGTTATATTATAGTACATACTTGTTCCGCCATGAAACAATTTGTGATAATCCAAGTTCCATATGATTTTGGAAACCAATGTATGTAAACAAAACGTTGTCTAGGAGGAACTGCCAGTGGAGCTCAACCAATTCCATGTTGGCAATTCATTAACCTTTTACCATGGTTAACATTTTGTTAGTAAGATGGCAGTTGTCTTTTACATAATTCTTGGGTGAGGTCACCAAACTAATGCGATAAACATTGCCGGAACATAAGACTTTTCAATGATTATTTCTATGTATCATTGGGCCTGCAACTTGTGTTTTACATGGTTGTGCTAGACACATGTTTTACTTGTTGTTATCTTATGTCTCAACTGAATGCTTATGACATCATGAAGGTGAGATTGTGATTTTTAGTTCATTTTGCGTTCGGATGGTAGCGTGTGTTTTAATCCAACTCTGCTCATCCATTTGTTTTGGCTACCCCTCTCCCCTTTTGCTTATTTCGCAGAGACTCATCGGACACTTTGCACATGGGTGTGTGGCACCATTTAAAACTATTTTGTAAACATGCATTAAATGTTCTCAATATGAGTTGGAAGTTTGTGTGTGGCCTTATTATATTATATCAAGGTCGCATGTCAAATTTTGTGCGATTCAGAGTCCATTTGCTACCCAAACGTTCGAATATGGGAGGCGATAGTAGTCGGAGAAATACTAAACGGTTTTGCTAAATAAAATGTCACGCGACCTAATTTCCCCTCTTCTCTAAGACTAGCCATCTACGAAACCCAACTAGACCACCAAAGTCCTAGCCCCAACAGCTTCGTTAACCCTCCTATAAGTAGTAGCCCCTCCCCTACCAAAAATGGAGTAAACAATAAGCCCTCCTCTTTTTACATGACCGTTCTAACCCAAGTCGCCACTTGAAAACTCCCCAACCAGCCATCCACCTCTCCCCTCAATATGGCGGTTCCAGATCAACATCTGGTCCCTAGCCACCTAGTTCGCCCTACAGCTGAACCCACTGCAGCCCACCGGCCGGCCCTCCCAAAGACTATCTGTGCCTGCATGCCTCGCGAGACTTTTTTGCATGTTTCTTCACCTGATCGAGTTGGATCTCACGTTGTTTCCATCCCTTCCTCTGCCATGTCGCACGTCATTGCCAACAAACAACCAACACCGAGCACCGCTACCCCTCCAAGTCAATCCTCCTCCTCCTCCTCTCTCGGTTTGCCTCCTATCCCTCTCATGCTAGTCCCTTCAAGCCTCATCGTTCTACAATTCTTGCCCTTTTTATGGAGAGCATGTCAATTATCCCTCCTTTAGCTCCATAGATGTCTATATATATGTGGGTTCAACTACAGTATATGAAATGTGTACATGAGCTGATTTTGGTATTTAGATTCTAGCAATTTTTGTGTGATTTTTTTGGACAGATAAGTTGTATGTCATTTTCAGGATCATTTACGAGGCGATTCACCCCATAGATGGTAGTGAATATCAGGGAGGGTTGGAGGCCAGCAGGCCAATCTAGATGGTGAAAGGGAGGGGTGGGGGAACTTCTTTTCTTGAGACAAGGACATGAGGGAGAAGAAGGGCGAAGGAGGAGCAGGTTTAACAGAGGGAGATGACGTTGGCTTTACTTGCAAAGAAAGAAGGTTCAAAGGAGGTTCAACAGTGGGAAGTTATCTTTATTTTAAGTTAGAGTCCCATGGGATGACACGAACGACTCACGGCTTGCACTCATCGTCCCATGGAGGATGCCTTCTGTATCATATGTACGATGTTTTTATGTCAACGCATGGAGTGTCTCTCTCAGCCACGTGTTTCCTTCTCGATCTTCTATGTCACATACCTTGTATTGAATGCGAGTATGCACACACCTTCATGGATGGACACTCTTGTAGCCATGCATGGAATTCCCTTTCCCTTTTCTACCCAATAGGGTTGAGAGCATGCACACACACACACATTGCATTGCATGGGCATTCACCCATTTTTGCGTCCACCCGAATCCTTCCTCTTCAATAGTGATAGACAATAACTAGAAACAAAAAACAAGGAGTTGGCATCGATGAGGAGGGTTGGGCACGAAGTGTAATAATGGAGGAAACAATGGAATGGGAAAACAAAGGCAGGGCTCCCAAGATTCAAAATACTCTCTATGGATGCCATATCCCCTTCTGCCCCCATCTTTAAGTCACAATTTTTTTGTGTTGTCGCTCACATTGGATGGCCACATGTTATCACTCAAGAATGACAGATCACGTATGCACGATTTTTGTTGTTTCGAGGGAAAAAGATTTTGTTCCATTATATTATGTCAGGTGAATAACATTTGTTCAGTGCCTCCAGAGGTAAATTTTTAGAATGGCATACAACCAAAAATATTATTAATGGAGATGAAGACAAATACATTGATTGATAATTTAATCAGTCCCCATTAAAACAAGAAACAGAAAAAGATCGTGCCGCCCTTCTTTCACCCCTTTCAATATAATGATAGGCATAAAAAATACATGGCTGAGTACAAGGGAAGACGATACATTGTAACACAAAATCAATGATATCTAAATGAGATTGGGGAAACAGGCTGGTGGCAACAGATACTACAAGCCTTACTAATATTTTTAGAGGCATAATGCAAGATGATGTCTATCTCTTCTTTTCCATTCCTATTTTTATCACAAATTTTAGGCTCCTCCCCTTGCTATAGAAAACTTCTGGAGCTCTTCCATGGACATCACGCTCCCTTTCTACCTTAGTTAATATTTTATATATCAATATTAACGATTCATATTCTTGTATAAGCATTTTATGGGCTTATATTGAAGCTTTCATGGAGAACCCTTCAGAGAAAGTGAAACACAAGTGTTCTAGTATGGATGTTGTCATTAAAGATTAGATGGAATATATGTCTTATGCTTCCTATTGGTTGCTTCAACTTAATTTTTTATTACGATGTATGTAATGGAGGGAACTTATTTCGGATTAAAACTAAACCTAATGGTTGCTTGTAGTGTGTTGTATTACTGATATTTAAATACTCTTGGTTTAATCTACTACTTTACCTATGTTGGATGTGGGCTTGGCTTGGGATTGAAAAGAATACGTATGCAAAAATTTATGATCGAAAAATAGAAACTGTATAATGGGCACGTCTATTTCTCGGTTGAAGCGGTACCTACGGATGTCTCGCCCATAGCCCATGCCTAAATGGGTGAGGCCCAATTAAGGAGAACAATTACTTCTTAGCTATTGAGTTGCTTTAATTTTTTTCGAGTTTTTTCTTTTATTTTTCATTTACTTTTTCTCTCTATATTTATATATATTTGAAAATATGTTTTAAAAATATTTTTAAATATTTATGTTTTATTAATTTATAAACTAGGTTCTTAATTATTAAACCAATGTTAACAGCGCTAAAAAGTGTTCCACACATTTTAATAAATGTCCATGGTGCTTACACAGTTTTCACACATTTATAGAAATGGTCCTATCATTAAAAAATATAGATACCATTCAAAAATATTAAAAAATCTAAAAAATCTTCAGTGATCTTTTAAAAATGGCCAACAAATGTAAATATTTGCTCCATATATTTTTAATTTATTCAAGACATATAAGAAGTTTTTAAAACTATTGAAAAATGTTCACAAGATATACACAATTTATTGCGTAATTTTTTTAAGAAAGTTCTTAAAATATATAAAAATATTTGTGCCCTTAAAAAATGTTGGCGACACTTTTTTAGATGGTGGGGACAATTTTTGTCTACGCTGGTGGTAGTGTCCAGGACGATGATCTATTCGTACTTATTTGCAACCCAGACTACCAATATATCTTTGAGATCATGGCAATATTATGGTATTACTTGTGCCACCATGAAACGATGGTGTGATGAGCGAAGTTCCATCTTATTTTGGAAACCAATATATGTAGACGGAACGTTGGCTAGGAGGAAATAGGGGTGAGATCAACCAATGCCATAGTGGCAAATCATTAAAAAAATCCATGGTGAACATTGTGTCATTAAAATGGCAATTGTGATTTACATAGTTCTTGGGTGAGGTAAACAAACTAATGCGATAAACATTGCAACAACATAAGACTTTTTCAATGATTATTTTCTGTGTATAGTTGGGCTTGCAACTTGTGTTTTACATGGTTCTGCTAGACACAAGTTTTACTTGTTGTTAGTTCTTATTTCGCAACGGAACGCTTATGCCATAATGAAGGTAATATTATAATTTTAAGTTCATTTTGCATTTCGGATGCCAGCTTATGTTTTAATCAAACTCTGTCCATCCATTTGTTTTGTCTATCCCTCTCCCCTTTTGCCTATCACCGAGACTCATTAGACACTTTGCACATGGGTACATGGCACCATTTAAAACTATTTGTAACATGCACTAAATGTTCTCAATATGAGTTGGAAGATTGTGTGTGGCCTTATTATATTATACTGAGACCATATGTCAAATTTTGTCTGACTAGAGAATCCGTTTGCTACATAAAGGTTCGAATATGTGAGGCGATAGTAGACGGAAAAATAGTAAACGATTTTGCTAAATAAAATGTCACGGGACTTAACTCTCCCTCTTCTCTAAGACTAGCCATCTACGAAACCCAACTATAAATAAGTAGCCTCCCCTATAAAAAATCCTAGCCCAAACAGCTTCATTAACCCCGCCTATAAATAGCAGCCTCTCCCCTATAAAAATGGTATAAACACCAAGCCCTCCTCTTTTTACGTGACCATTCGAACCCTAGCCGCCACTTGACAACTCCCCAACAAGCCATCCACCTCTACCCTCAATATGGCGGCTCCAGATCGAGACCTGGTAGTCCCTGGCCGCCCAGTTCGCGTCCAACAGTCAAGGACCGCCCGCAGTCCAGCGGCCAGCCCTCCCAAAGGTTATCTATGCATGCATGCCTCGCGAGACTTTTCGCATGCTTCTCCACTCGATCGAGTAGGAGCTCACACCGATGCCATCGTCCCTTCCATCGCCATGTCCCACATAATTGCGAGCAAGCAACCAGCACCACTACCTCTCCATGTCAACCATCCTCCTCCTCTATCGGTTTCCCTCCTCATGCTAGTCCCTTCGAGCCTTATCGTTATGTAGATCTCGTCCTTTTTATAGAGAGCATATCCATTATCCCTACTTTATCTCTATAGGTGTTTATATATAAGTGGTTTCAAGTGTAATAAATGAAATGTGTACACAAGTTGATTTCGGTATTTAGATTCTAGCAATTTATGCCCGATTTTTTTGGACGGCCAAGTTGTATGTCATTGTCATGATCATTTACGAGTCGATTATCCTCTGAGATGCTAGTGAATATTAGGGAGGGTTGGAAGCCAACAGGCCAATCTACATTGTGAAAGGGAGAGATGGGGGAACTTTTCTTGGGACAAGGACATGGGCGAGAAGAAGGGAAAAGAAGCAGCTAGTTGAACGAAGGGAGATGACGTTGGCTTTACTTGCAAAGAAAGAAGGTTCAGAGGAGGTTCAAAAGTGAGAAGTTCTCTTTTTTCGAGTCAAAGTCCCATGGTATGACACGAACGACTCACGGCTCGCACTCATCGTCCCATGGAGGGTGTCTTATGTATCATATGTACGTTGTTTTTATGTCAAGGCATGGAGGGTCTCTCTCAGCCGCGTGTTTCCTTCTCAATCTTCTATGCCACACACCATGTCTCGTCTACGAGTATACAAGCCCCTCCATGGATGCACATTTTTGTAGCCACGCATGGCATTCTCTTCCCGTTTGCTACCCTATAGGGTTGAGAGCGAGCACACACACTTGCCCGACATTGGCATTCACCCATTTTTGCATCCACCCTGATCCTTCTACATCGATAGTGCTAGAGAACCCCTAGAAAAAAAGGAGCTTGAGTCGAGGACGAGGGTAGAGCACGAAGTGTAATAGTGGAGGCAACAACGGAATGGGAAAGCACCGACAAGGCTCCCAAGATTCAAAATACTCTCTTTATGGATTCGACATCCCCTTCTGCCCCCATCTTTAAGTCGCACAATTCTTGTCTTGTCGTTCACATTGGATGGGCCACATGTTAGCACTCAGGAATGACAGATCACATACACACATTTTTTATTGTTTCTGGGGGAAAAGATTTTGTTCCATGATATTATGTCGAGTGAATAACATTTGTACAATGGCTCCAGAGGTAAATTTTAGAATGGTATACAACCAAAAATATTATTAATGGAGATGCAGAAAATATATTGATCGGGATTTAATCAGTCCCAAGTAAAACAAGGAAAAGAAAAAGATCGTGTCGCTCTTCTTGAACCGCTTTCAATAGAATTATAGACATGAAAATACATGGCTGAGCACAAGGGAAGAGGATAAAGTGACACACAAAATCAATGATTTCCAAATTAGATTAGGGCAACTGGCAGTGGCAATAGATACTATAAAACCTACTTATATTTTTAGAGGCACAATGGAAGCTGATGTCTATCTCTTCTTCCCCATTCATATTTTTTATCACCAATTTTAGGATTCTCCCCGTTGCTCTAGCAAACTTCTTGAGCTCTTCCATGGACATTGCACTCCCTTGCTCCCTCATCTAATATTTTATATATCAATATTAACGATTCATATTCTCGTTTAAGCATTTTATAGGCTTATATTGAAGCTTTCATGGAGAACCCTTTAGAGAAAGTGAAACACAAGTGTTCTAGTATGGATGTTGTCATTAAAGCTTAGATGAATATATGTCTTATGCACCCTATTGGTCGCTTGAACTTAATTTTTATTTCGATGTATGTAACGGAGGGAACTTATTTTGGATTGAAACTAAACTTAATGGTTGCTTGTAGTCTGTAATGAACTTGTATTACAAACTTTTTAATGTTGTTTTTGGCTTTTCATGAAATCAATATCAAACAGATTCCAAACGGAGAAAAAACTTTGGATTAATTTTGTCGCGATCAGAAGAGACCCTAGAAGGTTTGGGAGAAGTCCTGAAGAGTCACGAGGGAGTGAGAAGCTCAGAGGCGCGCTCCCCAAGCTCGTGGGCTTCTGGTGGAACCTCTTGACCTAATTCCACCTCTATAAATTCTCAAATATTCTACTGACATCAGAGAGCCGCCTGAAATACTTTTTTCGCCGCTGCAAGTCTCTACTCTCGTGAGATCCCATCTGGAGGCCTTCTTCGGTACTCTACCAGAGGGGGAATCAATCATGGAGGGGATCTACATCAACCTTGCTGCCCTTCCAATGATGTGTGAGTAGTTTACCTTAGACCTACGGGTCCATAGCTAGTAGCTAGTTACCTTTTTCTCTCTCTTTGATCTTCAATACAGTGTTCTCCTTGATATTCTTGGAGATCTATTCAATGTAATCACTTTTTGTGATGTGTTTGTTGGGATCCGATGAATTGTGAGTTTATGATCAGATTATCCATGAATATTATTTGAGTCTTCTCTGAACTTTTTTATGCAGTATTAGCCAGATAAATACTAAACAATTTGCTGAGTAAATCTTATGGGCCTTTACTCCCCCTCTTCTATAAGCCAAGCCATCTACACAACCCAATTAGCCCACCTAAATACTAGCCCAACTAGCCCACCTAAATCCTAGCCCAACTAGCCCATTAACCTTGCCTATAAATATCAGCCCCTTTCCTTCTAAAAATGGACTAAACCCTATCCCCCTCCTCATTTTTTGCGGCTCTCCTGAGCTAGCCGACACTTGGCATCTCGCCCAACCAGCCACCCACCACTTCCCTTGATCTAGAGGCTCTTGATTGAGATCTAATGGCCCTTGGTTGCCTAGTTCATCCCCTGTAGAGGCAGGCCCACCATAGTAAAACCGTTGGCGGCCCCGAAGCCCATCAACGCATACACTCCTCACCGAGGAATTCACCTGCCTCTCCACTTGATCGATCTGAGCTCATGTTGCTGCCATCTCTTCCGACGACACGTCGCATGTTGCCGCCGGCGAGCAACCATCATTGACCGCTGCCGCCCCTCCCGATCGACCACCCTCCTCCTCTCTCGGTCTCCCTCCTATCCCTCTCGTGCTAATCCGTACAGGCCGCCATCATGGAGAGCAACGGTCTTGCACTGCAGATCCAGAAGACCTGCCACCAGGTGAGCGAGCGACCACCTATTAACATTAGCCCTCTCCCCCCTTTTTCACGAGCAACTCCTTCTGAGTTTGATTCATTCTTGTTCTGGCAGTGCCGTAAGAAAAAAATGACCTACTTATTAAAGGTAGCTTGCAGAAGATGAAGAAGTCTCGGTTGTGCTCACTCAAGTACTGTGGAACTTGCTTGAAAAATAGGTATTACAATATGTTTTGCTATGTAATTTTGTGTCTCCATGGGGCCGACCATAAGATGTATTGTTCTTGTTTCTTATTTTTATGTTTAGGTACGGTGAGGATGATACAGCAGTGGCGTTGCAAGATGCCTGGAACTGTCCAAACTATAGGGGGGAGTGCAATTGCAGTGTATGCAGGTCAGCCATGAGAAGCTAATATAATATATGAGAGATTATGGAAATTTGAATTTTATGTAGATTTCATAGTATTATGGTTTTTATTGGTAGAACCAACAATGGAGAGAATCCGACTAGGAATCTAACCCGAGCTGCTAAGGCATCAGGGCGCTCCTCCATCCATGAGTTGCTAAATAAGGGGCCATACAAGGTGGCTATTGCACAGAAGTTGGTGATCCATCTCAAGGTGAATGGTTCCTCCGCAAAGGTATTAGCTCCTAAATCTATGTTTAGTTCTTTTGCTCATTTCATTTGGTATTTATAGTATGAGAATTCGTCCCTCTTCAAATAACATCTTCTTTTATGGGTTCCTCGAATAACATCCTCTTTTTGTGGGTTCCTCAAATAACATCTTGCTATCGTAGCATATACAAGACAGTAATCACATATCCCATTTGCAATTAGTTGTCCCACAATTTGGCCAGCTCCATGGCATGTAGTCCTCGCACAAAAATATGTGAAAGAAATATGTGAATACACAAGTGCATGCACCCATCCTAAAATTAAGATTCCTTGCACAGTATAAAATAAAGACCATGTTTTTAGGTGAATGAAACATCTTAGACAATGTGTGGAAGTGTGTCCATATTCTTACCTTCACTCACCTAGTCCTATGTAACTAGGTTATTTTCTCAATTCTAGATTTTTGCAACATGGTAAATAGTAATTTAGTTCCTTTCGTATGTAAACCTATCATGGTTAATTTTGATATATAGTCATCATTAATTCCAAACGTGCATAGCATCATCATGTTATTTATTATCTTGAAAGTGTATTTTTTAATCATATACCACTTCTTGTTTGTGGCGGATATACACGTATATTTTATAGGCTAGGTAAAAGCTTTCAACTATTGATTTCCTTGTTTCTTGTTTGCTCTTTAGGGATAAATATTCTCCTAAAATTTTCTCGTGCATACATGTTATTTTTTAAGCTGGTAAAGTAGGATGTTATAGACTTTTGTTATAAATTAAACTGTTATTTTGCAATATTTGAAAATATAGTAACTTACTCCTTACCCTTGCCTTCTCAGAGTCCAGACTCTGGTAAATTTGAGGCTTATGCAGGTGCATTAAATCAGTTAGGCCAGAACAAACATATTTGTTATCGCCTGCCATATTTAAATTTACCTCTTGGTCTCCCGGAGATTGGGTTTCAAGCATTCCAGGTCCATATCAACACTGATCTGAATATGGAGAAAGAGCAAGAAATTCTGAATATTGATCTCAACATGGCAGTAAATGGTAATCATTTGGATATTTTACCAAAGTTGCAGAAATGGTTATTTGCCTTTATTTCAAGAGCCTATCCTAGTATAGACTATTGATGCAGATTTGTGTGTGCATTATGCACTCAATGTTAATGAAAGCGAGCTTGTGGATCAAAGAATTGAAATCCTAAATGAATGGGAGTGTTAAAATCTTAAATGAAGTAGCAAAATTCAACATCTAATCAAAGCATTTAAGAAGAAAACATGTGTGGATAAAAATTGTATATGTTTTCCCTCTGACCAACCTAAGATTGCTAGTAAATCATCAATAATTTGAATACTTACTTTTGTAGGGTGAAACCCAAGGAAACAACTAGGGACATTCTGAACAAGAAGCCTAAGAGGGGTTGGGTAAAGTAGCCACCAAGAAGGGTCACACCACTGCTGTATAATGAACCTAAATTAGTAGAGTCTTGGTATTACATAAATTCAGGAGGGATACTTACTTTTATCATTGTTGTAATACATCTTAGTCTATGTCATGAGCTCTTTAATGTCTATGTCTCAGACTATCTGGATGATGGATCTAATAGACTTAAGCATCTCTTTCGTAATTATTGATGGGTTTCACATGTTTGCTAATCATTTACATTACAAAATCTTTTAATTGGATAGAAGTTGGAAAATTTTCATATCATTTGTTGGTCAGATATTCTTGCGTAGTTGCATAGTTGAACTCTTAGATAACCAGCTTAAGCATATTATGTTCTCAGTTACAAATTTTATGAACATGGTAAATAGATATTTAGTACATTTTCCATGTAAGACTATCATGGTTCATTATGATATATTCATATGTTAGTTCCTCACATAATCCATTGCATAATCAATGCATCTATGTAAAATCCATTTTATCATATATCACTACTTTTAAAGGTCACATAAAATCCTCCAGCTATCGATTTCATGGTTTCTTGTTTTCAGTTCTAGCACCATGACTATTCACATGTGTCCTTTGACGTAAATTTTATGGCAATGGGGTTAACTCTTACCATAAAAATTCTCTTCCATACATTTTAGTTATGATATCAGTAAAGTGGGATTGCAGATTTTTTGGCTATAAACTAGAGTAGTTGTTTTAGCAATATTTGAAAAAAATAGTTATGGATTGATAGAAACATATTTTTGTTAGCGCAATAAATTATCATAAGGCAAGTATCCATATTTTATTTAAAGAAGCGGTAAACCATTAGTTAGCCATGTGCTGACTACTAGGTGTAGAGCCTAGGAGCTAGTTGGGCTCCGAAGTGCAAGAATTTGTAGCTTGTAGCTCGATTTTTCCCTGATGAGAAACCAAGGTATCAAACCGTGGAGGTACAAGGTTCTAACACCAATGATAATCTCTTCTACACAAATAAACCTCACTTATGCCCTGATACATCTCATTTGTATCTACAATTGTTGATATGGTCATGCTACTTTTATATCACTATTCATAGTTTTTGCATAATTTAGTATCAATTTATGTGACTAAATTGTTAATCTGGTTGATATTTTTTCATGTTCTTGGACTTTGTAGAAAATCAATGCCTTGCGAATAGGGAAAACCAGATTTTTTTTTCAAATTTTTACATCATGACAGAGCATGGGCCGAGCATGTCGTAGGGGCTTTCCATGGGCCCCACTGACCAAGTGGCATGACCCAAGATCATATCGCATGGTGGGGCCGAGTGAGGGCCCTAGGGAACCTTTCCACGGGCCGCCGGCGCCCCTATCTTTATATACTCCCAAACACTGATATTTATATATGGAAGAATTTTTTGGCCACAACCACCTCCAACTCCGCAAGGATCCATTCCGAAGGTCTTTTCCATTACAAAGGGGGGAATTATCACCAAAGTTATCTTCATCGACCTTCCCGTATCAATGTCCACACATTTTAATAAAATGCTCATGATGCTTACAAAATTATTCACACATTTATAGAAATGGTCCGGTCATTTAAAAATTAAGGTACCATTCGAAGAAATGTTAAAACATCTAAAAAATTGTTCATTAATCTTTAAATAATGGTCAAGAAATGTAAATATTTGCTCCGTATATTTTAAAAATATTGAAAACATATATGAACTTTTCGAAACTATTAAAAAATGTTCACAAGATATATACAATTTATTGCGTAATTTTTTAAAGTTCTTAAAATATAAAAAATATTTGCCCTTCAAAAAATGTTTGCAACACTATTTTAGATGGTGGGGACATTTTTTGTCTACACCGGTGGTAGTGTCTAGGACAATGATTTGTTGGTACTTATTTGCAACCCAGACTAGGAATATATCTTCGAGATCATGGCAATATTATGGTATATACTTGTGCCACCATGAAATGATGGTGTGATGAGCGAAGTTCCATCTTATTTTGGAAACCAATATATGTAAACAGAACGTTGGCCAGTAGGAAATAGGGATGAGCTCAACCAATGCCATAGTGGCAAATCATTAAAAAAATTATGGTGAACATTGTGTCATTAAAATGGCTGTTGTGATTTACATAGTTCTTGGGTGAGGTAAACAAACTAAAGTGATAAACATTGCAGCAACGTTAGACTTTTTCAATGATTATTTTCTGTGTATAATTGGGCTTGCAACTTGTATTTTACATGGTTGTGGTAGACACATGTTTTACTTGTTGTTAGATCTTATGTCGCAACTGAATTCTTATGACATAATGAAGGTAAGATTATAATTTTAAGTTCATTTTGCATTTCATATGGCAGCTTATGTTTTAATCAAACTCTGTTCATCCATTTGTTTTGTCTATCCCTCTCCCCTTTTGCCTATCGTTGAGACTCATCGGACACTTTACACATGGGTGCATGGCACCATTTAAAACTATTTGTAACATGCATTAAATGTTATCAATATGAGTTGGAAGATTGTGTATGTCCTTATTATATTATATAGAGGTTGCATGTCGAATTTTGTCCGATTCAAAGTTTGTTTGCTATGAAAATGTTTCAATATCTGAGGTGATAGTAGACGGATAAATACTAGACAGTTTCACCAAATAAAATGTCACGGGACTTCACTCCTCCTCTTCTCTAAGACTAGCCATCTATGAAACCCAACTAGACCACTAAAATCCTAGCCGAAATAGCTTCATTAACACTGCCTAGAAATAACAGCCCTCCCCTACCAAAAGTGGAATAAACACTAAGCCTTCCTCTTTTTACGTAACCATTCTAACCCTAGTTACCACTTGGCAACTCCCCAACCAGCCATCCATCTCTCCCCTCAATCTGGCGGCTCCAGATCGAGATCAGGTACTCCCTGGCCGCCCAATTCGCCTCCTACAGTCGAAGACCCTCCGCAGCCAAGCGGCCGGCCCTCGCGAAGGCTATCTGTGCCCGCATGCCTCGTGGAACTGTTCGCACGCTTCTCCACCTAATTGAGTAGGAGCTCACACCGCTGCCATCCCTTCCACCGCCTTGTCACAGGTTATTGCCAGCAAGCAACCAACACTGAGCACCGCTAACCCTCCAAGTCAACCCTCCTCCTCCTATCTCGGTTTCCCTTCGAGCCTCGCCGTTCTGCAAAACTCTTCGTTTTTATAGAGAGCATATAAATAATCACTGCTTTATCTCTATAGATGTCTATATGTAAGTAAGTTCAAGTGCAATATATGAAATGTGTACATGAGCTGATTTCAATATTTAGCTTCTAGCATTTTTTGTCGGATTTTTTTGGACGGCCAAGTTGTATTTCATGATCATGATCATTTACAAGGCGATTATCGCCTGAGATGCTAGTGAATATTAGGGAGGGTTTGAGGCCAGCAGGCCAATCTAGATTGTGAAAGGGAGGGTTGTGGGAACTTTTCTTGAGATAAGGACATGGGGGAGAAGAAGGGCGAAGAAAGAGCAGGTTGAATGGAGGGAGATGACGTTGGCTTTACTTGCAAATAATGAAGGTTCGGAGGAGGTTCAACAGTGGAAGTTCTCTCTCTTTCGAGTCAAAGTCCCGTTGGATGACACGAAGGACTAACAGCTAACACTCATCGTCCCATGGTGGGTGTCTTATGTATCATATGTACGATGTTTTTATGTGAACACATGGACGGTCTCACTCAGCCGGATGTTTCCTTCTCGGTCTTCTATGACATACACCTTGTCTCTAGTGCGAGTATACATGCCCCTCCATGGATGGACATTTTTGTAGCCACGCATGACATTATCTTCCCCTTTGCTACCCTATGGGGTTGAGAGCGAGCACACACACATTGCCTTGCATGGGCATACACCCATCGTTTCCATCCACCCGGATCCTTCGACTTTGATAGTGCTAGAGAACCCCTAGAACCAAAAAACAAGGAGCTGGCATCGAGGAGGAGGGTCGGGCACGAAGTGTAGTGGAGGCAACAATGGAATGGGAAAACATCGGTGGGGCTCCCAAGATTAAAAATACTCTCTATGGATGCCACATCCCATTCTGCCCCCATCTTTAAGTCGGACAATTCTTGTGTTGTCATTCACATTGGATGGACCACATGTTATCAGTCAAGAGTGACACATCACATACACACGTTTTTTGTTGTTTCGTGGAAAAATGACTTTTGTTCCATGAGATCATGTCGGGTGAATGACATTTGTTCATTGTCTCCAGAGGTAAATTTTTAGAATGGTATACAACCAAAAAAATTATTATTGGAGAGGAAGACAAATACATCGATTGAGATTTTAATCAGTCCCAAGTAAAACAAGAAAAATAAAAAATATCGTGTCGCCCTTCTTCAACCCCTTTAAATAGAATGATAGACATAAAAATACATGGCTGAGTATAAAGGAAGACGATGCGATCTCACACAAAATCAATGATTTCTAGATAATATTACAATAACTAGCTGGTGGCAACAGATACTACATGCCCTACTAATATTTTTAGAGGCACAATGCAAACTGACGTCTACCTCTTCTTTCCCATTCCTATTTTTATCACAAATTTTAGGCATTTCCTTGTTGCTCAAGCAAACTATTGGAGCTCTTGCATGGACATTGCGCTCCCTTGCTCTCTTAGTTCAAATTTTATATATCAATATTAACAGCTCATATTATTGTTTAAGCATTTTATAAGCTTATATTTAAGCTTTCATGGAGAACCCTTCAGAGAAATTGAAACACACATGTTCTAGTATGGATGTTGTCATTAAAGCTTAGATGGAATATATGTCTTATTGCCCTATTGGTCGCTTGAACTTAGTTTCTATTTCCATGTATGTAATGGTGGGAACTTATTTTGGATCAAAACTACACTTAATGGTTGCTTGTAGTCTGTTGTGAATTGGTATTACTGATTTTTAAATATTGTACATTTAATCCACTATTTTACCTGTGTTGGATGTGGGTCCGGCTTGGGATTTATAAGAATGCGTATGCAAAATTTTATGATCTGAAAAATAGAAATTGTGTAAAGGTCACGTCTATGTCTTGCTTCTAGTGGTACCTACAGATGTCTTGCCCATAGCGCATGCCTAAATGGGCCAGGCCCACTTAGGGAGAAGAATTATTTCTTAGCTTCTGACTTGCTTACAATTTCCTAGACTTTCATCGTTTCTTTTATATCTATTGTTTTTTCTCTATATTTACATATATATTGAAAAAATGTTGTAAAAATTTACTTTTTTTGTTTTATTAATTTGTAAACAGGGTTCTTCATGATAAAAACAATGTTTACACCACCAAAAACGTGTTCCACACATTTTAAGAAAAGGTTCACGATGCTTACAAAATTATTCACACATTCATAGAAAGGTCCTATCATTTAAAAATGTAGGTACCATTCAAAAATATGTTAAAACATCTAAAATGTTGTTCAATAATCTTTTAAAAATGGTGAGGAGATGTAAATATTTGCTCCATATATTTTAGAAATATTAAAGACATATATTTAGTTTTCAAAAATATTTAAAAATGTTCACAAGATATACATGATTTATTACAATTTTTTTTGAAAGAAGTCCTAAAGATATAAAAATATTTGCACCCTTCCAAAAATGTCTGCAACACTTCTTTAGATGGTGGGGACAATTTTTGTCTACACGGATGGTAATGCCTAGGACGATGATCTGTTGGTACTTATTTGCAACCTAGACTAGCAATATATATATCTTCGAGATCATGGCAATATTATGGTATATACTCATGATGATGTGATGAGCGAAGTTCCATCTTATTTTGGAAACCAATATATGTAAACAGAACATTGGCCAGGAGGAAATAGCGGTGAGCTCAACCAATGCCATAGTGGCAAATCATTAAAAAAACATCCATGTGAACATTGTGTCATTAAAATGGCAATTGTCCTTTACATAGTTCTTGGGTGAGGTAACCAAACTAATGCGATAAACATTGCGGCAACATAAGACTTTTTCAATGATTATTTTGTGTATATAATTGGGCTTGCAACTTGTGCTTTACATGATTGTGCCATACACATGTTTTACTTGTTGTTCGTTCTTATGTCGCAACTTGTGTTTTAATCCAACTCTTATCATTCATTAGTTGTCGCTATCCCTCTCCCCATTTGCCTATCATGGAGACTCACCAGACACTTTGCACATGGGTGCGTGGCACCATATACAACTATTTTGTAAACAAGCATTAAATGTTCTCATTACGAGTTGGAAGTTCGTGTGGTCTTATTATATTATACCGAGGCCGCATGTCAAATTTTGTCCGATTCAGAGTTTGTTTGCTACCCAAACGTTTGAATGTCTGAGACGATAGTAGACGGATAGATACTAAACATTTTTGCCAAATAAAGTGTCACGGGACTTAACCCCCCCTCTTCTCTAAGACTAGCCATCTACAAAACCCAACAAGACCACCAAAATCCTAGCCCAAACAACTTCATTATGTTGGGGAACGTAGTATTTCAAAAAAATTCCTACGATCACGCAAGATCTATCCAAGAGATGCATAGCAACGAGACGGGGGAGTGTGTCCACGTACCGTCGTAGACCAAAAGTGGAAGCGTTTAGTAACGCAGTTGATGTAGTCGAACATCTTCACGATCCAACCGATCCATGTACCAAACGTACGGCACCTCTGTGTTTAGCACACGTTCAACACGATGACGTCCCTCGTGCTCTTGATCCAGTTGAGGACAAGGGAGAGCTCCGTCAGCACGACGGCGTGGCGATGGTGATGATGAATTTACCGGCGCAGGGCTTCCCCTAAGCACTACGACGATATGACCGAGGTCTTAAACTGTGGAGGGGCACCGCACACGGCTAAGAGATTGTCTATTGTGCTTTGGGGTGCGCCCTGGCCATGTATATAAAGGAGGGAGGGAGAGAGGCCGGCGTCCAGGAGGGGCGCGCCAAGGGGGGAGTCCGACTCCTAGTCCAAGTAGGATTCGCCCCTCCTTTTTCTTTCTTCCACCGGAGGGAAAGGGAGGAGGGGAGAAGGAGAAGGAAGGAGGGGGCCGTGCCCCCACCCCTTTGCCAATTCGGTTTGGGTAGGGGAGGCGCGCGCCACCTCATGGCCCTTGTTCCCATTTCCACTAAAGCCCACTAAGGCCCATTAACTTCCCCGAGGGTTCCGGTAACCCCTCGGTACTCCGGAAAAATACCCGGATCACTCGGAACCATTCGGATGTCCGAATATAACCTTACAATATATGAATATTTACCTCTCGACCATTTAGAGACTCCTCGTCATGTCTGTGGTCTCATCCAGAACTCGGAACAAACTTCGGTCATCAAATCACATAACTCATAATACAAATCATCATCGAACGTTAAGCGTGCGGACCCTACGGGTCCGAGAACTATGTAGACATGACCGAGACATATCTCCAGTCAATAACCAATAGCAGAACCTGGATGCTCATATTGGTTCCTACATATTCTACGAAGATCTTTATCGGTGAAACTGCATAACAACATATGTCATTCCCTTTGTCATCGGTATGTTACTTGCCCGAGATTCGATTGTTAGTATCATCATACCTAGTTCAATCTCATTATCGACAAGTCTCTTTACTCGCTTTGTAAGGCTTCATTCCGCAACTAACTCATTAGTCACATTGCTTGCAGGGCATATAGTGATGAGCATTACCGAGAGGACCCAGAGATACCTCTCCGATACACAGAGTGACAAGTCCTAATCTTGATCTATGCCAACCCAACAAACACCTTCGGAGACACCTGTAGAGAATCTTTATAATCACCCAGTTACATTGTGATGTTTGATAGCACACAAGGTGTTCCTCGGTATTTGGGAGTTGCATAATTTCATAGTCAGAGGAACATGTATAAGTCATGAAGAAAGCAGTAGCAATAAAACTGAACGATCATTATGCTAAGATAACTGATGGGTCTTGTCCATCACATCATTCTCCTAATGATGTGATCCCGTTCATCAAATGGTAACACATGTCCATGGCTAGGAAACTTAACCATCTTTGATCAACGAGCTAGTCAAGTAGAGGCATACTAGGGACACGATGTTTTGTTTATGTATTCACACATGTATCAAGTTTCCAGTTAATACAATTCTAGCATGAATAATAAACATTTATCATGATATAAGGAAATATAAAATAACACTTTATTATTGCCTCTAGGGCATATTTCCTTCACTCTCCCACTTGCACTAGAGTCAATAATCTAGTTCACATCGCCATGTGATTTAACATCAATAGTTCACAACTGTATGTGATTAACACCCATAGTTCACATCGCCATGTGACCAACAACCAAAGGGTTTACTAGAGTCAATAATGTAGTTCACATTGCTATGTGATTAACACCCGAAGAGTACTAAGGTGTGATCATGTTTTGTTTGTGTGAGAAGTTTAGTCAACGGGTCTGCAATATTCAGAGCAGTATGTATTTTGCAAATTTTCTATGTGTACAATGCTCTGCATGGAGCTACTCTAGCTAATTGCACCCACTTTCAATATGCATCCAGATTGAGACTTAGAGTCATCCGCATCGGTGTAAAAGCTTGCATCGACGTAACTCTTTACAGCGAACTCTTTATCACCTCCATAACCGAGAAATATTTCCTTAGTCCTCTTAGGTAACTAAGGATAACTTTGACCACTATACAGTGATCCACTCCTAGATCACTATCGTACCCCCTTGCCAAACACATAGCAAGGCACACAATTGGTCTGGTACATAGCATGGCATACTTTATAGAACCTATGACTGAGGCATAGTGAATGACTTTCATTTTCTTTCTATCTTCTTCCGTGGTCGGTCTTTGAGTCTTACTCAACTTTACACCTTGTAATACAGGCAAGAACTCCTTCTTTGACTGATCCATATTGAACTCTTTCAAAATCTTGTCAAGGTGTGTACCCATTGAAAAATCTTATCAAGCATCTTGATATATCTCTATAGATCTTGATGCCCAATATGTAAGCAGCTTCACCAAGGTCTTTCTTTGAAAATCTCCTTTCAAACTCTCCTTTATGCTTTCCAGAAAGTTCTACATCATTTCTGATCAACAATATGGCATTCACATATGCTTATCAGAAAAGTTGTAGTGCTCTCACTCACTTTCTTGTAAATACAGGCTTCACCGCAAGTCTGTATAAAACTATATGCTTTGATCAACTCATCAAAGCGTATATTCCAACTTCGAGATGCTTGCACCAGTCCATAGATGGATCGTTGGAGCTTGCACACCTTTTTAGTACCTTTAGGATTGACAAAACCTTCTGGTTGCATCATATACAACTCTTCTTTAAGAAATATCCATTTAAGGCATGCAATTTCACATCCATTTTCCAGATTTCATAAAATATAGCAATTGCCAACATGATTCAGACGGATTTAAGCATCGCTATAATTGAGAAAATCTCATTGTAGTCAACACCCTAAACTTGTCGAAAACCTTTTGCGACAAGTCGAGCTTTGTAGATAGTAACACTACTATCAGCTTCTATCTTCCTCTTGAAGATCCATTTATTTTCTACGGCTTGACGATCATCGGGCAAGTCCACCAAAATCCACACTTTGTTCTCATACAAGGATCACATCTCAGATTTCATGGCCTCAAGCCATTTCGCGGAATGTGGGCTTATCATCGTTTCCTCATAGTTCGTACGTTCATCATGGTCTAGTAAAATGACTTCTAGAATAGGATTACCGTACCACTCTGGTGTGGACCATACTCTGGTTGACCTACGAGGTTCGGTAGTTACTTGATCTGAAGTTTCATGATCATCACCATTAGCTTCCTCATTAATTGGTGTAGGAATCACTGGAACTGATTTATGTGATGAACTACTTTCCAACTCGAGAGAAGGTACAATTACCTTATCAAATTCTACTTTCCTCCCACTCACTTCTTTCGAGAGAAACTCCTTCTCTAGAAAGGATCCATTCTTAGCAACGAATATCTTGCCTTCGGATCTGTGATAGAAGGTGTACCCAACAGTTTCTTTTGGGTATCCTATGAAGACACATTTCTCCGATTTGGGTTCGAGCTTATCAGGTTGAAGCTTCTTCACATAAGCATCGCAGCCCCAAACTTTAAGAAACGACAGCTTAGGTTTGCTACCAAACCATAGTTCATACGGTGTCGTCTCAATGGATTTTGACGGTGCCCTGTTTAAAGTGAATGTAGTTGTTTCTAATGCATAACACCAAAACAATAGTGGTAAATCGGTAAGAGACATCATAGATCGCACCATATCCAATAAAGTACAGTTACGACGTTCGGACACACCATGTCACTGTGGTGTTCCAAGTGGCGTGAGTTGCGAAACTATTCCATGTTGTTTTAAATGAAGACCAAACTCGTAGCTCAAATATTCGCCTCCACGATCAGATCGTAGAAACTTTATTTTCTTGTTACGATGATTTTCCACTTCACTCTGAAATTCTTTGAACTTTTCAAATGTTTCGGACTTATGTTTCATTAAGTACATATACCCATATCTTCTCAAATCATCTGTGAAAGTCAGAAAATAACGATACCTGCCACGAGCCTCAACACTTATCGGACCGCATACATCGGTATGTATTATTTCCAGTAAGTCATTAGCTCGTTCCATTGTTCTAGAGAACGGAGTTTTAGTCATCTTGCCCATAAGGCATGGTTCACAAGTATCAAATGATTCACAATCAAGTGATTCCAAAAGCCCATCAACATGGAGTTTCTTCATGCGCTTTACACCAATATGACCTAAACGACAGTGGCACAAGTATGTTGGACTATCATTATCAACTTCGCATCTTTTGGCATCAGTATTATGAATATGTGTATCACTACGATCGAGATTCAATAAACCATCAACATTGGGTGTATGACCATAGAAGGTTTTATTCATGTAAATAGGATAACAATTATTCTCTGTCTTAAATGAATAATTGTATTGCAATAAACATGATCTAATCATATTCATGCTTTAACGCAAACACCAAATAACATTTATTTAGGTTCAACTCTAATCCCGAAAGTATATGGGTTGTGCAATGATGATCATATCAATCTTGGGACCACTTCCAACATACATCGTCACTTCACCCTCAACTAGTCTCTATTTATTCTGCAACTTCTGTCTCGTGTTACTAATCTTAGCAACTGAACAAGTATCGAATACCCTGGGGTTACTACGAGAACTAGTAAGGTACACATCAATAACATGTATATTAAATATACCTTTGTTCACTTTTCCATCCTTCTTATCCACCAAATATTTGGGGTAACTCTACTTCCATTGACCATTTCCTTTGCAGTAGAAGCACTTAGTTTCAAGCTTAGGTCCAGCTTTGGGCTTCTTCACGGGAGTGACAACTTGCTTGCCATCCTTCTTGAAGTCCCCTTTCTTTCACTTTGCACTTTTCTTGAAACTAGTGATCTTATTTAATCCTCAACACTTGATGCTTTTTTGATTTCTACATTCATTGATTTCAGCATCACGAAGAGCTCGGGAATCGCTTTTGTCATCCCTTGCATATTATAGTTCATCATGAAGTTCTAGTAACTTGGTGATGGTGACTAGAGAACTCCGTCAATCACTATTTTATCTGGAAGATTAACTCCCACTTGATTCAAGCGATTGTAGTACCCAGACATTCTGAGCACATGCTCACTAGCTGATCTATTCTCCTCCATCTTTTTAAGCGAAGTACTTGTCAGAGGTCTCATACCTCTCGACACGGGCATGAGTCTGGAATACCAATTTCAGCTCTTGGAACATCTCATATGCTCCGTGGCGTTTCAAAACATTTTTGAAGTCCCAGTTCTAAGCCGTAAAGCATGGTGCACTAAACTATCAAGTAGTCATCATATTGAGCTAGCCAAACATTCATAACGTCTGCATCTGCTCCTGCAATAGGTCTGTCACTTAGCGGTGCATCAAGGACATAATCCTTCTGTGCAGCAATGAGGATAAACCTCAGGTCACAAACCCAATCCGCATCATTGCTACTATCATCTTTCAACTTAGTTTTCCCTAGGAACATATCAAAAAAAACATAGGGAAGCTACAACACGAGCTATTGATCTACAATATAATTTGCAAATACTATCATGACTAAGTTCATGATAAATTAAAAGTTCAATTAATCATATTACTAAAGAACTCCCACTTAGATAGACATCCCTCTAGTCATCTAAATGATCACGTGATCCATATCAACTAAACCATGTCCGATCATCACGTGAGATGGAGTAGTTTTCAATGGTGAACATCTCTATGTTGATCATATCTACTATATGATTCACGTTCGACCTTTCGGTCTCAGTGCTCCGATGCCATATCTGCATATGCTAGGCTCGTCAAGCTTAACCCAAGTATTCTGCACGTGCAAAACTGGCTTGCACCCGTTGTATGTGAACGTAGAGCTTATCACACTCGATCATCACATGGTGTCTCGGCACGATGAACTGTAGCAATGGTGCATACTCATGGAGAACACTTATACCTTGAAATTTAGTGAGGGATCATCTTATAATGCTACCGCCGTAGTAAGAAAAATAAGATGCATAAAAGATAAACATCACATGCAATCAAAAAATATGTGACATGATATGGCCATCATCATCTTGTGCCTTTGATCTCCATCAGCAAAGCACCGTCATAATCTCCATCTCACCGGCTTGACACCTTGATCTCCATCGTAGCATGGTTGTCTCCTTGCCAACTATTGCTACTACGACTATCGCTACCGCTTAGTGATAAAGTAAAGTAATTACATGGCGATTACATTTCATACAATAAAGCGACAACCATATGGCTCCTGCCAGTTGCCAATAACTCTGTTACAAAACATGATCATCTCATACAACAATTTATATCTCATCATGTCTTGACCATATCACATCACAACAAGACCTGCAAAAACAAGTTAGACGTCCTCTACTTTGTTGTTGCAAGTTTTACGTGGCTGCTACGAGCTTCTAGCAAGAACCGTTCTTACATACGCATCAAAACCACAATGATTTTTCGTCAAGTGTGTTATTTTAACCTTCAACAAGGACCGGCTTAGTCAAACTCGATTCAACTAAAGTTGGAGAAACAGACACCCGCCAGCCACCCGTGTGCAAAGCACGTCGGTAGAACCAGTCTCATGAACACGGTCATGTAATGTCGGTCCGGGCAGTTTCATCCAACAATACCGCCGAATCGAAGTAAGACGCTGGTGGTAAGCAGTATGACTATTATCGCCCACAACTCTTTGTCTTCTACTCATGCATATCATCTACGCATAGACCTGGCTCGGATGCACTGTTGGGGAACGTAGTATTTCAAAAAAATTCTACGATCACACAAGATCTATCTAAGAGATGCATAGCAACGAGACGGGAGAGTGTATCCACGTACCCACTTAGACCGAAAGCGGAAGCGTTTAGTAACGTGGTTGATGTAGTCGAAAGTCTTCACGATCCAACCGATGCAAGTACCGAACGTACGACACCTCTGTGTTCTGCACACGTTCAGAATGATGGCGTCCCTCGTGCTCTTGATCCAGTTGAGGACGAGGGAGAGTTCCGTCAGCACGATGGCGTGGCGGCGGTGATGATGAAGTTACCGGCGCAAGGCTTCGCCTAAGCACTACGATGATATGACGGAGGTGTTAAACTATGGAGGGGGCACCGCACACGACTAAGAGATTGTCTGTTTTGCTTTGGAGTGCCCCTTGGACACGTATATAAAGGAGGGAGGGAGAGAGGCTGGCAGACAAGAGGGGCGCGCCAAGGGGGGAGTCCTACTTGGACTCCTAGTCCAAGTAGGATTTGCCCCCCCTTTTCCTTTCTTCCTCCGGAGGGAAAGGAAGGAGGGGAGAAGAAGGAAGGAAGGAGGGGGTTGCACCCCCACTCCTTGTACAATTCGGTTTGATCAGGGGGAGGCGCGCGCCACCTCGTGACCCTTCTTCCCTCTCTCCACGAAAGCCCACTAAGGCCCATTAACTTCCCCGGGGTTTCCAGTAACCCCTTGGTACTCCTGCAAAATACCCAGATCACTGGGAACCATTCCGATGTCCGAATATAACCTTCCAATATATGAATCTTTGCCTCTCGACCATTTAGAGACTCCTCTTCATGTCCGCGATCTCATCCGGGACTCCGAACTAACTTCGGTCATCAAATCACATAACTCATAATACAAATCATAATCGAATGTTAAGCGTGCGGACCCGACGGGTTCGAGAACTATGTAGAGATGACCGAGACATATCTCCGGTCAATAACAAATAGCGGAACCTGGATGCTCATATTGGTTCCTACATATTCCATGAAGATCTTTATCGGTCAAACCGCATAACAACATATGTCATTCCCTTTGTCATCGGTATGTTGCTTGCCCGAGATTCGATCGTTGGTATCATCATACCTAGTTCAATCTCGTTATCAACAAGTCTCTTTACTTGTTCAGTAATGCTTCATGCCGCAACTAACTCATTAGTTACATTGCTTGCAAGGCTTATAGTGATGAGCATTATCGAGAGGGCCCAGAGATACCTCTCCAATACATGGAGTGACAAATCCTAATCTTGATCTATGCCAACCCAACAAACACCTTCGGAGACACCTTAGAGCATCTTTATAATCACCCAGTTACGTTGTGACGTTTGATAACACACAAGGTGTTCCTCCGGTATTCGGGAGTTGCATAATTTCATAGTCAAAGGAACATGTATAAGTCATGAAGAAAGCAGTAGCAATAAAACTGAACGATCATTATGCTAAGCTAATGGATGGGTCTTGTCCATCACATCATTCTCCTAATGATGTGATCCCGTTCATCAAATGGTAACACATGTCCATGGCTAGGAAACTTAACCATCTTTGATCAACGAGCTAGTCAAGTAGAGGTATACTAGGAACACGATGTTTTGTCTATGTATTCACACATGTATCAAGTTTCCGATTAATAAAATTGTAGCATGAATAATAAACATTTATCATGATATAAGGAAATATAAAATAACAACTTTATTATTGCTTCTAGGGATATTTTCTTCACATTAACCCTGCCTATAAATAACAACCCCTCCCCTACCAAAAATGGAATAAACACTAAGCCCTCCTCTTTTTATGTGACCATTCTAACCCTAGTCACCACTTGACAATTTCCCCAAATAGCCATTCACCTCTCCCCTCAATCTGGCGGCACCAGATCGAGATCTGGTAGTCCCTGGCCGCCCAGTTCGCCTCCTACAGTTGAAGACCCGCCGCAGCCAAAAGCCCGGCCCTGCCGAAGGCTATATGTGCTTGCATGTCTCGTGGGACTTTTCGCATGCTTCTCCACCTGATCGAGTAGGAGCTCACACCGCTAACATCCCTTGCACGGCCATGTCGCATGTCATTACCAGCAAGCAACCAGCACCGAGCACCGCTACCCCTCCAAGTCAACGCTCCTCCTCCTCTCTCGGTTTCCCTCCTCATGCAAGTCCTTTTGATCCATGCCATTCAGCAGATCTCATTGCTTTTATAGAGAGCATATCAATTATTCCTGCTTTATCTCTATAGATGTCTATATATAGTGGGTTCAAGTGCAATATACGAAATGTGTACATGAGCTAATTTTGATATTTAGATTCTAGCAATTTTTATCTAATTTCTTGGACGACTGATGAGGCTTGAAACTGTGTTGGTATTTCCCCAAAGAGGAAGGGATGATGCAGTGCAACTACGATAGATATTTCTCTCAGTTATGATACCAAGGTATCAATCCAGTAGGAGAATCAAGCAACACTATGTAAATGGTACCTGCACACAAAAATATATCCTCGCAACCCAACGCGTAAGAGGGGTTGTCAATCCCTCCTTGGTAAAACGATAGATTAAATTGTATGTGTTTGGATAAACAGTTCAGAATAAAACACAAAATAAAATAGGTAAAGAAAAAGTGCAGCAAGGTATTTTTGGGTTTTTGGAATAATATATCTGAAAACAAATAAGGTAAAAGATAGATCGGAAAGCAATATGATAAAAGATAGACCTGGGGGCCGTAGATTTCACTAGTGGCTTCTCTCGAGAAAATAGCACGCGATGGGTAAACAAATTACTGTTCGGAAATAGCACGCGTGGAGCTTCGCCTAAGCACTACAACGATGTGACCGAGGTGTTAAACTGTGGAGGGGGCACCGCACACGGCTAAGAGATTGTCTGTTGTGCTTTGGGGTGCCCCCTGGCCACGTATATAAAGGAGGGAGGGAGAGAGGCCGGCGGCCAGGAGGGGCGCGCCAAGGGGAGTCCTACTTGGACTCCTAGTACAAGTAGGATCCCCCCCTTTTCCTTTCTTCCACCGGAGGGAAAGGAAGGAGGGGAGAAGAAGAAGGAAGTAGGGGGCCGCGCCCCCACTCCTTGTCCAATTCGGTTTGGTTAAGGGGGAGGCGCGCGCCACCTCGTGGCCCTTCTTCCCTCTCTCCACGAAAGCCCACTAAGGCCCATTAACTTCCCCAGGGTTTCCGGTAACCCCTCGGTACTCCAGAAAAATACCCGGATCACTTGGAACCATTCCGATGTCCGAATATAACCTTCCAATATATGAATCTTTACCTCTCGACCATTTTGAGACTCCTCTTCATGTCCGCGATCTCATCCGGGACTCCGAACAAACTTTGGTCATCAAATCACATAACTCATAAGACAAATCATAATCGAATGTTAAGCGTGCGGACCCTACGGGTTCGAGAACTATGTAGACATGACCGAGACATATATCCGGTCAATAAAAAATAGCGGAACCTGGATGCTCATATTAGTTCCTACATATTCCATGAAGATCTTTATCGGTCAAACCGCATAAAAACGTATGTCATTCCCTTTGTCATCGGTATGTTGCTTGCCCGAGATTAGATCGTCGGTATCATCATACCTAGTTCAATCTCGTTATCAACAAGTCTCTTTACTCATTTAGTAATGCTTCATCCCGCAACTAAATCATTAGTTACATTGCTTGCAAGGCTTATAGTGATGAGCATTACCGAGAGGGCCCAGAGATACCTCTCCGATACACGGAGTGACAAATCCTAATCTTGATCTATGCCAACCCAACAAACACGTTCGGAGACACCTGTAGAGAATATTTATAATCACCCAGTTACGTTGTGATGTTTGATAGCACACAAGGTGTTCCTCCGATATTCGGGAGTTGCATAATTTCATAGTCAGAGGAACATGTATAAGTCTTGAAGAAAGCAGTAGCAATAAAACTGAACGATCATTATGCTAAGCTAACGGATGGGTCTTTTCCATCACATCATTCTCCTAATGATGTGATCCCATTCATCAAATGATAACACATGTCCATGGCTAGGAAACTTAACCATCTTTGATCAACGAGCTAGTCAAGTAGAGGCATACTAGGGACACAATGTTTTGCCTATGTATTCACACATGTATCAAGCTTCCGGTTAATACAATTGTAGCATGAATAATAAACATTTATCACGATATAAGGAAATATAAAATAAAAACTTTATTATTGCCGCTAGGGCATATTTCCTTCACATTAACCCTGCCTATAAATAATAGCCCCTCCCCTACCATAAATGGAATAAACACTAAGCCCTCCTCTTTTTACTTGACCATTCTAACCCTAGTCACCACTTGACAATTTCCCCAAATAGCCATTCACCTCTCCCCTAAATCTAGCGGCACCAGATCGAGATCTGGTAGTCCCTGGCCGCCCAGTTTGCCTCCTACAGTCGAAGACCCGCTGCAGCCAAAAGCCCAGCCCTGCCGAAGGCTATGTGTGCTTGCATGCCTCGCGGGACTTTTCGGATGCTTCTCCACCTGATCGTGTAGGAGCTCACACCGCTAACATCCCTTGCACGGCCATGTCGCATGTCATTACCAGCAAGCAACTAGCACCGAGCACCGCTACCCCTCCAAGTCAACGCTCCTCCTCCTCTCTCGGTTTACCTCCACATGCAAGTCCTTTGGATCCACGCCATACAGCTGATCTCGTTGCTTTTATAGAGAGCATATCAATTATCCCTGCTTTATCTCTATAGATGTCTATATATACATGGGTTCAAGTGCAATATATGAAATGTGTACATGAGCTAATTTCGATTTAGATTCTAGCAATTTTTATCTAATTTCTTGGACGGCTGATGCGGCTTGAATTTGTGTTGGTATTTCCCCAAAGAGGAAGGGATGATGCATTACATCTACGATAGATATTTCCCTCAGTTATGATACCAAGGTATCAATCCAGTAGGAGAATCAAGCAACACTATGTAAATGGTACCTGCACACAAAAACAAATCCTCGCAACCCAACGCGTAAGAGGGGTTGTGAATCCCTCCTTGGTAAAAAGATAGATTAAATTGTGTGTGTTTGGATAAATAGTTCTTAATAAAACACAAAATAAAATAGGTAAAGAAAAAGTGTAGCAAGGTATTTTGGGGTTTTTTGGAATAATATATCTGAAAACAAATACGGTAAAATATAGATCAGAAAGCAATATGATAAAAGATAGACCCGGGGGCCGTAGATTTCACTAGTGGCTTCTCTCGAGAAAATAGCACGCGATGGGTAAACAAATTACTGTTCGGAAATTGATAGAAGAACAAATAATTATGACAATGTCCAAGGCAATGATCAATATATAGGTTTCACGTCCAAGATTAGTAGACCAAAACAATTCTACATCTACCAGTATTACTCCACACATCGACCGCTATCCATTATGCATCTAGTGTATTAAGTTTATGGAGAAATGGAGTAATGCAATAAGAATGATGACATGATGTAGACAAGATCTATTCATGTAGGAATAGACCCCATCTTTTTATCCTTAATAGCAACGATACATACGTGCCATGCTACCCCTTCTTTCACTGGGTGAGGACATCGTAAGATCGAACCCATCACAAAGCACCTCTTCCCATTGCAAGAAAAAATGATCTGGTTGGCCTAACTAAACCAAAGATTCGAAGAAGAAATGCGAGGCTATAAATAATCATGCATATAAGGGATAAAAGAAAAATCAAATAATATTCATGGATATAGATCTGATCATAACTCGAACTTCATCAGATCCCAACAAACACACCCCAAAAAGTCATTACATCAAATAGATCTCCAAGAGACCATTGTATTGAGAATAAAAAAGGGAGAAGAAGCCATCTAGATACTACCTACGGACCCGTAGGTCTATGGTGAACTACTCATGCATCATCGGAGAGGCACCAATGTGGATGATGAACTCCTCTGTGATCGTGTTATATCGGATCTCGTGGTTCTGGAACTTGCAGCGGCTGGAACTGTGTTTCTTCGACTCCCCTAGGGTTTCTGGAATATTTGGGTATTTATAGAGTGAAGAGGTGGTGCGGGAGATCCCTGTGGGCCCCACAACCCATCAGGGTACGCTTGGGCCTCCTGGCGTGCCCTGGTGTCTTGTGGGCCCCATGGGCCTCCCCTCTAGTGCTTCCTTGGCTCCCAAGTTGTCTTATGGTCAAAAATAATCTCCAAAAAGTTTTACTGCGTTTGGACTCTGTTTGATAGGGATATTCAGCGAAGTAAAAAACAAGCAAAAAACAACAACTGGCACTGGGCACTATTGATAACCCACAAGCACTAGTGCAAAATCGGGCTTTAGCTCCGGTTCGTAAGGGCCTTTAGTGTCGGTTCTACAACCGGCACTAAAGAGTGGAGACTAAAGGCCCCTCCTTTACTACCGGTTCGGCACGAACCAGTGCTAAAGGGCCACCACGTGGCACTAGCTAGGCCCGGGTGCTGTTAGATCATTAGTACCGGTACTAAATGTTGGGGGGGGGGGTTTGGTTTTATTTTTTATTTTCCATTAATTTTGTGTTTTCCATTTAATTCTTTTTTGTTTGCTGGTATTTTACGATACTACATATTGTACACGTTATGCATATATATAAATAGATTTTCTCGTAGAACCGCATATATATAAATATATATCATTGAATGTCTCACAACCAACACCATTAATTATTCACACATACACATGTATATATATATATATATATAATTTCTCCTACATGTTGCCTTGGTGCCTTCGGAGCACGATGACAAGTGGTTCATGGGGGCGGTAGCAGGTAATAGTATTCTCCTTTGGGATCTATGACCTGGTCGAGCAAAAATCCCGCTATTTCCTCTTGAAGTGCTAGTATGCGCTCCGTTGGCAGGAGCTGCTCCCGCACCTCTCTGAACTGTTAAGAAGGAGATCAATATGCATGTGTATTAGTTGTGTGACTAGATATCGATAATGGTGTGAATAGTGTTCTGACAAACGTACCCAGTCCTGTCTTTGAGATCTGCTCCTTTCGGACGCCATCATGCGAATGTTCTCGCAAACATAGTATGCACACAAATCATTTCCCGACGCCTGCTTCAGGGCCTTTACGAGAATGGAATTGAATCAGATAATGATTAATCAAGCATGATAATTAATTAATGGTATTGAAACAAGAATTAAAGAGATGGTAGCTAGCTAGTACTACTTAATTACTTACCTTTGGTCGATACCAAAACAGCTTTTTTGCCCATTTGCGTGGAGTGATGAACTTTGCCCAAGCCCTTCCCGCCGGTAAAGAAAACTAATAAAGGGGTTATTAAATAGTTCATATCAGGAAGAAAACTAAATAGGCCGAGATATAGTTAATAATGATTGAAATTACCTGTTGACTATCCCCTTCAAGATGGTGTGGTCTCTTTCTTTTTTAAGTAGTGAGTCCAGTACTTCAACTTTTCCTTCTTCAACTTTAATGTCTAACAAGATCCAGTGGAAACTGCATGCGCACACGTTTGCATGTCTTAATTAAGCGGGCATGTGCATAACACTAATCAACTACCGTAAACCATATACACTTAATTATTAACATCTAGCTAGCTAGTAAGCAAAAACGGAATTTGTAGTACAAGACAGTGTGACTCACAGGAAGTTGTAAGGAAGTAGTATATCTTCATTGGTATTGAGGCGCTTGAAGAACTCTAGCATGCTTTCCTCTAAACTTGCTCTACAACTTGGAAAATTCCATGTCTACTCATTAATGGTATTTGGGTCAATGAACCCAATGCCATAGTGTCCATATTTTTTCATTTCATACATCTTCATCCTGCATATAATACCACATAAAAGAATATAGTGAGGATAATTACATGTAATGATTGATCAAAATGATCACTACAGCTAGCTTGAGACTTAAATTATAGAAAGAAATCACTTACAGACAATAGCAACTGACGATAGATTTGTTGAGTGTGTCTTGATTGTATAACTGAAATAGTTCTGAATACTCAACGGACAAAGCTTTCTCATGGAAGTAATGCTCCTCCTTGACATTCACCATGAGGGACTCTCGATTGGAATTCTTGGTAATGTTCATGTACCATTGATGAAATTCATACATTCTCATTGGGAGGTTATTGACCTTGTCTGGCTCGACCAAAGGTTGGCCCCGGACATATTTCCGTTTTATTTCCTCCTCTCTAAGCGGAGACATGGGCTCGATTTTGAGGAGTTGTCCAACAGTGATCTTGAGCATTTCAGCCTGCATTATATGATCCTCGGTTATTACCACATCGCCCAGCTAGGGAACGTTAACGGTTTGCCCACAATAATATTGGGCGCGCGTACTCTCATGTGTTGTTGGAACAACAAGCGGGGGGATCGATTGCGCCGCCTGTTCTCCCAGCTGGGGAATGGTTTTCCCGCATTTTTTGACAGCTTCTTGTTGGCTCGAGCTTGAGCTCGCTTCCTTCTTTAGTCGTGCTTGATGTAGCTTCCTGAGTTGGTGCTCATAGTATGAGTCAACAGGCTTGGGAGCTGGTTTTCTTGCCATATGAATAAAGTGGTCCATAACTTTCTCAGGCACTTTCTCCCTTGGCGGCGGTGCTGGTTTCGGTCCAAAATGGGCGTCCACTTGGGCCTGCACTATGGATGCGTTTTGCTCCTCGGTCATGTTGTAAGGCCTCTGAGGAAGAGGAGCAAGGCTTGGACCATATTTATATCGCTTGTCTCCGCCTGTACTTCCTGTACTACCTCGACTCGTACCGCTACACACCATAGCTGCGGCGTGTCTCTTCTGCGATTGTTGAGACGACGGAGACGGCTGACGTGGCTGAGTTGGAGTAGGAGGAGTGGCCTGACGCTGTGCCGGACTTGAAGCAGGGGGTGAGGCTTGACACGGTGTCGGACTTGAAACATGAGGAGTGGCCTAACGCTGTGCCGGACTTGAAGCAGGAGTCTACTCACGCGTTCGGGGACTTGGAGGAGGTGGCGGACTTCAAGGAGGAGTCGGCTCACGCGTTCGTGGACTTGGAGGAGTGGGAGTCTACTGACTCGGTGGTGGACTTCGAGGAGGAGTTGGCTGATGCGGTGTCGGTGGACTTCGAAAGATGATTCAATTCTTTCTCCATAGGATGATATAATGTATGGCCTCTCCCAGTGTGCGCTCGTCGTCACCTCCAGGAATGTCAAGCTGTAGCCCCGAATATGGGTCCACCACTTCATCAACCAAGACACGAGCATAGCCCACTGGAATTGGGGTGCAATGGAAGGTTGCTTCGGGGGTAATTGTAAAAGCAACGACGTCCACCACCTTCATGGACATGTTCTTCATTTTGGAGTGTAGCTCACAATTAGTGTTCTCTATGATGTCATCCACAGGGTATGTATCCAGCAGTGTGTCGCCCGAGGCGGAACCAATGCTGCTTCTCGGCATGGATGGGACTGTGCTATCCAATGCTGGACGATCATCCGCTTGTTGCTGCCGCTACTGAGACCCCCTTTCCTGGCTAAGTGAGTCGATCTGCTACTGCTGCTGCTGGAATTTGAGTGCCAAGTCCGCATGCCTTGCTTCTAGGCCTTGAAGGCATTCTGCGTCCTGCTTCCTCTGCTCCTCCCCCAGCTTCCTCTTCTTCTCCTCCTCCATCTTCTTTCTTGCACGGGTCCTTGCCGAAAAGCCCTCATACCAGGGAATAACGCCCTTGCCTCGTGTTCTTCCCGGGTGTTCAGGATTTCCTAGGGTGCGCGTAAGCTCATCGTTCTCTCTGTTGGGCGTGAACACCCCATTTCGAGCATCTTCTATTGCGTCAAGTAACTTTTGTTCAGCTCCGTTTAGACTTGCCTTCTTCGAAACCAGGCTTGTCTTTGGGTCCAATGCCCCCCATGCACATAGAACCAACTTCTGCACCTGGGGGGCCAACTCCTAGTAACCGGAGTGACCCCTGCATCCTCCATCTCTTGCTCAGACTTATCCCACTTAGGCATTGCCACCGTGTAGCCAACTAGACCCAGCCCATGGAACTGTGTCTTTTTGCGGCATTGGCCTTGTTTTTTCTCGACCGTTCCTTAGATAATTCTGATTCCTTGAATTTCACGAAAGCAGGTTAGTGTTCTCTTTGCTTCTCCAGTGTTCCCTTGAATTCTGGAGTCTTCCTTTTTGCAGCGAGGTAGTTGGACCATACAGTTTTCTTGTGGGTGTTGAATGCAATTGCCATCTTCTTAAGAGCAGCGTCCTTGACTTTCTGCACATCTACATCAGTGAAATAATCTGGTAGGGTGAAATGTTCCATCAGAGATTCCCAAAGCTTTTGTTTTGCTCTATCGTCGACCCAAGTAACATCTGGATGTTTAGTTTTTCGCTCTTTCCATTCTTGAATGGAGATCGGGAGTTGGTCCTTCACAAGAACTCCGCACTAACGAGTCCACTTGTTCGCAATGTTCTTAGGCGTGAGGGGTTCGCCATTGGCTTTGATGGAGTCGATGTTGTACTTTAGAACCTCCATCAACTTTTTGCCTGGGCCTCGCTTTGTCCTGCTGTTTGTAGAAGCAGATTTGCTCGATCCAGAGGGCTGAAAGAAGAAAGATCGATTCGTTAATATATCTTCAAATAAAAAAACATGTGGTGATCACTAGATGCCTGCTTATATAAATATACCTTACCGGTAGTCTTTGTTATTTCAAGATCAACATTGTCTGTGTCATCATAAACATTGTCTGCATCATCATAATCATAATCATAGTTCATGACTTCATCAACTCGGTCGTCGAGATCGAATATCTTATCATCACCCTCCCCGGTATTGTTCAGATATTGGGAGCCGTCATCTGCTTCATTCTTGCCTGCGAGGGCTGCGTATGATCTCGAACAATTCCTCTTCTCTCTCTCTACCGGTATTGTCCCCCATAGCTTTTACTTAACTAATACAGAAGAAATATAAAACAATTTAGTATTCAAATTACAATGCATGGATGCAATAAATAAGGGAAAACTGAATCATATAGTAAATAATATGCATCGTCTCGATTAATATATAATCTCGAATATATTGTCTCGAATAATATATATAATCTTGAATACATCGTCTCGAATATTATATATTGAATACATCACTTTTTAGGTACCTAATAAAGATTGAATACTACAGAAGAATCTAGGCCACTCGCGGTTCCTGGGGCGCGGGCAGTTGATGACCCACAAGTGTAGGGATCTATCGTAGTCCTTTCGATAAGTAAGAGTGTCGAACCCAACGAGGAGCAGAAGGAAATGATAAGCGGTTTTCAGTAAGCTTTTCTCTGCAAGCACTGAAATAGTAGGTGATAGATAGTTTTGTGATAAGGTAAATAGTAACAAGCAAAAAGTAAATAAAGTAAATAAAGTGCAGCAAGGTGGCCCAATCCTTTATGTAGCAAAGGATAAGCCTGGACAAATTCTAATAATGAGGAAGGAGCTCCCGAGGACACATTGGGAATTATCGTCAAGCTAGTTTTCATCACGTTCATAAGATTCGCGTTCGGTACTTTGATAATTTGATATGTGGGTGGACCGGCACTTGGGTACTGCCCTAACATGGACAAGCATCCCACTTATGATTAACCCCTATTGCAAGCATCCGCAACTACAAAAAGGAGTATTAAGGTAAACCTAACCACAACATTAAACATATGGGTCCATATCAACCCCTAACGAAGCAACGCATAAACTAGGGTTTAAGCTTCTGTCACTCTAGCAACCCATCATCTACTTATTACTTCCCTATGCCTTCCTCTAGGCCCAAATAATGGTGAAGTGTCATGTAGTCGACGTTCACATAACACCACTAGAGGAGAGACAACATACATCTCATCAAAATATCGAACGAATACCAAATTCACATGACTACTAATAGCAAGACTTCACCCATGTCCTCAGGAACAAACGTAACTACTCACAAAGCATATTCATGTTCATAATCAGAGGGGTAATAATATGCATGAAGGATCTGAACATATGATCTTCCACCAAGTAAACCAAATAGCATCAACTACAAGGAGTAATCAACACTACTAACAACCCACAGGTACCAATTTGTGGTTTTGATACAAGATTGGATACAAGAGATGAACTAGGGTTTTGAGATGAGATGGTGCTGTGAAGATGTCGATGGAGATTGACCCCCTCCCGATGAGATGATCATTGGTGATGACGTTGGTGATGAATTCCCCCTCCCTGAGGGAAGTGTCCCCGGCAGAATAGCTCCGCCAGAGCCCTAGATTGATTCTGCCAAGGTTCCGCCTCGTGGCGGCGGAGTTTCATCCCGTAAGCTTGCCCACGATTTTTTCCAGGGGAAAACCCTTCATATAGCAGAAGATGGATGCCAGAAGTCCACCAGGGGGCCCAGGAGATAGGGGGCCGCTCCCTTGGGGGGGGGGGCGCCCCCTGTCTCCTGGACAGGGTGTGGGCCCCCCTGACCTATTTCTTTTGTCCAAAATTTTTAATTAAATCTAAAAAGTTGTTTCGTGGAGTCTCAGGTCTTTTGCAATTGTGCAGAATAGGTTTTCAACGTTTGCTCCTTTTCCGGCCAGAATTCCAGCTGCCGGCATCCCCCCTCTTCATGGTAAACCTTGTAAAATAAGAGAGAATAGCCATAAGTATTGAGATATAAAGTGTGATAACAGCCCATAATGCAATAAATATTGATATAAAAGCATGATGCAAAATGGACGTATCAACTCCCCCAAGCTTAGACCTCGCTTGTCCTCAAGCGGAAGCCGAAATCGAAAAATATGTCCACATGTTTAGAGATAGAGGTGTCGATAAAAATAAAATACGGACATGAGGGCATCATGATCATTCTAATAACAGCAACATATATGGATTTTGTCATATGATTTCCTATGTTCAAGTAATAAGCAATTCACAATGTCAAGTATGGTTCAAAAACTTCATTGGGAACTAACAAACTATAATCTCAGTCATTGAAGCAATTGCAATTTATCGTAACATCAGAAAGAGTCAATAATAGAGCTTTTCAGCAAGCTCACATACTCAACCATCTCGTAGTCCCCTATAATTGTTAACACTCACGCAATACTTGTGGTTATAAAGTTTCAGCCGGACACTGAGAAAGATAGGGGCTTATTGTGTTGCCTCCCAACATATTCACCTTTAGGTGATGTCAACAATAATAGCCTATGCCAACTTACATCCAATTGGATATATGTATCATGATCTTCCAAACACGAGGAGCTTGCCAAAGGATAAAATGAAAAAGGGAAAGGTGAAGATCACCTTGACTCAAACATAAAGTAAAAACATAAAGTAAAAGATAGGCCCTTCGCAGAGGGAAGCAGAGGTTGTCATGCGCTTTTAGGGTTGATGCACAAAATCTTAGTGCAAAAGAACGTCACTTTATATTGCCCCTTGTATGTGGACCTTTATTATGCAATCCGTCGCTTTTATTACTTCCACAACAAGTTCGTACAAAGCTTATTTTCTCTGCACTAATAAGTCATACATATTTAGAGAGCAATTTTTATTGCTTGCACCGATGACAACTTACTTGAAGGATCTTACTCAATCCATAGGTAGGTATGGTGGACTCTCATGGCAAAACTGGGTTTAAGGATATTTGGAAGCACAAGTAGTATCTCTACTTGGTGCAAGGAATTTGGCTAGCATGAGGGGGAAAGGCAAGCTCAACATGTTTGGAAGGTCAATGACAATATACTTTAACTGAGATGTCGGAAAACATAAACCATTACGTTGTCTTCCTTGTCCAACGTCAACTCTTTTAGCATGTCATACTTAATGAGTGCTTCACAATCATAAAAGATGCCAAGATAATATATTTATATGTGAACCCCTCTTTCCTTATCACTTCCTATTAATTGCAACGATGACCAAGGCTACGTTCATCAACTCTCAACAATTTTTATGCCTCATATTTTCTATGTGTGAACTTATCACTATCCATAAGATCAATATGAACTCTTTTGTTCTTTCTACTTTCTCAAGATCATAGCAACATAGCAAAGCCCTTGACTCAACACTAATCTTTATTATAGATAGCACACAGACTCGATTACATAAAGAGATCACAATGAAAAACTCAAAACTACTTGATATTAAAACTTCGAACTAATAGATCAAGATACTACTAAAAGGATAGAACTAAACAAAACGGTAAAGATAGGAGTGTGATGGTGATACGATACCGGGGCACCTCCCCCAAGCTTGGCAGTTGCCAAGGGGAGTGCCCATACCCATGTGATTATTTCTCCTTCTTCACGGTTGGCGTTATGATCTTCTTGGCGATGATGCCCTTCAGGATACGGTTCTCCTCCTCGAGCTTATTGACTTGTTGTTTGAGGTCCATGATTTCTTTGCGGAGCTTGCCCGTAACGGCCAAAGCTCCTTTTACCCAAGGATGCTGCATAGCTTCTGGAGAACACGTGAAACTCTTTTTCATATTTTCATAAGAAAGAAATCTAGAGTTGGAAGGGATGACCGAAGCAGGGACAGCCAGGCTAGGTAGTTCCCCCATAGTGAATTCTGCTTGGAGACGAGAGGTAACTTCTTCATCTTCCTCCATGGCATCTATCCTTTTCAAATCAGCCTCCATCTCATCCTCTGTTAATGGTCCAAAGTGATAGGCATCGATATTTGCTCCTGGACCTGGCGTTGGGTGAGACATCCGGCTCTCCCCAACTGATTCCTGAGAAGACATCTTGCTCAATTCTGCAGCAGGAACAGCTCGAAACGAAAACATAGGATATTTGCATGATACGGTGGTCAAAACCTTCGGGAGTATATATAATAAATTTTTACCGACCTAAATACATAACATACAAGAAAACGGAGTCCGGGGGGCACACGAGGTGCCCACGAGATAGGGGGGCGCCCTATAGGGGGGGCGCACCCTCCTCTCTCGTGGGAGCCTCGTGTCCCTTTCGGACTACTTCTTTCTTCCTAAAATCCTTAAATAATCCAAAACTGGTGAAAATTGCCATTAGAGTTATTTTGGAGTTGGTTTACTTACCGTACCACGTACCTATGCCTTTTCGGAGTCTGGAACGTTCTGGAAAGTGTCTCTTATGTATTCCTCAAGGGTTATGGTTTCAATAATATTAGTTTCAACATTGATAGAATTACCTGAAATATAATGTTTAATTCTTTGACCATTTACTACCCTCGGATTTTTGCCTTCAAAGTTGTTGATTTTATAGCACCAGAACAATAGACCTCCTCGATAACGCCGGGACCTTCCCATTTTGAGAGAAGTTTTCCTGCAAAAAATCTTAAACGAGAGTTGAACAATAACACATAATCTCCTACGTTAAACTCACGCTTTTGTATCCTCTTATCATGCCAGCGTTTGACTTTTTCTTTGAAAAGCTTAGCATTCTCATATGCCTGGGTTCTCCATTCATCAAGTGAGCTAATATCAAATAACCTTTTCTCACTGGCAAGTTTGAAGTCATAATTAAGCTCTTTAATAGCCCAATATGCTTTATGTTCAAGTTCAAGAGGTAAATGACATGCTTTTCCATAAACCATTTTATATGGAGACATACCCATAGGATTTTTGTATGCAGTTCTATAGGCCCATAATGCATCATCAAGTTTTTTGGACCAATTCTTTCTAGATCTATTCACAGTCTTTTGCAAAATTAATTTGAGCTCTCTATTGCTCAACTCTACTTGACCACTAGACTGCGGGTGATAAGGAGATGCAATTCTATGATTGACATCATACTTAGCAAGCATCTTACGGAAAGCACCATGAATAAAGTGTGAACCACCATCAGTCATAAGATATCTAGGGACTCCAAACCTCGGAAAAATAACTTCTTTAAGCATTTTAATAGAAGTGTTATGATCAGCACTACTAGTTGGAATAGCTTCTACCCACTTAGTAACGTAATCAACAACAACTAAAATATGTGTATAACCATTGGAGGCAGGAAAAGGTCCCATATAATCAAAGCCCCAAACATCAAACGGTTCAATAACAAGAGAATAATTCATAGGCATTTCTTGACGTCTACTGATGTTACCTATTCTTTGACATTCATCACAAGATACGACAAACTTACGAGCATCTTTGAAAAGAGTAGGCCAATAAAAACCAGATTGTAGTACCTTGTGTGCAGTTCTATCTCCAGCGTGGTGTCCTCCATAGGATTCAGAGTGACACTTGCGTAGGATTTGTTCCTGTTCATGCTCAGGCACACAACGTCTAATAATACCATCTACTCCTTCTTTATAAAGGTGTGGATCATCCCAGAAGTAATGTCTTAAATCATAAAAGAACTTTTTCTTTTGCTGGTATGTGAAACTAGGCGGTATATATTTAGCAACAATGTAATTAGCATAGTCAGCATACCAAGGAGCAGTACGAGAAGCATTGACAACCGCTAATTGTTCATCAGGAAAGCTATCATTAATAGGCAGTGGGTCATCAAGAACATTTTCTAGCCTAGACAAGTTGTCTGCAACGGGGTTCTCAGCTCCTTTCTATCAACAATATGCAAGTCAAATTCTTGGAGCAAGAGAACCCATCTAATGAGTCTAGGCTTAGCATCTTTCTTTTCCATAAGGTATTTAATAGCAGCATGATCAGTGTGAATAGTAACTTTGGAATCAACAATATAAGGTCTAAACTTATCACATGCAAACACAACTGCTAAGAATTCTTTTTCAGTGGTAGCATAATTTCTCTGGGCAGTATCAAGAGTCTTGCTAGCATAATGGATAACATTCAATTTCTTATTGACTCTTTGCCCTAAAACAGCCCCTACAGCATAATCACTAGCATCGCACATAATTTCAAAAGGTAAATTCCAATCAGGTGGCTGAACAATAGGTGCAGTGATCAAAGCTTTCTTAAGTGTTTCAAATGCTTCTACACAATCATCATCAAAGACAAAAGGAATATCTTTTTGCAATAAGTTAGTCAGAGGCCTAGAGATTTTAGAAAAGTCCTTAATGAACCTCCTATAAAAACCGGCATGACCAAGGAAACTTCTTATACCTTTTATGTCCTTGGGACATGGCATCTTTTCAATAGCATCAACTTTGGCTTTATCAACTTCAATACCTCTCTCGGAGATCTTGTGCCCCAAGACAATGCCTTCATTAACCATAAAGTGACACTTTTCCCAATTCAGGACGAGACTAGTGTCTTCGCATCTCTGCAAAACTCGATCAAGGTTGCTCAAACAATCATCAAAAGAGGATCCATAGACGGAGAAGTCATCCATGAATACCTCACAAATCTTTTCACAAAAATCAGAAAATATAGCCATCATGCATCTTTGAAAGGTAGCAGGTGCATTACATAAACCAAAAGGCATACGTCTATAAGCAAAAGTACCAAAAGGGCAAGTAAAAGTAGTTTTAGATTGATCCCCCGCTGATACAGGTATCTGAGAGAAGCCAGAATAACCATCTAGAAAGCAAAAATGTGTGTGTTTGGATAGCCTTTCTAGCATTTGATCAATAAAAGGTAAAGGGTAATGATCTTTCTTAGTAGCTTTATTTAACTTACGGAAATCAATTACCATCCTATAGCCTGTAATAATTCTTTGCGGGATCAATTCATCTTTATCATTAGGAACAACAGTAATACCTCCCTTTTTAGGGACACAATGGACATGGCTTACCCATTCACTATCAGCAACGGGATAAATAATACCTGCCTCAAGGAGTTTTAGTATCTCCTTTCTTACCACTTCCTTCATTTTGGGATTTAATCGTCGTTGAGGATCTCTAACTGGTTTGGCATCTTTCTCCACTGAAATTTTGTGTTGACATAATGTGGGACTAATGCTCTTAAGATCATCCAGGGTATATCCAATAGCAGCTCGATGCTTCTTCAGAGTTTTCAGTAATCTTTCTTCTTCTTTCTCTGAAAGGTTAGCACTAATAATAACAGGATATATTTCTTTTTCATCAAGATAAGGATACTTAAGATTATCAGGTAATGGTTTGAGTTCAAACACAGGATCACCCTTGGGTGGAGGGGGATCCCCAAGAATTTCAACAGGAAGATTATGTTTCAGCATAGGCTCTTGTTTAAGGAACACTTCATCTATTTCTTCCCTTTCCTTCATAAACATATCGTTTTCATGGTCTAGCAAATATTGTTCTAACGGATCAGTTGGAGGAACAGCAATGGAAGCAAGACCAATAATTTCATCCTTACTAGATGGTTCCTTTTCACGATGTTGTCTGCTAAACTTGGCAAAATTAAACTCATGAGACATACCATCTATGCCAACAGTGACAATATTCTTTTCACAATCAATCTTAGCACTAGTAGTATTCAAGAAGGGTCTACCAAAAATAATGGGACAAAAATCATCTTGGGGGGAACCAAGAACAAGAAAATCAGCAGGGTATTTAATCTTTCCACACAAGACTTCAATATCTCTAACAATCCCAATATGTTTAATGGTGTCCCTATTGGCAAGCTTAATAGTAACATCAATGTCTTCTAATTCAACAGGTGCAATATCGTGCATAATTTCTTTATAAAGATCATAAGGTATCGCATTAGCACTAGCACCCATATCACATAAATCATGATAACAATGATCTCCTATTTTAACAGAAATAACAGGCGTGCCTACAACAGGTCTACGTGTCTTAGTATCGGGTCTAGCAATATTAGCAGTTTCACCCAAGAAAGAGATAACATGCCCATCTAAATCCTCATCCAAAAGATCTTTAATCATGGCAATACCAGGTTCAACATTAATTTGCTCAGAGGTGTATATGTCCTGGTATTACTCTTACGAACAACAGTCAAAGCTTTAACATGATCTTTTATCCTAACAGAGAAAGGAGGTTTTTCAACATAAGAAGTAGGAATAATAGGATCACTATATGTAATAGTCTTCTCTTCGACAGTAATAGGTGCAACTACTTTCACTTCAACATGAGGATTATATTTAAACCACTTCTCTTTAGGGAGATCAACGTGAGTAGCAAAAGTTTCACAAAAAGTAGCTACTATCTTAGAGTCAAGTCCATACTTAGAGCTAAATCCACGGAAAGCATCGGTATCCATAAAAGATTTAACACAATCAAACTTAGGTGTCATACCTGACTCCTTACCATCGTCAGAACCCCAATCTTCAGAGTTGCATTAATTTCTTTCCAATAAGTCCCATTTGAAATCAATAGTCTTTAGCATATAGGAACCAACACAGGAAGTATCGAGCAAGTTGCGATTATCAAGAGAAAGCCGAGCATAAAAATTCTGAATAATCATTTCCCGAGCGAGCTCATGATTGGGGCATGAATATAGCATTGTCTTAAGCCTCCCCCAAGATTGAGCGATGCTTTCTCCTTCGCGAGGCCAGAAATTATATGTGTAACTACGATCACGATGAACAAGATGCATAGGCTAGAACTTCTGGTGAAATTCCAACTTCATTCGCTTATAATTCCAAAATCTTGTATCATCCCATAGCCTATACCATGTCATTGCATCTCCCTTCAAATATAAAGGGAAGACCTTCCTTTTGACAACATCATCGGGAATACCTGCAAGCTAAAATAATCCACAAACTTCATCCAGAAAGATAAGGTGTAACTCGGGATGCAATGTTCCGTCTCATGCAAAAGGATTAGCTAGCAGTTTTTCTATCATACCCGAAGGAATCTCAAAGTTAATATTTTCATAAGGTTCAGTAGGTTGAGGAGCATCTCTTTGCTCTTCTAGTTGGGGAGAAGATACCCCAAACAAGCCCCTCAAAGGATTAGTTTCCATAGTGACAAGTAACAGAAAAATTTCAGCATGCTATATAAATGTTTCCTTACCAAGTTCCACTCACCAAGAGCGCTATGCTCCCCGGCAACGACACCAGAAAAGAGTCTTGATGACCCACAGGTGTAGGGGATCTACCTAGTCCTTTCAATAAGTAAGAGTGTCGAACCCAACGAGGAGCAGAAGGAAATGATAAGCGGTTTTTAGTAAGGTTTTCTCTGCAAGCACTGAAATAGTAGGTGATCGATAGTTTTGTGGTAAGGTAAATAGTAACGAGCAAAAAGTAAATAAATTAAATAAAGTGCAGCAAGGTGGCCCAATCCTTTATGTAGCAAAGGATAAGCCCGGACAAATTCTATAATGAGAAAGGAGCTCCCGAGGACACATTGGGAATTATCATCAAGCTAGTTTTCATCATGTTCATAAGATCCACGTTCGGTACTTTGATAATTTGATATGTGGGTGGACCGGCACTTGGGTACTGCCCTAACATGGACAAGCATCCCACTTATGATTAACCCCTATTGCAAGCATACGCAACTACAAAAAGGAGTATTAAGGTAAACCTAACCACAACATTAAACATATGGGTCCATATCAACCCCTAACGAAGCAACACATAAACTAGGGTTTAAGCTTCTGTCACTCTAGCAAACCATCATCTACTTATTACTTCCCTATGCCTTCCTCTAGGCCCAAATAATGGTGAAGTGTCATGTAGTCGACGTTCACATAACACCACTAGAGGAGAGACAACATACATCTCATCAAAATATCGAACGAATACCAAATTCACATGACTACTAATAGCAAGAATTCACCCATGTCCTCAGGAACAAATGTAACTACTCACAAAGCATATTCATGTTCATAATCAGAGGGGTAATAATATGCATGAACGATCTGAACATATGATCTTCCACCAAGTAAACCAAATAGCATCAACTACAAGGAGTAATCAACACTACTAGCAACCCGTAGGTACCAATTGTGGTTTTGATACAAGATTGGATACAACAGATGAACTAGGGTTTTGAGATGAGATGGTGCTGGTGAAGATGTTGATGGAGATTGACCCCCTCACGATGAGTGGATCGTTGGTGATGACGTTGGTGATGAATTGCCCCTCCCGGAGGGAAGTGTCCTCGGCAGAACAGCTCTCCAGAGCCCTAGATTGATTCTGCCAAGGTTCCGCCTCGTGGCGGTGGAGTTTCGTCCCGTAAGCTTGCCCACGATTTTTTCCAGGGGAAAACCCTTCATGTAGCAGAAGATGGACGCCAGAAGCCCACCAGGGGGCCCAGGAGATAGGGGGCCGCGCCCTAGGGGGGGCGCACCCCTGTCTCCTGGACAGGGTGTGGGCCCCCTGGCCTATTTCTTTTGTCCAAAAATTCTAATTAAATATAAAAAGTTGTTTTGTGGAGTCTCAGGTCTTTTGGAGTTGTGCAGAATAGGTTTCCAACGTTTTCTCCTTTTCCAGCTAGAATTCCAGTTGCCGGCATCCCCCCTGTTCATGTAAACCTTGTAAAATAAGAGAGAATAGCCATAAGTATTGAGATATAATGTGTAATAACAGCCCATAATACAATAAATATTGATATAAAAGCATGATGCAAAATGGACGTATCAGCGGTGGACACCCAAAGAGAAGGAACCATCACAGAATCATATCTCTGGTCATCTGCCCAAAGAACCTACCAAGTATTGGAGAACCTGACATCCATAGCAACCATGTAGCGATGGACGTGCTCGTCCTCCTCTCTGACATGGTGATGCATCACCTCCGGCGGGGCCGGCTCCCTCTGCACCGAATGTGGCCCACGTGAACGCCACCAAAGGAGACCAGGGTCGACAACGGGACCTGAGGCCGGGTTCCTTACCATGCGGCGCGCCCCTCTAGGTAGCACCTCCCAGTGCCAGTCCCGGAGCCGAGTCCCAGACATGGGTCAGCCGGACATCGTCGCGAACGGGTCGACGGCGAGGATGCGGGCAGGGCATCGTCGAGAACAAATACTATATGCCCGCAAAAAGTAACATTTTTTAAATGATTGGATTGTTTGATAACTAAAATTCTATATGCAAATTCTAACAATTTGACATTAATCTAATTCATCTAACTAAAACTAATTCTAAAATTTCTAACATTTATATATATAACTAACATTTCTATAACATTTCTAATATTTATATAACTAAAAAACATAAAAATTGCTAACATTTCTATAAATATTTCTATAGCTAAAAAACATAAAAAATTTATAACATTTCTATATAACAAACATTTCTAATATTTCTATAACTAAAAAACAGAAAATTTTCTAACATTTCTATAACTAAAAATCATAAAAATTTCTATAACTAAAATTTATAACTAAAAAACTAATGTGTGTGTGTGTGTGGACATGGCGGCCGGGGCAGGAGCTCACCGGCGAGGCGCGGCGACGGGGATGGAGACGGGCAGTGACGACGGGGATGGGGACGGGGCGGCGTTGACGGGGATGGGGGCGGGCCGGGCGGGGACAACGGGACGATGGGGCGGGGCGCGGCGACAGGGTGGGGCGTGACGATGAGGACGACGGGGACGGGGACGGCCGGGGCGGCAACGACAACGGCGACAGCGACGAACACCGACGGAACGGCGACGGACGGCGACGGGGGCGGCGACGAGGGGCGGCGGCGACGGGGCAGAGGAGAAAGAAGCAGAGGGAGAGATGTGAAACTGAATTTTTTTGAAGTGCTTTCTTATGTAGAACACCCCTTTAGTACCAGTTGGAGCCACCAACCAGTACTATAGGTCTATTTTGGCCAGGCCAAGTGGGGGGAAGCGCAACTCTTTAGTACCGGGTGGTGGCACCAACTGGTACTAAAGACCCACCCTTTACTACCGGTTGGAGCCACCACCCGGTACTAAAGGGGTGCGCTGCCAGGCAACGGGCGCAAAGTTTAGTCCCACCTCGCTGGGCGAAGGGCAGCTGCACTGGTTTATAAACCCAGCTGCGGCTGCTCCTTTGAACTCCTCTATATAGCAGGCTTCTGTGCCTAACTATGGCGCGCTGCCCTATGAGCCTGCTGGCCCTTCTGGGCCTGAATTTGCACACCCTAGGTCTGGCAGGCCCACTGGACAGCGCCCCAACAATTTTTTATATAGTTTTTTCTTATCTGCATTATTTATTTTCTTCTATTTATATTAGTGCCAGTAGTTTTCAAATTTGAATAGTTTAAATTTTGAATTATTTGAAATTTGTGTGAGTCACTAGTTTGTGAATAACTTAACTTTGAAAATAGATTTTTTTAGTGATTCCTTTTTCTTATGTTTAATATTAGTGTGTTTTATCATTATATTCAATTTGGTAATGCTTAGGTTATTTAAAAAATTAAATTCCTTTGTAACAGATGAGTTTTCGTCTGAAACCCTGATACTTCGAAAGAGACTGTCCATTTTGTACATGAATTGCATCCAGTTTTTGCGGGAACCCTCTCTACTTTTTTGCACATGCTATGTGGGTGAAATTATGATACCATGCCAACTTTCAACCTTTTTTGAGTTCATTTGGAATGCTTTTCAATTTCAGGCTCATTTAGCTGAAAAAATCAGTAAATGCATGAAAGAATTTGTTTGCACATAAAATTTCTTCGCGTTTCAAATGAAAAAACACATAACTACCCTAACTATTACAGAGATTCCCTCCTAGCTGTGAAACACAGAAGAAAGTGATGATAGTGAAGCCGATCACATCCCAGATCTTTGGGTGTGAAACTTTTTCTTCGCGTGTGTCCCTTTGCACCGTAGCCATGGAAAATCTTCATCATTTAACTGGATGCTCGGGTCAATATTCACTATGAATGGACCAATTTCATCAAACATTTCATAATCTTCTGACATGTCTGTCTTGTCATCCACTCCCACGATGTTTCTTTTTCCTGAAAGAACTATGTGGTGCTTTGGCTCATCGTATGATCCATTAGCTTCCTTATCTTTTCTTTTTCTCGGCCTGGTAGACATGTCTTTCAGATAAAAAACCTGCACCACATCATTGGCTAGGATGAATGGTTCGTCTGCATACGCAAGATTGTTGAGATCCACTGTTGTCATTCCGTACTACGGGTCTTCCGTTACCCCGCCTCGTGTCATATTGACCCATTTGCATCGAAACAAAGGGACCTTCAAACCACCTCCATAGTTAAGTTCCCATATGTCCTTTATGAAACCGTAATATGTTTCCTTTCCCGTGTTGGTTAATGCATCAAAGCGGACACCACTGTTTTGGTTGGTGCTCTTCTTATCTTGGGCGATCGTGTAAAATGTATTCCCATTTATCTCGTATCCTTTGAAAGTCATTATATTCGAAGATGGTAACTGGGACAGTGAGTACAGGTCATCTTCAATATCGCCATCATGCATGGCACGTTTCTGCAACCAACCGGAAAAAGTCCTTGTTTGTTCACGTGTAATCCAGTTCTCAGACTGCTCCGGGTGTTTGGAGTGTAGAAAATTCTTATGTTCCTCCATATACGGAGCCACCAAGGCGGAATTCTATAGAACTGTGTAGTGTGCTTCAATGAGAGAATGCCCGTCCATACATATTATTTGATCCCCTCCTAGCGTGCCTTTTCCATCCAGTCTGCCCTTATGCCGCGATTCAGGAACACCAATCGGCTTAAGGTTAGGAATAAAGTCAGTACAAAACTCAATGACCTCCTCATTTTCATGGCCCTTAGAGATGCTTCCTTCTGGCCTAGCACGGTTATGAACATATTTCTTCAAGACTCCCATGAACCTCTCAAAGGGGAACGAAATACAGGACCCAAAATGTTAATCTCTTTGCAAAGGTGAACTAGGACGTGCGTCATGATGTTGAAGAAGGATGGTGGGAACACCAACTCAAAATAGACAAGACATTGCACCAAATCATTCTGTAACCTTGGTATGATTTCTGGATCGATTACCTTTTGAGAGATTGCATTGAGGAATGCACATAGCTTCACAATGGCTAATCGAACGTTTTCTGGTAGAAGCCCCCTCAATGCAACCGGAAGCAGTTGCGTCATAATCACATGGCAGTCATGAGACTTTAGCTTCTGGAACTTTTTCTCTGCCATATTTATTATTCCCTTTATATTCGATGAGAAGCTAGACGGTACCTTCATACTGAGTAGGCATTCAAAGAAGATTTCCTTCTCTTCTTTGGTAAGAGCGTAGCTGGCCTGACCCTGATGTATGCCGTCTTTTCCGTGCATACGTTGCTGGTCCTCCCATGCCTCTAGTGTATCTTTTGTCTTCCCATACACACCCAAGAAGCCAAGCAGGGTCACGCAAAGATTCTTCGTCATGTGCATTACGTCGATTGCGGAGCGGACCTCTAGGTCTTTCCAATATGGCAGGTCCCAAAATATAGATTTCTTCTTCCACATGGGTGCGCGTCCGTCAGCGTCCTTCGGAACAGGTTATCCGCCAGGACCCTTTCCAAAGATTACCTTCAAATCCTTGACCATATCATGTACATCAGCACCAGTACGGTGGTGAGGCTTCGTCTGGTGATCTGCCTCACCTTTGAAATGCTAGCTTGCCTTTCTTTCTTATGGGATGCCTGCTCAGAAGAAATCGACGATGTCCCAGGTACACATTCTTCCTACAACTATCCAAATATATACTGTCGGTATCATCCAAACAGTGCGTGCATCCGCGGTATCCCTTGTTTGCCTATCCTGAAAGGTTACTGAGAGCAGGCCAATCATTGATGGTCACGAACAGCAACGCCTTTAGGTCAAATTCTTCCTTTTTGTGCTCATCCCACGCACATACACCTTTTCCATTCCATAGCTGTAATAGTTCTTCAACTAATGGCCTTAGGTACACATCAATGTCGTTGCCGGGTTGCTTAGGGCCTTGGATGAGCACTGGCATCATAAGGAACTTCTGCTTCCTGCACAACCAAGGAGGAAGGTTATACAAACATAGAGTCACAGGCCATGTGCTATGGTTGCCGCTCTGCTCCCCAAAAGGATTAATGCCATCTGCGCTTAGACCAAACCATACGGGTATTCTCAACTTTCCGTCTTTCTTACAGTCTTCCTCGTGCCATCGCATTGCCTTCGCATGCTCTTTGTTTTGGAACAAACGTTTCAATCGTGGTATTATAGGAGCATACCACATCACCTTGGCAGGAATCTTCTTCCTAGGGCGCTCGCGCTCGACATCACCAGGGTCATCGCGACTGATCTTATAACGCAATGCACCGCATACCGGACAAGCGTTCAAATCCTCGTACTCACCGCGGTAGAGGATGCAGTCATTAGGGCATGCATGTATCTTCTGCACCTCTAACCCTAGAGGGCAGACATCCTTCTTTGCTTCATACGTACTCTCGGGCAATTCATTGTCCTTTGGAAGCATATTCATTATCATTACCAGCAACTTTCCAAATCCCTTGTCAGATACACCATTCTCTGCCTTCCATTGCAGCAATTCTAGTGTGGTGCCCAACTTTTTTTGCCGACTTCGCAATTCGGGTACAACACTTTCTTGTGATCCTCTAACATGCGCTGCAACTTCTTCTTCTCCAAATAACTTGCGCAGTTTCTCTTTGCATCGGCAATGGCCCGACCTAGATCATCAGCGGGCTCATCTGATGCCTCTTCTTCAGCTTCTTCCCACATTGTCGGCTCAGCTTCTTCCCCCATTGTTGTATCATCGTATTCAGGGAACCCATGGCCACGATAGCTGTTGTCATCCTCTTCTTCTTCATTGTCATCCATCATAACCCCTCTTTCTCCGTGCTTGGTCCAAACATTATAGTGGGGCATGAAACCAGACTCAAATAGGTCGACGTGAATGGTTCTTGCCGTAGAGTAATTGTGACCATTCTTACAGCTAGCACATGGACAAGGCATAAAACCATCCGCCCGCTTGTTTGCCTCAGCGCCAAGCAGAAAAGTATGCACGCCATTAATGAACTCGGGAGAGCATCAGTCATCATACATCCATTGTCGGCTCATCTTCATTACACAACACCGAAAAGACCAAATTAATACAAGTTCATACATATATATAGTTCATACAACACTTAAATGTAACAAACAAATAACTCTCTAGCTAAAGCATTTAAATGCAACAACAAATGCGATCAAGATTGCAACTAAGGTAACAATTGATCCAACAACATAATGATACCAAGCCTCACTATCAATGGCATATTTTCTAAGCTTTCTAATCTTCAAGTGCATTTTCTCCATCTTGATCTTGTGATCATCAATGACATCGGCAACATGCAACTCCAATTCCATCTTCTCCCCCTCAATTCTTTTCATTTTTTCTTTCAAATACTCATTTTATCTTTCAACTAAATTTAACCTCTCGACAATAGGGTCGGTTGGAATTTCCGGTTCACATACCTCCTAGATAGAAATATCTATGTCAACTTGATGGGCATAATTTGTCATAAACACGAAATGCAACAACTAGTTTTAAAAGAGAATATACCACATCCGAATCATAACAAGGACGGGGGCCGACGGGGACGGAAATCAAAACCATGGCACTATGTATAACAAACAACGTACGGGTAAGATAATTATACAAGTAACTATATATCCAAATCACACAAACATCAATTTGGTAATGTAAAACATTCATGAACAAGAGTGTCGGTGTCAAAACCGGCGGATCTCGGGTAGGGGGTCCCGAACTGTGCGTCTAGGCGGATAGTAACAGGAGACAAGGGACACGACGTTTTACCCAGGTTCGGGCCCTCTTGATGGAGGTAAAACCGTACGTCCTGCTTGATTGATATTGATGATGTGGGTATTACAAGAGTAGATCTACCACGAGATCAAGGAGGCTAAACCCTAGAAGCTAGCCTACGGTATGATTGTTGTTATCGTTGTTTTCCTACGGACTAAAACCATCCGGTTTATATAGACACCGGAGAGGGCTAGGGTTACACAGAGTCGGTTACAATGGTAGGAGATCTACATATCCGTATCGCCAAACTTGCCTTCCACGCCAAGGAAAGTCCCATTCGGACACGGGACGAAGTCTTCAATCTTGTATCTTCATAGTCTTGGAGTCCGGCCGATGATGATAGTTCGGCTATCCGGACACCCCCTAATCCGGGACTCCCTCAGTAGCCCCCGAACCAGGCTTCAATGACGACGAGTCCGGCGCGTATATTGTCTTCGGCGTTGCAACGTGGGTTCTCCTTCAAATTTCATGTGCCTGCCGAATAGTGTCCGACTTCCTTATAAATGTTGCGCTCCTTGGCTTCCACGTCCAATAATGGCCCTCTTCCACGTGTCGTATGAATGCGAAAAGCTAGGGTATTTTTGCGTTTTACCCCCTAGCCGCGTGAACGAGCCGCCTATAAGAGAGGCGAGGATCTAGATCCAACTCACACCATCCTCCTTCCGCAAGTACTCATCGAAGCGCCTCTGACAAAAATCCATTCCATCATGGATAGTCGACGCGGCTCCTCCTCTCGTGCTCCTAGCCCTCAGCCAGGAGATTGGGGGAGATGCTCAGTTCCACACAGCGAGCTAGTGACGCTCCAAACCGAGGGATATCTTCCCCCAGCCTTCATGGTTCCGGTTCGAGCCGGACTGGCCACCTTCAGGGGTGGAAAGCAGGCGGAGAGCGTCCCCAACCCCTCCAAAGGAGAGCGGGTATGCTTCGTCCCTTATCTAATAAGGGGACTCGGATTTCCCATACATCCGTTTCTCCGGGGGCTCCTGGAGTTCTACAGACTCCAGCTTCACCACCTTACACCTGCCTCCATTCTGCACATCGCGGGCTTTGTAGCTCTTTGCGAGCTGTTCCTGGGCATCGAGCCCCATTTTGCGCTGTGGAAGAGATTGTTTTGCCTCGTACCCCGTTCTCACGAGGGGTCGATATATCAAGTGGGCGGAGCCTAAATATGGCGCATCGCCGGGACCGGATATCTATCCGGCACCCCGAAGAAGGCGTCCGAAGACTGGCCTTCGGAATGGTTCTATATTGAGGACGCCCCTCTGCCGGATCTAGTTCGGATCGGCCTCTCGGAGTTCAGCAATGCTCCTTTGAAGAAACGCCTGAGTTGGCGCCCGCGGAGCCCTCAACGGGAAGATGATGGGAGCGTCCAATATCTGATGGGCCGGATAAGGTTACTGGCCCACTCCGGATTGACCATGATTGGAGTCATGGCCACGTGCATTACGCGAGGGGTGCAGCCGCTCCAATATAGGGGCCACCCCATGTGGGATTTCAACGGGGAGGATGACACCACCCGTCATGGCCACAAGGGGCCGGGATCGGCCGCCGATCTGGTGAAGATCCTGTCCGGCTTGTACAAGGGGGAGAAGGAGGACTTCCTTCGCACGAGTCCATTGAATGGATTCTCCATGAATAACCCTCGGAGCTGGGTAAGCGGACGTTTATATGACCGATCCATATTCCCAAAGTCAAGTGTCTCACTTTGTGATTCTGACGCAGGAGCTGTGCCGGGACATGGAGGGCATACAAAGCCTGACTCCACAACCCGAGGATCCGGGACGATCCCTTGATCCGGCCTCCGAAGAGGATCCGGACATAAAGGTGGAGCTGATTGACGGGGTGTTCCACCAACTTAGCATGGACAATGCTCTAGTCGCCATTACGGCTGACTACCCCGGTTTATCTCCCGCTTCCCAGGTGATTACGACCGGAGTCCTGACACCATCATTTGATCCATGCTCATTTCTGACCATCATATACCAATGGTGCATCGCAGGAGGCACCTTTAAGGCGGGAAGCCAAACCCGCGGCGGCTGACCAGCGAGGGTTAGTTCGGCCCAGCAGGCGGAAGAGGAGTGCGGCGCGAATCGAAACATCGCCGCAATGGTACGGCGCACTGTTGTTTGTAAGGGAAAGATCCCTAGGAGGTATATTGACGCTCATGATTTTTCCAGGAGGAAGAGCGCTCGCCGGACAGTGTCCGGAGAGGTTGCCAATCAAGCCTCCGCCAACCATGCTCCAACGCGTGGTCCGGAAGGGGAGGCGAACACAAGACATGAGTCGGGTGGTCCTCCAACGGAGGATACTGACAGGCTGTCCGCCACCAGGTCTGAGGTGGAGAGCGCCATGAATCACAGGCACCGCCGGATGGTTCTTCGTGACGCGTGTTTCTCTCCGGAGGCACTGAATGCCTTTAATGCGGGAGATGCGCACCTCCGTGCCGCTCGAGATGGTTTAACTAGAGCCACGGAGCAGTATGTGAAAGACATACGGGTGAGGAATTTTAATATTTATATATGCCAGTAGCCCCCGAGACTTAAAATAGTTAGAATAACTGATTTAAGGATCATTTGTTTATGCAGGATCTTACAGAGAAGAATACCTGTCTGTCCCAGGAGCTTCAAGAGTGCAAGGCCCAACTTGAGGCCGCACTAGCCGCCGCAGGAGGAGGCACAGAGACTCCCTCTGGTAATACATACATCGAAAAGATAAGTAGTTTATGAAGTGCGGCGTGTGCGTAAGTCTGACAATTGAATTGCAGAGGGTGCCGGATTGGAACCGGACAAGCAACATCTGCTACGCCAGCTGAAGGCCGGCGAGAAGGAGCTTACGAGGGTGCAGCAGGAGAGGAACAAACTCCAAGATGCCAACACCCGGCTGGGCGAAGAACTAAAAGATGTTCGGGTCCAGCTGGCTGACTCTGTAAAGGAGAATCGGCGGCTTCATCGCGGCATTTACAGTAAGTGCTTGAGCAAACTCTTTTGAAAAGAAGAGTTCGGCGAGGAAGTCGATTGACAGAAATGTGTCTGTAGGTGTGCTCACGGGTCGTCCGGCGGAGGAGATGCCTGCTTCCACGGGTGACCTTCTTCCCGAGCTGCTGCAATTGCACGAACATATTCGGCAGGAGATGAGCGGCGTCGTTCAGGCCTTATGGCCGTCTATCTCCCTACCCAAGGGTCTTGGAGGGCTTGCTGACAAGCTTCAGGGAGTATGGCAGCGCTTCCGTCTGTGGAAGATATCGGCCTGCCGTCAAGGCGCCAGAGAGGCCTGGGCCATGGTGAAGACGCGGTACACGAAGGCTGATCCAAACCACATGGCCGAGGTCGGACCTGTGGGGCCCGATGGGAAGGAGATCCGTGTGAGCTTAATGTACGGCCAAGTAGAGTTGGCCGCGAATATTCCCAACGGTACTGTAAGCTAGACAGCCTGTTAGATGGGATTGAAGAGGAGTTCAATCAATCAATTTGACGATGTAATTTTAGAATGACATGTAAAATGCCTTCTAGCCGGATTGTAGATCGTTTGTCTTTGCGGACCTTTTCGCTTCAACCTCGGGACCCAACAGTCCGGAGTGTGTCCGAATACCCTAGCGGTTAGAAAAACCGGGGCATGCATGGAGACTAGGCGTAGGGGTCATTAGTGCTTTATCAGACAAGTGCCCAACTAGTTATGCTATATTACATGGTTAGTAAGAAACATCTTCCAGGGAGAATAGTTCCGTTAGGGGTTCCTTTCCCTGGGAGGCATGCCCTAAGGTGCATGTCCGTACTGCGAAAAGAGCAGAAAAGCATCTGGGGGCAGATAAGTTTAAATAAGTAATAAATCATCTTTCAAGTCACCGACCGAATATTCCCTTAAGAACGCTAGCTTTCGGCTTCACCCAGTCTGAGGTACACATCCGGCTGACCGATAGTAACAATCGCAGAGGTGCTCCCTTTACCTCCTAGCCGAACACTCGGGAATGTAGGGGTAAGCACAGGAGCCAGGCAACCCAGCTTGGCCAAAACTTAAGTCATATCGATGCATATAATGGTGAATAAAAGGTACATGCGGAAGTATGACACATGTGTTGGGCATGAAGCCCGTATAAATAAGCTTCTGTTAAAGAAGCCCCCAGGTATAATGAGTGCTAGTAGCACATCAAGTGTGTGCGAACAATGCGCAGATCAGCCCATCAAGGGCTTTTACTAAAAAAAAGGGGGAAGAAGGAGGGGAACAAGAGACAGTGAAAATGTAAAAGGTGGACGGAGGAGGGAGACGAACTCTGAGTCCGGCGCTAGGCGTAGAATCTTCGGAGACGGGCTGCGTTCCATGGGTTCGGCTCGAGTCGGTTGTCAGATGCGTTACGTAGACGGTATGCTCCGCCGGTCAGGACTTGGTTGATGATGAAGGGACCTTCCCATTTGGGCTTGAGTTTGTCCTTTTTCTTGTCCGGCAGGCGTAGAACAAGTTCGCCAACATTGTAAGTTTTGGCCCGTACTTCTCTGCTTTGATATCTTCGAGCCTGCTGCTGGTAAAATGCGGAACGAGCTTTTGCCACGTCCCGCTCCTCCTCTAAGGCGTCCAAACTGTCCTGCTGATCCAACTCGGCTTCTCTTTCTTCGTACATGCGCACGTGGGGTGAGTCATGAATTATGTCACAGGGCAAAACTGCCTCTGTGCCGTACACCATAAAAAATGGTGTGAATCCGGTAGTGCGGTTCGGCGTGGTCCGCAGCCCCCAGAGTACGGAGTCGAGATCCTCTACCCAGTGCGTGTTAGATTCCGTGAGGGACCGCACTAATCTGGGTTTGATGCCGCTCATGATTAGACCATTTGCACGTTCGACTTGACCGTTAGTTTGGGGGTGATAGACTGAAGCGTAGTCGAGTCTGATGCCCATGTTTTTGCACCAGAGTTTAACCTTGTCGGCCGTGAAATTCGTGCCGTTATCAGTGATGATGCTGTGGGGGACGCCGTAACGGTGTACTACCCCGGATATGAAGTCTATCACGGGTCCGGATTCGGCCGTTTTAACTGGCTTGGCCTCTATCCGTTTGGCACCATGACCAATAGGTATTTTTGCTTGTGGGTTCCTCCTTTAAGAGGTCCAACCATATCAAGCCCCCAGGCCGCGAACGGCCAGGTGATGGGTATAGTTTTGAGGGCGGTGGGTGGCATGTGGCTTTGATTAGCAAAGAGCTGGCAACCGACGCATTGTTGGACTAAGTGCTGAGCATCTGCCCGGGCAGTCGGCCAATAAAATCCTGTACGGAAGGCCTTGCCTACAAGGGCCCGGGCTGCAGCGTGGTGCCCATCGAGTCCGGGGTGAATTTCAGCCAGGAGATTTCGCCCTTCCTCTTCGGAGATACACCTTTGAAGGACTCCGGTTGTGCTTTTCTTATAAAGTTCTCCCTCATGGACCTTGTAGGCTTTAGATCGCCGAACTATGCAGCGGGCCTCATTTTGGTCTTCGGGGAGTTCCTGCCTAGTTAAGTAGGCTAGGAATGGTTCCGTCCACGGGGTGATTACTGCCATTATTTCATGGGCTGAGGGTGTTATTTCATTGGCTGAACCATTGACTGTGTCAAAATGTTCTGTGTTGGGTGGCGCGGTTGGTTCCGGGTTGCTATTTCCGGACTCCTCTTCCCATAGTACGGATGGCTTAAAGAGCCGCTCCAGGAAGATGTTTGGAGGGAGGGCATCGCGTTTTGCGCTGATGCGTGCCAACACGTCGGCTGCCTGGTTATTATCCCGGGCTACATGGTGGAATTCGAGTCCTTTGAACCGAGCTGACATTTTTAAGACGGCATTACGATAGGCTGCCATTTTCGGATCCTTGGCGTCAAAGTCTCCATTTACTTGGGATATTGCGAGGTTTGAGTCCCCGCGCACCTGTAGGCGTTGAATACCCATGGAGATTGCCATCTGGAGACCATGTAGAAGGGCCTCGTATTTGGCTGCGTTGTTAGAGTCCGTGTACATTATCTGAAGTAGGTATTGGACTATGTCTCCGGTTGGGGATGTCAGTACGACGCGAGCCCCCAAGCCAACATTTTGGAGCCGTCAAAATGCATGATCCAATTGGAGTATGCGCCGTACTCTTTAGGGAGTTCAGCTTCGGTCCATTCGGCGATGAAGTCAGCCAAAACTTGCGACTTTATAGCTCGCCTTGGTTTGTAGGTTATGTCAAATGGTAAGAGCTCAATGGCCCATTTTGCAATCCTACCCGTCGCGTCGCGGTTGTTTATAATGTCGTTGAGGGGTACTTCGGAGGCCACTGTTATCGAGCACTCTTGAAAGTAGTGTCGCAGCTTCCGGGATGCCATGAACACCGCGTACGCTATCTTTTGATAATGTGGATACCGGGACTTGCATGGGGTTAAGACAGTGGATACGTGGTACACTGGTTTTTGAAGAGGGAATTTGTGTCCTTCTGCTTCTCGTTCGACGACAAGCGCTGCGCTGACAACTTGATGTGTTGTCGCGATATATAATAACATTGGTTCGCCTAGGTTGGGCGCGGCCAGGACCGGATTTGTTGCTAGTATGGCCTTTATTTCTTCGAGTCCGGCCGTGGCAGCATCCATCCACTCGAAGTGTTCGGTGCGCCGGAGTAGCGATAGAGAGGCAATGCCTTTTCTCCCAAACGGGAGATGAAGCGGCTTAAAGCCGCCACGCATCCAGTCAGTTTTTGTATTTGTTTGAGGTCTTTTGGGATATCCAGCTGTGACAGAGCTCGGATCTTGGCTGGGTTTGCTTCAATTCCTCTACCGGATACAATGAAGCCCAAGAGCTTTCCGGCTGGTACGCCGAAAACGCATTTTTCCGGGTTGAGCTTAATGTCATATGCTCGGAGGTTGTCGAATGTAGCCTCAAATCGTCTACTAGAGTTTCGACGTGTTTGGTCTTAACGACCACATCGTCTACGTATGCCTCCACTGTTTTGCCGATCTGGGTAGCCAGACATGTCTAAATCATGCGATGATATGTTGCGCCGGCGTTTTTAAGTACGAAGGGCATTGTGTTGAAACAGAATGGTCCGTATGGAGTAATGAATGCCGTTGCGGCCTGGTCTGTTTCTGCCATCTTGATTTGATGGTATCCGGAGTATGTGTCGAGGAAACACAATGAATCGTGCCCCACGGTAGCATCGATGATTTGGTCGATGTGGGGGAGGGGGAAAGGATCCTTTGGACAGGCCTTATTAAGGTCTTTAAAATCCACACAAAGGTGCCAGGATTTGTCCTTTTTTGGTACCATTACCAGGTTCGCTAGCCAGTCCGGATGTTTTATGTCTCTGATGAATCCGGCTTCTAATAGTTTGGCTAGCTCCTCTCCCATTGCCTGTCTTTTGGGTTCGGAAAATCGTCGAAGAGCCTATTTGACTGGCTTGAATCCTTTTAGGATATTTAGGCTGTGCTCTGCCAGCCTGCGTGGGATTCCTGGCATGTCTGAAGGGTGCCAGGCAAAAATGTCCCAATTTTCCCGAAGGAATTCTCGTAGTGTGTCTTCTACATCAGGGTTTAATTGTGCCCCAATGGAGGCCGTCTTTGTGGGGTCCGTTGGATGGACCTGGAATTTGACTATTTCGTCTGCTGGTTTAAAAGATTTGGATTTAGATCTCTTATCGAGTATCACATCGTCCCTATTCACCGTGGAGCGTAGTGCAGTGAGTTCTTCTGCCACTAGTGCTTCAGATAGTGCCTCTAGGGCTAGCGCGGATGTCTTATTTTCGGCGCGGAGTGCTATGTCCGGATCACTGACCAGAGTGATGATTCCATTGGGCCCGGGCATTTTGAGCTTCATGTACCCGTAATGGGGTACGGCTTGGAAAATTGTGAATGCCTCTCGCCCTAATAGAGCGTGATATCCGCTGCTGAACGGGGCCACTTGGAACGTGACTTCCTCGGACCTGTAGTTGTCCTGCGAGCCGAACACCACATCTAGTGTGATTTTTCCTGTGCAGCGTACTTCCCGACTAGGGATTATTCCTCTAAAGGTTGTGCTGCTTCGCTCAATGCGGCTCCAGTCTATTTCCATTTTTTGGAGGGTTTCCTTGTAGATGAGGTTTAATCCGCTGCCACCATCCATGAGTACCTTGGTAAGACGAAAGCCGTCCACTATGGGACTGAGGACCAATGCGGCTGGTGCTCGGGCTGTTCGGAATTTAGGTTCATCGCTGGCATTGAAGGTGATAGCCGTGTCGCTCCATGGATTTGTTGTTGCTACTTGGTAGACTTCGGCAAGAATGCGGATTGTTCGTTTCCGCATATTATTTGATGCGAAAGTCTCAAAGACTGTTAATACCGTACTGGTACTGTTGGGCTGGTTTTCCAGGGCTAGAAGCCCTTCGCCACTTTTGACCACCTGCTGTAGTATCCAACATGCCCAGAGACTATGTGTTGGAGTGGCGCCTTCTGCATTATGGATTTTGCAGGGTCCGCTGAGCCATCCCTCCAGTACGGTTCCGTACCCTTTAGGGGTTTTTTGCTTTTTGGTTTTTGACCCAGGTGCTTGAGCATGGTGCACCCTTTTATTCTGGACTAAGGTTGTGTTTAGGGCCGGATTGTCCCAAAATCTAGTTTCGGTTTTCTAGGCACTCTCCATCGCATAGTATTTTCGTACTATGGTCGCCAGGTCGGCGAAGCGCGTGACCTTGCGACGACTTATTGCGTTCATGATTCCCTTGTCCGTGCAATTATTGCAGAAAATAGAGATTGCGCTTTCCTCATGGCAGTCCTTTATCCTGTCCATAACCAGGAGGAATCTGGCCCAGTAATGATGTACTGTTTCATCGGGATCTTGCCGTATTTGATATAGATCGCTTGTGTTTGGGTGGGCGGGTGGAACTAAATTCTGAACCCCGCCCAAACTGAGGCTCAAAGGCCGAGGAGTTTCTGGATTTGGAAGCTTGGATTGCTGGAGGTCGTCCAATGAATCTAGTCTACTGCCTGACTTTAGGTTCAGTACTCGATTGATGTCCGTCCCTCCGCGGGAATCCGGCATGGAGGGATCGGGAATCCGGACATAACTGGTTTTTAACATAGAAGAAGAGTCGCCGCGTTGTTCTTCTACTACCGCAACATGGTGGGTAGCCAGGGGAGAGTTAATTTCTCTCAGATCGGTTTTAAGCCCAATCTGATCGTAGTCTGTAGCGACTCCCAGGGCGGCAATGCGATCCAAGAGCTCGTTTACGGAAGAGAGCTCCGTCGGATCCAGCTGCTCGGCGAATTCCGAGTTGATGCGAAGATCGCTTTTGATGACCCGAGAGGTCATCGTCGAAGCGGTGGCCGAACAGGCGGTCATAAGAAAACCACCCAGACGGATAGCTTGACCGGTGGCCAAAGCTCCTTTGGCAATGGTACCGTCTTTGAAGACGGGAAGAGGCATCCTTCCTGATTGTGACGGCACAGAGGAACTCTCAATGAAAGCACCAATGTCGGTGTCAAAACCGGCGGATCTCGGGTAGGGGGTCCCGAACTGTGCGTCTAGGCGGATGGTAACAAGAGACAAGGGACACGATGTTTTACCCAGGTTCAGGCCCTCTTGATGGAGGTAAAACCCTACGTCTTGCTTGATTGATATTGATGATGTGGGTATTACAAGAGTAGATCTACCACGAGATCAAGGAGGCTAAACCCTAGAAGCTAGCCTATGGTATGATTGTTGTTATCATTGTTGTCCTACGGACTAAAACCATCCGGTTTATATAGACACCGGAGAGGGCTAGGGTTACACAGAGTCGGTTACAATGGTAGGAGATCTACATATCCGTATCGCCAAGCTTGCCTTCCACGCCAAGGAAAGTCCCATCCGGACACAGGACGAAGTCTTCAATCTTGTATCTTCATAGTCTTGGAGTCCGGCTGATGATGATAGTTCGGCTATCCGGACACCCCCTAATCCGGAACTCCCTCAAAGAGCCTCACCACAAGGTGGTGCTGGCGACGGGATGGTGCGGGCGATCGACGGTGGTTACGATGGAGATTTAGAAGGCACTAAGTAAACCACACCTACATATGCAAACTAAGTGTTATTTTGACCTCAAATTGCATATAAATCAAATACTAGCACATATAATTCCTCCCAAATTACTAAACTCACAAATTAATCACTATACAAAGCATTTCAAGAGCTAATCTAGCAATGAGAGATGAAAGGACAAAGTTGCTAACCTTTGTGATCATTTGAATGGATGGGGGCCTTCAAATCTTGACAAATTTTGGGCAAAATGTGTGATGAGCTCGAGGAAGAGGGGAAGAAAAAAGGAGGCGAGGGGAAAGGGGAAGAATAGAGCGAGCTCGGGTGGACGAAGGGTTTATGTAGGACGACCTTTAGTACCGGTTCGTAACACAAACCGGTACTAAAGGTGCTGGAGGGGCCCCAGACTGACAACATCCTGCCACCACTCACTTCAGTACCGGTTCGTGGCACGAACCGGTGCTAAAGGTTCGCCACGAACCGGTACTATTGAGAGCGGCCGGCTAGCCGTCGGAACCGGCACTAATGGACACATTAGTGCCGGCTCAAGATCAAACCGGCACTAATGTGCTTCACATTTGACCCTTTTTCTACTAGTGAAGTGTAGGGGATAGTTGTAGCCTCTTTCGATAAGTAGGAGTGTCGAACCCAACGAGGAGCTAAAGGTAGAACAAATAATCTCTCAAGTCCTATCTGCCACTGATACGACTCTACGCACGCTTACTGTTCGCTTTACCTAGAACAAGTATGAAACTAGAAGTACTTTGTAGGTGTTGTTGGATAGGTTTGCAAGATAATAAAGAACACGTAAATAAGAAGTAGGGGCTGTTTAGATGAAGACACAACTAAATTAGTTTTAGTAGAGAGCTTTTTGTCACAAGAAAGTTATTTGTCCAAGGCAATCAATAACTAGAATGGTAATCACTATTGCAATTTTATTTGAGGGAGAGGCATAAGCTAACATACTTTCTCTTCTTGGATCATATGCACTTATGACTGGAACTCTAGCAAGCATCCGCAAATACTAAAGATCATTAAGGTAAAACCCAACCATAGCATTAAAGTATCAAGTCCTCTTTATCCCATACGCAAAAAACCTACTTACTCGGGTCTGTGCTTCTGTCACTCACGCCACCCACCATAAGCAAATCATGAACATATTGCAAACCCTACAGCGGGGATCCCTCACGCTTGCGCGACACGGAGAGCACAATAGTACAACACCAATAATAAAACACGCAACTCAAACCAATCACGATCATCAATTAACCCATAGGACAAAACGGATCTACTCAAACATCAGAAGATAGCCATACATCATTGGGAAATAATATATAGCGTTGAGCACCATGTTTAAGTAGAGATTACAGCAGGTAAGAGAGGGGTTACACCATTGTATAGAGGGGGGAAGAATTGGTGATGAAGACGGTGAAGTTGTTGGTGAAGATTGCGGTGATGATGATGGCCCCCGGCAGCGTTCCGGCGCCATCGGAAGCAAGGGGGAGAGAGCCCCCTTCTTCTTCTTCTTCTTCCTTGACCTTATCCCTAGATGGGAGAAGGGTTTACCCAGTGGTCCATGGCTTCCATGGCTTGGGAGGGGCGAGATCCACTCCGAGATTGGATCTGTCTCTCTGTCTCTCTCTGTTTCTGTGTTCCCTGATTCTGCCCTTTCACCGTTTCTTTTATATTTAGAGATTCGTAACTCCGATTGGATTGAAACCTTCGCCCAGATATTTTTTCCAAAAAATAGCTTTCTTGCGTCCAAAGAAGAGCGTCAACCGCCTTACGACGGGCCCATGAGGGTCAGGGGTGCGCCCAGGGGAGGCAGGCGCGCCCCCTGCCTCGTGGCTACCTCGGGCACCGTTTCGTGTTGATTCTTCCTCCCATATTTCCCAAATATTCCAAAAATATTCTCCATTTGTTTTTATCCCGTTTGGACTCCGTTTGATATGGGGTTTCTGTGAAACATAAAACATGCAACAAACAGGAACTGGCACTGGGCACTGGATTAATATGTTAGTCCCAAAAATAGTATAAAAAGTTGCCAAAAGTATATGAAAGTTGAATAATATTGGCATGGAACAATCAAAAATTATAGATACGACGGAGATGTATCAGCATCCCCAAGCTTAATTCCTGCTCGTCCTCGAGTGGGTAAATGATAAAAGATAATTTTTGATGTGGAATGCTACCTAGCATAATCTTGATCAAATATCTAATCATGGCATGAATATTAAGACACGAGTGATTCAAAGCAATAGTCTATCATTTGACATAAAAACAAGAATACTTAGGGCATCCCAACAAAAAATCATGTCTTTCAAAATATCAATGCTTCAGAACGTTATCCCTACAAAATCATATAGTCTTGTATGCTCCCTTTTCTTAACATAAGGTACCCCTCATGCCTATCCCGGTGTTAGCCAAGCAATTGTTTCATACTTAAGTATTCTCAAACTTTTTCAACTTTCACACAATACATGAGCGTGAGCCATGGATATAGCACTATAGGTGGAATAGAATATGATGGTGGGGGTTATGTGGAGAAGACAAAAATAGGAGAAAGTCTCACATTGATGCGGCTAATCAATAGGCTTTGGAGATGCCCATCAATTGGTGTCAATGCGAGGAGTAGGGATTGCCATGCAACAGATGCACTAAGAGCTATAAGTGTATGAAAGCTCAAACTGAAACTAAGTGGGTATGCATCCAACTTGCTTGCTCATGAAGACCTAGGGCATTTGAGGAAGCCCATCGTCAGAATATACAAGCCAAGTTCTATAATGAAAATTCCCACTAGTATATGAAAGTGACAATATAGGAGACTCTATATATGAAGAACATGGTGCTACTCTGAAGCACAAGTGTGGTAAAAGGATAGTAACATTGCCCCTTTTATTTCTTTCTTTTTTTGGGTGGGCTTCTTTGGCCCCCTGTTTATTTAGGCTTCTTTGGCCTCTTTTTTTTATGGGGCAATGCTCTATAATGATAATCATCACACTTTATTTACTTACAACTCAATATTACAACTCGATACTGGAACAAAGATATGACTCTATATGAATGCCTTCGGCGGTGTACCGGGATGTGCAACGATCTAGCGTAGCAATGACATCAAAAAATGGACAAGCCATGAAAACATCATGCTAGCTATCTTACGATCATGCAAGGCAATATGACAATGAATGCTCAAGTCATGTATATGATGATGATGGAAGTTGCATGGCAATATATCTCGGAATGGCTATGGAAATGCCATGATAGGTAGGTATGGTGGCTGTTTTGAGGAAGATATAAGGAGGCTTATGTGTGATAGAGCGTATCGTATCACGGGGTTTGGATGCACCGGCGAAGTTTGCACCAACTCTCGAGGTGAGAAAGGGCAATGCACGGTACCGAAGAGGCTAGCAATGATGGAGGGGTGAGAGTGCGTATAATCCATGGACTCAACATTAGTCATAAAGAACTCACATACTTATTGCAAAACTTTATTAGCCATTGAAACAAAGTACTACGCGCATGCTCCTAGGGGGGAGGTTGGTAGGAGTTAACCATCGCGCGCCCCCAACCTTCATGCAAAGATAAACAATCAAAATACAATGCGCGCCAATTTGGTTACATAGTTAGTAGACCATACGTGCATGCTTCGGGAATCACAAACCTTAACACCAATATCCTTACTAAACACAACCATCTACTAGTACCTCCCACATATTATCATCTCTATATCGCAAAACTATTGCAAGGAATCAAACATATCATATTCAGTGATCTACAAGTTTATGTAGGATTTTATGACTAACCATGTGAATGACCAATTCCTGTCATCTCTCTAAATAGATATAAGTGAAGCAAGAGAATTTAATTCTTTCTACAAAAGATATGTCCATGCTCTACCAAATATAAATGAAGCAAAAGAGCATTCTAAAAATGGCGGTTTTCTATGTGAAGAGAAACAGGCAATCCAAACTTCAAATGATATAAGTGAAACACATGAAGTATTCTATAAAGCCATACTCAAAAGATTTAAGTGAAGTACAATGAGCACTCTATAAATCAACCAAGGACTATATCAAACCAGCATGGTGCATAAAAGAAAAGTGAAAACTAAATGCAAAAGCCGCTCCAAAACTTGCACATATCGCATGAACGAAACGAATCCGAAAACAAATTGATACTTGTTGAAGAAAGAGGGGATGCCTTCTGGGGCATCCCCAAGCTTAGACGCTTGAGTCTTCTTGAATATTTACTCGGGGTGTCTTGGGAATCCCCAAGCTTGAGCTCTTGCCTCTCCTACTTTTCCTCATCTCGAGACCTCCTCGATCAAACACTTCATCCACACAAAACTCCAACAGAAAACTCGGTAAGATCCATTAGTATAATAAGGCAAATCACTACTCTAGCTACTATTGCAAACCAATTCATATTTTATTTTTTCATTGTGTCTACTGTAATATAACTTTTCCATGGCTTAATCCACTGATAGAAATTGATAGTTTCATCAAAACAAGCAAACTATGCATCAAAAACAGAATCTGTCAAAAACAGAACAGTCTGTAGCAATATGAACATTCACCATACTTATGGTACCCCAAAAATTCTACCCAAATTACTAAAAATAAACAATTTTTACATCAAGACATTTCAAAAAGAATCAGAACCGTTTCACGTTCCAGCAAAAAATGTAAAATCGCGCACTACAGCCAAAGTTTTTGTCCTGCACCGTACAAACCAACAAGCATTGTGAACATCCTAAAGGCAAACCTTGGCACATTATTTTTATAATACAATGGAATTGTACAAGGGGATAATTATTTTTGATGAAAAGTTTCTGTAATTAAGATTCACAAAGTTTCCATAAGCATGAACAAAGATCAAGGAGCTCTCCCACTTCAACAATGGTTGTCTCTCTCACTTTCACTTTCCTTTTTTGAAAAGTTTTGGGTTCCCCTCTATATTTTTTTTTGTTTTTAGACTATATAAAAGCACACAATAGAAATAAATGAGTCTCTAAAACTTCCGGATTGTCTCCCTAGCAGCGCTTTCTTTAAAGCCATTAAGCTAGGCATATAGTGCTCAAGTAATGGATCCACCCGGATCCCAAGGTATATTGATAACCCACAAGTGTAGGGGATCGCACCAGCTTTCGAGGGTAAAGTATTCAACCCAAATTTATTGATTCGACACAAGGGGAGCCAAATAATATTCTTGAGTATTAGTAGTTGAGTTGTCAATTCAACCACACCTGGATAACTTAGTATCTGCAACAGAGTATTTAGTAGCAAAGTAATATGATAATAAAGGTAATGGTAGCAAAAGTAATGTTTTTTGGGTTTTGTAGTGATTGTAACAATAGCAACGGAAAAGTAAATAAGCGAAGCGCAAGATGTGAAAAGCTCGTAGGCAATGGATCAATGATGGATAATTATGTCGGATGCGATTCCTCATGTAATAGCTATATCATAGGGTGACACAGAACTAGCTCCAATTCATCAATGTAATGTAGGAATGTATTCCGTAAATAGTCATACGTGCTTATGGAAAAGAACTTGCATGACATCTTTTGTCCTACCCTCCCGTGGCAGCGGGATCCTAGTGGAAACTAAGGGATATTAAGGCCTCCTTTTAATAGAGAACCGGAACAAAGCATTAGCACATAGTGAATACATGAACTCCTCAAACTATGGTCATCACCGAGAAGTATCCCGATTATTGTCACTTCGGGGTTGTCGGATCATAACACATAATAGGTGACTATAGACTTGCAAGATAGGATCAAGAACACGCATATATTCATGAAAACATAATAGGTTCAGATCTGAAATCATGACACTCGGGCCTTAGTGACAAGCATTAAGCATAGCAAAGTCATAGCAACATCAAATCTCAGAACATAGTGGATACTAGGGATCAAACCCTAACAAAACTAACTTGATTACATGGTAAATCTCATCCAACCCATCACCGTCCAGCAAGCCTACGATGGAATTACTCATGCACGGCAGTGAGCATCGTGAAATTGGTGATGGAGGATAGTTGATGATGACGACGGTGACGAATCCCCCTCTCTGGAGCCCCGAACAGACTCCAGATCAGCCCTCCCGAGAGAGATTAGGGCTTGGCGGCGGCTCCGTATCGTAAAACGCGATGAAACTTTCTCTCTAATTTTTTTCTCCGCGAGACGGAATATATGGAGTTGGAGTTGAGGTCAGCGGAGCCTCAGGGGGACCACGAGACAGGGGGGCGCGCCCAGGGGGAGGGAGCGCCCCCCACCCTCGTGGACAGGGTGTGGGCCCCTGGTCTTCATTCTTTCTCTAGTATTTTTTATATTTTCCAAAAAGTGCCTCCGAAGATTTTCAGGACATTCCGAGAACTTTTGTTTTCTACACATAAAACGACATCATGGCAGTTCTGCTGAAAACAACGTCAGTTCGGGTTAGTTTCATTCAAATCATGCAAGTTAGAGTCCAAAACAAGGGCTAAATTGTTTGGAAAAGTAGATACGTTGGAGACGTATCTACTCCCCCAAGCTTAAACCTTTGCTTGTCCTCAAGCAATTTAGTTGATAAACTGAAAGTGATATAGAAAAACTTTTACAAACTCTGTTTGCTCTTGTTGTTGTAAACATGCAAAGCCAACATTCAGGTTTCAGCAAATATTATGAAGTAACCATACTCACAATAACACCTCAGTCTCACAATTACTCATATCAATGGCATAATCAGCTAGCAAGCCATAATAATAAAACTCGGATGACAACACTTTCTCAAAACAATCATAACATGATATATCAAAATGGTATCTCGCTAGCCCTTTCTGAGACCGCAAAACATAAATGCAGAGCACCTTTAAAGATCAAGGACTAACTAAACATTGTAATTCATGGTAAAAGAGATCCAGTCACGTCATACCCAATATAAACCAACAGTAATGAATGCAAATGATGGTGTGCTCTCCAGCGGGTGCTTTTTAATAAGAAGGTGATGACTCAACATAAAAGTAAATAGATAAGCCCTTCGCAGAGGGAAGCAGGGATTTGTAGAGGTGCCAGAGCTCAATTTTGAAATAGAGATTGAATAAAATTTTGAGCAGCATACTTTCATTGTCAACACAACAACTATGAGATGGTTGTATCTTCCATACTACATGCATTATAGGCAGTTCCCAAACAGAATGGTAAAGGTTTATACTCCCCCAACCACCAACAAGCATCAATCCATGGCTTGCTCAAAACAACGAGTGCCTCCAACTAACAACAACCCTGGGGGAGTTTTGTTTAATTATTTTGATTTGCTTTGATCTTTTTGGATCATGGGACTGGGCATCCCGGTTACCGGCCCTTTCTCGTGAATGAGGAGCGGAGTCCACTCCTCTTGAGAACAATCCACCTAGCATGGAAGATATAGGCATCCCTTGTTGAAACATGAGCTGCTCGAGCATACAAAACAGAATTTCATTTGAAGGTTTGGAGTTTGGCACATAAAAATTTACTTGGAACGACAGGTAGATACCGCATATAGGAAGGTATGGTGGACTCATATGAAATAACTTTGGGGTTTAAGGAGTTTGGATGCACAAGCAGTATTCCCGCTTAGTATAGGTGAAGGCTAGCAAAAGACTGGGAAGCGACCAACTGAGAGAGCGACAAAGTCATGAACATGCATTAAAATTAATTCACCCCGAGTACAAGCATGAGTAGGATATAATCTACCATGAACATAAATATCATGAAGGCTATGTTGATTTGTTTCAACTACATGCGTGAAAATGTGCCAAGTCGAGTCACTCAATTCATTCAAAGGAGGATACCATCCCATCATACCACATCATAATCATTCTAATAGCATGTTGGCACACAAGGTAAACCATTATAACTCATAGCTAATCAAGCATGGCACAAGCAACTATAATCTCTAAATGTCATTGCAAATATGTTTACTTCATAATAAGCTGAATCAGGAACGATGAACTCATCATATTTACAAAAACAAGAGAGGTCGAGTTCATACCAGCTTTTCTCATCTCAATAAGTCCATCATATATCGTCATTATTGCCTTTCACTCGCACGACCGAACGATGTGTATAATAGTAATAGTGCGCGTGCATTGGACTAAGCTGGAATCTGCAAGCATTCAACTCAATTGGGAGAAGACAAGGTAATATGGGCTCTAAGTTAAATAAACAATCATGCATATGAGAGCCACTAAGAATTTTCAATATGGTCTTCTAATCTCTACCCCCAAAGGAAAGAAAAGAAAATAAAACTATTTACACAGGAAAGCTCCCAACAAGTAAAAAAGAAGAACGAGAAATCTTTTTGGGTTTTCATTTTAATTGTACTACAAGCATGGAAATTAAACTAACTAATTTTTTTGGTTTTTCTTAAGGTTGATCAAACACACAAGAAGAAAACTAGAAAAAGGAAATTTAAACTAACATGGATAATACAATGAAAGAGTATGAGCACCAACGACTAGAATAGTGTGTGAACATGAATGTAAATTCGGTGAGGAATACGTACTCCCCCAAGCTTAGGCTTTGGGCCTAAGTTGGTCTAATACCAAGGACCGCTCCTACTCTCCCCGGTGTACTGGGAAGTGTAATCAGGATACCACTGACTGGCCATCTCCGGATCCCGCTGGTAAGATGATGCATGATAAGAGTCCAATTCAGGTTTTGGCTCAGGTTCAGGTTCTGGAGTGGATGCTTGGCCTCGATGAGCATACACCGCTTCCGGTGTAACAAGAAAATTATCTGCAATCAAATCAAACAACAGAGGCGCAGGCAAAATAATAGTCTCATTGTGTTTCTTATTAAATCTAAGGTTATACAAGAGCATCTTCTCTTTTTTGTCAACAATAAAACCATGCTCTTGTAATCTAAAATATAACGAGGCAATTTTGTCTCATTTTTCTCATGGTGCCTAATGGATATCTTAAAATGTCTAGCAAGACGTGAAGCATAAATACCTCCAAATATGGGGCCTTTTGTACGATTCAGGCTTAGCCGTTTAGCAATGACGACACCCATACTAAAACTATTGTCTCCAAACAAGGCATGTTGAAGAATGATAATATCAGGAACATTAAAGTTTCCACTATTTCCACAACCAATCAAGCATCTACTAGCAAATATGGCAAAGTAGCGTAAAAGAGGAAAGTGTATGCTAGAGATTTTCGCATCGGCACCCTTCTTTGAATCCTCTACAGTGATTGTGTTAACAAAGCCATCCACATCTTTACAGTCGGGTTCCTCTAATTCTCCCTGAAAGAGTATCCTACATACCGCGCAAAAATCACGTAAAGACATTTCTCTGAATCCATCATATAAATGAAATGATACTAAAGGCGGTGACTTCTTAGGATAATAATAAAAAATTTGCACGAAAGTATTGGTAAGTAAGAGGTACTAATCGATCCGGTCGTGGAGGAAATCGGTGAGGTCTGCATTCTCGATCAAAGAATAAAAATCTTCATGAATTCCAGCTTCTTTCAAGAAATTATCACATGGCCATTCACACGGTCGTACTTCCACTAGGCGAGGAAGATTATACTTGGCTTTTTCCTTCTCTGTATCTTGTTTTTCTTGAGAGCCTTGGCTAGAAGAGCCCCTTAAAAGTCTCCTTAACTTTTTCTAAAAATTTCTGAAATTTCAGTAACTTCAAAATAAAAGTGAATAAAACTAAACAAGATTGGTAGCAACTACTCCTACGAGTGCCTAGAGCCCATATCATGCATTAGAATTACTTGGGACCTCATAAATTTAACATGCAAGCTCAAGAACGGGAAAAGTCTATTCTAAACCCTGTATTTGTAGAGGTTCGGCGAAATGGACCCTCAAATCAAAATCCCGGTCGATTACACCCTGAACTATGGAATCCCGGTTTAAATCGAACCTTTGGGTCGTTTGGACGGCCAGGATTGAGGTACTTCGCAGAGGGCGCACACCTACTCCCTGCTGGGCCGGTCCACTTTATTTTTTTCGTTAAAACAAAAATAGTACACTGGCCCGCTTTATTTATTTCTTTATTTTTTCGTTAAAAATCAAAAAGAGCACGGTGAGGCTCGAACGCGAGACCTGTACGCTGTATGGTCGATGCAGCAACCACCAGGGACACCGCTCAGGTTGTTTCACTGCCTCCCTTTTTCTTCTTTTCTCCTTTCTTTTCTTTCCTTTTTCTTTTTCTTCTTATTTTTAAGTTTCCCTTTTTTTATTAATTTTGTGATTTTGTTTGAAATTGATGAACTTTTTTTTCATATTTGCATATTGTTATGAAATCCCGTAATATTTTTTCCAGTGTTTATTCGAAAAAAAATCAACATATATTACGAAAATGTTCAATACATATTTTAGAAAATTGTTTGATGCATATATTTATTTTAAGAACTGGTTATCATATGGGAAAATAATAATGGTACAGATGGGTATTGAACAAATGATGTATTGCTACTTGGCTCGTGGGAAGACCACCATCCAAGGATGGTTCTTGTTAGGGTAGCAGGACAATTTTTTATATAATATAAACGCGGACAGAAAAATTTAAAGGCGAAATTAGATGACCAGTAAACAACGTTCCCTGAATACAATTTTTGTATGCATCGGAAAAAATTATACACATGTCTATTTTCTTCACACACATTGTTCATTTTTCGTATATATCCGAAACATTTTTATACATGTTCAACATTTTCCAAATACATGATTAATATTTTTTTAAATATATATTTTTATGTCTATTCTTTCATATATATCCACCGCCTTTGGTATTTAACTTATAATTAACATTCTTTTTTCAAATACAAGTATCTGAAACTTTTTGCAAAAACGTGTTAACCATTTTTGTGATGGAATGAAACATTGTTTAAAACTACGTGAAATTTTTGTACATTGTATACATTTTTCAAAATGTCAAGCATTATTTTAAAATGCATGAACATTTTTTCAAATGCACGTACATTTTTTAGTTACATATATATAAATACTAAATAATATTAAAATATATTTTGAAATGCCACGTACTCTTTCTTGTAATGCTTGAATATTTTTAAAATGTGGCAAACACCGAAATATAAGTGTAACCGAAAAAAGTCAAATGGGCCAGCCCAACGCGGAGGATGGGGGCGCTCTGTGGTCAATACTGCCGCTCCCTGGCCCACTGGTCAAATGGATCCCGGTTGAATTTTGCCAGGGTTCGATTTAGACCGGGATTGCACAGTTCAGGGTGCAATCGACCAGGATTTTGATTTGGGGGTTCATTTTGCCGGACCTCTACAAATTCAGGGTTTAAAATGAACTTTTTCCCTCAAGAACAGGGTCACCTATGCAGGAAAAATTTGCAATGAATAAAGCTCTAGAACAAAAACTAATTAGACCAATGGAGGAGTCACATACCAAGCAACAATGTCCCAAAGCAGTTTTGTGAATGGAGCTTTGAGCAGGGAGATCGAAAATCGCAGCAAAATGAGCTAGAACTCGTGCTTGAGCTGGATGGGGATTTTTTGGGAAGAAGATGGAGTGTGTGGGTGCTGGCATAAGTGGAGGGGGCCACCAGGGGCCCACGAGACAGGGGGCGTGCCTAGGGGGGTGGGCGCGCCCTCCACTCTCGTGGCCTAGTGCTTGCCCCTCTTGAAGTGATTTCAGTGCCTAAAATCCTCAAATATTCCATAAAAAATCATACTAAATTTGTAGGGCATTTGGAGCACTTTTATTTTCGGGATATTTTTTATTGCACGGATAATTCAGAAAACAGACAGATAAAATTATTTTTTCTTTATTTATTCTAAATAACAGAAAGTAAAAAGAGGGTACAGAAGGTTGTGCCTTCTAGTTTCATCCATCTCATGATCATCAAAATGAATCCACTAACAAGGTTGATCAAGTCTTGTTAACAAACTCATTCTGAATAACACGGAACCGGAGAAATTTCGAATAACACTAAGTTACCTCAGCGGGGATATGAAAATCCCCAACAATAAGGATATCATACTTTTTCTCGACAGTAGGGAGAGGAAATTCAAAACCTCCAATAATGATAGTTGGAACTTTTCCCGTAGAACTGATGCTATGAACTTGAGATTGTTTCCTCGGAAAGTGTACCGTATGCTCATTACCATTAACATGAAAAGTGAAATTACCTTTGTTGCAATCAATAGCAGCCCCTGCAGTATTCAAAAAGGGTCTAGCAAGGATAATCGAGATACTATCGTCCTCGGGAATATCAAGAATAACAAAATCCGTTAAGATAGTGACATTTGCAACTACAACAGGCACATCCTCACAAATACCGACAGGTATGGCAGTTGATTTATCAGCCATTTGCAAAGATATTTCAGTAGGTGTCAACTTATTCAATTCAAGTCTACGATATAAAGAGAGAGGCATAACACTAACACCGGCTCCAAGATCACATAAAGCAGTTCTAACATAGTTTCTTTTAGTGGAGCATGGTATAGTTGGTACCCCCGGACCTCCAAGTTTCTTTGGTATTCCACCCTTAAAAGTGTAATTAGCAAGCATGGTGGAAATTTCAGCTTCCGGTATCTTTCTTTTATTTGTAATGATATCCTTCATATATTTAGCATAAGGGTTTACTTTAAGCATATCAGTTAAGCGCATACGTAAGAAGATAGGTCTAATCATTTCAGCAAAGCGCTCAAAATCCTCATCATCCTTTGTCTTGGATGGTTTAGGAGGAAAGGGCATGGGTTTCTGAACCCATGGTTCTCTTTCTCTACCATGCTTCCTAGCAACAAAATCTCTCTTATCATAACGTTGATTCTTTGATTGTGGGTTATCAAGATCAACAGCAGGTTCAGCTTCTACTTCATTATTTTTGCTAGGTTGAGCATCAACATGAACATTATCATCAACATTATCACGGGGTTCATGTTCATCACCTGATTGTGTTTCAGCACCAGAAATAGAAATATCATTGGGATTCTCAGGTGTGCCTACAACAGGTTCACTAGAAGCATGCAAAGTCCTATCATTTTTCTTTTTCTTCTTTTTGGAAGAACTAGGTGCCTCTAAATTGTTTCTTTGAGAATCTTGCTTGATTCTCTTAGGGTGGCCTTCAGGATACAAAGGTTCCTGAGTCATTCTACCAGTTCTAGTAGCCACTCTAACAGCAAAGTCATTTTTATTATTTAATTCATCAAGCAAATCATTTTGAGCTTTAAGTACTTGCTCAGCTTAAGTAGCAACCATAGACGCATCTTTGCTAATGAGTTTAAGTTCACCTTTAACTCTAGCCATATTATCACTCACGTGTCCTATCTCGAAAGCATTATTCTTTAACTCTCTACCAACATAAGCATTAAAACTTTCTTGTCTAGCCATAAAGTCATCAAATTCATCTAAGCATGGGCTATGAAATTTAGTAGAGGGGATTTCAACTTTATCATATCTATAGAGAGAATTTACCTTTACTACATGTGTCGGGTTATCAAGGCAACGTGGTTCTTTGACAGACGGTATATTAAGACCATGTATTTCTTAAATAGGTGGTAAATTCTTAACATCCTCAGCTTTTATACCCTTTTCTTTCATTGATTTCTTTGCCTCTTGCATATCTTCAGGACTGAGAAATAAAACACCTCTCTTCTTCGAGTGGGTTTAGGAATAGGCTCAGGAGTTGGCTCAATTGGTTCAGGAATTGCCTCAGGAATTGGCTCAGGAAGAGTCCAATTATTTTCATTAGTCAACATATTATTCAATAGTAATTCGGCTTCGTCGACTGTTCTTTCCCTGAAAACACAACCAGCACAACTATCCAAGTAGTCCTTGGAAGCATCGGTTAGTCCATTATAAAAGATATCAAGTATTTCATTTTTCTTAAGAGGATGATCAGGTAAAGCATTTAGTAATCGGAGAAGCCTCCCCCAAGCTTGTGGGAGACTCTCTTCTTTGATTGCACAAAATTATATATTTCCCGCAAGGCAGCTTGTTTCTTATGAGCAGGGAAATATTTAGCAGAGAAGTAATAAATCATATCCTGGGGACTACGCACACAACCAAGAGCAAGATAATTATACCAAGTCTTAGCATCACCCTTTAATGAGAACGGAAATATCTTAAGGATATAAAAGTAGCGAGATTTATCATCATGAGTAAACAGGGTGGCTATATCATTCAACTTGGTAAGATGTGCCACAACAGTTTCAGATTCAAGGCCATAAAAAGGATCAGGTTCTACCAAAGTAATAATTTCAGGATCAACAGAGAATTCATAATCCTTATCAGTAACACAGATAGGTGAAGTAGCAAAAGCAGGGTCAGGTTTCATTCTAGCATTTAGAGACTGTTGCTTCCATTTAGCTAATAACTTTTTAAAATCATATCTATCATTGCAAGCAAAGATCGCTCTAGCAGCTTCTTCATTCATAACATAACCCTCGGGAACAACAGGCAATTCATAATTATTCGGAGAACTTTCATCATCACTATCATCAATAATAGCATCTTCAATAATTTCATTCTCTCTAGCCCTAGCAAGTTGTTCATCAAGAAATTCACCTAATGGCAAAGTAGTATCATGCACAGAAGTAGTTTCATCATAAGTACCGTGCATAGCAGAAGTGGCATCATCAATAACATGCGACATATCAGAATTCATAGCAGTAACAGGTTTAGGTGTCGCAAGCTTACTAATAACAAAAGGAGAATCTAGTGCAGAGCTAGATGGCAGTTCATTACCTCCCCTCGTAGTTGAGGGCAGAATCTTGGTTTTTGCGTCTTTCAAGTTCTTCATAGTGATCAACAGATATAAATCCCAAGTGACTCAGAGAATAGAGCTATGCTCCCCAGCAACGGCGCCAGAAATTAGTCTTGGTAACCCACAAGTCTAGGGGATCGCAACAACTTTCGAGGGTAAAGTATTGAACCCAAATTTATTGATTCGACACAAGGGGAGCCAAAGAATATTCTTGAGTATTAGCAGTTGAGTTGTCAATTCAACCACACCTAGATAACTTAGTATCTGCAGCAGAGTATTTAGTAGCAAAGTAATATGATAATAAAGGTAACGGTAGCAAAAGTAATGTTTTTTGGGTTTTGTAGTGATTGTAACAATAGCAACAGAAAAGTAAATAAGCGAAGCACAAGATGTGAAAAGTTCGTAGGCAGTGGATCAGTGATGGATATTTATGTCGGATGCGATTCCTCATGTAATAGCTATAACATAGGGTGACACAGAACTAGCTCCAATTCATCAATGTAATGTAGGCATGTATTCCATAAATAGTCGTACGTGCTTATGGAAAAGAACTTGCATGACATCTTTTGTCCTACCCTCCCGTGGCAGCGGGGTCCTAGTGGAAACTAAGGGATATTAAGGCCTCCTTTTAATAGAGAACCGGAACAAAGCATTAGCACATAGTGAATACATGAACTCCTCAAACTACGGTCATCACCGAGAAGTATCACGATTATTGTCACTTTGGGGTTGTCGAATCATATCACATAATAGGTGACTATAGACTTGCAAGATAGGATCAAGAACACACATATATTCATGAAAACATAATATGTTTAGATCTGAAATCATGGCACTCGGGCCCTAGTGACAAGCATTAAGCATAGCAAAGTCATAGCAACATCAAATCTCAGAACATAGTGGATACTAGGGATCAAACCCTAACAAAACTAACTTGATTACATGGTAAATCTCATCCAACCCATCACCGTCCAGCAAGCCTATGATGGAATTACTCACGCACGGTGGTGAGCATCATGAAATTGGTGATGGAGGATGGTTGATGATGACGACGGCGACGAATCCCCCTCTCTGGAGCCCCGTACGGACTCTAGATCAGCCCTCCCGAGAGAGATTAGGGCTTGCCGCGGCTCCATATTGTAAAACGCGATGAAACTTTCTCTCTGATTTTTTTCTCCGCGAGACGGAATATATGGAGTTGGAGTTGAGGTCGGCGGAGCCTCAGGGGGCCCACGAGACAGGGGGCGCGCCCAGGGGGGAGGGCGCGCCCCCCACCCTCGTGGACAGCGTGTGGGCCCCGTTGTCTTGATTCTTTCTCCAGTATTTTTTATATTTTCCAAAAAGTGCCTCCGACGATTTTCAGGACATTCCGAGAACTTTTGTTCTACACATAAAACAACATCAAGGCAGTTCTACTGAAAACAGTGTTAGTTCGGGTTAGTTTCATTCAAATCATGCAAGTTAGAGTCCAAAACAAGGGCAAAAGTGTTTGGAAAAGTAGATACGTTGGAGACGTATCATATATCAAAGCCAATTTTAATTAACAATGATTTGTGATTTAGTAGTGAGCACAAAGTAACATAAATCATGCAACAACGAAGTCTAACTCTCTTCCTATGCATCGGCATGTCATAAAAGTACAATTCATGCACACCAAGTAAAGGCCAATGCATAGTATAAGCAGTTTCTTGCAATTCTATCGTATTGGAAACATAGAGAGGTGGAGATAATAATTGCAAGTAGGAGCAGCAAGCACATGCATATTACATTCATCAAAATTATCATGTGCAATTGTAAAATGCAACCCATCAATATAATCCTTAATAACCACAAACTTCTTCGATATAGTGTAGTCGAGAGAATTCAAAAAGATAATAGGACTATCATGCGTGGGTGCAATAGCAACAATTTCATGTTTAACATAAGGAACTATAGCAAGTTCATCTCTGTAAGCATAATTCATATTGGCAGCTTGGCCACAAGCATAGCAAGCATCATCAAAAAGGGATATTTCAAGAGAATCAACGGGATCATAACAATCATCATAGCAATCATCCTTCGGTAAGCATGAAGGGGAATTAAACAATGTATGAGTTGAAGAGTTACTCTCATTAGAAGGTGGACACAGGTAGCTAATCCACTCTTCCTCCTTTTGTTCTTCGCTCTCCTCATCATCTTTTTCATCCAATGAGCTCACAGTTTCATCAATTTCTTCTTCCATAGCTTCCTGCAAAATATTAGTCTCTTCTTGGACAACGGAGACTTTCTCAATAAATGCATCAATATCAGAATTGTATTCATAATTTTCATAGCAATATCTAAGTATAGCAAAATTTTCAGGTCTGTAAACTGAATCATCAAAATCTTCAAACTCTTTAAACATAGATTCAATCTCATAAGAATCCATAAAAGCAACGAATTTTCTATTTGTTCCACGTCATAGTAATCATAGATACCATTAGCATAAGAAGCCAAGGTTTTATCATCATTAAATTTGCATGAAAAGGGAAGGTGTGGAGCCTTCATCCTAGAGCAACAAGTATAATCATGTCTTAAGCATAGATCCTGAGCATACCAATGCAACTTATAAATTTGATCCTATAATAGTTTCCCTTTTTGTGTCAAGCAATAATCCCTAAAGTATTCACGTTGATCCAACAAGTCTCCCATAACATAATTGAATGGGGTTTTCTCAGGATTATCAAACCAGTACATACTTTCTTTCACATATCGAGCATCGAGGGTTTTAGGAGGTTCCCCATCTCCATGAGTAGCAAGTACACCTAATTTTTTTTGTAATTCGTGTTCCATATCCATAACTAAAGATAGAGAACAACTAAGAACAACAAATAAAAATTACTTTGTGATAAAGCAAACAAGCACACACGAGAATATTCACCCCACGCTATGACTCCCCAGCAATGGCGCCAGAAAAAGGTCTTGATAACCCACAAGTGTAGGGGATAGTTGTAGCCTCTTTCGATAAGTAAGAGTGTCGAACCCTACGAGGAGCTAAAGGTAGAACAAATAATCTCTCAAGTCCTATCTGCCACTGATACGACTCTACGCACGCTTAGTGTTCGCTTTACCTAGAACAAGTATGAAATTAGAAGTACTTTGTAGGTGTTGTTGGATAGGTTTGCAAGATAATAAAGAACACGTAAATAAAAAGTAGGGGCTGTTTAGATGAAGACACAACTAAATTAGTTTTAGTAGAGAGCTTTTTTTCACGAGAAAGTTATTTGTCCAAGTAAATCGATAACTAGACCGGTAATCACTATTGCAATTTTATTTGAGGGAGAGGCATAAGCTAACATACTTTCTCTTCTTGGATCATATGCACTTATGACTGGAACTCTAGCAAGCATCCGCAACTACTAAAGATCATTAAGGTAAAACCCAACCACAGCATTAAAGTATCAAGTCCTCTTTATCCCATAAGCAAACAACCTACTTACTCGGGTCTGTGCTTCTGTCACTCATGCCACCCACCATAAGAAAATCATGAACATATTGCAAACCCTACAACGGGGATCCATCATGCTTGCGCGACACGGAGAGCACCACAGGACAGCACCAATAATAAAACATGCAACTCAAACCAATCACGATCATCAATTAACCCATAGGACAAAACGGATCTACTCAAACATCATAAGATAGCCATACATCATTGGGAAATAATATATAGCGTTGAGCACCATGTTTAAGTAGATATTACAGCGGGTAAGAGAGGGGTTACACCGCTGCATAGAGGGGGGAGGAGTTGCTGATGAAGGTGGTGAAGTTGTTGGTGAAGATCGCGGTGATGATGATCGCCCCCGGCAGCGTTCTGGTGCCACCGGAAACAAGGGGGAGAGAGCCCCCCTTCTTCTTCTTCTTCCTTGACCTTCTACCTAGATGGGAGAAGGGTTTTGCCTCTGGTCCATGGCCTCCATGGCTTGGGAGGGGCGAGAGCCCCTCCGAGATTGGATCTGTCTCTCTGTCTCTCTCTGTTTCTGCGTTCCCTGATTCTGCCCTTTCACCGTTTCTTTTATATCCGGAGATTCGTAACTCCGATTGGATTGAAACCTTCGCCCAAATATTTTTCAAAAAATTAGCTTTCTTGTGGCCAAAGAAGAGCGCCAACCGCCTTAAGAGGGGCCCACGAGGGTCAGGGGCGCGCCTAGGGGAGGCAGGCGCGCCCCCTGCCTCATGGCCACCTCGGATACCGTTTCGAGTTGATTCTTCCTCCCATATTTCCCAAATATTCCAAAAATATTCTCCATTTGTTTTTATCCTGTTTGGACTCCGTTTGATATGGTGTTTCTGTGAAACATAAAGCATGCAATAAACAGGAACTGGCACTGGGCACTGGATCAATATGTTAGTCCCAAAAGAAGTATAAAAAGTTGCCAAAAGTATATGAAAGTTGAATAATATTGGCATGGAACAATCAAAAATTATAGATACGATGGAGACGTATCAACTATGTCAATAGGTTAGTCCCTAAAAAATGAGATGAAGTTGCTATAAAATGATTGTATAACATCCAACAATGATAATATAACAGCATGGAACAATAAAAAAATTATAGATACGTTGGAGACGTATCAGCATCCCCAAACTTAATTCCTGCTCGTCATCGAGTAGGTAAATGATAAAAACAGAATCTTTGATGTAGAATGTTGCCTAACATGTTCATGACATATTCTTTTCATTTGTTCCATCGAAATTTGGAATTTTAGTCAGTTCAAAGCAATAGTCTATATTTGACATGAAGACTTCAATATTCAAGCATATCAATAAGCAACCATGTCTTTCAAAATATCAACACTAAAGAAAGTTATCCCTAGCCCATCATGCTCAGTCATTGATCCATATTCATGAAAAACACTCGAATATTAGCTACATCCAATGCTCAAGTACGATCATAGTGCTCCCTAGTTGGTGCTTTATAAGAGAAGATGGAGACTCAAATAAAAATAAAAATTGCATAAAGTAAATAGATAGGCCCTCTACAGAGGGAAGCAGAGATTTGTAGAGGTGCCAGAGCTCAAAGCTTAAATTGAGAGATAAAATATTTTGAGAGGCATGCTTTTCCCGTCAACGAAAAATGACCGAGTATTTCCCAACACTTTCCATTCTAGGTATATCATAGGCGGTTCCCAAACATAACATAAAGTTTATTCCTTTTCCACCATACTTTCACACTTCACGGCTAGCCGTATCCACGAGTACTATCCATACCAACAATTTCCAAGAAATTTATTATTTGACAACATAAAGTAAATTTATTTTTCCTTTCGGGACTAGGCATCGCCACACTCTCATGCAATGAAAAGTGAATAAACACTCATCTTGAGAATAACACATCTAGCATCAAAATATTGGCCACCCCTGTTACTCCATGAGTGGTACGGGCACACAAAAAGGAAATTCATTTTGAAAATTAGAGTTGGCGCATACAAATTTACTTAGAATGGCATGGAAATACCGCATGTAGGTAGGTATGGTCGACTCATATGGCAAAACTGGGTTTAAGGACTTTGGATGCACAACTAGTATTTCTACTTAGTACAAGTGGAGGCTAGCAAAACGATTGAGAAGCAACCAACCAAGAAACAAAAATTCTCATAAACGAGCATTAAGCATAACTAACACCGACCATAAGTAGGATGTAATTTCATTACATAACTATGGACTTTCGTGCTTGCATAGGAATCACAAACCGTAACACCAATATTCTTACTAAAGCATAATTACTCACCAACATGACTCACATATCACTATCATCATATCTCAAAACTATTATGAAGAATCAAGTTTATTTTGTCCAATGATCTTCACCAAAGTTTTTATTATATCCCTCTTGAATATCTATCACTTTGGGACTAGTTTCATATATTGGCATTGCTTTTGACAAGCTCAAACAAATTTATGTGAAAACATGAGCATAAAACTTTTCTTCTCTCAAAATAATATAAGTGGAGCATGAGAGAATTTCTTAAAAAATTTACTAAATCTCAAATAAATCTAAGTGAAGCATGGCATTATTTCTTCAAAAATAACAAGACATATCCTGCTCAAAAATATATAAGTGAAGCACTAGAGCAATTCCATAGCTCAGAAAAATTTAAGTGGAGCATATAGAGAAATTCTAACAAATCATAGCATAAGTTGGCTCTCTCAAATAGGTGTGTCTAGCAAGGATATTTGTGACAAACTAAAAAGCAAAACAAGCAAAGACTCATATAATACAAGACGCTCCAAGCAAAACTCATGATATGTGACGAATAAAAATATAGCTCCAAATAAAATTACTGATGGTCGTTAGAAGAAAGAGGGGGTGCCTTCTGAGGCATCCCCAAGCTTAGTTGTTTGGTTCTCCTTGAATTTAACTTGGGGTGCCATGGGCAAACCCAAGCTTAGGCTCTTCCACTCCTTATTCCTTCATCCATCGTGATCTCACCCAAAACATGAAAACTTCAATCACACAAAACTTAACAAAACCTTTGTGAGATCCGTTAGTATAACAAAGAAAATCACCACTCTAAGTATTATTGCAAACCCATTCATATCTTATTATTTCATTATACCTACTATATTCCAACTTTACCATTGGTTATACCCTCCAATACAAACCACAGATTCATCAAAATAAGCACACAATGCAATGAAAACAGAATTTGTCAAAAACAGAATAGTTTGTAGTAATATGGAATTTGTCCATACATTTGTAACTCCACAAATTTTGAAACATTAGGACAATATAGGAAATTTGTATATCAATCTTGTGTAAAAATTTCAGAATTTTATCACTCTTCTGTGATTTTTAACAATTCTCCTACTGGGCGCAAAAGTTTCTGTTTTTCAACAAGATCAAATCAACTATCACCAAGCATGATCCCAAAGGATTTACTTGGCACAAACACTAATTAACACAAAAAGCACAATCATAACACTATCATAATTGTGCAAACACTCAAGAACAGAAAAAAAAGGTAAAAATAAATTATATTCATAGGGTTGCCTCCCAACAAGCTCTTTCTTTATAGCCATTAAGATAGGCATGACATTTTATTGATGCTCACATAAAAGATAAGAATTGAAACACAAAGAGAGCATCATAAAACATGTGACAAACCCATTTAAGTCTAACATACTTCCTATGCATAGGAATTTTATAAGAAAACAAATTATTAAGACAAGAAATATCTAGCATATGTAAAGGAGAGGAATAAAACATTGACAATATCAACATAATGAGAGGTAATTTAGTAACACAAAAATTTCTACAACCATATTTCCCCTCTCATAATAATTGCATATAGGATCATAATCAACTTCAACAATATAACTATCACATAAATTATTCTCTTCATGACCCACATGCATGCAAAGTTGTCACTCTGCCAAACTAGTGGGATTATCATCAAATAAAGGCATGACCTCTCCAACCCCACTTTTATCAAAAAAAATAAGATTGAACGCTCTCCAAATATGTGGGGTTATTTTTAGCTAAATTTGACACTATTGCAAACCCACTTTTAATATTATCGCAAGCATATTCATCATGAGGCTTAAATAAATTTGCAAGATCATAAGAATCATTATCACCCCAAACATGATCATTGCAATAAGTAGTGGACATAACAAAACAAGCATCCCCAAGCTTGGGGTTTTGCATATCACTAACACATTTGACATTGATAGAATTTATAATAACATCATTGCAACCATGCTTTTTCATTCAAGGAGCTATCATGAATCACTTTATAAATTTCTTCGTTTAACACTTCATCACAATTTTCATATTCCTGAATCTCAAGAAAAACTTCATAAAGATAATCTAGTGAACTCAATTCACTATCAATTGGTTCATCATAATTGAATCTTTTGAAAAGATTAGCAAGTGGATGAGAATACATATCAATATATTTTTAACAAGGGAAGATGCATGCAAATAGAAGACACATGGCAACACAAGCAAAGAGGCAAACAAGAAAAAGGCAAAAAAAGCAAACACAAAATATTTTTGTGTTTTTGTAAAAACGTTTTAGAAGGAGGGAGATGAAAACAAGAGGCAAATGGCCAATAATGTAAATTACAAGGAGATGAGATTTATGATTAGGAACCTGATAGATGTTGATGATGTCTCCTCGACAACGGCGCCAGAAATTCCTTTTGATGCGGCTTGAAATTGCGTCAGTTTTCCCTAAAGAGAAAGGGATCATGCAGTACAACTACGGTAGGTATTTCCCTCAGTTATCAAACCAAGATATCAATCCAGTCGGAGAACCAAGCAACATTATGTAAACAGTACCTGCACACAAAGAACAAATCCTCGCAACCCAACCCGTAAGAGGGGTTGTCAATTCCTCCTCGGTAAAAAGATATATTAAATGGTATGTGTTTGGATAATTAGATCTGAATAAAACATGAAATAAAATAGGTAAAGAAAAACTGTACCAGGGTATTTTTGAGTTTTTGGAATAATAGATCTAAAAACAAATACGGTAAAAGATAGATCTGAAATCAAAATGATAAAAGATAGATCTGGGGGTCATAGTTTCACTAGTGGCTTCTCTCAAGAAAATGGCACACCGTGGGGAAACAAATTACTATTGAGCTATTGACAGAAGAACAACTGGCTGGTGACAACAGATACTATAAGTCGTACTAATATTTTTAGAGGCATAATGCAAGCTGATGTTGTTCTTCCCCATTCCTATTTTTCATCACAAATTATAGAATTCTCCCTGTTTCTCTAGCACACTTCTAGAGCTCTTCCATGGACATCGAGCTCCCTTGCTCCCTTATAGCTAATATTTTATATATCAATATTAACAATTCATATTCTCGTTTAAGCATTTTATAAGCTTATATTGACGCTTTCATGGAGAACCCTTCAGAGAAATTGAAACACAAGTGTTCTAGTATGGATTTGTCATTAAAGCTTAGATGGAATATACTTGAACTTAATTTGTTTTTGATGTATGTAATGGAGGGAACTTATTTTGGATTAATACTACATTTAATGGTTGCTTGTAGTCTATAGTGAACTTGTATTACCCATTTATAAATATTATTGGTTTAATCTACTATTTTACCCGTGTTGGAGGCGGGCACGGCTTGGGATTAAAAAGAATACACATGCTAAAGTTTATGATCTGAAAATTTGAAACTATATAATGGGCACGTCTATGTCTCGCTTGCAGCGATACCTACAGATGTCTCGCCCATAGAACATGCCTAAATGGCCCAGGCCCTATTAGGGAGAACAATTATTTCTGAGAATCTGAGTTGCTTACACTTTTCTCGAGTTTTGTCTATTATTTATTATTTCTCTCTCTCTCTCTCTCTCTCTCTCTCTCTCTCTCTCTCTGAACATGCCTAAATTTTAAAACAATGTTTACACCGCTAAAAAGTGTTCCACACATTTTAATAAAACGCTCATGATGCTTACAAGAGTATTTACACATTTATAGAAATGGTCCTATCATTTAAAAATGTAGGTACCATTCGAAGAAATGTTAAAACATCTAAAAAAGTATTCATTAATCTTTTAAAAATGGTCAAGAAATGTAAATATTTGCTCCGTATATTTTAATAATATTCAAAACATATATGATGTTTTTGAAACTATTAAAAAATGTTCACAAGATATACACAATTTATTGCGTAAAGTTTTAAGGAAGTTCTTAAAATATAAAAAATATTGCGCCCTTCAAAAAATATTCACAACACTTTTTTAGATGGTGGGGACAAGTTTTGTCTACACTGGTGGTAGTGTCCAGGATGATGATCTATTGGTACTTATTTGCAACCCAGACTAGCAATATATCTTCGAGGTCATGGCAATATTATGGTATATACTTGTACCACCATGAAACGATGGTGTGATGAGCGAAGTTCCATCTTATTTTGGAAACCAATATATGTAAATAGAACGTTGGCTAGGAGGAAATAGGGGTGAGCTCAACCAATGCCATAGTGGCAAATCATTAAAAAAATCCATGGTGAGCATTATGTCATTAAAATGGCAATTGTGTTTTACATAGTTCTTGGGTGAGGTAACCAAACTAATGCGATAAACATTGCGGAAACATAAGAAATTTTCAATGATTATTTTCTGTGTATAATTGGGCTTGCAACTTGTGTTTTACATGGTTGTGCTAGACACATGTTTTACTTGTTGTTAGTTCTTATGTCGCAACTAAACGCTTATGACATCATGAAGGTAAGATTATAATTTTAAGTTCATTTTGGGTCTCGGATTGCAACTTGTATTTTAATCCAACTCTGATCATCCACTTGTTATGGCTATCCCTCCCCTTTTTCCTATCATCAAGACTCGCCAGGCACTTTGCACATGGATGTGTGGCACCATTTAAATCCATTTTGGAAGCATGCATTAAATGTTCTCAATACGAGTTGGAAGTTTGTGTGCATCCTTATTATATTATATAGAGGCTGCATGGCAAATTTTGTCCGGTTCAGAGTCTGTATGATACCCAAACGTTCGAATATGTGAGGCCATAGTAGACGGATAAACAGTAAACGGTTTTGCCAAATAAAATGTCACGGGACTTCACTCCCCCTCTTCTCTAAGACTAGCCATCTACGAAACCCAACTAGACCACCAAAATCCTAGCCCAAACAGCTTAATTAACCCTATAAATAACAACCCTCCCCTACCAAAAAAATGGAATAAACATTAAGCCCTCCTCTTTTTTACGTGACCATTCTAACCCTAGTCACCAGTTGACAACTACCCAACCTGCCATCCACCTCTCCCCTCAATCTGGTGGCTCCGGATCGAGATCTGGTTGTCCATGGCCTCCCAGTTCACCTCCTACAGTCAAAGACCTGCTGTAACCAAGCGGACGACCCTATTGAAGGCTATGTATGCCCGCATGCCTCGCGGGACTTTTCTCATGCTTCTCCACCCGATCGAGTAGGACCTCACATCGCTGCCATCCCTTCCACCACCATGAAACACGTTATTGCCAGCAAGCAACCAACACTGAGAATCGCTAACCCTCCAAGTGAACCCTCCCCCTCCTCTCTCGGTTTCCCACCTCATGCTAGTCCCTTCTAGCCTCGCCGTTCTGCAAATCTCATCATTTTTATAGAGAACATATCAATAATCCCAGCTTTATCTCTATAGATGTCTATATATAAGTGGGTTCAAGTGCAATATATGAAATGTGTACATGAGCTGATTCAATATTTAGATTCTAGCAATTTTTGTGCGATTTTTTTGGATAGCCAAGTGGTATGTCATTATCATGATCATTTACGAGGCGATTATCCCATGAGATTCTAGTAAATATTAGGGAGGGTTTGGGGCCAACAAGCTAATCTAGATGGTGAAAGGGAAGGGTGGGGGAACTTTTCTTGAGATAAGGACATGGGGGAGAAGAAGGGCGAAGAAGGAGCAGGTTGAATGGAGGGAGATGACGTTGGCTTTACTTGGAAAGAATGAAGGTCCGGAGAAGGTTCAACAGTGGGAGGTTCTCTTTCTTTCGAGTCAAAGTCCCATGGGATGACATGAATGACTCACGGCTTGCACTCATCTTCCCATGGAGGGTGTCTTATGTGTCATTTGTACGATGTTTTTATGTCAACGGATGGACGGTCTCTCTCAACCACGTGTTTCCTTCTTGGTCCTCAATGCTAGACACCTTGTCTCGAGTGCGAGTATACACACCCCTCTATGGATGGAAATTTTTGTAGCCACGCATGGCATTCTCTTCCCCTTTGCTACCCTATAGGGTTGAGAACGAGCATACACACATTGCCTTGCATGCGCATACACCCATTTTTGCGTCCACCCGGATCCTTCCTCTTCGATAGTGCTTGAGAACCCCTAGAAATAAAAAACAAGGAGCTGGCATCGAGGAGGAGGGTCGGGCACGAAGTGTAATAGTGGAGGCAACAATGGAATGGGAAAACACCGGCGGGGCTCCCAAGATTAAAAATACTCTCTATCGATGCCACTTGCCATTCTGCCACCATCTTTAAGTCGCACAATTCGTGTGTTGTCGTTCACATTGGATGTGCCACATGTTATCAGTCAAGAGTGACACATCACATATGCACGTTTTTTGTTGTTTCAGGGAAAAATGATTTTGTTCCATGATATTATGTCGGGTGAATGCCATTTGTTCAGTGGCTCTAGAGGTAAATTTTTAGAATGGTATACGACCAAAAAATATTAATAATGGAAATGATGAAAAATACATTGATTGAGATTTTAATGAGTCCCAAGTAAAACAAGAAAAAGAAAAAGATCGTGTCACCCTTCTTTAACCTATTTTAGTAGAATGATAGACATAAAAATACATGGCAGAGTACAAGGAAAGAGGATGCAATATCACACAAAATCAATGATTTCTAAATGAGATTAGGGCAACTGGCTTGTGGCAACAGATACTACAAGCCCTACTAATATTTTTAGAGGCACAATGCAAACTGACGTCTATCTCTTCTTTCCCATTCCTATTTTTATCACAAATATTAGGCTTCTCCCTGTTGTTCTAGCAAACTTTTGATCTCTTCCATGGACATCGCGCTCCCTTACTCTCTTAGTTAATATTTTATATATCAATATTAATGACTCATATTCTCGTTTAAGCATTTATAGGCTTATATTGAAGCTTTCACGGAGAACCCTTCAAAGAAATTGAAACACAAGTGTTCTAGTTTGGATGTTGTCATTAAAGCTTCGATGGAATATATTTCTTATGCGCCCTATTGGTTGCTTGAACTTAGTTTCTATTTCAATGTATGTAATGGAGGGAACTTATTTTGGATCAAAACTACACCTAATGGTTGCTTGTAATTTGTAGTGAACTTGTATTACTGATTTTTAAATATTGTTCATTTAACCTACTATTTTACCTGTGTTGGATGTGGGCTCGGCTCAGGATTGATAAGAATACGTATATAAAATTTTATGATCTGAAAAAAAGAAATTGTATAAAGGCCACGTCTATGTTTGGCATGTAGCGGTACCTACGAATGTCTCGCCCATAGCGCATGCCTAAATGGGCAAGGCCCACTTAGGGAGAACAATTATTTCTTAGCTTCTAACTTGCTTACAATTTTCTAGACTTTTGTCTTTGCTTTTGTATTTATTATTTTCTCTCTATATTTACATATATACTGAAAAATGTTGTAAAAATTTCTTTTTAAAATAATTTTGTTTTACTAATTTGTAAACAAGGTTCTTCAAAATTAAAACAATGTTTACCACTAAAAAATTGTTCCACACATTTTAATAAAATGTTCATGATGCTTACAAAATTATACACACATTTATAGAAATGGTCTTGTTATTGAAAAATGTAGGTACCATTCAAAAAATGTTAAAACATCTAAAAAGTTGTTAGTTAATATTTTAAAAAGGGTGAATAAATGTAAATATTTGCTCCATATATTTAAAACATATTAAAGACATATATGAAGTTTTTGAAACTATTAAAAACTGTTCACAATATATACATGATTTATTGCATAATTTTTGAAGAAGTCCTTAAAAAATAAAATACTTGTGCCCTTCAAAAAATGTCTTCAACACTTCTTTTGATAGTGGGAAATCATTAAAAAATCCATGGTGAGCATTGTGTCAATAAATGGCAATTGTTTTTAACATAGTTGTTGGGTGAGGTAACCAAATTAATGTGATAAACATTTCGGCAACATAAGACTTTTTCAATGATTATTTTCTGTGTATAATTGGGCTTGCAACTCGTGTTTTATATGCTTGTGCCATACGCATGTTTTACTTGTTGTTAGTTCTTATGTCGCAACTGAATGCTTTTGCCATCATGAAGGTAAGATTATAATCTCATGTTCATTTTGCGTTTCGGATGGCAGCTTGTGTTCTAATCCAAGTCTGATCATTCATTAATCGTCACTATGCCTCTCCCCATTTTCCTATCGTGGAGACTCACCGGACACTTTGCACATGGGTGTGTGCCACCATGTAAAACTATTTTGTAAACATGCATTAAATATTCTCAATACGAGTTGGAAGTTTGTGTGTGGCCTTATTATGTTATATCGAGGCCGCATGTCGAACTTTGTCCGATTCAGAGTCTGTTTGCTACCCAAATGTTCGAATATCCGAGGAGATAGTAGACGGATAAATACTAAACGGTTTTGGCAAATACAATGTCGCAGGACTTAACTCCACCTGTTCTCTAAGGCTATCCATCTACAAAACCTAGACCACCAAAATCCTAGCCCAAACAGCTCCATTAACCCTGCCTATAAATATCAGCCCCTCCCCTACCAAAAATGGAATAAACACTAAGCCCTCCCCTTTTTACGTGATCATTCTAACCCTATCCACCACTTGACAACTCCCCAACCAGCCATGCACCTCTCCCCTCAATCTGGCGGCTCCAGAACAAGATCTGGTAGTCCCTGGCCGCCCAGTTCGCCTCCTACAGTCGAAGACCTGCCGCAGCCCAAAGCCCGGCCCTGTCGAAGGCTATATGTGCCCGCATGCCTCGCGGGACTTTTCGCACGCTTCTCCACCTAGTCGAGTAGGACCTCACACCTCTACCATCCCTTCCACCGCCATGTCGCACGTCATTGCGAGCAAGCAACCAACACTGAGCATCGCTACCCCTCCAAGTCAAGCCTCCTCCTCCTCTCTTGGTTTCTCTCCTCATGCAAGTCCCTTCAATCCACACCGTTCTACGTATCTCATTGTTTTTTATAGACAACACATTAATTATCCCTGCTTTATCTCTATAGATGTATATATATAAGTGGGTTTAAGTGCAAGATATGAAATGTGTACATGAGCTGATTTCAGTATTTAGATTCTAGCCATTTTTCCGATTTTTTTGGACGGCCATCTTGTATGTCATTGTCATGTTCATTTACGAGGCGATTCACCCCAAGGGTGCTAGTGAATATTAGGGAGGGTTGAAGGCCAGCATGCCAATCTAGATGGTGAAAGGGAGGGGTGGGGGAACTTTTCTTGAGACAAGGACATTGTGGAGAAGAAGGATCAGGTTGAACGGAGGGAGATGACGTTGGCATTACTTGCAAAGAAACAAGGTTCAGAGGAGGTTGAATAGTGGGAAGTTCTCTTTCCTTTGAGTCAAAGTCCCATGGGATGACGCGAACGACTCACGGATCGCACTCATCGTCCCATGGAGGGTGTCTTCTGTATCATATGTACGATGTTTTTATGTCAATGCATGGACAATATCTCTCAGCTGCGTGTTTCCTTCTCAATGTCCTATGCCACACACCTTAAATCGAGTGCGAGTATACATGCCCCTCCACGTATGGAAATGTTTGTAACCACGCATGGCATTCTCTTCCCCTTTGCTACCCTATAGGGTTGAGAGCGAGCACACACACATTGCCTTGCATGGGCACACCCATTTTTGCGTCCACCCGGATCCTTCCTCTTCGATAGTGCTAGAGAACCCCTAGAAACAAAAAACAAGGTTCTGGCATCACGGAGGAGTGTCGTAACATAGTGAATAGTGGAGCCAACAATGGAATGGGAAGACATCGGCGGGGCTCCCAAGATTAAAAATACTCTCTATCGATGCCACGTCCCATTCTCCTCCCATCTTGAAGTCACACAATTCTTGTGTTGTCCTTCACATTGGATGGGCCATATTTTATCACTCAAGAATGACAGATCACATACGCACGTTTTTTGTTGTTTCAGGGGGAAACAATTTTGTTCCACGATATTATGCCGAATGAATAACATTTGTTCAGTTGCTCCAGGGGTAAACTTTTAGAATGGTATACAACCAAAAAATATTTTTAATGAAGATAAAGACAAATACATTGATTGAGATTTTAATTAGTCCCAAGTAAAACAAGAAAAAGAAAAAGATGGTGTTGCCCTTCTTTAACCCCTTTCGATAGAATGATAGACATAAAAATACATGGCTAACTACAAAGGAAGATGATGCAATTTCACACAAAATCAATGATTTCTAAATGAGATTAGGGCAACTAGCTGTTAGCAACAGATACTATAAGCCCTACTTATATTTTTAGAGGCTCAATGCAAGCTGATGTCTATCTCTTCTTTCCCATTCCTATTTTTATCACAAATTTTAGGATTCTCCCTGTTGCTCTAGCAAACTTCTAGAGCTCTTCCATGGACATCGCGCTCCGTTTCTCCCTTGGTTAATATTTTATATATCAATATTAACGATTCATATTCTCGTTTAAGCATTTTATAGGCTTATATTGAAGCTTTCATGGAGAACCCTTCAGAGAAAGTGAAACACAAGTGTTCTAGTATGGATGTTGTCATCAAAGCTTAGATTGAATATATGTCTTATGCGCCCTATTGGTCGCTTGAACTTAATTTTTATTTCGATGTATGTAATGGAGGGAACTTATTTTGGATTAAAACTACACCTAATGGTTGCTTGTACTCTGTAGTGAACTTGTCTTACAGATTTTTGAATATTGTTGGTTTATTCTAGTATTGTACCTCTGTTGGATGTGGGTTCGTCTTGGGATTGAAAAGAATACGAATGCAAACTTTTATGATCTGAAAAATAGAAACTGTATAATGGGCACGTCTATGTCTCGCTTGTAGCGGTAAGACGGATGCCTCGCCCGTAGTGCCCGCCTAAATGTGCCAGGCCCAATTAGGGAGAACAATTATTTCTTAGCTTTTGAGTTGCTTATGATTTTCTTGAATTTTGTCTTTTCTTTTTTATTTATTATTTTATATCTGTATTTCTATATATTTTTAAAAAATGTTGTAATGTTTTTGTAAAATATTTTTAGTTATTAATTTATAAACAAGGTTCTTCATGATTAAAATAATGTTTACACCTTCAACACATTTTAATAATATGTTCTTGATGCTTACGAAATTATTCACACGTTTATAGAAATGGTCCTATCATAAAAAACTGTAGGTACCATTCCAAAAAAACTTAACACTCTAAACAATATTTCATTAATCTTTTAAAAATGGTCAAGAAATGTAAATATTTGCTCTATATATTTTAAAAATATTGAAGACATATATGAAGTTTTTGATACTATTAAGAAATATTCACAAGATAGACACAGTTTATTGCGTAATTTTTTTAAGAAAGTTCTTCAAATAGAAAAATATTTGCGCCCTTAGAAAAATGTTTGCAACACTTTTTTAGATGGTGGGGACAATTTCTATATTGGTGGTAGTGTCTAGGATGATGATCTGTTGGTACTTATTTGCAACCTAGACCTGCAATATATCTTCGAGATCATGGCAATATTATGGTATATACTTGTGCCACCATGAAACGATGGTGTGATGAGTGAAGTTCCATCTTATTTTGGAAACCAATATATGTAAACAGAACGTTGGCTAGGAGGAAATAGGGGTGAGCTCAACCAATGCCATAGTGGCAAATTATTAAAAAAATCCATTATGAACATTGTATCATTAAAATGGCAATTGTGTTTTACATATTTCTTGGGTGAGGTAACCAACCTAATGCGATAAACACTACGGCAACATAAGACTTTTTCAATGATTATGTTCTATGTATAATTGGGCTTGCAACTTGTGTTTTACATGGTTCTGCTAGACACATGTGTTACTTGTTGTTAGTTCTTATGTCGCAGCTGAATGCTTATGCCATCATTAAGGTAAAGTTCTAATTTATAGTTCATCTTGCATTTCGGATGGCATCTTGTGTTTTAATCCAACTCTGATCATCCATTTGTTTTGGCTATCCCTCTTCCATTTTGCCTATCGCCGAGATTCACCGGACACTTTGCACATGGGTGTGTGGCACCATTTAAACTTATTTTGTAACATGCATTAAATGTTCTCAATACGAGTTGTAAGTTTCTGTGTGGCCTTATTATATTATATCGAGGCCGCACGTCAAATTTAGTCCGATTTAGAGTCTGTTTGCTACCCAAACATTCGAATATGCGAGGCGATAGTAGACGGATAAATACTAAATGGTTTTGATAAATAAAACGTCACGAGACTTAACTCCCCCTCTTCTCTAAGACTAGCCATCTACGAAACCCAACTAGACCACCCAAATCTTAGCCCAAAAAGCTTCATTAACCCTCCCTATAAATAGCAACCCCACCCCTATAAAAGATATAGTAAACACTAAGCCCTCGTCTTTTTACGTGACCATTCTAACTCTAGTCGCCACTTGACAACTCCCCAACCAACCATCTGTTGGGTAACGTAGTAATTTCAAAAAAAATCCTACGCACACGCAAGATCATGGTGATGCATAGCAACAAGAAGGGAAAGTGTTGTCCACGTACCCTCGTAGACCGAAAGCGGAAGCGTTAGCACAACGCGGTTGATGTAGTCGTACGTCTTCACGATTCGACCGATCAAGTACCGAACGCACGACACCTCCGAGTTCAGCACACATTCAGCTCGATGACGTCCCTTGAACTCCGATCCAGCCGAGCTTTGAGGGAGAGTTCCGTTAGCACGATGGCGTGGTGACGATGATGATATTCTACCGACGCAGGGCTTTGCCTAAGCACCGCTACGATATTATCAAGGTGGATTATGGTGAAGGGGGGCACCGCACACGGCTAAGAGATCTCAAGGATCAATTGTTGTGTCTATGGGGTGTCCCCCTGCCCCCGTATATAAAGGAGCAAGGGGGGAGGCGGCCGGCCTAGGAGGAGGGCGCGCCAAGGGGGGAGTCCTACTCCCACCGGGAGTAGGACTCCTCCTTCCCTTGTTGGAGTAGTAGAGAAGGAAAGAGGGGGAGAGGAACAAGGAAAAACGGGCGGCACCCATTTTCCAATTCGGACCAGAGGGGGGCTGCGCGCCTCCTTCCTTTTGGCCTCTCTCCTCTATTCCCGTATGGCCCAATAAGGCCCATATACTCCCCGGCGAATTCCCGTAAGTCTCCGGTACTCCGAAAAATACCCGAAGCACTCGGAACCTTTCCGAAGTCCGAATATAGTCATCCAATATATCGATCTTTACGTCTCGACCATTTCGAGACTCCTCGTCATGTCCCCGATCTCATCCGGGACTCCGAACTCCTTCGGTACATCAAAATACATAAACTCATAATATAACTGTCATCTAACTTTAAGCGTGCGGACCCTACGGGTTCGAGAACTATGTAGACATGACCGAGACATGTCTCCGGTCAATAACCAATAGCGGAACCTGGATGCTCATATTAGCTCCTACATATTCTACGAAGATCTTTATCGGTCAAACCGCATAACAACATACGTTGTTCCCTTTGTCATCGGTATGTTACTTGCCCGAGATTCGATCATCGGTATCTCAATACCTAGTTCAATCTCATTACCGGCATGTCTCTTTACTCGTTACGTAATGCATCATTCCGTAACTAACTCATTAGCTACATTGCTTGCAAGGCTTATAGTGATGCGCATTATCGAGAGGGCCCAGAGATACCTCTCTGACAATCGGAGTGACAAATCCTAATCTCGAAATATGGCAACCCAACATGTACCTTCGGAGACACCATTAGAGCTCCTTTATAATCACCCAGTTACGTTGTGACGTTTGGTAGCACACAAAGTGTTCCTTCGGTAAACGGCAGTTGCATAATTTCATATACCATTTCCAATCAACAATATGTCATTCTACATATAGTTTTAGAAAATGCTACAGAGCTCCCACTCACTTTCTTGTAAATACAGGCTTCTCCAAAAGTCTGTATAAAACCATATGCTTTGATCAACTCATCAAAGTGTATATTCCAACTCCGAGATGCTTGCACCAGTCCATAGATGGATCGCTGGAGCTTGCACATTTTGTTAGCACCTTTAGGATTGAAAAAACCTTCTGATTGCATCATATACAACTCTTCTTTAAGAAAACCATTAAGGAATGCAGTTTTTACATCCATTTGCCGGATTTCATAAAATGTGGCAATTGCTAACATGATTCGGACAGAATTTAAGCATCGCTACAGTTGAGAAAATCTCATTGTAGTCAACACCTTGAACTTGTCGAAAACCTTTTTGCGACAAGTCGAGCTTTTTAGATAGTAACACTACTATCAACGTCCGTCTTCCTCTTGAAGATCCATTTATTTTCTATGGCTAGCCGATCATCGGGAAAGTCCACCAAAGTCCACACTTTGTTCTCATACATGGATCCTATCAAAGATTTCATGGCCTCCAGCCATTTCGCGGAATCTGGGCTCATCATCGCTTCCTCATAGTTCGTAGGTTTATCATGGTCTAGTAACATGACTTCCAGAATAGGATTACTGTACCACACTGGTGCAGACCGTACTCTGGAAAACCTATGAGGTTCTATAGTAACTTGATTTGAAGTTTCATGATCATCATCATTAGCTTCCTCACTAATTGGTGTAGGAATCATAGGAACTGATTTCTGTGATGAACTACTTTTCAATGAGGGAGCAGGTACAGTTACCTCATCAAGTTCTACTTTCCTCTCACTCACTTCTCTCAAGAGAAACTCCTTCTCTAGAAAGGATCCAATTTTTGCAATGAATATCTTGCTTTTGGATCTGTGATAGAAGGTGTACCCAATAATTTCCTTTGGGTATTCTATGAAGACGCACTTCTCCGATTTGGGTTCGAGCTTAACAGGTTGAAAACTTTTTCACATAAGCATCGCAGCTCCAAACTTTATTAAAAGACAACTTTGGTTTCTTGCCAAACCACAGTTCATAAGGCGTCGTCTCAACGGATTTTGATGGTGCCCTATTTAAAGTGAATGTAGCTGTCTCTAATGCATAACCCCAAAACAATAGTGGTAAACCGATAAGAGACATCATAGATCGCACCATATCCAATAAAGTGCGGTTACGATGTTCGGACACATCATAATGTTGTGGTGTTCCAGGTGGCGTGAGATGTGAAACTATTCCACATTGTTTTAAATGTAAACCAAACTCATAAATCAAATATTCTCCTCCACGATCAGATCATAGAAACTTTATTTTCTTGTTATGATGATTTTCCACTTCACTCTGAAATTCTTTGAACTTTTCAAATGTTTCAGACTTCTGTTTCATTAAGTAGATATACCCATATATGCTCAAATCATGTGTGAAGGTCAGAAAATAATGATACCCGCCATGAGCATAAACACTCATTGGGCCGCATACATCGGTATGTATTATTTCCAACAAGTCAGTAGCTCGTTCCATTGTTCCGCAGAATGGAGTTTTAGTCATCTTGCCCAAAAGGCACGATTCGCAAACATCAAATGGTTCATAACCAAGTGATTCCGAAAATCCATCTTTATGGAGTTTCTTCATGCGCTTTACACCGATATGGCCCAAATGGCAGTGCCATAAATAAGTTGCACTATCTTTATTAACTTTGCATCTTTTGGCATCAATATTATGAATATTTGTATCACTACGATCGAGATCCAACAAACTATTTTCATTGGGTGTATGACCACTGAAGGTTTTATTCGTGTAAACAGAACAACAATTATTCTCTGACTTTAAATGAATAACCGTATTGCAATAAACATGATCAAATCATATTCATGCTCAACATAAAGGCCAAATAACATTTATTTAGGTTCAACACTAATCCCGAAAGTATAGGGAGTATGCGATGATGATCATAACAATCTTGGCACCACTTCCAACACACAACGTCACTTCACCCTCAACAAGTCTCTATTTATTCTGTAACTCCTATTTCAAGTTACTAATTTTTAGCAACCAAACAAGTATCAAATACCCAGGGGCTACTATAAACACTAGTAAGGTACACATCAATAACCTGTATATCAAATATACCCTTGTTCACTCTGCCATCCTTCTTATCCACCAAATATTCAGGGAATTTCCGCTTCAAGTGACCATTTCCTTTGTAGTAGAAACACCCAGTTTCAGGTTTTGGTCCAGTTTTGGGCTTCTTCGCGGGAGTGACAACTTGCTTGCCATTCTACTTGAAGTTCCCTTTATTTTCCTTTGCCCTTCTCTTGAAACTAGTGATCTTGTTTAATCATCAACACTTGATGCTTTTTCTTGATTTCTACCTTCGTTGATTTCAGCATCACGAAGAGCTCGGGAATCGTTTTCGTCATCCCTTGCATATAATAGTTCATCACAAAGTTCTAGTAACTTAGTGATGGTGACTAGAGAACTCTGTCAATCACTATCTTATCTAGAAGATTAACTCCCACTTGATTCAAGTGATTGTAGTACTCAGACAATCTAAGCACTTGCTCACTAGTTGAGCAATTCTCCTCCATCTTTTAGGCAAAGTATTTGTCAGAGGTCTCATACCTCTTGACACAGGCATGAGTCTGAAATATCAATTTCATCTCATGGAACATCTCATATGTTCCATGACATTTCAAAAACGTTTTGTAGTCCCGGTTCTAAGCCATAAAGCATGGTGCACAAAACTATCAAGTAGTCATCATATTGAGCTAGCCAAACGTTCATAACGTCTGCATCTTGATCGCCGTCATGATCACCATCGTCACCGGCGCGACACATTGATCTCCATTGTAGCATCTTTGTCGTTTCGCCACCTATTGCTTCTACGACTATCGCTACCGCTTAGCGATAAAGTAAAGCAATTACAATTGCATTGCATACAATAAAGCGACAACCATATGGCTCCTGCTAGTTGTCGATAACTTGGTTACAAAACATGATCATCTCATACAATAAAATATAGCATCACGTCTTGACCATATCACATCACAACATGCCCTCCAAAAACAAGTTAGACGTCCTCTACTTTGTTGTTGCAAGTTTTACGTGGCTGCTACAGGCTGAGCAAGAATCGTTCTTACCTACGCATCAAAACCACAACGATAGTTCGTCAAGTTAGTGTTGTTTTAACCTTCTCAAGGACCGGGCGTAGCCACACTCGGTTCAACTAAAGTTGGAGAAACTGACACCCGCCAGCCACCTATGTGCAAAGCACGTCGGTAGAACCAGTCTCGCGTAAGCGTACGCGTAATGTCGGTCCGGACCGCTTCATCCAACAATACCGCCGAACCAAAGTATGACATGCTGGTAAGCAGTATGACATGTATCGCCCACAACTCACTTGTGTTCTACTCGTGCATATAACATCAATGCATAAAACCTGGCTCTGATACCACTGTTGGGTAACATAGTAATTTCAAAAAAATTCCTACGCACACGCAAGATCATGGTGATGCATAGCAACGAGAGGGGAGAGTGTTGTCCACATACCCTCGTAGACCGAAAGCGGAAGCGTTAGCATAACATGGTTGATGTAGTCGTACGTCTTCACGATCCGACCGATCAAGTATCGAACGCACGACACCTCCGAGTTCAGCACAAGTTCAGCTCAATGACGTCCCTCGAACTCCGATCCAGCCAAGCTTTGAGGGAGAGTTCCGTCAGCACAACGGCGTGGTGATGATGATGATGTTCTACCGATGCAGGGCTCCGCCTAAGCACCAGTACAATATTATTGAGGTGGATTATGATGAAGGGGGGCACCGCACACGGCTAAGAGATCTCAAGGATCAATTATTGTGTCTATGGGGTGCCCCCTGCCCCCGTATATAAAGGAGCAAGGGGAAGGCGGCCGGCCTAGGTGGAGGGCGCGCCAAGGGGGGAGTCCTACTCCCACCGGGAGTAGGACTCCTCCTTCCCTTGTTGGAGTAGGAGAGAAGGAAAGAGGGGGAGAGGAAGAAGGAAAAACGGGCTGCACCCCTTGTCCAATTCGGACCAGAGGGGGGCTGCGCGCCTCCTTCTTTTTGGCCTCTCTCCTCTATTCCCGTATGGCCCAATAAGGCCCATATACTCCCCGACGAATTCCCGTAACTCTCCGGTACTCCAAAAAATACCTGAATCACTCGGAACCTTTCCGAAGTCCGAATATAGTCATCCAATATATCGATTTTTACGTCTCGACCATTTCGAGACTCATCGTCATGTCCCCGATCTCATCCGGGACTCCAAACTCCTTCGGTACATCAAAATACTTAAACTCGTAATATAACTGTCATCTAACTTTAAGCATGCGGACCCTACGGGTTCGAGAACTATATAGACATGACCGAGGCATGTCTCCGGTCAATAACCAATAGCGGAATCTGGATACTCATATTGGCTCCTACATATTCTACGAAGATCTTTATCGGTCAAACCGCATAACAACATCCGTTGTTCCCTTTGTCATCGGTATGTTAATTGCCCGAGATTCGATCGTCGGTATCTCAATACCTAGTTCAATCTCGTTACCGGCAAGTCTCTTTTCTCGTTACATAATGCATCATTCCGTAACTAACTCATTAGCTACATTGCTCGCAAGGCTTATAGTGATGTGCATTACCGAGAGGGCCCAGAGATACCTCTCTGACAATCGGATTGACAAATCCTAATCTCGAAATACACCAACCCAACATGTACCTTGGAGACACATGTAGAGCTCCTTTATAATCACCCAGTTACGTTGTGACGTTTGGTAGCACACAAAGTCACTACTAGGAAAACGCTTATAGATAGAAGTTTACCAGTAGCGTTTGTTTATGACCCCACGCTACTAGTAGTTAGTAGTAGCGCTGCCTAGAAAGAGCACTACTGGTAACTGTTAGCAGCAGCGCCTGTTATCTAGCCCCACGCTACTGCTAAGTGTAAAACACCACACCCCCTGATCAATAAATGTTAGCAGCGCTTTTCGCCCAACCAGCGCTACAGCTAGTGGGCTTAGCAGTAGCACTGGCCCATTGCCTGCACTGCTGTTAAGCCCACTACCTCCCCCCGCGCGCCCCCCCGGCCCGGCCTCATCTCTCACTCACACTTCGCACTCCTCCCTCTTCCTCCCGCGCGCCGCTATCGACCCCCGCACACTATCGTCCCCCGCGCCGGCCCTCCTCCCTGCGTCGGCCGCCCTCGCCCGCGCCGGCCCTCCTCCCTGCGTCGGCCGCCCTCGCCCGCGCCGGCCCTCCTCCCTGCCGGCCGCCCAGCTCCCCCACATCGGCCTCCTCCTCCGCCCGCCGCCCCGGCCCCCGCGCCGGCCCTCCTCCACCGATAGGTACTCCTCCCTCCTTCCTCCTCCTCCCTCCTTCCTCCTCCTCCCTCCCTCCCTAGTTATAGTTATTAGAGTAGTTATTTTGAATCCTATGTAGTTGAAAAAATGTAGGTTATTAGAGTAATGTAGGTTATGATCGAACCCTTGCTAGGACAGATTAGGTATGAACCTTAGTTAATTCGTATGAACCCTAGGTTTTTAAATTTAGCTAGGTTTTAAAGTTAGGACAAAAATTTAGCTAGGTTTTTAATTAGGTGTAGTTAATAGAATTTAGGTGTTTTAAGTGTATTTAAACGAGTTTTAGGTGTTTTAGTTGTTTTAGGTGTAGTTAACAGAATTTTAGGTGTTTTAGTTGTTTTAGGTGTAGTTAACAGAATTCTAGGTATTTTTTTAGTTAAAGCAATTGTTGTTATTTTTTTAGTTAAAGCAATTTTTCCTGTTATATGCAAATTTGCAGCGGACATGTCATGTTTTGAACATGTCACATTTTGGACATGTCATATTTTTCCGAGTGGCCTATGTTTTGCCAGAAATGTCAATTCGTTTACGTTCTGGCAAATTTCAGGCGCTCGATATGTCCTGTTTTTAGCAAAGGTCATGCCAAATTTTGCTAAGTGTTTATTAATTTTGTTTTCATAATTAAGCATTTTGTTCTCGACATCGACGATGCCTATCCCGCATCCTCGTCGCCGACTCGGCGGAGGACTCCTGGTTGAGCCGAGGGGCCATGTCCGGGACTGGGCTCCGCCGAGCTGGTACTAGGTTGTGCTACCTTCTGGTGAGCACAGCTTAGTGAGGAGCCAGCCCGTCGTCGACCCGGAGCTTCTTTGGTGGCGGACACGTGGGCCTGCATCGGTGGAGAGGCTTGAGTCTCCCGCGCAGGTGGTACAACACCGTGTCATGGAGGGGAACGCGCATGTCCAGCGCTACTTGGTTGCGTTGGCGAACGGCCGGTTCTCCAATACGTGGCAGTTTCTTTGGGGATCTCACCGGAGCTATGTTCCGGTGATGGTTCCTTCTCATTGGGTGTCCACCGCAGCACACTGAACCTAGAGGAGCTATTATTCGAGATGTATTAGTGATATTATATGATGATCTTTGCTACAAACTACAATATATGTATTCGATGATGGCTTATTAATTACCTATTAATTATTTGCTTATTGAATGCAAAAGATGAGCGCGGTTTGTGCTACAAACTACTATATATGTATTCATGATGGATTATATGATGATATTTGCTACAAACTACTACAAACTACAAATTTTAGGTGTTTTAGTTTTTATATGATGATCTTTGCTACAAACTACTATATGTGTATTCGATGATGGATTATTAATTACCTATTAGGAAATGTCTGACGACGAAAGGGAATTCGCTATGTGCGTTTACTGCGAAGATAAGCGTGGTATGTGCGACAAGCTTCACCTGGTAGAAGGTCGGCGCTTCAGCATCAAGCACCAAGAGACCTTTGATGTTGATACGGTACGCAATGATGACAAGTGTTTTTTGTTATTTTTGCACGACTTCTCTGCTTCTTCAACGTGTAATTTCCGTCTTTTACAATTCGACTAGCTTATCCCATGCCATGCAAGACGCTATGTCTTGGAGAAGATGGGTTTTGAAGATCATGAAAGCACGGAGACAAAGATAATTCAACTAAGGACCCATCATGGTTATGACCATTTGGGTCCTTGTTGACACGCTTCCAGTTCTACCGTTGTGTGAGTTTCTTAAACATATTTACTTAGTAATTTATATTGTTTATTTCAAAATATTTGATAGCTTATTTTCATTCTTTAAAAAATGTACGGAAGATGGTAGACAGAACCTACTACTACAATGATGAAGCACAATTAACTTATAAGGAGAAAGATGGTCTTATCACATTTTTTACTGATCTTGAGAATTACAATAGCTATTATCGAATTCCTCAAAATTATGGTCCATATGTGCCACTAGTGCACGCGGTGTGCTACGGTAACATCAATGGATATATCATGGTAAGATTTTCTACTATTACGACATCCGTGCATCTTTTGTATAAATTTTTCTAAAAGTAAACTACATTGCTAACTACAAAGTTATTACTATGTTTTTGAACAGAAAATCCCGATGGATTGTGTGCCTCATCTGATGTTGCCAGGAGGTCGCAATGATGTTATGAGCTTACGGCCACCACGGCCAGGTCAGCCACAGTATCCACATCACTCATGTCCATACCGGATTTCTAAAAGCGAGGACGCCATGATAATAAATGATTGGAAAAATGTTTCAACCATCGTAGAGAGTTACTTGGAAGCAACATTGTGCGTAGGCCAAGACTTGGAGACAGGATGATCTCCGTTCTTCATTATGGAGAGTTATGTTTCCTTAATGAAGAGTCAATGCCTATCTTGTTTTATGATATTTTACCTAAGAGAGGGTAGAGTAGGTCCTATGAGAAGAGTAGGTCCTAGGTAGAATGTGTTATTATGTGCTATAATGTGTTAAAGTTGATGAGGAGGATGAGGAGTTGTGATTATGACTAGTGACCAACTTGTTATATATATGATGTCTCATTGACGAACATTGTTTGGTGGTGATGACTAGTGGTAATGAATATGCTATTTAAACAGACTAGTTCATGATGAGTTGTTATTGCATAAAAGATATATCTGTTTAAACATGTACAGCGCCAAAATATTAAAAAAAGACATAAATGTTAGCAGTAGCGCTGGCCTAAAAACGCGCTACTAGTACTTGAACTTAGCAGTAGCGCTGGTCTAGAAACGCGTTACTGCTACAAAATAGCTGTAGCACCATAGCAGTAGCGCTGGTGCCCGCGCTACTGGTAGCAAAAAACTAGCGCTACTCGTAAGCTTTTCTCTAGTAGTGAATGTTCCTCTGGTAAACGGGAGTTGCATAATCTCATAGTTATAGGAACATGTATAGGTCATGAAGAAAGCAATAGCAACATACTAAACGATCAAGTGCTAAGCTAACGGAATGGGTCAAGTCAATCACATCATTCTCCTAATGATGTGATCCCGTTAATCAAATGACAACTCATGTCTATGGTTAGGAAACTTAACCATCTTTGATTAACGCGCTAGTCAAGTAGAGGCATACTAGTGACACTATGTTTGTCTATGTATTCACACATGTATTATGTTTCCGGTTAATACAATTCTAGCATAAATAATAAACATTTATCATGAAATAAGGAAATAAATAATAACTTTATTATTGCCTCTAGGGCATATTTCCTTCACCATCCAGCTATCCCCTCAATCCGGAGGCTCTAGATCGAGATCTTGTAGTCCCTGGCCGCCCAGTTAACCTCCTCCAGCCGAATACATGTCGTTTCCCAGCGGCCAGCCCTCCCGAAGGCTATATGTGCAGGACCTCACGCTGCTGCCATCCCCTCCACCGTCATGTCGCACGTCATTGCCAGGAAGCAACCTAGCACCAAGCACAGCTACCCCTCAGAGTGAAGCATCATCCTCCTCTCTCGGTTTCCATCCTATCCCTATCATTCTAGTCCCTTCGAGCCTTGCTATTCTGCAGATCTTGCCATTTTTATAGAGAGCCTGTCAATTATCCCTACTTCAGCTCTATAGATGTCTATATATAAGTGGGTTCAACTACAATATATGAAATGTGTGCATGAGTTGATTTTGGTATTTAGATTCTAATATTTTTTGTCCGACTTGTTTGGACGGCCAAGTTGTATGTCATTGTCATGATCATTTACGAGGAGATTCACCTCAGTGATGCTAGTGAATATTAGGGAGGGGTGGACGCCAGCAGGCCAATCTAGATGGTGAAAGGGAGGGGTGGGGAACTTATTTTCTTGAGACAAGAACATGTGGGAGAAGAATGGCAAAGGAGGAGCAGGGTGAATGGAGGGATAACACTACAAAAAAAATACACTTCCGTGATGGTACGTGTTTGTCACAGTAGGTTGCGTTTTTTGTCATGCATGTACATCCATGACAAATTTATGACAGAATCAAGATAGTCATACCTGTGCTGTCGTAGAAGTGTTCCATGACATTACCAAAATTATCATCACGGAAGTGTCCACCTCCATGATGATAAATCGCTCGTCACAGAAGTTCTTTCGTCAAGGGTGACCGACATGTGGCATCCACCGTAACGGAACGCCGTTAAGTTAGACGTCCTCTAATTGTTGTTGCATCTTTTACGTGGCTGCAATTGGGTTCTAGCAAGAACGTTTTCTTACCTACGAATAACCACAACGTGATTTTGTCAACTTCTATTTACCCTTCATAAAGATCCTTTTCATCGAATCCGCTCCAACTAAAGTGGGAGAGACAGACACCCGCTAGCCACCTTATGCAACTAGTGCATGTCAGTCGGTGGAACCTGTCTCGCGTAAGCGTACGTGTAAGGTCGGTCCGGGACGCTTCATCCCACAATACCGCTGAAGCAAAATAAGACTAGTAGCGGCAAGCAAGTTGACAAGATCTACGCCCACAACAGATTTATGTTCTACTCGTGCAATAGAGAACTACGCATAGACCTAGCTCATGATGCCACTGTTGGGGAACGCTGCAGAAAATAAAAAAATTCCTACGGTTTCACCAAGATCCATCTATGAGTTCATCTAAGCAACGAGTGATAGGAGTGCATCTACATACCTTTGTAGATCACGAGCGGTTGATGAAGATCCAGCAGCACGACGACGTGGTGGTCGATGCAGCAGAGTTTCGGCAGGGCTTCACCAAGCAACTACGGGAGGAGGAGCTGTAGCAAGGGGAGAGGGAGGCGCCAAAACTTCAGGTGCGGCTGCCCTCCCTCCCCCCCCCTCCTTTATATAGGCCCCCAGGGGGGGTGCCGGCCCTAGAGATGGGATCTCTAGGGGGGACGGCGGCCAAGGGGGGTGGAGTGCCCCCCAAGGCAAGTGGAGGCGCCCCCTCCCCTAGGGTTCCCAACCCTAGGCGCAGAGGAGGGCCCAGGGGGGCGCACCAGCCCACCAGGGGCTGGTTCCCCTCCCACTTCAGCCCATGGGGCCCTCCGGGATAGGTGGCCCCACCCGGTGGACCCCCGGGACCCTTCCGGTGGTCCCGGTACAATCCCGGTGACCCCCGAAACTTTCCCGGTGGCCGAAACTGCACTTCCTATATATAATTCTTTACCTCCAGACCGTTCCAGAACTCCTCGTGACATCCGGGATCTCATCCGGGACTCTGAACAACTTTCGGTTTGCTGCATACGTATATTCATACAACGCTAGCGTCACCGAACCTTAAGTGTGTAGACCCTACAGGTTCGGGAGACACGTAGACATGACCGAGATGGCTCTCCGGTCAATAACCAACAGCCGGATCTAGATACCCATGTTGGCTCCCACATGCTCCTCGATGATCTCATCGGATGAACCACGATGTCGAGGATTCAATCAATCCCGTATACAATTCCCTTTGTCAAATGGTACGTTACTTGCCCGAGACTCGATCGTCGGTATCCCAATACCTCGTTCAGTCCCGTTACCGGCAAGTCACTTTACTCGTACCGTAATGCATGATCCCGTGACCAAACACTTGGTCACTTTGAGCTCATTATGATGATGCATTACCGAGTGGGCCCAGAGATACCTCTCCGTCATACGGAGTGACAAATCCCAGTCTCGATCCGTGTCAACCCAACAGACACTTTCGGAGATACCTGTAGTGCACCTTTATAGTCACCCAGTTACGTTGTGACGTTTGATACACCCAAAGCACTCCTACGGTATCCGGGAGTTACACGATCTCATGGTCTAAGGAAAAGATACTTGACATTAGAAAAGCTCTAGCAAAACGAACTACACGATCTTGTGCTATGCTTAGGATTGGGTCTTGTCCATCACATCATTCTCCTAATGATGTGATCCCGTTATCAACGACATCTAATGTCCATAGTCAGGAAACCATGACTATATGTTGATCAACGAGCTAGTCAACTAGACGCTTACTAGGGACACATTATGGTCTATGTATTCACACGTGTATTACGATTTCCGGATAATACAATTATAGCATGAATAAATACAATTATCATGAACAAGGAAATATAATAATAATCCTTTTATTATTTCCTCTAGGGCATATTTCCAATAGTCTCCCACTTGCACTAGAGTCAATAATCTAGTTACATTGTGATGAATCGAACACCCATAGAGTTCTGGTGTTGATCATGTTTTGCTCGCAAAAGAGGTTTAGTCAACGGATCTGCGACATTCAGATCCGTATGTACTTTGCAAATATCTATGTCTCCATCTTGAACATTTTCATATATGGAATTGAAACGACGCTTGATGTGCCTGGTCTTCTTGTGAAACCTGGGCTCCTTGGCAAGGGCAATAGCTCCAGTGTTGTCACAGAAGAGTTTGATCGGCCCCGACGCATTGGGTATGACTCCTAGGTCGGTGATGGACTCCTTCACCCAAATTGCTTCATGCGCTGCCTCCGAGGCTGCCATGTACTCCGCTTCACATGTAGATCCCGCCACGACGCTCTGCTTGCAGCTGCACCAGCTTACTGCTCCACCATTCAACATATACACGTATCCGGTTTGTGACTTAGAGTCATCCAGCTAGCGTCGACGTAACCCTTTACGACGAGCTCTTCGTCACCTCCATAAACTAGAAACATGTCCTTTGTCCTTTTCAGGTACTTCAGGATATTCTTGACCGTTGTCCAGTGTTCCTTGCCGGGATTACTTTGGTACCTTCCTACCAAACTTACGGCAAGGTTTACATCAGGTCTGGTACACAGCATGGCATACATAATAGATCCTATGGCTGAAGCATAGGGGATGACACTCATCTCTTCTTTATCTTTTGCCATGGTCGGGCGTTGAGCCGAGCTCAATCTCACACCTTGCAATACAGGCAAGAACCCTTTCTTGGACTGATCCATTTTGAACTTCTTCAAAATCTTATCAAGGTATGTGCTTTGTGAATGACCTATGAGGCATCTCGATCTATCCCTATAGATCTTGATGCCTAATATGTAAGAAACTTCTCCAAGGTCCTTCATTGAAAAACACTTATTCAAGTAGGCCTTAATGCTGTCCAAAAGTTCTATATCATTTCCCATCAAGAGTATGTCATGTACATATAATATGAGAAATGCTACAGAGCTCCCACTCACTTTCTAGTAAACGTAGGCTTCTCCATAAGTCTGCATAAACCCAAATGCTTTGATCATCTCATCAAAGCGAATGTTCCAACTCCGAGATGCTTGCACCAGCCCATAAATGGATCACTGGAGCTTGCACACCTTGTTAGCATTCTTAGGATCGACAAAACCTTCCGGCTGCATCATATACAGTTCTTCCTTAAGATGCCTGTTAAGGAATGCTGTTTTGACGTCCATCTGCCATATCTCATAACCATAGTATGCGGCAATTGCTAACATGATTCAGACGGACTTCATCTTCGCTACGGGAGAGAAAGTCTCATCATAGTCAACCCCTTGAACTTGCCGATAACCCTTAGCGACAAGTCGAGCTTTATAGATGGTAACATTACCATCCGCGTCCGTCTTCTTCTTAAAGATCCATTTGTTTTCTATCGCTCGTCGATCATCGGGCAAGTCTGTCAAAGTCCATACTTTGTTTTCATACATGGATTCTATCTCGGATTGCATGGCTTCAAGCCATTTGTTGGAATCTGGGCCCGCCATCGCTTCTTCATAGTTTGAAGGTTCACCATTGTCTAACAACATGATTTCCAGGACAGGGTTACCATACCACTCTGGTGTGGAACGTGTCCTTGTGGACCTACGAAGTTCAGTAGCAACTTGATTCGAAGTACCTTGATCATCATCATTTATTTCCTCTCCAGTTGGTGTAGGCACCACAGGAACATTTTCCTGAGCTGCACTACTTTCCGGTTCAAGAGGTAGTACTTCATCGAGTTCTACTTTCCTCCCACTTACTTCTTTCGAGATAAACTCTTTTTCCAGAAAGGATCCGTTCTTGGCAACAAAGATCTTGCCCTTGGATCTTAAGTAGAAGGTATACCGAATGGTTTCCTTAGGGTATCCTATGAAGACGCATTTTTCTGACTTGGGTTCGAGCTTTTCAGGTTGAAGTTTCTTGACATAAGCATCGCATCCCCAAACTTTTAGAAACAACAGCTTAGGTTTCTTCCCAAACCATAATTCATATGGTGTCGTCTCAACGGATTTAGACAGAGCCCTATTTAAAGTGAATGTAGCTGTCTCTAGAGCATATCCCCAAAATGATAGTGGTAAATCAGTAAGAGACATCATAGACCGCACAATATCCAATAGAGTGCGATTACGATGTTCGGACACACCGTTACGCTGAGGTATTCCAAGCGGCGTGAGTTGTGAAATGATTCCACATTTCCTTAAGTGCGTACCAAATTCGTGACTTAAATATTCTCCTCCACGATCTGATCCTAGGAACTTTATCTTTCGGTCACGTTGATTCTCTACCTCATTCTGAAATTCCTTGAACTTTTCAAAGGTCTCAGACTTGTGTTTCATCAAGTAGACATACCCATATCTACTCAAGTCATCAGTGAGAGTGAGAACATAACGATATCCTCCGCGAGCCTCAACGCTCATTGGACCGCACACATCGATATGTATGATTTCAATAAGTTGGTTGCTCGCTCCATTGTTCCGGAGAACGGAGTCTTGGTCATTTTTCCCATGACGCATGGTTCGCATGTGTCAAATGATTCATAATCGAGAGACTCTAAAAGTCCATCAGCATGGAGCTTCTTCATGCGCTTGACACCAATGTGACCAAGGCGGCAGTGCCACAAGTATGTGGGACTATCGTTATCAACTTTACATCTTTTGGTATTCACACTATGAATATGTGTAATATTACGTTCGAGATTCATTAAGAATAAACCATTGACCATCGGGGCATGACCATAAAACATATCTCTCATATAAATAGAACAACCATTATTCTCGGATTTAAATGAGTAGCCATCTCGTATCAAACGAGATCCAGATACAATGTTCATGCTCAAACTTGGCACTAAATAACAATTATTGAGGTTTAAAACTAATCCCGTGGGTAAATGTAGAGGCAGCGTGCCGACAGCGATCACATCGACCTTGGAACCATTCCCGACGCGCATTGTCACCTCGTCCTTCGCCAGTCTCCGCTTATTCCGCAGCTCCTGCTGTGAGTTACAAATATGAGCAACGACACCGGTATCAAATACCCAGGAGTTACTACGAGAACTGGTAAGGTACACATCAATTACATGTATATCACATATACCTTTGGTGTTGCCGGCCTTCTTGCCCGCTAAGTATTTGGGGCAGTTCCGCTTCCAGTGACCCATACCTTTGCAATAAAAGCACTCAGTCTCAAGCTTGGGTCCATTCTTTGACTTCTTCCCAGCAACTGGCTTAACGGGCACGGCAACATCCTTGCCGTCCTTCTTGAAGTTCTTTTTGCCCTTGCCCTTCTTGAACTTGGTGGTTTTATTGACCATCAACAATTGATGTTCTTTCTTGATTTCTACCTCTTCTGACTTCAGCATTGAAAATACTTCAGGAATAGTTTTCACCATCCCCTGCATATTGTAGTTCATCACAAAGCTCTTGTAGCTCGGTGGGAGCGACTGAAGGATTCTGTCAATGACCGCCTCGTCCGGGAGGTTAATGTCCAGCTGGGACAGGCGGTTGTGCAACCCAGACATTTTGAGTATGTGCTCACTAACAAAACTATTTTCCTCCATCTTACAACTGTAGAACTTGTCAGAGACTTCATATCTCTCGACCCAGGCATGAGCTTGGAAAACCATTTTCAGCTCCTCGGACATCTCATATGCTCCGTGTTGCTCAAAACGCTTTTGGAGCCCCGGTTCTAAGCTGTAAAGCATGCCGCACTGAACGAGGGAGTAATCATCAACACGTGACTGCCAAGCGTTCATAACGTCTTGGTTCTCTGGGATGGGTGCTTCACCTAGCGGTCCTTCTAGGACATACGCTTTCTTGGCAGCTATGAGGATGATCCTCAGGTTCCGGACCCAGTCTGTATAGTTGCTGCCATCATCTTTCAGCTTGGTTTTCTCTAGGAACGCGTTGAAGTTCATGTTGACATGAGCGTTGGCCATTTGATCTACAAGACATATTTGCAAAGGTTTTAGACTAAGTTCATGATAATTAAGTTCATCTAATCAAATTATTTAATGAACTCCCACTCAGATTAGACATCCCTCTAGTCATCTAAGTGTTACACGATCCGAGTCGACTAGGCCGTGTCCAATCATCATGTGAGACGGACTAGTCATCATCGGTGAACATCTCCATGTTGACCGTATCTTCCATACGACTCATCTTCAACCTTTTGGTCTCTGTGTTCCGAGGCCATGTATGTACATGCTAGGCTCATCAAGTTAACCCTAAGTGTTTTGCATGTGTAAAACTGTCTTACACTCGTTGTATGTGAACGTAAGAATCTATCACACCCGATCATCACGTGGTGCTTCAAAACGACGAACTTTAGCAATGGCGCACAGTTAGGGGAGAACACTTTCTTGAAATTGTTATAAGGGATCATCTTATTTACTACCGTCGTTCTAAGTAAACAAGATGCATAAACATAATAAACATCACATGCAATTATATAATAGTGACATGATATGGCCAATATCATATAGCTCCTTTGATCTCCATCTTCGGGGCTCCATGATCATCTTCGTCACCGGCATGACACCATGATCTCCATCATCATGATCCATCATCGTGTCTTCATGAAGTTGTCACGCCAACGACTACTTCTACCTCTATGGCTAACTCATTTAGCAATAAAGTAAAGTAATTTGCATGGCGTTCTTCAATGACATGCAGGTCATACAAAAATAAAGACAACTCCTATGGCTCCTGCCGGTTGTCATACTCATCGACATGCAAGTCGTGATTCCTATTACAAGAACATGATCTCATACATCACAATATATCATTCATCATTCATCACAACTTTTGGCCATATCATATCACAAGACAATTGCTGCAAAAACAAGTTAGACGTCCTCTAATTGTTGTTGCATCTTTTACGTGGCTGCAATTGGGTTCTAGCAAGAACGTTTTCTTACCTACGAATAACCACAACGTGATTTTGTCAACTTCTATTTACCCTTCATAAAGATCCTTTTCATCGAATCCGCTCCAACTAAAGTGGGAGAGACAGACACCCGCTAGCCACCTTATGCAACTAGTGCATGTCAGTCGGTGGAACCTATCTCGCGTAAGCGTACGTGTAAGGTCGGTCCGGGATGCTTCATCCCACAATACCGCTAAAGCAAAATAAGACTAGTAGCGGCAAGCAAGTTGACAAGATCTACGCCCACAACAGATTTATGTTCTACTCGTGCAATAGAGAACTACGCATAGACCTAGCTCATGATGCCACTGTTGGGGAACGTTGCAGAAAATAAAAAATTTCCTACGGTTTCACCAAGATCCATCTATGAGTTCATCTAAGCAACGAGTGATAGGAGTGCATCTACATACCTTTGTAGATCACGAGCGGAAGCGTTCAAGAGAACGGGGATGATGGAGTCGTACTCGCCGTGATCCAAATCACCGATGACCAAGTGCCGAACGGACAGCACCTCCGCGTTCAACACACGTACGGAGCGGATGACGTCTCCTCCTTCTTGATCCAGCAAGGGGGAAGGAGAGGTTGATGAAGATCCAGCAGCACGACGGCGTGGTGGTGGATGCAGCAGAGTTCCGGCAGGGCTTCGCCAAGCAACTACGGGAGGAGGAGGTGTAGCAAGGGGAGAGGGAGGCGCCAAAACTTCAGGTGCGGCTGCCCTCCCTCCCCCCTCCTTTATATAGGCCCCCAGGGGGGGCGCCGGCCCTAGAGATGGGATCTCTAGGGGGGGCGCCCAAGGGGGGTGGAGTGCCCCCCAAGGCAAGTGGAGGCGCCCCCTCCCCTAGGGTTCCCAACCCTAGGCGTAGAGGGGGGCCCAGGGGGGCGCACCAGCCCACCAGGGGCTGGTTCCCCTCCCACTTCAGCCCATGGGGCCCTCCGGGATAGGTGGCCCCACCCGGTGGACCCCCGGGACCCTTCCGGTGGTCCCGGTACAATACCGGTGACCCCCAAAACTTTCCCGGTGGCCGAAACTGCACTTCCTATATATAATTCTTTACCTACGGACCATTTCGGAACTCCTCGTGACGTCCGGGATCTCATCCGGGACTCCGAACAACTTTCGGTTTGCTGCATACTTACATTCATACAACCCTAGCGTCACCGAACCTTAAGTGTGTAGACCCTACGGGTTCGCGAGACACGTAGACATGACCGAGACGGCTCTCCGGTCAATAACCAACAGCGGGATCTGGATACCCATGTTGGCTCCCACATGCTCCTCGATGATCTCATCGGATGAACCACGATGTCGAGGATTCAATCAATCCCGTATACAATTCCCTTTGTCAAACGGTACGTTACTTGCCCGAGACTCGATCGTCGGTATCCCAATACCTCGTTCAGTCCAGTTACCGGCAAGTCACTTTACTCGTACCGTAATGCATGATCCCGTGACCAAACACTTGGTCACTTTGAGCTCATTATGATGATGCATTACCGAGTGGGCCCAGAGATACCTCTCCGTCATACGGAGTGACAAATCCCAGTCTCGATCCGTGTCAACCCAACAGACACTTTCGGAGATACCTGTAGTGCACCTTTATAGTCACCCAGTTACGTTGTGATGTTTGATACACCCAAAGCACTCCTATGGTATCCGGGAGTTACACGATCTCATGGTCTAAGGAAAAGATACTTGACATTGGAAAAGCTCTAGCAAAACGAACTACACGATCTTGTGCTATGCTTAGGATTGGGTCTTGTCCATCACATCATTCTCCTAATGATGTGATCCCGTTATCAACGACATCTAATGTCCATAGTCAGGAAACCATGACTATCTGTTGATCAACGAGCTAGTCAACTAGAGGCTTACTAGGGACATATTATGGTCTATGTATTCACACGTGTATTACGATTTCCGAATAATACAATTATAGCATGAATAAAGACAATTATCATGAACAAGGAAATATAATAATAATCCTTTTATTATTGCCTCTAGGGCATATTTCCAACACTATTAACGGCCCATGGTGAAACTGGCCCGTAATGAACAGTGTATTACTTTACACCCATTAACTGCCCGTGGTGAAGCCCGTAATGAACAGTGTATCACTTTATACCCATTAAGGGCCCATTATTCCGTTGGGCCGTTTCCAGCCCATGTTATCTTTCGACCTTCTCAGAGCCCATTTATTCTTGGGCTCATTTCCAGCATTCGTTTACTTACGGCCCGTTACTGTCATTTTCTGCTTATGGGCCAAATTCAGCTCGTGGTCACAGTCGGCCCATTTGTGGTCCGTTAACACATTGGGCCGTTTTCATAGCGTCATGAAATACGGCCTATTAACGATGGCCCATTATGGTCGGCCCATGAACGGACGATTCCAACTCTAGCCCGTTTACGACCATAATGCGGCCTGTTATTGGCCCATGTTTGGCCAATCGATCATACTGCCCGTATAAGGCCCATTGATGATATGGCCCATAGAAGGCCCATTGTTTCTGCGGTCCGTAGAAGGCCCATTGTTTCTACGGCCCGTGGAAGGCCCACTGTTTATATAGCCCATGGAAGGCCCACTATTTATACGGCCCGTAGGTGCAGTGTCACTACAGTAAATATTAGCCCATGGTTATTGTGGCCTAGTTTTAAAAAATAGGTTGTTGCAGCCACTAGCAAACCGCGGAAAAAGAACTGCACTGACTACAAGCAAACAAATAAACAAGACAACAAGGAAATAAATAAGCAAGCAACTTACACTAGGTTATCACGGCTATTACACATATTACATCCACTGGGCATCAAAGTTCGCCACCAGTGCAAATATAGGGAACACAGCAGCATATAAACGCCGCAGCAAAACAAGTCCAGAACTGAAACCACTTCAGAAGAGCTCAAGAAACAATATCTTGGGTACCCATAATGCTGGCAAGATGCTTAGCAAGCTTATTAACTTTCTCTTGTTTGGCGCTTAAGTCCTCCAGCGCCTGCTGTTGCACCATAAAGTGTCGGGGAAACTGATCCACGAACACCTATGGGACCGGCGCACCGAGCCCCTTTCGGTTCGGCGGGGGGCGGAGATGGCACGAAGAGCAGATCGAGGCAAAGCACACGAGCAGTTTACCCAGCTTCGGAGCTCTCCGGAGAGATAACACTCCTACTGCTTCTTGTTTGATTCTCTTGTGTTCTTGCTCGAGAGAGAGAGCTAAGCGTTTTCCGGGTTCCGGACCCCCTCTACGTTGCGTATGGGCCTCCTTTTATATGCTCAAGGGGTCACCGATAGGTGGCAACGCAGAGAAGGGTACAAATGTAAAAAGATAGGTAGTTGGTACAGTTACTTGTACAGTGTTTTCTACCTAACCCTGGCGGCAGGGGACAAGGGCATTAAATGCCCATCTGAGTCGCCCAAACAGTGCAGAAAAGGACCGTTAGGGGCGCCACCGTTCGCCACGATGGCGATCTTGTCAGCTTCGCATGCCACTGCGCACTGCTGGCTGCACAGCCTCCCGCCACGCGCGCCTGAAGAGGCCCCCAGAGCGACACGTTGGTGGATGCGCTGGAGCGTGGGCACAGAGTGGCCGCCTGCCGTGGCAAGCGCCTTGCCGCGGCTGTTATCTTGTCGGGTCCGGAAGCTTGTCGCTCACCGGGCCTCGAGATACCTTGGTTGGTCTTCCCGGCAAGCTCCTCTTGCCGGGGCCTTGTTACCTTGCCGGGGCGCGTGGCGTGTCGCGGCAAGTTCCTTTGAATGCCTTGGTCGGCCTTCCCGGCAAGCTCCTCTTGCCGGGGCCTTGTCTCCTTGGCTTAAATACTTTGTTCTTGAATGGCTTCAAAGGAACCACGGAGGTCCTTGGCGGTCGCCCGGCAAGCCTTGCCGCGGGGTGCTGCCACTGCCCGTGCACAAGTTTGGGGTACTAGGGTACCCCTATTCTAGTACACCGACAGGAGCCCCCGGGCCTGGGCCAGACACGGTGTCGAGCGCTGTTGGGCCAGGCCCAAGACAGGGCACGGGCACACGCGTCCTGGGCCACGCCGAATTTTGCTCCGTATCTACCGCGCCCTCCTCTAACGGCACGCGTTGAATGCGGCGTCGTGGGAGAGATCATGGGTGGTTGCACCGCCACCAGTTTCATCGCCACCGGCTGGCGCCCGGCAACCCTGCCGCCGCGGTGACGCGCTCGGCTGCCATGGGGTGTCGCCGTTGGCGTAGCCGATGAGACTCTAAATGGTGGCCCTCCATTCGTCGATCTTGTCCGACGTCGGAGGGTAATCCAGGAGCAGTTGAGCTCGCGCCAAAGCTTCTGCTGGAGTGGTGGGTGGCATTGGCGGACGGCGCGAGGAACGGGATGTGCTCGGACTTCTAACTAAGTTAGAAGGAGCAGTGCCCCGTCCAGGCGACCGTGCCTCGCTCATGCCAGCACGCTGGCGTGCATGCTGGTCTTGAGCGCCCCGAGATCCACCAGCTTGGTCTTGGCCTATCATGCGTATGGCACTGCGAGTGCCATGACGCTGTTGGTTCTGCGCCTCCTGAGATGGGCGCGGAGCAATCGCGGACGTCGAGGTATGTGCCGCCTTGCCCTTGGACTTGGCGGCGTCGTGAGCTTCCACGTCAACGTCCATTCTTCCGCCGGCGTCCACTCCACCACCCGTTTGCTCCAGTGGTGGTGGAAGCCACGCGGACGGAGCAGCTGCCTCCGAAGCCTTCTTATTCGGTGGCATGTTGGTGAAGGAAATGAAGATCTAGCTCGTGTGTACGCCGGATCAGGTTCACGCAATCTCGACGCCCCCTACCTGGCGCACCAAAGATGTCGGGGAAACTGATCCACGAACACCTATGGGACCGGCGGACCGAGCCCCTTTCGGTTCGATGGGGGGCGGAGATGGCACGAAGAGCAGATCAAGGCGAAGCACACGAGCAGTTTACCCAGCTTCGGAGCTCTCCGGAGAGATAACACTCCTACTGCTGCTTGTTTGATTCTCTTGTGTTCTTGCTCGAGAGAGAGAGCTAAGCGTTTTCTGGGTTCCGAACCCCCTCTACGTTGCGTATGGGCCTCCTTTTATATGCTCAAGGGGTCACCGACAGGTGGCAACGCAGAGAAGGGTACAAATGTAAAAAGATAGGTAGTTGGTACAGTTACTTGTACAGTGTTTTCTACCTAACCCTGACGGCAGGGGACAAGGGCATTAAATGCCCGTCTGAGTCACCCAAACAGTGCAGAAAAGGACCATTAGGGGCGCCACCGTTTGCCACGATGGCGATCTTGTCAGCTTCGCATGCCACTGTGCACCGCTGGCTGCACAGCCTCCCGCCACGCGCGCCTGAAGAGGCCCCCAGAGCGACACGTTGGTGGATGCGCTGGAGCGTGGGCACAGAGTGGCCGCCTGCCGCGGCAAGCGCCTTGCCACGGCTGTTATCTTGTCGGGTCCGGAAGCTTGTCGCTCACTGGGCCTCGAGATACCTTGGTTGGTCTTCCCGGCAAGCTCCTCTTGCCGGGGCCTTGTTACCTTGCCGGGGCGCGTGGCGTGTCGCGGCAAGTTCCTTTGAATGCCTTGGTCGGCCTTCCCGGCAAGCTCCTCTTGTCGGGGCCTTGTCTCCTTGGCTTAAATACTTTGTTCTTGAATGGCTCCAAAGGAACCACGGAGGTCCTTGGCGGTCGCCCGGCAAGCCTTGCCGCGGGGTGCTGCCACTGCCCGTGCACAAGTTCGGGGTACTAGGGTACCCCTATTCTAGTACACCGACATAAAGTATGCATCTGAATTCTGCAAGGACTTCCTCGGTCCTTCGGCTTACTTTCGCATAACATCTGATCGATGTCTTTCAACTTGAAGTTGAGACTCAAGAAGCCGAACTGATTCAGGCGACGAGTTCGAAGAGCTGGTGCCAGCAGCGGTAGCCGGTAACTCGAACACTACATCAAGACAGGACTTTGGGGTTGTCTCAGTGTCCTCAGTATAGTTTTTATAAGCTTTCTTGGAGACCAACAGGGATGTCTCACTATCTTGAACCTTATCTGCATTACTTCCTTTACCATTCCATAACAGGGTACTCTTCTCCAATATTTTATCCGCGTTCTAAAGGGGAAACAAACAAACACATCTCAGGTTTACAATGTAGTATATGAAACTCATTTTGGTAAACCTGTTCAGTAGTAAGGTGGACAGGATAACAGCATGAAACAAACATATATCTATGTAGTATGGTCACTGTATGGTCTATATCATTCTAGTTTATGTTGCCAAATCAAGATAGATACAGTTCCAATCATATCTATTTAAGACAAAGCAGCATAGACAGAATATAAGTGTGGGAAACTACACAGCAATAACAACACTTGTATTCCCTCCTAAATATAAGTCTTTGTAGAGATTCCACTAGGCGGACTACATACGGAACAAAATGGATGAATCTACACTTAAAATGCATCTATATACATCCATATGTGGTTCATAGTGAAATCTCTACAAAGACTTATATTTAGGAACGGAGGGAGTAATGTGCATGGCATGAGAACATAACTGTTTATTCAATTCAAACTGAAATCAACATAGAGCAAGTTACAACAGCAAACAACCAAACACGTTGAAGAAACAGGTTTAAAACATACCTGTTGCGCCATTGGAGTTTCAATTGCATCCTTCAAATTTGAAATTGGTTGGTATCAGTAAATACAGTGATGCAAGAGCAAAGTAGTATGAACCATAGCTACGGAACCTGACTTGAGAATAATTCTTCTTCTGCTTTAAGCGTTGACTTTGGGTTCGGAGTGGTGGTCCTCGTGATTTGGGCACTGCAGTTGCCTTACTAACTGCTCGTGTTTGGGTGCTTTGTGGTGGAGACGGTGTTGTGTCAACGGGAACTGGGTGTCTATCTGCTGGGGTTGGGGTTAGAAGGGGTGTAGCTGGTTCTCTGTCCAACTGGGTAGGGTTACAATCTGCATGAGTGTGGGTTATGTGTGGTGGGGCTGATTCTTGGGCAAGTACAACCGTGGTTCTATCTGCATCGACAGGTAGCACGATCTTTTCTGAAGACCGTGTTTTTACCCCCACAGATACTGCCATCACTCCCTCCAATTGAAATGGCTGATAAACAATAAAAGTAATTGAATGTACAGACATTGTAAGATAGACAGGTGCAATGGATAGTAGGGAAGAAAACACGGCATGAAATAATTCACATTTATGTTATCTAAGCAAACAGAATAGCAGGACATAATTTCACATATATGATGGCTAATTAAACAGGATAGCATGACACAATTTCACATGTATGATGGCTAACTAAACAGGATAGAATGACATACTTCAAAATATGATGACTATGTAAACAGGATGACATGATATAACTATATGATGTGTCTATTAAAGTGGTTGGCATGCCATAAATCACAAACATGCCGTCGATGGAAACATGATGGCATGATATAATTCACGGATAGAATGACATAATTTAAAATATGATGACTATGTAAACAGGATGAGATGATATAACTATATTATGTCTTTAGAAAATGGGTTGGCATGCCATAATTCAGATACATGTTGTCTATGTAAACATCATGGCGTGACATAATTCAAATATATGATTTATATACTAAGGAAGTGAGCAGAGGGCAATTGCATATATGATGTGTCAACTAAGGAGATGGCATTCAATATTGTGTATATGATGTAAAAAATAAGCATTGCAATACAACATATGCATTATATGAGTAATATAACCCTGCCAAGTTTGAGCATACATCTCAGGGGGATAATAGGACTGGTCATCTGCCTCTGAATCCTCCTCTGAAGAGCTATCTGTAACTAGCAAGATATCTGCTTCAGCAGGTAGCATTGTCTGCTCTGAAGACCTTGTTTTCACTCCAGATTTCTCCATCACCAATTCAAATGGCTGATGCACAGGAAGAGCAGTTGAATATACAAACATTGTCGACAAAAGCAATGAGAAATACAAAAAAAGGACGGCATGATATAATTCACATATATGACGCTTGCCTAAACAGCATGGCAATGCATAATTCACATACATAATGCCTTGCAACAAGATAACATTGCATAATTCACATATATAATGTCTTGCAACAAGATGGCATTGCATAATTCACATATATGGTAATTAGACACTAAACAGGTGGCACAATATGAGTAACATAACCCTGCCAAGTCAGGGCATGCACCTCAGGGGGGAAATATGACTGGTCATTTGTCTCTGAATCCTCCTCTGAGGAGCTATCGGTAACCAGCAAGACATGCGCTTCGTCAGATAGCATTGTCTGCTCTGAAGACCTTGTTTCCACTCCAGATTTTTCCATGACTGTGCCGAATGGCTGATGCACAGGAAGAGTAATTGAATGTACTAAAATTGTTGACAAATTTAACGCATAATAAAAAATGATGGCATGATATAATTCACATATAAGATGACTGGCTAACCAGGGTGGCATTGCAAAATTCACATATATGATGTCTGGCTAGACAAGATGGCATTGCATGATTCACATATACGATAAAGAAACAAAAGAGATGGCATTGACACAAAGCATTTCTAAACTAAGCAGATGACATCTTTAATGTATACAGTAAGCAATGCAAGGCACCATATGCATGATATTACCAACATTAGCATGCCAAGTTAGAGCGAAGACCTCATGGGGTAAATAGGAGTGGTCTTCTCCTTCTGAATCCCCCTCAGAACAGTTATCTTCCTCTTGATTACGATCCGAAATGGGTGGAGGGGGGCTGCCTTTGCGCCCACCATGGAACGACGTCTGCATGAAATTTTATTGCCACACAAGGCTCGTCTCTTTTGCTCTACATGATCAGTTCCATTGTGTACAATAACTGGCATGCATAGGAATAAAACATAGTGAGATTATGTAAGGAGTGCATGCACAAATCCAGAGTGATGGTAGCAAACTATGGATAGACCAAAACCAATGATAGCAGGCAGATAATAGCTTTAGTTAAAAATACAGATAATGGCTCCTTTAATGTTTGTTTGCACCCGACATGAAACTCATAGTAGACACCGGAGATTAACCAGATAGTAGAAAGATAGTACTGATTGCTGCCCCAATATGTACCCCACAACCATTTGAAAACTCAAGTTTCAGCATTAGTTTGGACCTGACTCAGAGTCTAATAGGTGAACATGACGATAATGTAGCATGTCATCATATTAAGCGACGCATAACGTAAGCAGACACGGAAGAGTGCGACCTCTCTTGCGGACCCGTGTAGTCCTCAAGGTCATCTGCTCAGTTGATGATGGTAATGCAGTTGTCCTGGCTGCCGGCGGTGGGGAAGAAGATCTGAGGTGGCGAAATACAGTCTCGAGAGTGGATCCCTACTGTGGTGAACCCTTCCATCGTTGGAGCAGCTGAGCTGGGGTGGAACACAGCGCCGCAGGAGCAGGACAAACCACATAAGGTTTTCTTTGACACATATCTATAACAGAAGTAATTGAGTAAGGGCTTGTTTGAATTTGAGGATTCTAACAATGCAGGGATAGGAAATAGACAGGAATAGGATAGGAATGCACATGCAAAACAGAGAATTTAAAAACACAGGATTTCTGCCAATCTGGGTGTTTGATTCACAACAATTGGAAGATCACAGGATACAAAAAAGCATGGTGAGATTAAGTCAAACCACAAGAAAATCTACGGTTATAATGTTATTACACTACTATCTCTTAGTCTTGTGCTTGATGAATACGAATATGAAAAGGAGGAGAAGTGGAAATTAGAATTCCTACGGTTTTTCTTTCAAGGAGACACTAAAGGAACAAATCCTACAGTTTTCCTTTGCTCCATTCCTTTGCACCAAATTCATGAAAAGTAGTACCATAGGAAACATTCCAATTCCTATGTTTTTCATTCACTTTTCCTTTCAAGCACTGGCGATTCTAGTAGGCAGGCTTGAGCAAAGAAAATCCTACACTAAAAAATGTTTTTGTGCTACTTCTATTACTTTGGACCCAGGCCACTACCATACTAGCTCAACTCCCAGGCCCATCGACAAATGCACAACTCAAACGCACAGAGATAAATAATGATGGCGTTCAAGAGAGTCCATCACGGATAGCGAAGTTGCCTGGTACCTCACTGCTTGTCATATAGTAGGATAAAATAATCGTATTTCCTGTTACTACGATTGCTCAGTGGACAATATATATAACATGTAGAGTAAAAAAGAGATGCAACAAGTGTACAACCTCTTTGGCGAAGCCATGTTGATCTCAGCGTGATTGGGTTGGCCGGTGAGGATGCTCCGGCTGACTTTGCTGTCGGAGGAGGGGAAGAAGATCTTAGGCGTATGGAGATGGAGCCCGAGGTACTGCTCCGCTGTGATGGAGGGTTTCGTTGTTGGAGCGGCTCCGGTGAGTTGTACGACGCCGAGGCTGAAGCAGGACAAGAGAGACAACGAACAATGTTAACCTGAGTGGAATTCTAATAGCATCTCCAATACATGATGTAAAATACATAACCACAAAGTGCTAGATGTAAAATACATCAGCCGCTCATCTCTGAACTTAACTGTCGAAACTGAACTTAATTGTCGAAACTGAACCTAACTGTCCAAACTGAATTTTGCTGTCGAAACTGAATTTTGTTGTCGAAACTGAACGCACTAGCAAGGTGAGGCTACACATCGGTCGACCGACTTTTTCATCTCTGGTCAGTCGATTTTGCAGCCGTTGGATACGAAATCAAGGGCCTGCGGTTCATCTTCAACCCCCCCCCCCTGATACGTCTCCAACGTATCTATAATTTTTGATTGCTCCATGCTACTTTATCTACTGCTTTAGGCAATATTGGGCTTTATTATCCACTTTTATATTATTTTTGGGACTAACCTATTAACCGGAGGCCCAGCCCAGATTTGCTGTTTTATGCCTATTTCAGTGTTTCGAGGAAAAGGAATATCAGACGGAGTCAAAACAGAACGAAATCAACTGGAGAAGTTAATTTTGGAAGGAAACCAACCTGATGGGCTTGGAGTGCACGCCAGGGGAGCCCCATGCTGTCCACGAGGGTGGCGGGCGCGCCCCTCCCCCCTGGGCGCGCCCCCCTATCTCGTGAGCAGCCCGGAGGTCCACCGACGTACCCCCTGCACCCATATATACCTACGTACCCTAAAACTTCCAGAACAAAAGATAGATCGGGAGTTCTTTCAAGGCCCCCCCAAGCCGAGCTTTTTCTCCGGCGATCCACATGCCACTGCCCCGCCAACACCCCGCCACCGCCCCCATCCTAAACCCTAAGATAAATAGTGCGGTACCTCTCCGGCAAGCCCCCCTCCCTGCTGCGGTTGGTTCTTCCTTCACCCCGGCGAGCCCACCCCTTGGAAATTGACTGACCCAAAAGTCGATGCAGTCGACTGAAGTGCAGCCAAATCGGAGCAGCATCGCAAGCAAGAGCAAGAGCGAGAGCAACAGCGCGAGCAAGAGCAATAGCAAGAGCAGACCAGGCAGGGGACCGAGAGCAAGAGCAGAGCAGCAGCGCGAGCGAGAGCTAAAGCAGCAGCAGCTCCTACTGATGTGGACGTCGTCGCCGAGGGAGCGACGCCGTGGAGGAAGTGGCCGGCAACGCAGCCGTGGATGGAGCCGCGCCGTGTCGGCTCGGGACCGAGCGCCGGCAGCACCGTGAGATCGAATCAAGAAGAAAATGCGGCGATTAGTGTACAACCTCTTTGGTGGCGCCGATTAGGCCGCAGCTTCATCCGAGGAAACAGTGATGATGATGCTCTTCCGGTGGTGCAGGTGAAGACGGCGGTGTGGGAATGGAGGTGGCGCGAAAGATGAGGGGAACGTCGGGGCAGCTCCTTGGAGGTGGAGGACAGGGTGGCTGAACCGGCGGGATGATGAGATCGACGACGGATCCTCATCCGGTATGGTGAATGAGGGACATCGAGGTGTTGCTGTGGACGACATCGTCGGGGAAGAAGCTCCGGCTGGGTGGCGGACAGAGCAGGGTGTGGGGTTTCGTCGCGGGTTTTCGCGGCCTCGGTGTATGAATGGATGGGCGGATGGGATGGCAGTGGGGAACCATGGCTTAGAGAGGCGCTTGTCCGAAATGTGGGGTAAGTTACGAAAGTACCCCCCCCCCACCGATTTGAGGCGGTTCTTTCGGTTCAGGGGTACCACGGGCATTTCGCGTGTAGGGATTTCACAGGAGGTGGGAGTTTTCGCGTGCGTTGTAATTTTGGAATAGCAAGGCGCGGGTTGAGATGGAGGGAGTTGTCGGAGCATAACGAGACAAAGATATATCTTAAATATTTTGGGCTAACAAGGCGCGGGTTGAAGAGGCGGGAGTTTCGCAGCACGATAGACACAGACGCTAGCTTCAATTTTCGGCATAACAAGGCGTGGCTTGAAATTTCGGAAGAACAAGCTTAACGTGTACCCAAAAAAAAGATAATTTGCACCTCAACACGCACAACACACACACACACAAACACCATTTAGACTAGAGTAAGGTACACGTGCATTGCATGCATGAGATTTGGCAACCAAATTATGAATAAATACCACATTATAGCATGCAAGCTTTAAGTCATATATGCATGATGTAGATGTTCGTTTAATTCTTATAGTTCATTTCATTCAAAATCGTCTAGTTTTTATAAGAAAGCTAATCTATTTTAAGATTCATGGAATTGTGCGTTGTAAGACATAAAGTAAAAACAAATAATGGCAAATCATGTAGAAAAACATTTGGGCAATTATGATACGGAAGATTCTAGAACAAATAAGAAGTGCTTGTGTTTTGATGTTTGTGCATTATGCTTAAGTTCAACCATGGAGTCTTCTAGATTATACATGTGGCGAAATCTGGTGGAATCTAGATGATATCCAACGGCCAATAGTGCTCAAATTTTCCATCTTCGGACCTTCGGATTCGCCTCATCCAACGACCATCTTTCAAAGTTAAAGTTACCCGCTCACAATAAAAAAAATATAATATATAGGGGTATAGATATAGATATGTGATGCGAAAGCCGCCCATCATCTCCAATTACATGCACGGATGCGACATGGGCAAATGATGTCTGCCATCGGTATCTCAAATTCAAATCAGTCTGACCTTGTTCAATGTGTATACATTACAACATGCTCGTTTCCAAAGCACACCGCGCAGATCTCCGTTATATTCATGCATGCATGGGTTTCAAACATCAGGATCTCTTATTCAAATATTTGAATTCAACTTTACATTGATTATGACCTCACCTATTCTTTTACACCCACACAGTAGTCTTCTCTTTATAATTGTACCACTAACTTTCTCTCGTGCATGCATGCACACACACTACCAGTCGGCATTATCTATCGCACGCATGCAATCTTTTTCTTCAGGTCGGTCTCCCATGAAGGCACACACCCACACACATCCCCCTCTCCCTCATACCGGGCATTCTTTATCTCTCACGCGTGCATGCGCAACGATCGATGTTCCTCTATGTATGTGTGTATATAGCTAGGTCTTTCATAGTTTTCCACACAAACCGATCAATCGATATATCCAGTGAGGTCTCACCCTCTTTCCCACGTCCACATCGATCAATCTATACCTCTCCCACGTCCACATCGATCAATCTATACCTCTCTATATAGGATTAACATAAATAGCTAATACACCCACATTAATTATATATCCAACGTCCCCCTCTCATCATCCATGCCTTCCGCTTCATCTCTCAGATGCGTGCACAATGGCGAAGACAGGGGGCAGTAAGGGCCCTGCCCCCCCCCTAACATCACTATATATCGAGGCTAATATGAATGTGATCATTAGACAATTGCTGCTAAAAAAGGTTTAATTTCATGAATTGACCCTCCTCGTAAAGGATTAGCAATGCTTGGCCCCCTAGCTCATTTATTTTTCATGGCTCCGCCACTGCGTGCAACAGCGCACGTGTTCGCCCCCTCTCTCTAAATATCGATCTCGCACTTGTGCATTCCTTCATAGTCTCCCTCCACTCGGCCCCTCGCACCATCTTCTAGCCCCCCACCGGATTTTGCCACATGTACAATCTAGCAGACTCCATGGTTGAACTTAAGCATAATGCACAAACCTCAAAACAACAGTGGTTCTCTTTTGTTCTAGAATCTTCCGTATCATAACTGCCCAAACTTTTTTTCTAGTTGAATTGCCATTATTTGTTTTTACTTTATGCTTTACAACGCACAATTCCATGAATCATAAAATAGATTAAGGGCTTCTTTGATTCAAAGGATTCTCAAAGGAATTTTGGAGGATTCTAATCATTAGGAATTTTTCCTATCTTGGTTGTTTGATTCGTAGGATTGTAAACCATAGGAATTTTTCCATATGATTCATTTGCACTAGATTTCATAGGAAACATCCCATCCACTCAAACCTCTTTGAAAGAATTCTGCGTTTTTTCTATGCACAATCAAACACTCGTACAATCCTGTAGGATTCAATACGACATTCCACTATAATCCCATGTTTTTCCTATTCACGCGTTCTTAGCTTTTTTATAAAAACTAATTTGATTTTGAATGAGATGAACTATAAGAATTAAACGAAGGGCTACATCACGCATATATGACTAAGAGCTTACATGCTATAGTGTGGTATTTATTCATAATTTGGTTGCAAAATCTGATGCGTGCAATGCACGTGTAAATTACTAGTACTTCGAGTATGTGCAAAACACGTAAATTAGAATACCAATGGCACGCTACACAGTGTCTCTCTTACAGTTCATGAAGCCACGTGGCACATGTGGAGGCGTTGTCGCGACCTCCTTGCGTGGATTGATCACAGTGACGTGCTGCTGGTTCCAGAAGAATGTACTCGTCCTCCCTGAGCCATACTGGCGGTACATGCACGAAGCGAAGATGTGCACGCACGCCACGCACGCACTCATTCCCTCGCACGCACACGCGGGTACACGGGCGGACGCAATTTTGTACCAAGATCCACCCCATGTGATAATTTGACGCGTGTAAAGTCGTCCACTTCATTGATGGTCAATTAATACAGCGCATGCAAATTGAGTGGACGTGAGGGCGGAAGAAAGACATTATTACTCCACTGCGCGCATGCGAGTAGTTAAATCGTGGGTTGCTAGTAGTACTTCCATTGGTCTCCTTCGTATTTTGTGCCAATTTTTGACAGTAACATAATATTTACGCATTTGAGCAGTGTAGTCTACTTGAAATTTATGTTCCACTAAACTCATCGGGAGCCGTTTCGGGCCTCGAAAACCAAAACCATCAATTAATCTTTACCTTGTTCCCATCACATTCGAAAGCCTGCTCACACCTACTAGTACTACGTACCAAACCTGAACGTGTTCCCACTATGCAGGTATTAGTACTACTAGTGCTAGTACTTAGGTTATAAAAAGGGGAACTACCTAACCGAAAATTACTCTACCTTTCCTCCTCATAAGTGCTTCTTCTTCGTCCGTCGTTGCCATGGCCGGTGAGCAGAGCTCTAGGTCGAGAACTACTCGTAACAAGGGAGCGGCAACCAAGGCTGCGGAAAAAAAAGAGGGCTCGCCGCCACGCAGAGACCTCGAAAGATCTCTCACGGGCAGGCGATGGCTCCCAGGAGCGCCCTAGCCGCGGAGGCGAACATGCCGAGCCGGCGGAGCTGGAGTCGTTATCCCTCGACGGCATGCCCGATCAGCTCAATAAGCACCTCAATAAGCAGAAGGAGTTCATCCAAGGCTTGACGGAGTTGCTGAAGGAGAGCCTCGACGACATGCCCGCTGAGCTCAATCAGCAGGGGGAGTTGACCGCCGGCTTGGTGATGCTGCTGAAGAAGAGCATTGCCTCGGAGAAGAAGGCGACCGGCGAAATCCTGCGACTTCAGGAGGACAAGGCGAAGCTCTGCCACGAGATCGACCTGTTGAAGGAGAAGAACGCCGGCTGGAAGAAGCTGCATGAGAATAGTAGTTCCTCGATGAAGATGCTGCAGGCCCTCGTCATGGAACAGAAGGAGGAGTTGGCGAAGCTCCGCATCGAGCACCCGGCTGCTGTCAAGGTACGTAATGCGGCCGTGGAACAGATGATGAAGGCTCGCGTCGAGAAATCCCGCGTCATGGACAGAATGAAGAAGATGGCGGAGGAGACGCGCAAGGAGATGGAGGTCGTGGAGGCGATGAAGAAGCAGTTACGACTCCGCGGCGAATTAGATCATTTGGGGTGATAATCTTCCTTCTTCTTTTGCTGCTGTGTTTCATCTTTTGCTTCGGGTGTTTCGCCGCACGTGTCACGTTCTCTGCGAGGCATGAATAGAACAATGGTTTTTGTTTTTTGAGGGAATGAATAGAACAATGCTAACAATGAGATGACTAGCAAATTAGATCATTTTTATCGCCATATGGCACTGGGCTGCCGTGTTTCGTGCTCCTCCGTCGCAGTACTACTCCAGTGGAAAACTTGAGTATACCGCACGGTTCTTTGCTCCTCCTCGATCAGGTCGTCGGCGCATTTATACGAGCAGTCAAATCACAAGGCCCCGCCTTCCAGCAGTAATGAGCCGTCAAATCACAAAGGCCCTCGCCTCTCGTGAAACCGACCAAGCTAGACTGCCCCGCCCTCTAGCCTTTTAAAAAATGTATACTTTTGTACAGCAGTAGTATCGATGGATTGCGCCATGGAGCAAAACTTGAAATTAAAAAAAGGTGGTACATATAGAGAGCGCTCGTCGCCAAATTATGCATATAGTACTATTAAAAAGGCTAGTCACAATAATGGTGTCCAGCACAACCCACCCCTCAAATAAAACTAAGCACCCTGGAATTCTTTGACAAAACTAAGCACCCTGAAATTCTTTGACAACTAAACTGCTGGCTATATGATGTTGGCCATATATATTGTACGTATATAATGTGAATAAACGAGTGGTAGTACTATACCAACTAAAAGATGAAATGTAAGAAATACTAGTATGTACTTACTGAAGAGTTAAAGTAACAAGAAGAAACATAACATAGTTCTGCTGGGGGCTCAGCACAACACACCCCTCAAATTAAATTAAGCACACCTGAAATTAAACTTTGCAACTATTCCGGTAGACACTGCATTAGAACCACCATGAGCAACGACACTGCCACCTTACTCGGAGTCCTCGTCCACGTCCTCGACTTCGTCCTTGTCCCTCTTCCTCTTGGCCGATACTTCTTTGCTTGAACCGCCAACTTGGCTGTTGCTCTTCATCCAACCCTTGTAGATATTGAAACAAAGGTAGCCATCCATTGCAGCGTACTGGATGTGGTCTATATCTAGTACATTCCGCTGCCATGCATGACGATGAAACGTGTATGGAGGTTTCTCCAGTTTACCGTACGAAGGATGAACCATGGCTCCTGCCAGGGTCAGCATTGAAGGCTGACGAGAGGACACCAGCCGATTCTTTTGGAGGTCGAAGGTGTTGCCTACAACGAGGCCTATCCGACGCAGGACTTCTTTGTCGTTACCAAAGTCTACAGTAACGAATTTGACTAGGTTGCTCTCGAGGAAGTCCTTAAAATCCTGGCACTCAACGTCGGCATGGCATATGTGGTAGACCAAGCATAAGTCATGCACGCAAACCTGGATCACGGCGGGCTTCTTCCTCTCTTCGTCCTTTAGATCCTTCTCTCGTCCCACGACTGTGGTGTACTCAACATCTAGCCCGGCGACCCACTCATCATGTGAGTCTTCGAACATGCGTCTGAAGCGAGAAAGGCATCCTTTCACCGTCGCGGAAGAACGGGTGTAGATGACGTCGAACTCATCGCCGGTGATGGTTCTAACCTTGTACTCACCGCCGATCGGGGAGATTTGGGACGCCATGGATTTGGGAGGAGGGTTAGGATTAGTGGAACTGCCGTAATGTGAATGGACGGGACGACTAGGAGCGAACCGCCGTAGTATTAAAGGACGTGCGGGGACGAGTAGGAGCGAACTGCCAGCGTGCGAACGGCAGGGTAGTGGCTTTCCATTCTCCCATGATACGGGCTTCCGAGAGCCCTTGGATCGGAGATCGAACGGTTGCATGGCGTGATTCTAGACCAATGGGCGAATATCCTATCCTGGAGGGTTATTCTGCAAATTTTCAGCAACTTAGCATGCGACCGTTTGATCTCAGATCCAAGGGCTGCCAGCAGCCCGTATCATGGTCGCGCCTACCACGACCGTCGCGTCGCTCGCGCGGTCGCGCCCTTGGAGATTTAACACGGTGCGTTAGGCTATCTGATGTTGGCATGTCATACATAGTCATCACTTAGTCACTCATACTACAACAAGGTTGGCTATAAGGTTGGCTATAAGTGTATTTTTTTACTCCTCTCTATCTCTTTCTTCGTACTCCCTCCGTCCCATAATATAAGAACGTTTTTGACACTAGTGTAGTGCCAAAAACGTTCTTATATTATGGGACACAGGGAGTACTAGTATTTATTGCATTTGCCAAGGAGTGACCTCTTCCAATGAAATGGTGTTGCTAAGTTTGCTTCATTTAATTAGCTATAGACTCAAAATTGTCTTTTCACCTAGGTACACGCGCTTAGCACCGTTTCTTCCTTGGGTCACCAAACTAGTCTCTCTCTTCTTGATTAACTTGCCACATCAGACTTTATGCCTATGTGGCAAGCTTAAGCACCTGTAGGAGCAAGTAAGGTGCCCGTCCGTTGCACGGAAGAGTGAAATGCATTGATCGGGGTGTTGTTTATTTTGACAAAGGATGTGGGGGTCATCTCATGTGCAACCGGGTCGACGTGTCAAGCACCAAATAACAGTGCAGAACAGCAGGGGGACGCACCCCACTCGTACCGGCCCAGTGTTAGTAATGAGCAATGAGACGTCAAATCACAATGCCGCACCTTCCCAGACGGACGAAGCAACCATTATTTCACACTTCGGTTCGACATCATCTCAAACCACGTACTAGTATTGCTTCTGCCTCAAGAGGGACACGCGCATCGCCTTGGTACATCATGACACGTGGGACCGCATGACAGGCCATGCTCCCCCGCCGATCGCTGGGTAAAATCACCTCATTTTTACTATACTTCCTCCGGATCGGTTTACTACATGGCATGCACGTCGTTCTAGGTTGAGAATTTAACTGGCTATATATATATATGTGATGAACAGTACGCTAGCCTTTTAAAAAATGTATACTTTTGTACAGTAGTACTCCACTATCGATGGATTGCGCCATGGAGCAAAAATTGAAATTTTAAAAAAAGGTGGTACATATAGAGAGCGCTCGTCGCCAAATTATGCATATAGTACTATTAAAAAAGCTAGTACGTGCTTAATTGGGGTGCTAAATTCTATTAAAGAAATACTAGTACTAGTATGTACATACTGAAGAGTTAAAGTAACGAGAAGAAACATAACATAGTTCTGCTGGGGGCTCAGCACAACACACCCCTCAAATTAAACTAAGCACACCTGAAATTAAACTATGCAACTAATCCGGTAGACACTGCATTAGAAGTTTAGAACCGCCATGAGCAACGACACTGCCACCTTACTCGGAGTCCTCGTCCACGTCCTCGACTTCGTCCTTGTCCCTCTTCCTCTTGGCCGATACTTCTTTGCTTGAACCGCCAACTTGGCTGTTGCTCTTCATCCAACCCTTGTAGATATTGAAACAAAGGTAGCCATCCATTGCAGCGTAGTGGATGTGGTCTATATCTAGTACATTCCGCTGCCATGCATGACGATGAAACGTGTAATGAGGTTTCTCCAGTTTGCGGTACGAAGGATGAACCATGGCTCCTGCCAGGGTCAGCATTGAGGGCTGACGAGAGGGCACCAGCCGATTCTTCTGGAGGTCGAAGGGGTTGCCTACAACGAGGCCTATCCGACGCAGGACTTCTTTGTCGTTCTTAAAGTCTACAGTAACGAATTTGACTGTTTTGTCCTCGAGGAAGTTCTTAAAATCCTGGCACTCAACGTCGGCATGGCATATGTGGTAGACCAAGCAAACGTTATGTACGCAAACCTGGATCACGGCGGGCTTCTTCCTCTCTTCGTCCTTTAGATCCTTCTCTCGTCCCACGACTGTGGTGTACTCAACATCTAGCCCAGCGACCCACTCATCATGTGAGTTTTCGAACATGCGTCTGAAGCGAGAAAGGCATCCTTTCACCGTCGCGGAAGTACGGGTGTAGATGACGTCGAACTCATCGCCGGTGATGGTTCTAACCTTGTACTCACCGCCGATCGGGGAGATTTGGGACGCCATGGATTTGGGAGGAGGGTTAGGATTAGTGGAACTGCCGTAATGTGAATGGACGGGACGACTAGGAGCGAACCGCCGTAGTATTAAAGGACGTGCGGGAAAGAGTAGGAGCGAACTGCCAGCGTGCGAACGGCAGGGTAGTGGCTTTCCATTCTCCCATGATACAGGCTTCTGAGAGCCCTTGGATCTGAGATCAAACGGTTGCATGGCATGATTCTAGACCTATGGGTGAATATCCTATCCTGGAGGGTTATTCTTAAAATTTTCAGCAACTTAGCATGCAACCGTTTGATCTCAGATCCAAGGGCTGCCAGCAGCCCGTATCATGGTCGCGCCTACCACGACCGTCGCGTCGCTCGCGTGGTCGCGCCCTTGGAGATTTAACACGGTGCGTTAGGCTATCTGATGTTGGCATGTCATACATAGTCATCACTTAGTCACTCATACTACAACAAGGTTGGCTATAAGTGTATTTTTTTTACTCCTCTCTATCTCTTTCTTCGTACTCCCTCCGTCCCATAATATAAGAACATTTTTGACACTAGCTAGTGTAGTGTCAAAAACGTTCTTATATAATGGGACACAGGGAGTACTAGTATTTATTGCATTTGCCAAGGAGTGACCTCTTCCAATGAAATGGTGTTGCTAAGTTTGCTTCATTTAATTAGCTATAGACTCAAAATTGTCTTTTCACCTAGGTACACGCGCTTAGCACCGTTTCTTCCTTGGGTCACCAAACTAGTCTCTCTCTTCTTGATTAACTTGCCACATCAGACTTTATGCCTATGTGGCAAGCTTAAGCACCTGTAGGAGCAAGTAAGTACAATAGTGCGCTTTACATGGCATTTTTGCATATGTGGAGGAAAGAGAGGCAAGGAAAAAGTGGAGAAGTGGGCTCTCATGCAAGAGCCAGCCTCTACTACTACATGGTGGAGCATTGGGAGAGGCACCTGTATGGAGGTGGTCAGGAATCGGGAGACTCACGCCGGTCGTAGCGCCGCAGTTAAAATGATAATGGCAAGTCAAATCACGGGGCCCCACCTGTCCAGCAGTAACTCGCTGTCAAATCACACAGCCCTACGTTTGCAGCAGCCTACTCCCTCGTCTTCTCGCGTCTCTGTCGAACCGACTAGGCGGAACTGTCCCGCCGCCTACCGGGCAGGAAAAGCCCCGCCCTCGACTTTTAAATAGTATACAGTATACTAATTTTGTATCCATGGATTGCGCCCGCGCCATGGAGCAAAGCGTCTAGAAAACGGCGGTACACATGTACGGAGTATACAGCACGCACGTCGCGTTCGCGTCGCACCCCAGACGGTCGGTCGGTCTGGCACGCTGCTCTCCGAATGGAACGCGCGTCATATTGCGTTCGCACACACATGTGGGACGGCAATTGAGAACCGACCATAGGCACACTCCCCGGCCCCGCAAGTCGGGTGACTTAATAGAAGAGGGAGACGAGCGATAGTACTAGAGAAGTGTTGTACTACGTTGGTGCCTGGACGATCCCTGCAAGACACGGAAGATCAGTTCGTCCATGCATGTGACCAGACTCCAGCAGACACGCCTGGATTGGCTATCGTCTACATATCGTGCAGGCTGTGTTGTACATGGCTGTAGTTGTGGTGAGAAATCTAAAAAAAGGTTTCTTGTCATCTCGCAAAATTATGTGTCATGTGCTTCGGATCACTGCGAGGGTTAAACAGCGACAACTGAGTTGGGCTAGTCATTGGGGGCACATGCACGAACAGTGACTACTCGGCTGCCATCTAGGTCAAGCCGGCTATGTTAATTAGACATCTATCGACGGACCCCTTTTCTACGAGTTTATCTTTAATTTGAGCTTTGTTCCTCGTCTAGTTTGTCCGTCGGGATTCATGTTGTCTCCTTTGGGCAGTGAGGTTATGATTTCTTGTCATGTGGCATTTTTTCGTGTTATATGTTATAATCCGGCGCTTCAGATCAAAATGACGACAACTGCGCCTCCGGGCCACGTGCATGAAGACTTCTCGACAGTCATTGACGAGGTCAAGCCGGCTCCGGTAGACAAAAGAAAACTAAGTACTACTCCACTATATAGGCAGGAGCCTCCGCGCTTGCTTGCTAGTGTTGCTCTCTTCACACCGTCTCGGCCTCTCCAGATCTAAACACGACAGCGGTGGCCACACTCTCTCTCTCTCTCTCTGCTCACCGCTGGTCACAGATCCAGCCGGATCCTCTCCGCCGGGGAAGGTGAGAAGGTGCAACATTCACGCGGTCGTCCTCGATGACGGCTCTTACCCACTGTTGGGCGCATCCCGATCAGCCTGCCTTGCCGTTCTCTCCCAAGCACCGCTGGCGAGGGAGGGCCTCCGACCTCTTCTTCCTCGCTGCCGTAGTGTGGGCAGATCCGGCCTCCCGCCGCCCACCTAGCGACATCCCGGCGACCATCAGGTATAACTTCCTTCGAAACCGGCCTTGCTCTACTTCCCGAGCTCCTGACGTCGCTGCATTTTTAACTTTTACTATTTCTCAGGCCCCCTCGTAGATAGGATCGATCGGCTGTTCGAAAACCACCTAATTTTTTTATGTTTAAGAGGTAAAACTAGTTCATGCACTCGAATCTAGTACTACTTGGTTCAAACAAGGAAGAAAGGGGGTGGGGGGGGGGGAGGATTTGTTACCTGAATCTAGGACTTGGTCGAAAGAGGAAATAATGGGGGCGAAAAGTAGCAGAGACTGGCTATCCAACTGGTCTCTAGGTCTAATAGGGAAATAAAGGGAAACGCAGTACAAACTCAATATAAACCCGATCTATTGGTTGAAAAAGGAAAGAAAGTGGGGACTGGGGGACAAGTCAACAGAGTAAGTCCAGCACTAGATTTGCTAGCCTCACACAGTATAAGGTGGCTATACCGAACAAAAATGGGACCAACCCAGATATCCTGTTCTGATGTTTGTTGCCCCGAGCCACTCTTATGTAATGCCACTGGTAAAATGTAGCAGTCGCACTGTTAAAAGTAAGGACACGTTAAACCAATGTTGTTTTCAATGTAATGCCTCCAGTAATATGAATCAATGGCACTTCTTTACATGTCCTGCTAAAATTTCCCATTAAGATAAGTTGGTTCTTTTCGTTAGAAATGCAACTGTCCTGGTCCGCCTACTCTCCCGTGCCCAAAGTAATGTCGTATTTAACGGTTGTCATAGTTAATCCTGATGCCCACACTAATATCTAGCAATGCCACTGCTTTAGAAATTGCTACTGTCCTTGTAGGATTGCCATTCAGATAAGGAACATGCTTCTTTTCATTTGATGCATGTTTCATCACTTGTTACTTGTTAGTCACCCTCCTTTCCACCTTTTTTGTGCAAACAGAGATATACATTTCACGCTCGATCTTAGTTGAACTGCACAAATGATATCCAAATTATAGTTGAGCATTCCAGGAGCTTCACAACCAACCTTGATGTTGCTCAATTTTATTGCAACTAATGAAGAAGAAGCTCTGTGGGTTTCGTTTTCTGATGGAAATGGAACCGGGGCTGGAGCCCTTTTCTTAAAAAATTGAAGAAGAAGCTGCTAGCTCACGGGACATTGCTTCATTTTAGGTGAACTGCACCAAAAGGTCCCATGAATTGAATCATCCATGTTGGTGACTGAAAGAGCCAGCTTCAGCATCCCAGTCTAAGCACCCCCGGCCTCCATCCTTGCGACGCACGGTACACCTCGTTTGCCACCTGCTCGACCCTAGTGTCACTGATAAAATGAAGTAATAATACAGTTAAAATAGAGCGAGTGTCATCTCTATCATTTCATTTCCAATGTAGATAAAGAAAGTGCTTCTCTTTGTTAAAGTATGTTTCATCAACTAGTCCCATTGTTAATGTTTAAGCGTTTCTGCAAACTGGGGTGCTTAATTTTAGTTGATATGTACAAAAATAGAGATTTGAATGTCTCAAGGCGCCTCCTTGTACTACTGCTGTACACTGATGTTCATCACTGGCAGAAGGTGTATCTGGGAGACTTGGGACGATGTCCAGTATGAGGCGTACCGTATGAGGCGTCGCAGGGCCCATCTCGCCCTCGCAGCATGGCATACTATGATACTATCGCAATATTTTCTTCTATTTATTTTGTGTGTTTCATCAACTAGTGCCACTATAATGTAATCACGCTTTTTCATTATCTGTGCAAACAGGGTTATTCAGCTGCATTTTGGTGGAACTGCACAAATGTACGTATGGAACCGGCATATATGCAGAGTGCGAGGTGTGCCAAGTAAAAATTACCGACACCAACCATGCTGCATGCACGCATTGGCATCCACCACAACCAGTGGGATGTGTGGCGCTCTATGTGGACGGATCTTTCTCGGCAGCAAATCCTCTAACCAAATACTAGTAGCTTATATTGGCAGTTTTCTAGGGAGTACTCTTTTCTGAAAGAAGCACCAATCTATTTTTCTTTATTTGTACACTGTGTCACAACTTTGACCCAAAGGTCCAGAGCTATTTTAGGGTGATTGGCGTAGTACTCGGAGACTGATTGTAAGCATGATTTTCATTAGCTGTCACACTGATTGTAAGCATGAGCAGGTGGAAGATTAGGTTAGTGCGAAGCTTACCTTAAACCCTACCGCCGCCGTTGAAACGAGGCGAGCGTCGAGGGAACCGTGGAGAACGTCGGGGAAGCGACGTCGCGCCATCCGGCCTCCTCTTGCGGTGGGAGAACGAATACTCCTGTGGCTCCGGCTGGCTCTGCACCCTCACGAACGGCACACCATACTCGATCGATTCGTTATCCTCTGGGTGCTCGACCTTCGACCTGTACGCCCACCACCTCCGCCTGACTGTCGCCTCGGGCGAATCTGTCTGCTCCATCGCCCATAGGAGATACTCGATGAACTCGGAGGACTGCGGCGTGACTGCCGCCGAGGTGTACATGTACATCGCCCTCATCCGCCGTCTCGCTCTTTCGCATACATTGCCACATGGCCCGCACCGTCCTCGAAATCTCCCACTCATTGTCAAACCAACTAAGGATCTCCTTCAACCTGGCTAACTTTGCCTGGTCGCCGCCGGCGATCTGCCTGATTCGCTGCTGCATCCTCTCCATAGATGTCGTTCTGAGTGGTCCGGTGCTAGCTTTGGAAGATGGGAGGAGAGACGGTGGTCTTGCAATAGAGAAGAGGGAGAGGAGAGGAGGTGGTTTTGGAATGGAGATGATGGAGAGGAGAAGAGGTGGTTTTGCAATGGAGAGAAGATCAGAAGAGGGAGAGGCGAGACGGTGGTTTTGGAATGGAGATGATGGAGAGGAGAGGAGGTGGTTTTGGAATGGAGATGATGGAGAGGAGAGGAGGTGGTTTTGCAATGGAGAAGATCAGAAGAGGGAGAGGCGAGACGGTGGTTTTGGAATGGAGATGATGGAGAGGAGAGGAGGTGGTTTTGCAATGGAGAAGATCAGAAGAGGGAGAGGCGAGACGGTGGTTTTGGAATGGAGATGATGGAGAGGAGAGGAGGTGGTTTTGCAATGGAGAAGAGGGAGAGGAGCGTGCGGCAGCGATTTAGGATTGGGCGAGAGGGCCGGCGCGCTGTGACTGGATCAAAATCAAAATCAATTTACCCTTCAATTAAGAAAGCGACCCCACATTAACTAGTCTCCCTTTTATTCTGGGTCATAATTGACCATGATTTTCGCACATAAAATATATGTTATACGTTGCAAAAATAATATAATTTGAAAGTACATTCAGATACGAACCAAACGATACAATTTTTGGTGACATGCATTCACATTTTGCTTGTCACATACAGTACGTGGTCAAACTTTGACCCAAAATACGCAAAACAACAAAAAAATACTTCCAAGACCAGCGCCGCTCTTCCGCTCTTCTCCTGTTCCAATCTAAATCCACCGCCGCTCCTCTCCTGTTCCAATCTAAATCCAGCGCCGCTCCTCTCCTCTTCCATTTCAAAACCACCGCCCCTCCTCTCCTGTTCCAGTCCAAAACCAGCGTCGCTCCTCTCCCGTTCTAATCCAAAACCAGCGCCGCTCCTCTCCTCTTCCATTCAAAAACCACCGCCGGCGAGTGAAGGTGTTGTGGAGAAGTAGATCGATGGAGGAGTACAACCGATACGTGAGGATCGCAGACGGCGACCCTGTGAAGCTAGCTAGGATGTTGGAGATACAGTCTTGGTTTGACAACAAGGACCAACTAGCGGCGACGGCGACATCCATGGCCAAATATCTGCAACAGAGCGAAAAGGCGGTGATACTCCCGGAGGGAGTCGTGCCGGAGTACATAGAGCTGCTCCTCTGGGCCATGGAGCAAACAGATTCACCGAATCTGATCGTGAGGGAGCGGTGGTGGGAGTATCGATCCCAGATGGAGCATCCACCAGAGATTGAAGGATCGAGCATCTACAGGGTGCCATTTGTGAGGGTGTCCTGCCAGAGCGAGCCGGTGGAGTCTTCGTCGACCGAACCCAACTGCAAGAGGAGAAAAGCAGTTGGCCCGACGATGCTTCCCCGCCATCGTCTCCCTCGCCGTTCACATCGTCTCACGGGGCGGCTGTCTGCCGCCGAGGAATAGGAGGGGACTACCCCCAGCCCAATAGTCGGACAGGTTGTGAATTGTCAGGAGGAGCTTAGGGTTGTCAGTATTTGCAGGTTGTGAATTCTATTTTGTGTTGTGTATTTTGAGAGTACTTTCAGATAGGAATGTCTTTTGAATTTCAGATTTGCAGTATTGAGCATATGAAGAATTTTATGAATTCTAGAGATCTATTTTTAGCACTTAAAAAAATGTAGTTTCATAGGAGTATAAAAGTGCAGACGAGAAGAAACTGCAAGTTTCAGTTTCAGATAAGAAACTGCAACTTTCACAGGCAGAGCATTTATATTAACACGGCCTTTTCAAACAGGGTTAACATCATGTTGGAAGTTTTATTCGTGGTCGAAAATGGAACTACCAGCCAGTTAACATCATGCTGATCAACATTCATGCATAGCGCAGTCAAAATGCCCACACAATGTTGAGTGTGCGAAACACAGAGAAAACGAGGGACGGAGTTTTGGCAAGTGTTGGACGTGGTTTTGGGCTGCCCCGTCTAGGCTTTCATTTTTAACATGCACAGCCCACGACCTCGGATGGGAGGGCCTGTATGTATTTTCTTAGGGTCGTCATGTATCGACCGGCCTATGGACCTTCCATCCGAGGTTTTATTTTTGGCATCCCAATTTATGTATTTTTTTGAAGAAAACGCAGCGGTCTGTTCTATTTTTCTATATAAGAATAGGAACTGCCCTTTTAACTATATTATATATATTTAAATTATTTTATATGTTATTATATATTATTTTTATTGTCATCATATATTTAACAGATACTTACATATAAGAAAATAATATCCCATATCTTATTAACTTATAAAAAATATTTTCTTAACAAATAAAATCCTGGATTGTTTTGGCACGAAAATCCTAGTGATTGTGTACAAAAGCTTGGTAAGATTTAAGGACGAATGTAAGAATATCACTTATTATTTCAATATATTTATAACAAAATGCTCGGCCCTTTTTTATTTTTTGATAACATTGCTGGCCCAACCCAACATTATAATTAGAATCAGCCCAGCAAAATCGTGTATCTAGATAAAGTGCAAATGGCCTGTATTTTTTTAGGGAATAAAATAAATGGGCCGCATGAAAGCTATATTAATTGTTCACCCAGCCCAACTAATGGCTGTAATTCAAAAAAAAGATAAAATTGACTGTAAATTCTACCGCGCAAAAAAAAGACTGTAAATTCTGAAAAAAATGGTTGAATACGTGCCACATTTTTGGAGGCTGAAATGTGGGCCAATAGGTCGAAGCCAACGCAAGTCGTTGTAAATTTAGTCAACAAATGATTCTGATATGTTAGCCGCTGGATTTACATCCAACGGCCGCCATTCATCTTCAATCTCTCGTCTTCTTCCTCCAGCGCCGCCGGGACCACCTCCCGCCTCCTGCTGCTAGCAGCTCTGCTTAGCATGCTTCGCTATGAACGCTACTCCACCGTTGGCCAGGCCATCCCTCCAACCCTCCACACCTCCTGTTCTTCTCCACCGACTGCCGAACCACACTGCACTAGAACCAGTTAACCCTCATACACCTCTCCGTCTGCGACTCTACTCCCGCGTCTTCCCATCTCCGGCTCGTTGCTGTCCGGGGCCTCGCCGTCGTCCACCACTTTGGATGCGCTCGGCGCAGCGTGGTCAACATGGTCAACGAACGACACCATCGGAAGTAGGTTGTGCGTGGAGAGGCTGACAGCTGGGTCCACGGCCGCACACAAGGAAATGCCTCCTTATTACGCGCAAAATAATGATTCCTCCACCTGACATCTGGGACCCACCGGAAGGGCCTCTGTATTTCGCGAAAAAAACGTGCCCCCCGCTAACTTATCGGACCCACCAGCTATCTTCGCACGCAAGGAAGTGCCTCCTTATTACGCACAAAAAAATGAATACTCCCCCTGCCAGCTGGAACCCAACATACTGGGAGGCTGACTTGTGGGCCTACCAAGTTGACGGGGACGGAGGGCTTTGTCAACTTAGTCAATATGAACGATTCTAGCTCCTGTTATCGTACGATGTTCGTCCAACGGTTGTGGTGCTTCTTCATCCTCTGGTCTTCTTGCTCCAGCCGCCCAAACCAGCGCCGGTCGTGTCGCGTGCTCCTGCCTCCCGTGGCCGGCTGTGATGCCGCGGAGGCCTCACCGCCCCCTACTACTCCCACCGCTGGCCAGGCCATCCCTCTACTCACCCACACCCCCTGTTAATCTACGGCGATAGCAGCCTCACACCGCAGTTGAACCAGTGAACCCTCGTACTCCTCTTCGCGTGGGCATCCACTGCTGCGTCTTCCCCAGCTCCGAGTCGTCCCCTTCATAGGCCTCGCCGTCGTCCACCGCCGTGGTGCTCTCGGCGCGCGTGGTCAACATGGTCAAGGAACGACTTCCATCAAACGTGGATTGTACGTGGAGAGGCTGACAACTGGGTCCACGGCCGCAGCAAGGAAGTGCCTCCTTATTACGCGGAAAATAATGATTCCTCCACCTGACAGCAGGGACCCACCGGATGGGCCACCGTATTTCGCGAAAAAAGTTTCCCCCTGACTGCTGGGACCCACCAGCTACATCTTCGCACGCAAGGAAGTGCGCCCGGGTAAAAAAAACGATTCACCCCCCTGACTGCTGGGACCCACCAGTTACATCTTCGCACGCAAGGAAGTGCGTTCGGGCAAAAAAATGATTCGCCCCCCTGACTGCTGGGACCCACCAGCTACATCTTCGCACGCAAAGGAAGTGCGTCCGGGCAAAAAAAAAAACGATTCGCCCCTCTGACTGCTGGGACCCACCAGCTACATTTTCGCATGCAAGGAACTGTCTGATAGTCGGGACACACCTGGTCGAAGCGTACGTAGCGTTGTCATTCTGGTCGCGAACTTGTACGTACATATATACTGGTCGATGTAGAGGCGCGCACGTGTCGTAGTAGAGGCGTGTACGTGTCGTAGTAGAGGCGCGCACGTAGCATGTACACATACGTACAGCGGCCACGGTGCAAGAAAGAAAATACGGCCATGTATGTGTACATACGGGCGGGGTCTCGAACGCCTAGTCGCGCATACGTACGGCGAGGGCTCATGTTCATGGGGAGGCAATGGAATGCGTCGTGTTCATGGGGAGGCAATGGAATGCGTCGTGTTCATCGGGAGGCAACGGAATGCATCGTGTTCATGGGGATGCAACAGAATGCGTCGTGTTCATCGGGAGGCAACGGAACGTGTGGGAGCCAACCGGCTTGGACGGAACAAGCGATGGAATTGAGGCCTGGTGTACCGCACAACAGAGAAAACGGACCTCCTACGGTCGAAACGGGGGGTCCTGTTGATCGTGAGGGGTGTGGCATACCGTAAAACGGAGGAAACGGACCTCCTATAGTCGAAACAGGGGTCCTGTTGATTGGGAGGGGTGTGATGTACCGCAAAACGGACGAAACGGACTTGTGTTGGAGAGCTACGGTCGAAACGGGGGTCCTGTTCATCGGGAGGGGTGTGGTGTACCGCAAAACGGACGAAACGGACCTCCTACGGTCGAAACACGGGTCCTGTTCATCGGGAGGGGTGTGGCGTACCGCAAAACGGGACTCCACGGGATACTGTTCATCTCCACCGTCGACCTCCTCCAGCCTCCACGGGCTACCGTCGACCTCCTCCAGCCTCCACGGGCTCCTGTTCATCCAGCCTCCACCGCGCGCTAGTCCACCGACTACTGTTCAACCACCCCTCCACGGGCACCCCTCCACCGTCTACTGTTCATCCAGCCCTCCACACCACGGGGTCCTGTTCAACCACCCCTGCACGGCCACCCCTCCACCGTCTACTGTTTATCCAGCCCTCCACACCATGGGTTCCTCTTCATCCAGAGGCAACGCCACCGCTCACTGTTCATCCAAACCCCCCCCCCCCCCCCCCCCCCGCCCCCCGCAACGCTCACTGTTCATCCAATAGATCGGCTTCAGTTAGCAGCAGTAGCGAAGGAATCGCTCCATCGGGTTCAGTTAACAGCCATCGATCGATCGCTCGGGTTCAGTAACGCGTAGCCTGCAGTGGAATCGCTCGGGTTCAGTTAGAGCCCAACGCCTTGCTCGGCTTCAGTTAGAGCCAACGCCTCGCGCACACACGTGTACGTACGAGAGAAACGCGCATCGCTCCGCCCCCGACCTCCCACCGTAACCGGCAACTCCCCGAAATTTTCCTCCCCCTCGCTTCTATCACGTTTTTTTCCGTCATGGACGGCCCAAAGAATGTCATGCAGCTGCGTCTACGGCCCGCCCAGGACGAAAAGCCCATTTTCTGTCATGATTTTTTGTCATAGAAGTAGGAGCCCACCACATCTATGATGATACCGGGTTTTGTCACAATTATCGTCATAGGAGTGTCATATGTATGACAGAAAAAAAATCGTTCGGCCCAAAATATCACGGATGTGTCTTTTTTTGTAGTGTATGATCGTTGGTTTTAGTTGCAAAGAAAGAATGTTTAGAGGAGATTCAACAGTGGGAAGTTCTCTTTCTTTTGAGTCAAACCCCCATGGGATGACACGAACGAGTCACGGCTTGCACTCATCATCCCATGGAGGGTTTCTTTTGTATCATATGTACGATGTTTTTATGTCAACGCATGGAGGGTCTTGCTCAGCCGCATGTTTACTTCTCGATCTTCTATGCCACACACCTTGTCTCAAGTGCGAGTATTCACGCCCCTCCATGGATGGACATTTTTATAGCCATGCATGGCATTCTCTGCTGTTGTGCATGGTCAGTTCGTTGGTGTTCATTCAAGGCGGCGTCTCCGCTCCGCATCTTGCCGGTCGCTTCGTTCTCGCCGGCCTTGTAGGTTTGCTCGCCCTTCTGTACTTGCACTTCCATTTTGATTGTTCTTCTACTTGTTTTTTTTTTTTGGAGTGCGGTCATCTTATTTGGTTGCTTGATTTTGTAGGTGGCCAGCATTCCGACTTGGAGCAGTTTCTTAATGGAGATCTTGGTTGTTGCATGTGTCACAGGGCCTTCCTATCGTATCCGTCATGGACGCCATGCTGTCGTGGTGTGCTCTCGCCGATGCGTGCTCCGCAGGAGTGCCTGCTCTGTTGCCTGCGACTGCAGCAACGTCGTCTCCCCCTACATTGAAGGCCTCTTCTCAACTTCCGCTGACGCCGGCTCGCCCTGGCTCCTCTTAAACAGCCTGCCCACGGCGGCCGACCAGACCATGGCGGTCTCCGGTGGCGCCGGCAGGAGCGTCGCCCTTCCCCGCCACTCTGGTGGCTCAAATCCGTCTGCGGTCGCCTCCTGGAGATGGAGCACGCCGCCGCTGTCACCACTCTCTTCTCTTCTACGGCGTCACGCGATGCATGGTTGCCGGCTCCGGCGCCGCGGTGACGGCCTCGATCGACCGCACCTCCTTTCGTCTCCGCACGCACTTCCTCGCCGTCGCACGGGGGTGCCCAGGTTGCGACTACTGCCAGGACAGGCTAACACGCCGGCATCGCGCTCGCCGAGAAACTGCACGCAGGACCACGTCGGCGCCTCCGAAGACCTAAGTTCTCTTGATTCCAATCAGTGAGAGAAGGCTTTCGTGGACTGCCCATCATCGTCTAGGCATGCGCCAGCAATCTTGACCTCGAGCCTGGCCTACCCGACGAGGCCACGAGCTGGCGACCTCAAGGCGGCCCGCCGATTCGTTGTCACACCTCAAATAGTTTTAAAATAATATACGAAACTGTTGAAATTTTGTAGATGTAGGGACGTTGCCTTCCTGTTCCTTGCCCGCCTCGATTGACGTCAACTGCGGGATGGCGAGCACATGGGTTGCCTGTTGCCTCTTCCTCACTCTCTACGCCATGTGCCATGTGTGATGCTTGCATGTTGCTGCAGTGTCGTGCGCGCCGTGAGGTCTGCCTGGCCGCGCACTGCCCCAGCCAGTCAATCACACGCCGGGCGCCCACCGCCCATGGTCGACCTGCGGGCCACCTGCACCGCCGCGACGAGCTGCGTGAGCCCCTCCATGGCATCGTGTCAAATGAGACTGACTAGATGCAACATGCTCGAACATAGCATGTTCCTGTGATGTTATGCCAAACTGCAGTTTGTTGGAAGGGTTTGTTTTAGCCTGCTAGCTACGCCACATGACTCAGATTCTTGATGAATTGTGGCAGGGAGAAGTGAATCTTGCTTGCTGAATGCAGGCCTTGCGTGGAATCACTGTTGAGCACAGCAGTTTGACTTCACTACACGTAATTGAATTTCTCTAATGGACAACAGTCCCCATCCTCTTCATGGGCACTTATGTGCATGAGTTCGAACGTGTCGCGGCTACGCCTGCATGCCCGGCCTTCCCACTGATCCCTGCAAGCTCTGCACGGATCTCCTGCAAGCTCTCCATGGATCTCATGCTCCTTTGGATTACATTATTTTCGGGGAGATTTTGACTTGGGTCTCGCAGCTCACGAAAATCCTAAACGCACGGGGTGTTTACTGTCTCATCAGCACACATGCCACGGATTTGGATTGGTGGTGAAACTTGATACTCCTGCATGCCCTCCATCGACTCTCCCATCAATTTATTTTAAGTTAAAAAAATCATGGTTACATGTGAGCTACATTTGGTGCACCCGTCAATTTCATCCAAAAAAAATTCCATGTGTTTTGCACAATACAGAAGGAATAATCCAGCATAGCTCTTGAACCGCTACACCTATCATACGTGCATGGATCTTGCATGCAAAATAGCCACATGTTGGGATGGCATCCTATGTGGACATAATGATTTGTATAGTTAGTGATTTGTCCTCTTTTAATCAAACCGTTGGCTGTTGGACGCATGCAGTGGCCAGACTTAATTTTCAACACTAGGTGCATGTATTTTTTTTTTTGAATGTGCATAAGCCATATATTGAAGGAGAAGTGGCAAAGAGCCAAAGGTGCATTTTTTTTTCTCTGTTTCTATGTACGCGCCACAACTAATGTTGACATGTGTATAGTGAACAGATTTTTTATGAGCCATTTAATGCAGTCATTTTTTTTCTCTCTCACTGCATGTCTAAGCTGTTGGGGATATTGACACCTACTCCCTCTGTAAATAAATATAAGAGCATTTAGATTACTACAGCAGTTATCTAAACACTTTTATATTTCTTTACGGAGGAAGTACATGAGTTCTTTGGTCTGCAATGATTGGGTATTTGGTCTGTACGTGCAGATGGAGCACCATGAGACGCTCTCTGGCTGAAGTACGAATTTTGTATCTTCTTTGATTTACTAGAAAGCAATATGTTGGCAGAAAAGACACAAATTACCATCAACAACAACAATTTTGATTAGCATATGCATCTAGGTCTTGAGCTCATAATTCCCTGGATTGCAAAAATGACCATTTGTGCAAAATCTCCTCTGCATTATTGCTTTTTATTACAATAACATTCCGATGCATTCAAAATTAAGTATGATATATCCATCATATCCTTGGGATCATTATTTTCTTAAATGTTTTTTTACAGGTTTTTCTTGCAAATAATTGCTCACGGATGCATGGTCGAGCCCAATATTTCAGTCCTTCACACCTATAGTCATACCATCAGTTGGAAACACCGCCACAATAATTCAACACAAACAATAGCACGTCATAATATTTGTCTAAAGCAAAATAAAAAATTATGGAAGTTGGATCAACGATTTTAAAGTATATCGCACAAGGAATGACAAACCTATCCTAAAATATGCAATTTGAAAAATACTGAATTTACCGAGTCTTTGAAGCTACAAAGAAAAGTCTGATTTCCTCACATGAAGCGACCCATACCAAACGGTGGCAACCGAACTAGGTTTTGTGTTTTTATATACAGTTCTCTATCTGCAGCGAACTGTATATAAATTGAATAACTGGTTTGCCTCAGAAGTGTACCACTTTTAATTTGTATCTGTGTATTCCTACATTTGCAAAATTTCAATAGATTCGTATGTTCGGTTTCTTCACTGTCTCTATATATTATTCTGAGATCAAATGAGCATGCGCTGTTCCACTCTTGAATCAATAGATTGCACATTTATGAGTGATCATCGAGCGCGGCGTGCCGCCGCGCGGGTTAGGCTAGTATAAACGATGTGGTACTATAGCATAGCATGTTCGTCCGTCCAGATTTGTGCCATCGGTCAAGTAAAACGATTAGTTCATTGGGCTTAGTTTGAGCTAACGAACCCAACTTGGCGGCTGGGTCATGTTCCTACATTGGGCTCTTCCTGCGCTGCCACCTCTGTCTCTTCCCCCCGCTTCATCCTTTCTTCCTAAAGAAAGAAAATCCAATCCTAATTCATCTACAACTCAGAGAAGATTTCTATTACAAATCGAAGAACAAGGAAATCCATCAGTTAATTTGTCTTCGACCCAAACCACGGCATCAACTTTCAAACCATGGGGCTGCGTTGTTGGCGGCGGCGGAGCATGAGTGCGACAACGGCAGCCCGTGCGCTGGCGGTGCTTTGCCTCAACCACGCGCCGGGGCACCACCGATGGCACCATCCCTGCATCACACCTATGAAGATTCGGCGCACGTTCATTTTCCTTGCAGCCGACGACAGCTGCATGTACCTCGATGTCAGGGTCCTCGAGGAGCCTACACCGGGCAGCGTTGAGGTCGTCCGGTTCCTGGAGTGCGTCTGTGATGCGTGCATTGCCACTCCTAGGAGGCGTCTCAACGATGAAGCCGTGTCCAGCGTCGTGCGGCAGTTCACGGTTTGCGTGGACGTTGCGCTGATGTCGAGCTCATCCGCCGCTGCAAACGCATTCATGCGTGGAGCGAGTATTGCGTCTGTGGACGAGAAAGATGAGAAAGCACAGCTGGACTGCTCGAGGAAAGCGGGCTATGGAGGAGGGCAAGACATTTCTCCTGGAGGCGCACGTGGTTGCGGCGCCACACCATGGCCGTGATCCCCGTGGACGTGGTGTTGTGCTTGACTGCCTGGTTTTGTTCGGCGTGTGGATGGCGGCGTGCCTTTGGTTTAGATTCAGCTGTGTGCAGCAGTTAAGCACATTCTTCTGAGATCGTAATTACAAGCTATTATGTGCAGGTGCATGGTTGTCTTGTCAGCATATTGCCCATGAAGGGCTTCTATGTCGTCTTATTGTGCCAATTAGCCAGCCATTAGCTAGATCGGTCTATTATCTTCAGTTTTAACTTCCAGATAATCTGAATGATTTTCAAATATACTGTGTTAATTATTCTGCCAAAATGCAGACGGGAGTGTTGCATAGAAAGTCCAGTTCTGGTAAGTAACTTACTTGGCTTCTAACATGTGGACGACAGCTTGCTTCCCTTTTTTTTCCCATGCACACTAAACATGTTTCATTAACTCCAACAACGTCTTGATTCTTCTTCTCAGATGCGAGATAATGTTCACTTAAAAGAGATGGCTATGAGGTACGTTCAAGTGCAAGGGTGCAATGGCAGGTACCCCTATCTTACACATTTTTAACATAAAAATGCTTGCATGTTTTTCTTGATTTGATTTATTTTGTATGTGCAGTGTCAATTCGGTCAATTTGTTATTCATTCGAAATGACATGAAAACGAATGTCCTATAAGTGAGTTGAATCTTCCATTCAACACAATACATCTTTTTTAGGGGAATAAATGGTGATAACTTCACTGCATATGAGTGTAGTATTAAATCTCATGTTTCATACTGACTTATGTACCAAAATTTATGTTAAACATGAATAAATCCTTTTTGGTTGCATTTAATATCGCTGTATAATACTAACATCTTCAGTTACTGAACATGCATGCAAGCATAAGTGTGCATGTAGGTAAAATAAATAAAAAAATTAATGTGTTTTTACTAGATATAGGTGACTGCATGTGACGAATGGCAAGGTGTTCGGTCAGATAACCTGGGTCTGTGGCGAGTTGGTGGCTCTCACCTCAACTACAGGAACATCACCAAAGCAATTGATAGTAGGTCGGTCACTAACCCAACATTGTTTTAATCGTAAATTTAATTTTATTCTTTTTTTTATTTTCTTATGACCGACAATAGTAGTTCTTGATGTTGTATTAAGATTCCAACAAGAATCTATAAAGGGCTCTAAGGGAGAAGAAGAAAAGAAATGACTCGCAAAGCAAAGCGAATTTCGGGTACTACTCATCAGTCAGAAGACCAAAATATACACATACAAACTCCCAAACATTGCATGCCAAAGAGCTTTCTTCTGTTTAGAACTTAATAAGGTACTTGATCATTTATTCTAAGTTCATTAGTATGAGCATTTTTTGTTTGGAATGATTGTTAAACTAGGTTTGTTCTAGGAAGTGTTGTATATTTTTCTCCCGTGACAACGCACGGGCATATTCCCTAGTAGTAAAATAAAGCACGAGTTGAGTCTGTCGGGTTCACCGTCGCGGCAGGTTTACAAAACAGTCCTTGTTGTTTGAGGTAATTAACCCGCAGTACTAATTTGAGTGGTGAACGATGAAAAAAACGTTTCGTTCGCACGGGGGAGCAGTTCTGTAAAAAGAAATACACCAGCGCGGGCTCTCCTCCTCGATTGCCTACAGGTACGGCACTGCCGCCGCCGCCGCAATGCGCCTCCTCCCCTGCCAATCCTCCGCCACGCGCATCCGCCCCTGCCGCTCCGCCTCCATGCCGGGACGGCGTACTGGCTGTTTCAGGAAGGGAGAGAGAACCACACTTGATTCATTGATCTTAGGCATACATATAGCTTTACAGAGGGAGAGGCGCGAGGCCACGATGGTGATCGCGGGCTGGCCATGATCGTGGAGGAGGACGTGTGTGCTCAGTGGGAAAACTGCACACACGCTCACTACACTACTCTACCTTATACATACAGAATACAGTAGTCTAACACCCCCCCCCCCCCCCGCGCAGTCTTGGCGTTGGTGCTCGAGACGTAAAGGCTGGAACGGAAGTCGTGGAAGACATCAGAGGGCAGCCCTTTCGTCATGATGTCAGTGAACTGCTGGCGCGTGGGAACGTGCAAGACGCGGAAGTCGCCAAGCACCACACGTTCGCGCACGAAATGTATGTCCAGTTCGATGTGCTTGGTGCGTCGGTGATGCACGGGGTTGCTGGAGAGATACACCGCCGAGATGTTGTCGCAGTAGACGAGCGACACCGTGTTGATGGTGCAGTGAAGCTCATGAAGGAGTTGGCGCAGCCAGACACACTCTGCGACGGCATTGGCGACGGCGCGATATTCGGCCTCCGCGCTAGAGCGCGAGACGGTGGCCTGGCGTTTGGACGACCAAGACACGAGCGCATCGCCAAGGAAGATGCAGAAGCCGGAAGTAGAGTGGTGGGTGTCCGGGCAGCCAGCCCAGTCAGCGTCGGTGTACGCACGGAGCTCCAGAGTTGACGAATCATGCAAGTTGAGGCCGAGGGTGACCGTGTCGCGGACGTAGCGGAGCACGCGCTTGAGGAGAGCCCGATGACACTCGCGCGGGTCGTGCATATGGAGGCAGATTTGCTGGACGGCGAGCTCCAGAGTTGATGAATCACGCAAGTTGAGGCCGAGGGTGACCGTGTCGCGGACGTAGCGGAGCACGCGCTTGAGGAGAGCCCGATGACACTCGCGCGGGTCGTGCATATGGAGGCAGACTTGCTAGACGGCGTAGGCGAGCTCGGGACGGGTGATGGTGAGGTATTGCAGCGCTCCGGCGAGGCTTCTGTGGGAGGTGGGGTCGGAGACACGGGGCTCGTTGGAGGACAGGAGCTTGTCCTTGGTGTCAACTGGTGTAGGCGCAACCTTGCAACTGTCCATGCTCGCGCGCTCGAGGATGTCCTCAGTGTACTGGGCCTGCGACAGGAAGAAGCCAGCAGCAATGCGTGTCACCTGTATGCCAAGGAAGTAGTCGAGCGCGCCAAGGTCCTTCATGGAAAACTCGTGCGTGAGCTTGGCGATGATGCGTTGAAGAAGGGCATCCGAGCTCGCCGTGAGGACGATGTCGTCCACGTAGAGCAAGAGATAGGCGGCGGCGGCGCCGGACACGAGGACGAAGAGGGAGCTGTCCGAGCGCGTGGCGGTGAAGCCGAGGGTGGCGAGGAAGCTGGCGAAGCGAAGGAACCACGCGTGCGGCGCTTGCTTGAGCCCGTAGAGGGACTTTGTGAGCCGGTAGACGTGGTCGGGATTGCCCGCATCGACAAAACCTGCAGGCTACAGACAGAAAACTGTTGGAAATATGCCCTAGAGGCAATAATAAAAGCATTATTATTATATTTCCTTGTTCATGATAATTATCTTTTATTCATGCTATAATTGTATTATCCGGAAATCGTAATACACGTGTGAATACATAGACCATAACATGTCCCTAGTGAGCCTCTAGTTGACTAGCTCGTTGGTCAACAGATAGTCATGGTTTCCTGACTATGGACATTAGATGTCATTGACAATGGGATCACATCATTAGGAGAATGATGTGATGAACAAGACCCAATCCTAAGCATAGCACAAGATCGTGTAGTTCGTTTTGCTAGAGCTTTTTCAATGTCAAGTATCTCTTCCTTAGACCATGAGATCGTGTAACTTCCGGATACCGTAGGAGTGCTTTGGGTGTACCAAACGTCACAACGTAACTGGGTGACTATAAAGGTGCACTACAGGTATCTCCGAAAGTGTCTGTTGGGTTGACACGGATCGAGACTGGGATTTGTCACTCCGTATGACGGAGAGGTATCTCTGGGCCCACTCGGTAATGCATCATCATAATGAGCTCAAAGTGACCAAGTGTTTGGTCACGGGATCATGCATTACGGTTCGAGTAAAGTGACTTGCCGGTAACGAGACTGAACGAGGTATTGGGATACCGACGATCGAGTCTCAGGCTTGTAACGTACCGCTTGACAAAAGGAATAGTATACGGGGTTGATTGAATCCTCGACATCGTGGTTCATCCGATGACATCATCGAGGAGCATGTGGGAGCCAACATGGGTATCCAGATCCCGCTGTTGGTTATTGACCGGAGAGCCGTCTCGGTCATGTCTGCATGTCTCACGAACCCGTAGGGTCTACACACTTAAGGTTCGGTGACGCTAGGGTTATTAGGAAGACTTGTATGTGATTACCGAATGTTGTTAGGAGTCCCGGATGATATCCCGGACGTCACGACGAGTTTCGGAATGGTCCGGAGGTAAAGATTTATATATGGGAAGCTGTCATATGGACACCGGAAGGTTTCGGGGGCATATCGGTATTGTACCGGGGCCACCGGAAGGGTTCCGGGGGTCCACCGGGAGGGGCCACCCCTCCCGGGGGGGCACATGGGCTGCATGGGGCAGGAGCCAGCCCCTGGAGGGCTGGGCGCCCCCCCCTTGGGCCCATGCGCCTAGGGTTGGGGGGGGAACCCTAGAGGGGGCGCCCCCCTTGCTTGGGGGGCAAGTCCCCCCCTCCCTGGCCGCCGCCCCCCCTCTAGATCCCATCTAGAGGGGGCCGGCACCCCTTGCCCCTTCCTCTATAAATAGAGGGTTGAGGGGAGGGCTGAACACCCAAGCCAAGGCGCAGCCCCTCCCCTCCCCAACACCTCTCCTCCTCCGTACGTGCTTGGCGAAGCCCTGCCGGAGTACTGCTTCTCCACCAACACCACGCCGCCGTGCTACCGTTGGAGCTGTCTTCCTCAACCTCTCCTTCCTCCTTGCTGGATCAAGACGGAGGAGACGTCGTCCGTACCGTACGTGTGTTGAATGCGGAGGTGTTGTCCGTTCAGAACTTGGTCATCGGTGATCTGAATCACGTCGAGTACGACTCCATCATCACCGCTCCCTCGAACGCTTCCGCACGCGATCTACAAGTGGTATGTAGATGCAAACTCACTCCCTTGGCTCGTTGCTTAGATGAACTCATAGATGGATCTTGGTGAAACCGTAGGAAAAATTTTAATTTTCCGCAACATTCCCCAATAGTGGCATCATGAGCTAGGTCTATGCGTAGTTCTCTATTGCACGAGTAGAACACAATTTTGTTGTGGGCGTAGATCTTGTCAACTTGCTTGCCGCTACTAGTCTTATCTTGCTTCAGCGGTATTGTGGGATGAAGCGGCCCGGACCAACCTTACACGTACGCTTACGTGAGACCGGTTCCACCGACTAACATGCACTAGTTGCATAAGGTGGCTGGCGGGTGTCTGTCTCTCCCACTTTAGTTGAAGCAGATTTGATGAAAAGGGTCCTTATGAAGGGTAAATAGAAGTTGACAAGATCACGTTGTGGTTATTCGTAGGTAAGAAAACGTTCTTGCTAGAACCCAATTGCAGCCACGTAAAAGATGCAACAACAATTAGAGGACGTCTAACTTGTTTTCGCAGCAATTGTCATGTGATGTGATATGGCCAGAAGTTGTGATGAATGATGAATGATATATTGTGATGTATGAGATCATGTTCTTGTAAGAGGAATCACGACTTGCATGTCGATGAGTATGACAACCGGCAGGAGCCATAGGAGTTGTCTTTATTTTTGTATGACCTGTGTGTCATTGAAGAACGCCATGTAAATTACTTTACTTTATTGCTAAACGCGTTAGCCATAGAAGTAGAAGTAGTCATTGGCGTGACAACTTCATGAAGACACGATGATGGAGATCATGGTGTCATGCCGGTGACGAAGATGATCATGGAGCCCCGAAGATGGAGATCGAAGGAGCTATATGATATTGGCCATATCATGTCACTATTATATAATTGCATGTGATGTTTATTATGTTTATGCATCTTGTTTACTTAGAACGACGGTAGTAAATAAGATGATCCCTTACAAAAATTTCAAGAAGTGTTCTCCCCTAACTGTGCACCGTTGCACCACGTGAAGCACCACGTGATGATCGGGTGTGATAGATCCTTACGTTCACATACAACGGGTGTAAGACAGTTTTACACATGCAAAACACTTAGGGTTAACTTGACGAGCCTAGCATGTACAGACATGGCCTCGGAACACGGAGACCGAAAGGTCGAACACGTGTCGTATGGAAGATACGATCAACATGAGAATGTTCATCGACGATGACTAGTCCGTCTCACGTGATGATCGGACACGGCCTAGTCGACTCGGATTGTGTAACACTTAGATGACTAGAGGGATGTCTAATCTGAGTGGGATTTCATTATATTAATTTGATTAGATGAACTTAATTATCATGAACTTAGTCTTAAACCTTTGCAAAATATGTCTTGTAGATCAAATGGCCAACGCTCATGTCAACATGAACTTCAACGCGTTCCTAGAGAAAACCAAGCTGAAAGATGATGGCAGCAACTATACGGACTGGGTCCGGAACCTGAGGATCATCCTCATAGCTACCAGGAAACAATATGTCCTAGAAGGACCGCTAGGTGACGCTCCCGTCCCAGAGAACCAAGACATTATGAATGCTTGGCAGTCTCGTGCTGATGATTACTCCCTCGTTCAGTGCGGCGTGCTTTACAGCTTAGAACCGGGGCTCCAAAAGCGTTTTGAGCAACACGGAGCATATGAGATGTTCGAGGAGCTGAAACTAGTTTTCCAAGCTCATGCCCGGGTCGAGAGATATGAAGTCTCCGACAAGTTCTATAGTTGTAAGATGGAGGATAATAGTTCTGTCAGTGAGCACATACTCAAAATGTCTGTCAGTGTTCTCCCCTAACTGTGCACCGTTGCTGGATCCTTACGTTCACATACAACGGGTGTAAGACAGTTTTACACATGCAAAACACTTAGGGTTAACTTGACGAGCCTAGCATGTACAGACATGGCCTCGGAACACGGAGACCGAAAGGTCGAACACGTGTCGTATGGAAGATACGATCAACATGAGAATGTTCATCGACGATGACTAGTCCGTCTCACGTGATGATCGGACACGGCCTAGTCGACTCGGATTGTGTAACACTTAGATGACTAGAGGGATGTCTAATCTGAGTGGGATTTCATTATATTAATTTGATTAGATGAACTTAATTATCATGAACTTAGTCTTAAACCTTTGCAAAATATGTCTTGTAGATCAAATGGCCAACGCTCATGTCAACATGAACTTCAACGCGTTCCTAGAGAAAACCAAGCTGAAAGATGATGGCAGCAACTATACGGACTGGGTCCGGAACCTGAGGATCATCCTCATAGCTACCAGGAAACAATATGTCCTAGAAGGACCGCTAGGTGACGCTCCCGTCCCAGAGAACCAAGACATTATGAATGCTTGGCAGTCTCGTGCTGATGATTACTCCCTCGTTCAGTGCGGCGTGCTTTACAGCTTAGAACCGGGGCTCCAAAAGCGTTTTGAGCAACACGGAGCATATGAGATGTTCGAGGAGCTGAAACTAGTTTTCCAAGCTCATGCCCGGGTCGAGAGATATGAAGTCTCCGACAAGTTCTATAGTTGTAAGATGGAGGATAATAGTTCTGTCAGTGAGCACATACTCAAAATGTCTGGGTTGCACAACCGCCTGTCCCAGCTGGACATTAACCTCCCGGATGAGGCGGTCATTAACAGAATCCTTCAGTCGCTCCCACCAAGCTACAAGAGCTTTGTGATGAACTACAATATGCAGGGGATGGTGAAGACCATTCCTGAAGTATTCTCGATGCTGAAATCAGCAGAGGTTGAAATCAAGAAAGAACATCAAGTGTTGATGGTCAATAAGACCACTAAGTTCAAGAAGGGCAAGGGTAAGAAGAACTTCAAGAAGGACGGCAAAGATGTTGCCGCGCCTGGTAAGCCAGTTGCCGGGAAGAAGTCAAAGAATGGACCCAAGCCTGAGACTGAGTGCTTTTATTGCAAGGGGAAGGGTCACTGGAAGCGGAACTGCCCCAAATACTTAGCGGATAAGAAGGCCGGCAACACCAAAGGTATATTTGATATACATGTAATTGATGTGTACCTTACCAGTACTCGTAGTAACTCCTGTGTATTTGATACCGGTGCCGTTGCTCATATTTGTAACTCACAGCAGGAGCTGCGGAATAAGCGGAGACTGGCGAAGGACGAGGTGACGATGCGCGTCGGGAATGGTTCCAGGGTCGATGTGATCGCCGTCGGCACGCTACCTCTATATTTACCTACGGAATTAGTTTTGAACCTTAATAATTGTTATTTGGTGCCAAGTTTGAGCATGAACATTGTATCTGGATCTCGTTTAATACGAGATGGCTACTCATTTAAATCCGAGAATAATGGTTGTTCTATTTATATGAGAGATATGTTTTATGGTCATGCCCCAATGGTCAATGGTTTATTCTTAATGAATCTCGAACGTAGTGTTACACATATACATAGCGTGAATACCAAAAGATGTAAAGTTGATAACGATAGTCCCACATACTTGTGGCACTGCCGTCTTGGTCACATTGGTGTCAAGCGCATGAAGAAGCTCCATGCTAATGGACTTTTGGAGTCTCTCGGTTATGAATCATTTGACACATGCGAACCATGCCTCATGGGCAAGATGACCAAGACTCCGTTCTCCGGAACAATGGAGCGAGCGACCAACTTGTTGGAAATCATACATACCGATGTGTGCGGTCCAATGAGCGTTGAGGCTCGCAGAGGATATCGTTATGTTCTCACTCTCACTGATGACTTGAGTAGATATGGGTATGTCTACTTAATGAAACACAAGTCTGAGACTTTTGAAAAATTCAAGGAATTTCAGAATGAGGTAGAGAATCAACGTGACCGAAAGATAAAATTCTTACGATCGGATCGTGGAGGAGAATATTTAAGTCACGAATTTGGTACACACTTAAGAAAATGTGGAATCGTTTCACAACTCACGCCGCCTGGAACACCTCAGCGAAACGGTGTGTCCGAACATCGTAATCGCACTCTATTGGATATGGTGCGATCTATGATGTCTCTTACCGATTTACCGCTATCATTTTGGGGATACGCTCTAGAGACAGCTACATTCACTTTAAATAGGGCACCGTCTAAATCCGTTGAGATGACACCGTATGAATTATGGTTTGGGAAGAAACCTAAGCTGTCGTTTCTAAAAGTTTGGGGATGCGATGCTTATGTCAAGAAACTTCAACCTGAAAAGCTCGAACCCAAGTCGGAAAAATGCGTCTTCATAGGATACCCTAAAGAAACCATTGGGTATACCTTCTACTTAAGATCCGGAGGCAAGATCTTTGTTGCCAAGAACGGATCCTTTCTGGAAAAAGAGTTTCTCTCGAAAGAAGTTAGTGGGAGGAAAGTAGAACTCGATGAAGTACTACCTCTTGAACGGGAAAGTAGTGCAGCTCAGGAAAATGTTCCTGTGATGCCTACACCAACTGAAGAGGAAAATAATGATGATGATCAAGGTACTTCGGATCAAGTTGCTACTGAACTTCGTAGGTCCACAAGGACACGTTCCGCACCAGAGTGGTACGACAACCATGTCCTGGAAATCATGTTGTTAGACAACGGTGAACCTTCGAACTATGAAGATGCAATGGCGGGCCCAGATTCCAACAAATGGCTAGAAGCCATGAAATCCGAGATAGAATCCATGTATGAAAACAAAGTATGGACTTTGACTGCCTTGCCCGATGATCGGCGAGCGATAGAAAACAAATGGATCTTTAAGAAGAAGACGGACGCGGATGGTAATGTCACCATCTATAAAGCTCGACTTGTCGCTAAGGGTTATCGGCAAGTTCAAGGGATTGACTACGATGAGACTTTCTCTCCCGTAGCGAAGCTTAAGTCCGTCCGAATCATGTTAGCAATTGCCGCATACTATGATTATGAGATATGGCAGATGGACGTCAAAACGGCATTCCTTGACGGGCATCTTAAGGAAGAACTGTATATGATGCAGCCGGAGGGTTTTGTTGATCCTAAGAATGCTAACAAAGTATGCAAGCTCCAGCGATCTATTTATGGGCTGGTGCAAGCATCTCGGAGTTGGAACATTCGCTTTGATGAAATGATCAAAGTGTTTGGGTTTATGCAGACTTATGGAGAAGCCTGCGTTTACAAGAAAGTGAGTGGGAGCTCTGTAGCATTTCTCATATTATATGTAGATGACATACTTTTGATGGGAAATAATATAGAATTCTTGGACAACATTAAGGCCTACTTGAATAAGTGTTTTTCAATGAAGGACCTTGGAGAAGCTGCTTATATATTAGGCATCAAGATCTATAGAGATAGATCGAGACGCCTCATAGGTCTTTCACAAAGCACATACCTTGATAAGATTTTGAAGAAGTTCAAAATGGATCAGTCCAAGAAGGGGTTCTTGCCTGTATTGCAAGGTGTGAGATTGAGCTCGGCTCAATGCCCGACCACGGCAAAAGATAAAGAAGAGATGAGCGTCATCCCCTATGCCTCAGCCATAGGATCTATTATGTATGCCATGCTGTGTACCAGACCTGATGTAAACCTTGCCGTAAGTTTGGTAGGAAGGTACCAAAGTAATCCCGACAAGGAACACTGGACAGCGGTCAAGAATATCCTAAAGTACCTGAAAAGGACGAAGGACATGTTTCTCATTTATGGAGGTGATGAAGAGCTCGTCATAAAGGGTTACGTCGACGCTAGCTTCGACACATATCTGGATGACTCTAAGTCACAAACCGGATACGTGTATATGTTGAATGGTGGAGCAGTAAGCTGGTGCAGCTGCAAGCAGAGCGTCGTGGCGGGATCTACATGTGAAGCGGAGTACATGGCAGCCTCGGAGGCAGCGCATGAAGCAATTTGGGTGAAGGAGTTCATCACCGACCTAGGAGTCATACCCAATGTGTCGGGGCTGATCAAACTCTTCTGTGACAACACTGGAGCTATTGCCCTTGCCAAGGAGTCCAGGTTTCACAAGAAGACCAGGCACATCAAGCGTCGTTTCAACTCCATCCGTGAAAATGTTCAAGATGGAGACATAGATATTTGCAAAGTACATACGGATCTGAATGTCGCAGATCCGTTGACTAAACCTCTCTCGCGAGCAAAACATGATCAACACCAGAACTCTATGGGTGTTCGATTCATCACAATGTAACTAGATTATTGACTCTAGTGCAAGTGGGAGACTGTTGGAAATATGCCCTAGAGGCAATAATAAAAGCATTATTATTATATTTCCTTGTTCATGATAATTGTCTTTTATTCATGCTATAATTGCATTATCCGGAAATCATAATACACGTGTGAATACATAGACCATAACATGTCCCTAGTGAGCCTCTAGTTGACTAGCTCGTTGGTCAACAGATAGTCAAGGTTTCCTGACTATGGACATTAGATGTCATTGACAACGGGATCACATCATTAGGAGAATGATGTGATGGACAAGACCCAATCCTAAGCATAGCACAAGATCGTGTAGTTCGTTTTGCTAGAGCTTTTTCAATGTCAAGTATCTCTTCCTTAGACCATGAGATCGTGTAACTCCCGGATACCGTAGGAGTGCTTTGGGTGTACCAAACGTCACAACGTAACTGGGTGACTATAAAGGTGCACTACAGGTATCTCCGAAAGTGTCTGTTGGGTTGACACGGATCGAGACTGGGATTTGTCACTCCGTATGACGGAGAGGTATCTCTGGGCCCACTCGGTAATGCATCATCATAATGAGCTCAAAGTGACCAAGTGTTTGGTCACGGGATCATGCATTACGGTTCGAGTAAAGTGACTTGCCGGTAACGAGACTGAACGAGGTATTGGGATACCGACGATCGAGTCTCGGGCTTGTAACGTACCACTTGACAAAGGGAATAGTATACGGGGTTGATTGAATCCTCGACATCGTGGTTCATTCGATGACATCATCGAGGAGCATGTGGGAGCCAACATGGGTATCCAGATCCCGCTGTTGGTTATTGACCGGAGAGCCGTCTCGGTCATGTCTGCATGTCTCCCGAACCCGTAGGGTCTACACACTTAAGGTTCGGTGACGCTAGGGTTATTAGGAAGACTTGTATGTGATTACCGAATGTTGTTAGGAGTCCCGGATGATATCCCGGACGTCACGAGGAGTTTCGGAATGGTCTGGAGGTAAAGATTTATATATGGGAAGCTGTCATATGGACACCGGAAGGTTTCGGGGGCATATCGGTATTGTACCGGGGCCACCGGAAGGGTTCCGGGGGTCCACCGGGAGGGGCCACCCCTCCCGTGGGGGGGCACATGGGCTGCATGGGGCAGGAGCCAGCCCCTGGAGGGCTGGGCGCCCCCCCCTTGGGCCCATGCGCCTAGGGTTGGGGGGGGAACCCTAGAGGGGGCGCCCCCCTTGCTTGGGGGGCAAGTCCCCCCCTCCCTGGCCGCCGCCCCCCCTCTAGATCCCATCTAGAGGGGGCCGGCACCCCTTGCCCCTTCCTCTATAAATAGAGGGTTGAGGGGAGGGCTGAACACCCAAGCCAAGGCGCAGCCCCTCCCCTCCCCAACACCTCTCCTCCTCCGTACGTGCTTGGCGAAGCCCTGCCGGAGTACTGCTTCTCCACCAACACCACGCCGCCGTGCTACCGTTGGAGCTGTCTTCCTCAACCTCTCCTTCCTCCTTGCTGGATCAAGACGGAGGAGACGTCGTCCGTACCGTACGTGTGTTGAATGCGGAGGTGTTGTCCGTTCAGAACTTGGTCATCGGTGATCTAAATCACGTCGAGTACGACTCCATCATCACCGCTCCCTCGAACGCTTCTGCACGCGATCTACAAGTGGTATGTAGATGCAAACTCACTCCCTTGACTCGTTGCTTAGATGAACTCATAGATGGATCTTGGTGAAACCGTAGGAAAATTTTTAATTTTCTGCAACGTTCCCCAACAAAAACTTCCTCCTGGAGTGTGCCATGCAAGAAGGCGTTCTTGACGTCGAGTTGCCGAACGGGCCACCCACGCGAGGCGGCGAGGGTGAGCACAGTGCGAATGGACGCCGGCTTCACAACAGGGGAGAAAGTCTCGCCGTAGTCAACGCCGGCGTGCTGGCGAAACCCTCGGACGACCCACCGCGCTTTGTAGCGCTTGAGGGAGCCGTCGGGGCGCGTCTTGTGTTTGAAGATCCATTTTCTGGTGATGATGTTAGCGCGCGGAGGGCGGGGCACCAGCTCCCACGTACGGTTGCTGACGAGCTCGGCGAACTCCTCGCGCATGGCACAGACCCAGTTCGGATCGCGAAGAGCATCGCGAACGGAACGGGGAAGCAGAGAGATGTCCGGCGAGGTGTTGGTGGCGGCGATGCAGACGTAGTCGTCGGCGTAGCGCGTGTTCGGGCAGAACACGCCAGCTCAAGCGCGCGTGGTGATCCGCGAGCCGCCAGCTGTAGATGAAGAAGAGCTGGCGGGGACGACCGGGCGCTACGCGGGAGCGGCCGGATTTAAATCTGGGCCAACTGATGCAGATCTGTCGGTGCAGCTTGAACTTGGAGGAGTGGCGCGCGACGAGGACGAGGCAGAGCCACTGGATGGCGATTGTGCGGTCGAGTTTGAACCTGGAGGAGTGGCGCCCGACGAGGAAGAGGCGGAGCCGCTGGATGATGATCGCGCGGCCGAGCTTGAACCAGCTGCGCCCGCGCGCCGGTGTGAGCCAGGAGGGCCGGACTCAACCGAGTCAGGCAAGCTGGCGGCACCGGGTGGCGTAGTAGGACGGGAACCTGCAGTGGTGCGGGGACGTAGCGAGGCGCCGGTGCAGTGCTGATGGCGGGCGGGTCAGAAGCGGCAGCAAAGGGGAAGTGGGTCTCATGAAAGCGAACATGGCGGGAGGTGAGAACTTGTCGGGTGCGGGGATCATAACAACGATAGCCGCGATGATCTGATGGATAGCCAAAGAACACGCAGGCTACGGACCGGTGATCGAGTTTGTTGCGCGAGGTAGAAGAAGCACTACACCATGAAATTGTATTCCCTACGGACGTATGTTGAAAAAAGTCAGTATTGCCGACCGACCGTGACGTGAAAAAATTTCTAATAGATAATTTGTTGGGAAATCACGTGAAGAATGAGTGACTGTCGGTCGGGAATAGTACTAAATTTGTTGTCGAATCATCGGTCGGGTCGTATGTCCATCAGCCCGTCGGTCGGTAAATAATGCCGACCCACAGTTCGTGGCAAATTGGCCAACGCGGCCTACAGAAATCTTTTAGCGCGAATATTTTGGCCCAAGCCCGCGAACGCTCAGATCTAGATAAGGTGTACCACGCACGCAGCCAAATCCCTAATTCCCCTTCTCCTTCTTCGATTCCCCACACCCGCCGCCGCCGGGCTCTCCACCGCGCCTCCGCGCTCCACCACGGCGTTGGCCTCTCCCTCGCGCCCCCGCGTCTCTACTTCACGCTGTCGACCTCTCCACCTACTCCAGAGGAGCGTTGCCCTGCGGAATGGCGTGACGGCCGTGGCGGCGCACGTCCCGGAGGTGCTGCTGCTCGTGGTGTCCAATCCCGTCGACGACCTCACCTACCTGGCCTGAAAGCTTTCAAGCTTCCCGGCGAGCAGCGTCGGCGGCTCCGGCACCAACCTCCACTCCTCCAGGTTCCGGTTCCTTATCAACCAGCTCCACGTCAACACCCAGGACGTGTAGGTAACTAACTGGATCCTGAATCCTGATCAAGACTTGTGCCCTCACTCGATATTCTAGGATGATGCATGGCTGGACATAGAAAATGGACTGCTTAAAAATTATGTGTGATTAGTAACTAAATGTATATAGAAAATGGTTGGGACAACTCTGCTGGAATATAAATGTAGGGCATTATTTACTTATAGAACAATTATGTGGTAGTGTTGGTCTTGCTGTCAATATTTATACAGGACAAAAGCAGAACTTCGATCCAGTAAGTAAAACGCGTAATTGCTATATGTGTACAATTGGTTCCATGCCGGATCCATGTAAAAGAACACCTAACAGATCAATTGAGAAAGTATCATTGTTTCCTTGCTTATTTACTGAAACTGAATCTCTTCCACTGCAGTTAGGGCAACAATTTAATTCTGATAATCATTTTCAGTTTGAGAAGTTTCTGTTTTTAAATGCTTCTTTTAAAGGACCATGTTCAAATGACTAACCTGTGTTTTGTGCCCAGGCTATTTAACTTGTTTCTTGATTAAGGTGTTGATGGGCTGTAACTATTTGCCACTCTGAAAATATAACACTTTTGTGCCCAGGCTATTTAACTTGTTTCTTGATTAAGGTGTTGATGGGCTGTAACTATTTGCCACTCTGAAGATATAAATTGTTATTTCTTCAGGTATCGTATCACTGAGGTAAGACGATGAGAAGAATCCACACTGATGTCATTTTTTGCACAGTAAAATTACTTTCTGGTACACATATCTCATTATTAGATGTGGAGATGTTTTCTATTGATACTTCCATCTGACAATACAAAAGAAAGCTATGTAGCTTCCATCACATTTGTTTTCTCCGCCAAGAAGAAAATGTAGCTCTGAGCACTAACCTATCTATGCAGGCACCCTCCCACGCACCTGCAAGCATGAATGAAGGACGTGTTTTGAGGTCTAGTGTAACACAAGATCATGATCATGTAGATCACGCGCATCAGTCTTCCAAAGTAAGCCATCCTGCTGTGTCAAAACTGTAGTATATTCATCCACACATTTTCATTTTTGGGTGGAAAGTAAATATAGGTAGAACATGAAGCAGTACAAACACGACTTGCTGAAGTCAGTGATATAGATTCTATTCTGTTCTAAAAATAGAACATTTAAACCACATGTGTGCTTTATGTGATTGCTTAGTTCCTGCCTGGTTTTCCTTTTTTACATTCTTCTTAAATTACTAAACCTTCTAGTTCTGTTATCTGGGCTAGACCTCCACATGTGTTTTATGTGATGGTTTAGTTCCTAGGTTATCTTGAAATTTGGAACTTCAACCCCCCCCCCCCCCCCAACTGTTGGTGAGTTCTTGCGGATTGCTTCAGTCTGCAACTAGATTTCCCTATCCTGCCCATCAAATCTGATTTACTACTGAGATGCAACTAGATTTATTTGTACAACTTCAGTTTTACGCTTAGTTATATTTATAACGGGGCATCATATTATTAACTATTTTTTCATTCTCTATATACTGAACGAAAACAAGGTATTTTATGTTTTTATTCTCTGAATTGCACAAGTGGCATGCAACTGTTTCTATTCGTTTTATTATCTAGAAGCAACAGCAAGGATATATCATACATGAGGGTACATAAAGGCCAGCTAGGAAATAGATTAGCTTTGAACACCAAAGTCAAGAATCTACTTTTGTAACTAGATTTTTTGTGTTGAACATCTCTCCTAGACTGAGATTTTTTGATAAAGTCAAAAAAATTGCTAAAAAAAAAAGATGTGTTATGGGGTGGGAAACACAAAGTCTGAGATTCCTTGTTCTTGGTGCAGTGACTTTTTATTCCAGGTTTACAATCATTTACTATCTACAGGTAATAATCCAGAATGATTAGTATTTAGCTGAAAGAGATCAAGAAAAAAATTGCTCAACGGTTTGCTCAATTCTCGTGAAATTTGTAACTGGATTGCCACGGTTATTGTTGTGTATATTTGTTTCTTTCTAGAAACATAGGGGTTTTATGCCACCGTTCGCAGATACTGCCACGGATGTTGAGTGGCAACATGTTATTCCTTAGGTTCATGAAATGGAAAAAAAATCTTTTGAGTTTAAATTTTCTATATTACTGCATCAATTATGTAAGCAAATAAGTTCACCTTTGTTAGACCCCTCCAGCTATGTACTTTTGCTGCTACTAATCGTGAACTATATCAACATGGAGCATTCTAATTCTTCTGCATTGTTCTCTATCTCGACAACTACTGTAGTGTAGGCTGAAGCAATGACATGTATGATTGATGTAATTGCATCTCAATAGGAACTATTTGGTGCATAGTATATTGGTCCTAGCCTACTTGCTGTAAATGTCTGATTTTGATGGATATTGTTTGGATTTGATTATACAATCAAGAATATTTACCCTTTTGAGCCATATTCAACAGGTATATCATCTAATACTAACGATTTCAATTATCATGGCGTATACAAGTCAAAACTAAATCCAGTAAATCCGTATATCTACTAAAAAGTCACAGTTATATATATTTAGCTTTCAGCTCAGTGTATATATATACTCCCTCCGTTCCTAAATATTTGTCTTTTTAGAGATTTCAAATGGACAACATGTACGGATGTATATAGACATATTTTAGAGTGTAGATTCACTCATTTTGCTTCGTACGTAGTCACTTATTGAAATCTCTAAAAAGACAAATATTTAGGAACGGAGGGAGTATTTAACTTTCAGCTCACTGTATCCACTATCTGTAAAGTTGTATGTTTATTATTTTGGAAACAAGTGTTGGAATATTGGCTGCTGGTACCTATGCACAGTAACTAAGTATGTCCCCGGGAACACTAAATGCTCAGCAATCGGACAGAGAGCTTCTATGCCACATCCATGGCCACTACTGGGAGTTGATTGGTGGTCTTCATGTTCCGAAATGCTACTTTTATAGATTAGATAAGCGTATTCCTCATTTTGTGTTCTTGTGTGTGCATAATGCAGATATGAATTCTGGCTGCATTCAATTTCATAAACTAATTGAACATTCTAATAATTGAGACTTCTTTAACTTCTGTAGGAAGCAAACATAAGGACTGGACTCACAATGAACCATGAAGCCGGCGATCCGTGTCAACTGGATGCTTTAGCTTTCATTTTGTACAACCGATGTCTCATATTTGCGTCTTTTTGCTGTCATTCTGTAAACCTGATGTATGGTGTCTTGTCTTGGTGCTTAGAACAGACTGATGTGTATGTATGTGACAATTAGTTAATGGAATAAAAATGGTTTGGTGCACCTGATGTATGATGTCTTGATGGTTATGCTTAGAACACATGACCTATATGTATGTGACAATCAGTACCATATGCTAATTAAAATTGTGGTTGGCTGAACAAAATGTTGACGAATTATTGGCCGGGAAAAGAAAATGCCATCAGATTGTTGGTCGGCAAAACAAACACCATCAAACAGTTGGTTGGGAAAGGCTAACAACAGGCCCAACAAAATGTTGGTCGGGAAAGAATACCCATCCGATAGTCGGTCGGGAAAGGCCCATGGTTACCCAAATGGACTGTTGGTCGGTAAAGGCCCATGGTAGGCCCAATAGACTGTTGGTCGGGAAAAATACCGCTTAGCCATCAAGCAGTGTGTCGGGAAAGATATGTCGGTCGGGAAAGGGTTTTCCCGTCTGGACTTTTCCTAACAGACATGATTGGTCGGCATTAGTCTTTCCCGACCGACTGTATGTTGGTGGAAGCTGTATTTCCGACCAACCTAGCTGACGGGGATGTAGTGTTGTGGTGTAGTGAAGTGTTGGGGTAGCAGAGGCAACCGAACACGCGCAAAGTGGAGTAGTCAGGGGCCATACCAAGAAGCAGTTCATGCGGTAACTGTGGCGAGGAAGTGGTGCCTGGTTTGTAGTTGAGAAGGAGAGTTGCAGTGCCAAGGGTTTCCGCCCAAAAACGTGCCGGCATGGAGGCGTGAAAGAGCGGAGAGCGCACGCTATCGTTCAAGGTGCGCAACATGCGCTCGGCCTTGCCGTTTTGTTGGTTGGTGTACGGACAAGAGAGACGCAGGACAGTGCCGTGCTTGGAGATGAGCGAGCGAACAGCGAGACTATCGAACTCCTTACCATTATCAGTTTGAAAAGCAAGAACAGGGCGCTCGAATTGTGTCTGAACGTAGGCGTAGAAGGCAGTAAGAACAGAGAGCACATCAGACATGTGGCGCAAAGGGAAAGTCCAGACATAATGCGTGCAACTGTCGAGTACAACTAGATAGTACATGAAGCCAGATACACTAGCTACAGGCGAAGTCCAAACATCTAAATGCAAGAGCTGAAAAGGGAAATAACTAGGACTGTATGAAGAAGAAAATGGCAGACGGGCATGCTTGCCCAGTCTGCAGGCGTGGCAGGTGTGCGGAGCCGAGGGCGCGTAGGTGAAGGGAAACTGGTGCAGCACCCGCCGAAGCGCGTCGTCTCCAGGATGGCCGAGCCGTTGATGCCACAACTCCACGGAAGTGACACCGGCGAACGGAGGCAAGGAGGACGGTGCACCACAGGGTGTGACGGGGTACAAGTCTCTAGTGGAATCACAGCGCCGGATCACCTGGTGGGTGCGGATGTCCTTGACAGAGAAGCCAAATTCATCAAACTCGACAGAGATAGGATTCTCACGCGTAAGTTGCCAAATAGACAACAGGTTGGTGATAAGCGAGGGAGAAAGCAAAACATTGCGAAGAAACAAGCGGAGAATTGGTGGTGATCAGAGACCCGTGGCCGGTGTGCGTGATCGGGAGACGACCGCCGTTGTCGACCACAATATGATTGGGGGAGGAATTAGGAGAAAGGGAGTGGAGGGTACCAGGGTTGCGGTCATGTGCGCCATTGCGCCGGAGTCGAGGTACCAGTCGGAGTTGTTTCCAACAGACGAAGCCGAGGTGGACACGGCCTGCAGGGCCGTGTGCAGCGGTCCCATGTCCTAGGGCTGGGGCTGCGCTGGTGGTGGCGCTGGGGGAGCTGTAGCCGTAGCCGGGAGGGGCGCCGTAGGCACCGTAGCCAGGCGGGAACGATGGCGCAGCCGACCCGGCGAAGAAGGCCTGCTGCGGAGGGGTGCCGGGGCGGGGACCAAGAACGCCGGCACCGGGCGCGCGCCAGGGCATGGGCCAGGCTTGCACCAGGCCAGTCCAAGAGTTGGCGCCGGGGGCCTGCCCAGGAAGAGCAGGCGGACGGGGTGGCGGTGGAGTGGTCGAGGAAGACGTCCCGGGACTGCCACGGCCATGGCGCTTGCCGCGGCCACGCCCTCGACCAGCGCTGGAGTCAGCCGGCGGGGCAGCGTTGGGGGAGGACGGGGGCGCTGACGGCATGATACGCCCGACCACCATGGCGTGGGTGTGCTAAATGCGCGCCGTCTACTCGGCGCGGTGCTCCTCCAGCAGCAAGAACGAGCGGGCCTGCAGAAAGCTGGGCAGGGGCACGTGTGAGGTAAGATGAGGTATGGCGCCGTGGTACTGGCGCCCAAGCCCATGGATCATGTTGAAAAGCTGCTGGGTCTCAGAGACGGGCTGGCCGAGATCACAATGTTGATCGGCGAACGTCTTCAGACGCATGCAGTATTGCATGATCGAGAGATCGCCCTGCACGAGGGTGTGGTACTCGGCGTCGACGTACACGGCGCGGGAGAGCTGGTTGTCATGGAAGATCGCCTCGATCGCAGCCCAAAGCATGGCCACCGTATCCTCGGGCTGCATGACGGCGTCTGATACGTCCATTTTGTATCATGCTTTTATATCAATATTTATTGCATTATGGTCTGTTATTACACATTATATCTCAATACTTATGGCTATTCTCTCTTATTTTACAAGGTTTACCATGAAGAGGGGGAATGCCGGCAGCTGGAATTCTGGCTGGAAAAGGAGCAAACGTTGGAAACCTATTCTGCACAACTCCAAAAGTCCTGAAACTCCACGAAACAACCTTTTGGATTTATTAAGAATTTATGAGCAAAAGAAATAGGCCAGGGGGCCCACACCCTGTCCAGGAGACAGGGGGCACCCCCCCTATAGGGAGCGCCCCCCTATCTCCTGGGCCCCCTGGTGGGCCTCCGGCGTCCATCTTCTACTATATCATCACCCTTCCCCTGGAAAAAACCGTGGGCAAGCTTACGGGACGAAACTCCGCCGCCACGAGGCGGAACCTTGGCAGAATCAATCTAGGGCTCTGGCGGAGCTGTTCTGCCGGGGACACTTCCCTCCGGAAGGGGGAAATCATTACCAACGTCATCACCAACGATCCTCTCATCGAGAGGGGGTCAATCTCCATCAACATCTTCACCAGCACCATCTCCTCTCAAAACCCTAGTTCATCTCTTGTATCCAATCTTGTATCAAAACCACAAATTGGTACCTGTGGGTTGCTAGTAGTGTTGATTACTCCTTGTAGTTGATACTAATTGGTTTACTTGGTGGAAGATCATATGTTCAGATCCTTTATGCATATTATTACTCCTCTGATTATGAACATGAATATGCTTTGTGAGTAGTTACGTTTGTTTCTGAGGACATGGGTGAAGTCTTGCTATTAGTAGTCATGTGAATTTGGTATTCGTTCGATATTTTGATGAGATGTATGTTGTCTTTCCTCTAGTGGTGTTATGTGAACGTCGACTACATGACACTTCACCATTATTTGGGCCTAGAGGAAGGCATAGGGAAGTAATAAGTAGATGATGGGTTGCTAGAGTGACAGAAGTTTAAACCCTAGTTTATGCATTGCTTCGTTAGGGGTTGATATGGACCCATATGTTTAATGTTGTGGTTAGGTTTACCTTAATACTCCTTTTATAGTTGTGGATGCTTGAAATAGGGGTTAATCATAAGTGGGATGCTTGTCCAAGTTAGGGCAGTACCCAAGTGTCAGTCCACCCACATATCAAATTATCAAAGTACCGAACGTGAATCTTACGAACGTGATGAAACTAGGTTGACGATAATTCCCAATGTGTCCTTAGGAGCTCCTTTCTCATTATTAGAATTTGTCCAGGCTTATCCTTTGCTACATAAAGGATTGGGCCACCTTGCTGCACTTTATTTACTTTATTTACTTTATTTACTTTTTGCTTGTTACTATTTATCTTATCACAAAACTATCTATCACCTATTATTTCAGTGCTTGCAGAGAAAACCTTACTGAAAACCGCTTACCATTTCCTTCTGCTCCTCGTTGGGTTCGACACTCTTACTTATCGAAAGGACTACGATAGATCCCCTACACTTGTGGGTCATTAGCGTCGAGCAGCTCCGGCGAGATCTTGGCATAGAGCCAGTGAACCACGCAGTGGTCAATCATGACCCACTCGGGGTCACGGCGGCATGGCGCAGCGTCGGCAATGATGTGGTCGCGGATGCCGAACATGCCCACGGCCATGATGGTGTGAAATAAGCAGCGCCACTGCACGTAGTTGTCGACGTGGAGATCGAGAGTGATCGGGACATGGTGGCGAATGTTGATGGTCTGAAGAACGGACGCCGAAAAGGCACACGAAGGTGGGAGGAGGGCGTTGGGGAGGTGGACGGTGTCGGTGTTCTGGAGGACGCCGGTAGAAGGGTCACCGTCGTCGTCGGAGGAGGTGGGAGAGGGGACGGGGTTGCCATCGATGGTAGCGGAAGAGGGAGGTGGCACAGGCGCAAAGGGGTTGGAGTCATGCGCAGTTGATACCATGTTTCAGGAAGGGAGAGAGAACCCCACTTGATTCATTGATCTCACGCATACATATAGCTTTACAGAGGGAGAGGCGCGAGGCAGATCGTGGGCTGGCCATGATCGTGGAGGAGGACGTGTGTGCTCAGTGGGAAAACTGCACACACGCTCACTACACTACTCTACCTTATACGTACAGAATACAGTAGTCTAACACTGGCCCTTGCCGCTCCCGGGCGCGCAGGGATGGAGAACCTCGACGGCACGCGGGAGCTGACACGGGGGCGGGTCTCGGCAGCGACCCGACCCGTCCGGGCGTCCGGGCTTCCCCAACCCCCATTGGACATTTCTAGATGCCGATGGATGGCACCTTCCCCTCTCCTACTTGGATTAGGAAAGGAGGGAGTCCTACTCCCGGTAGGAGTAGGACTCCTCCCTGGCGCCCCTTCTCCTGGCCGGCCGCCCCCTCCCCCTTGATCCTTTATATACGGGGGCAGGAGGGCACCTCTAGGCACAACAACAATAGATCTCTTGATCTCTTAGCCGTGTGCGGTGCCCCCCTCCACCATAGTCCTCCTCGATAATATTGTAGCGGTGCTTAGGCGAAGCCCTACGACGGTAGAACATCAAGTTCGTCACCATGCCGTCGTGCTGACGGAAGTCTCCCTCGACACTCGGCTGGATCGGAGTTCGAGGGACGTCATCGAGATGAACGTGTGCTAGAACTCGGACGTGCCGTAGTTTCGGTGCTTGATCGGTTGGGCCGTGAAGACATACGACTATATCAACTGCATTGTTCTAACGCTTCCGCTTTCGGTCTACGAGGGTATGTAGACAACAGTCTCCCCTCTCGTTGCTATGCATCACCATGATCTTGCGTGTGCGTAAGAAATTTTTAAAATTACTACGTTCCCCAACAGTGGCATCCAAGCCAGGTTTTATGCGTAGATGTCATATGCACGAGTAGAACACAAGTGAGTTGTGGGCGATACAAGTCATACTGCTTACCAGCATGTCATACTTTGGTTCGGCGGTATTGTTGGATGAAGCGGCCCGGACAGACATTACGCGTACGCTTACGCGAGACTGGTTTTACCGCCGTGCTTTGCACACAGGTGACTAGCGGGTGTCTGTTTCTCCAACTTTAGTTGAACCGAGTGTGGCTATGCCTGGTCCTTGCGAAGGTTAAAACAGCACTAACTTGACGAACTATCATTGTGGTTTTGATGCGTAGGTAAGAACAGTTCTTGCTCAGCCCGTAGCAGCCACGTAAAACTTGCAACAACAAAGTAGAGGACGTCTAACTTGTTTTTGCAGGGCATGTTGTGATGTGATATGGTCAAGATGTGATGCTATATTTTATTGTATGAGATGATTATGTTTTGTAACCAAAGTTATCGGCAACTGGCAGGAGCCATATGGTTGTCGCTTTATTGTATGAAATGCAAACACCCTGTAATTGCTTTACTTTATCACTAAGCGGTAGCGATAGTAGTAGAAGCAATAGATGGTGTAAACAACAACGATGCTACGATGGAGATCAAGGTGTCGCGCCGGTGACGATGGTGATCACGACGGTGCTTCGGAGATGGAGATCACAAGCACAAGATGATGATGGCCATATCATATCACTTATATTGATTGCATGTGATGTTTATCTTTTATGCATCTTATCTTGTTTTGATTGTCGGTAGCATTTTAAGATGATCTCTCACTAATTATCAAGAAGTTTTCTCCCTGAGTATGCACCGTTGCGAAAGTTCTTCGTGCTGAGACACCACGTGATGATCGGGTGTGATAGGCTCTACGTTCAAATACAACGGGTGCAAAACAGTTGCACACGCGAAATACTCAGGTTGAACTTGACGAGCCTAGCATATACAAATATGGCCTCGGAACACGGAGACCGAAAGGTCGAGCATGAATCATATAGTAGATATGATCAACATAGTGATGTTCACCATTGAAAACTACTCCATCTCACGTGATGATCGGACATGGTTTAGTTGATTTGGATCACGTGATCACTTAGATGACTAGAGAGATGTCTGTCTAAGTGGGAGTTCTTAAGTAATATGATTAATTGAACTTAAATTTATCATGAACTTAGTCCTGGTAGTATTTTGCAAATTATGTTGTAGATCAATAGCTCGCGTTGTTGCTTTCATATGTTTATTTTGATATATTCCTAGAGAAAATTGTGTTGAAAGATGTTAGTAGCAATGATGCGGATTGGATCCGTGATCTGAGGTTTATCCTCATTGCTGCACAGAAGAATTATGTCCTTAATGCACCGCTAAGTGACAGACCTATTGCAGGAGCAGATGCAGACATTATGAACGTTTGGCTAGCTCAATATGATGACTACTTGATAGTTTTGTGCACCATGCTTTATGGCTTAGAACCGGGACTACAAAAACGTTCTTGAAACGTCATGGAACATATAAGATGTTTCAAGAGATGAAATTGGTATTTCAGACTCATGCCCGTGTCAAGAGGTATGAGACCTCTGACAAATACTTCGCCTAAAAGATGGAGGAGAATTGCTCAATTAGTGAGCAAGTACTTAGATTGTCTGAGTACTACAATCGCTTGAATCAAGTGGGAGTTAATCTTCCAGATAAGATAGTGATTGGCAGAGTTCTCTAGTCACCATCACCAAGTTACTGAAACTTCATGATGAACTATAATGCAAGGGATGACGAAAACGATTCCCGAGCTCTTCGTGATGCTGAAATCGACGAAGGTAGAAATCAAGAAAGAGCATCAAGTGTTGATGATTGACAAGACCACTAGTTTCAAGAAAAGGGCAAAGGGAAAGAAAGGGAACTTCAAGCAGAATGCAAGCAAGTTGTCACTCCCGCGAAGAAGCCCAAAGCTGGACCAAAGCCTGAAACTGAGTGATTATACTGCAAAGGAAATGGTCACTAGAAGCGGAAATGCCCTGAATATTTGGTGGATAAGAAGGATGGCAAAGTGAACAATGGTATATTTGATATACAGGTTATTGATGTGTGCCTTACTAGTGTTTATAGTAGCCCCTGAGTATTTGATACTTATTCGGTTGCTAAGATTAGTAACACGAAACAGGAGTTAAAGAATAAACAGAGACTAGTTGAAGGGGAAGTGACGATGAGTGTTGGAAGTAGTTCCAAGATTGATATGATCATCATCACACACTCCCTATACTTTCGGGATTAGTGTTAAACCTAAATAAATGTTATTTGGCGTTTGCGTTGAACATGAATATGATTTGATCATGTTTATTGCGATATGGTTATTCATTTAAAAGTCAAAGAATAATTGTTGTTCTGTTTACATGAATAAAACCTTCGATGGTCATACACCCAATGAAAATAGTTTGTTGGATCCCGATCGTAGTGATACACATATTCATAATATTGATGCCAAAAGATGCAAAGTTAATAATGATAGTGCAACTTATTTGTGGCACTGCCGTTTGGGTCATATCGGTGTAAAGCGCATGAAGAAACTCCATAAAGATGGATTTTCGGAATCACTTGGTTATGAATCATTTGATGCTTGCGAACCGTGCCTTTTGGGCAAGATGACTAAAACTCCGTTCTCCGGAACAATGGAACGAGCTACTGACTTATTGGAAATAATACATACCGATGTATGCGATCCGATGAGTGTTAAGGCTCGCGACGTGTATCGTTATTTTCTGACCTTCACAGATGATTTGAGCAGATATGGGTATATCTACTTGATGAAACATAAGTCTGAAACATTTGAAAAGTTCAAAGAATTTCAGAGTGAAGTGGAAAATCATCGTAACAAGAAAAATAAAGTTTCTACAATCTGATCGTGGAGACAAATATTTGAGTTACGAGTTTGGTCTTCATTTGAAACAAAGTGAAATAGTTTCGCAACTCACGCCACCTGGAACACCACAATGTAATGGTGTGTCCGAACGTCGTAATTGTACTTTACTAGATATGGTGCGATCTATGATGTCTCTTATCGGTTTACCACTATCGTTTTGGGGTTATGCATTAGAGACAGCTGCATTCACGCTTAATAGGGCACCATCTAAATCCATTGAGGCGACACCGTATGAACTATGGTTTAGCAGTAAACCTAAGCTGTCGTTTTTTAAAGTTTGGAGTTGTGATGCTTATATGAAAAAGGCTTTCAACCTGATAAGCTCGAACCCAAATCGGAGAAGTGCGTCTTCATAGAATACCCAAAGGAAACTGTTGGGTACACCTTCTATCACAGATCCAAAGGCAAAACATTCATTGCTAAGAATGGATCCTTTCCAGAGAAGGAGTTTCTCTCGAAAGAAGTGAGTGGGAGGAAAGTAGAACTTGATGAGGTAATTGTACCTTCTCCCAAATTGGAAAATTTTTCATCACAGAAATCAGTTCCAGTGATTGCTACACCGATTAGCGAGGAAGCTAATGATGATGCTCATGAAACTTCAAATCAAGTTACTACAGAACCTCGTAGGTATTCCAGAGTACGGTCCGTGCCAGTGTGGTACGGTAATCCTATTCTGGAGGTCATGATACTAGACCATGATAAACCTACGAACTATGAGGAAGCGATGATGAGCCCAGATTCCACGAAATGGTTTGAGGCCATGAAATCTGAGATGGGATCCATGTATGAGTACAAAGTATGGACTTTGATTGACTTGCCCGATGATCGGTGAGTCATTAAGAATAAATGGATCTTCAAGAGGAAGACGGACGCTGATAGTAGTATTACTATCTACAAAGCTCGACTTGTCGCAAATATTTTTTTGACAAGTTCAAGGTGTTGAATATGATGAGATTTTCTCACTCGTATCGATGCTTAAGTCTGTCCGAATCATGTTAGCAATTGCCACATTTTATGAAATCTTGCAAATGGATGTCAAAACTGCATTCCTTAATGGATTTATTAAAGAAGAGTTGCATATGATGCAACCAGAAGGTTTTGTCAATCCTAAAGATGCTAACAAAATGTGCAAGCTCCAGCGATCCATCTATGGACTGGTGCAAGCATCTCGGAGTTGGAATATACGCTTTGATAAGTTGATCAAAGCATATAGTTTTAATACAGACTTGCGGTGAAGCCTGTATTTACAAGAAAGTGAGTGGGAGCACTACAACATTTCTAATAAGTATATGTGAATGACATATTGTTGATCGGAAATAATGTAGAATTATTTTGCAAAGCATAAAGGAGTGTTTGAAAGGAGTTTTTCAAAGAAAGACCTCGGTGAAGCTGCTTACATATTGGGCATCAAGATGTATAAGATAGATTAAGACACTTGATAAGTTTTTTCAATGAGTACATACCTTGATAAGATTTGGAAGTAGTTCAAAATGGAACAGTCAAAGAAGGAGTTCTTGCCAGTGTTGCAAGGTGTGAAATTGAGTAAGACTCAAAACCCGACCACGGCATAAAATAGAAAGAGAATGAAAAATCATTCCCTATGCCTCAGTCATAGGTTCTATAAAAGTATGTCATGCTATGGACCAGGCCTATTGTATACTCTGCCCTGGTTTGGCAAGGGAGTACAATAGTGATCTAGGAGTAGATCACTGGACATTGGTTAGAATTATCCTTAGTGGAATAACGATATATTTCTCGATCATGGAGGTGACAAAAGGTTCGTCGTAAAGGGTCACGTCGATGCAAGTTTTGGCACTGGTCCAGATGACTTTGAGTCTTAATCTGGATACATATTGAAAGTGGGAGCAATGAGCTAGAGTAGCTTCGTGCAGAGCATTGTAGACATAGAATATTTGCAAAATACATACGGCTCTGAATGTGACAGACCCGTTGACTAAACTTCTCTCACAAGCAAAACATGATCATACCTTAGTACTCTTTGGGTGTTAATCACATAGCGATGTGAACTAGATTATTGACTCTAGTAAACTTTTTGGGTGTTGATCACATGACGATGTGAACTATGGGTATTAATCACATACAGATGTGAATATTGGTGTTAAATCACATGGCGATGTGAACTAGATTATTGACTCTAGTGCAAGTGGGAGACTGAAGGAAATATGCCCTAGAGACAATAATAAAGTTATTATTAATTTCCTTATTTTATGATAAATGTTTATTATTCATGCTAGAACTGTATTAACTGGAAACATGACACATGTGTGAATACATAGACAAACTGAGTGTCACTAGTATGCCTCTACTTGACTAGCTCATTAATCATAGATGGTTATGTTTCGTAGCCATGGACAAAGAGTTGTCATTTGATTAATGGGATCACATCATTAGGAGAATGATGTGATTGACTTGATCCATTCCGTTGGCTTAGCACTTGATCGTTTAGTATGTTGCTATTGCTTTCTTCATGACTTATACATGTTCCTATAAATATGAGATTATGCAACTCCCGTTTACCGGAGGAACACTTTGTGTGCTACCAAACGTCACAACGTAACTGGGTGATTATAAAGGTGCTCTACAGGTATCTCCGAAGGTACATGTTGGGTTGGCGTATTTCGAGATTAGGATTTGTCACTCCGATTGTCGGAGAGGTATCTCTGGGCCCTCTCGGTAATGCACATCACTATAAGCCTTGCAAGCAATATGACTAATGAGTTAGTTGCGAGATGATGCATTACATAACGAGTAAAGAGACTTGCCGGTAACGAGATTGAACTAGGTATTGAGATACCGACGATCGAATCTCGGGCAAGTAACACACCGATGACAAAGGGAACGACGTATGTTGTTATATGGTTTGATCGATAAAGATCTTCGTAGGATATGTAGGAGCCAATATGAGCATCCAGGTTCCGCTATTGGTTATTGACCGGAAACGTGTCTCAGTCATGTCTACATAGTTCTCGAACCCGTAGGGTCCGCACGCTTAAGGTTTCGATGACGGTTATATTATGAGTTTATGTGTTTTGATGTACCAAAGGAGTTTGGAGTCCTGGATGAGATCGGGGACATGACGAGGAGTCTCGAAATGGTCGAGATGTAAAGATCGATATATTGGACGACTATATTCGGACTTCGGAAAGGTTCCGAGTGATTCGGGTATTTTTCGGGGTACCAGGGAGTTACGGGAATACGAGGAAGAAATAATGGGCCTCATGGGCCAAGTGGTGGAAGAGAGGAGGCAGGGCGCGCGGCCCCCCTAACCCAAACCGAATTGGACTAGGGGGTCGGCCCCCCTTTCCTCCTTTTCCTCCCTCTCCTTCCTTCTCCTTCTCCTCCCCTTCCTTCCCCTCTCCTACTTGGATTAGGAAAGGAGGGAGTCCTACTCCCGGTGGGAGTAGGACTCCTCCCTGGCGCGCCTCCTCCTGGCCGGCCGCCCCTCCCCCTTGATCCTTTATATACGGGGGTAGGGGGCACCTCTAGGCACAACAACAATAGATCTCTTGATCTCTTAGCCGTGTGCGGTGCCCCCCTCCACCATAGTCCTCCTCGATAATATTGTAGCGGTGCTTAGGCGAAGCCCTGCGACGGTAGAACATCAAGATCATCACCACGCCGTCGTGCTGACGGAACTCTCCCTCGACACTCGGCTGGATCGAAGTTCGAGGGACGTCATCGAGCTGAACGTGTGCTAGAACTCGGAGGTGCCGTAGTTTCGGTGCTTGATCGGTCGGGCCGTGAAGACGTACGACTACATCAACCGCGTTGTTCTAACGCTTCCGCTTTCGGTCTACGAGGGTACGTAGACAACACTCTCCCCTCTCATTGCTATGCATCACCATGATCTTGCGTGTGCGTAGGAAATTTTTGAAATTACTACGTTCCCCAACATTAGTCACTTAGGAGCTTGACACCGCACTGATTGACGACGTGCGTCGCTGCGGGGTGGTGTGGTGGAGTAGTTTGCCTCCGTGAGCCCCGGCAGGCCTGCCGGGGCGATCTTTGGCGGCTTGCTTCCGGGGCAACCCCAACCTCGCCAGGCTCGCCTGCCCGTCAAGGGAGGTCCTCCTCGCAGTGGAATCTTGTCTCTTTGGCTAGTCTTGGTCTTCTTGATCTGCACATTGGTCCTTCAAAGAACTGGTCCCTTGTGCCTTGATCTGATCTTGGTATTGTAATCTTGCTCTTCGGCCTGTGCATAGTCTGGGCAACAGACCCAGGATTTGCTGCACCGACAGCACGCAACTGGCAAGCAAAGAAATTACAATGCCAAGATCCAAAATGAAATCAATCAAGCACAATAACATCACATGTGCGCACATTTTTTTTGTATGAGAGGATATCGAATTGCTTCATGCAAAAATGAATCATACATGAACTAAAACGAATACATGGAACCCGAGCGTGATGCTCAAAGATGTTGTGTTGCCGGTGTAGAGAGGATGAGTGAAGAGTGTGAGGGGGGGGGGGGGGGGGAAGAATATATATATAGACGTACCACTCGACAAAGAAAGGATTGGCATATCAATCGCCATGAATGCACGCTTAGAAACTAAAGTTTGAGTACAAGCAGTTTCCAGTACATGAGGCGCCGACCATCATCACCCTGTCCCCCCTTTCCACTTCGCAGGTGGATTGACCGCTCCGACCGGATTGGCCAGCCCCTGACTCATCTGCATACTGCGCGTCCGCTGGATCCCCTCGTGGACTTTTTCACCATTTTGACCCTTTCAACGAACTTTGTCACAAAATAAATTCGACGTGAAATTATTTCACGATCTGACCCTTTTAGCAACGCCACAGCCCGCAGCGTTTCTGCCCAACATAAAAACGCCGAGGTAGCTAGCGTTTCTGATCAAATAAGAAACGCCGAGGTAGCTAGCGTTGCGGACCAGGTAAGAAACGCCAAAGGCGCTGGCGTTGCTGCCCATCATTGAAACGCCAATGACCATGGCGTTGCTGCCCTTTTTCATGTGCATGTGGAATGTGGACGACCAAAGAGGGTGGCAACGCCATGGTCCCTTGGCGTTTCAATGATGGGCAGCAACTCCAGCGCCTTTGGCGTTTCTTACCTGGTCCGCAACGCTAACTACCTCGGCGTTTCTTATTTGATCAGAAACGCTAACTATCTCGACGTTTCTATGTTGGACAGGAACGCCGCGGGCTGTGGCGTTGCTAAAAGGGTCAGATCGTGAAATACTTTCACGTCAAGTTTATTTTATGACAAAGTTCGTTGAAAGGGTCAAAATAGTGATTTCGGCCTCCCCTCCTCATCTGGATCGGCTCCCCTGGCATGCATCGGCTGAACCGTGTGACGCCAGATCCACTCGTGCGCCTCGGCTTGCTTCGCCAGCACTGGATCCCCTCGCGCGCCTAGCTCCCTCGAGCGCCTCCTCTGTTTGAGTCCCCCACATCCTATCGACCGCACATTTGTCTTTTTTAGGTACAAGGGATAGCTACAGCTAGCCAGCGATAGAGTCAGGGTGGTTAAATGGGCTGCCTCAAGTGACCCAATTAAAGAGAGGCCTCAGTTTTTTCTTCCAGAGTAGCAGACCCTTAGGACAGTTGGGCTTGGATGCTACATGAATTGGGCCTTGACCATATATCAAGCAGATCTGACGGCCAGGAATGAATTTCAGATCATTCACGGCAGACGTCCTTCGAATATTTCAACTAAATTTCTTGTTAGTTGACCGTAGGTGAGCTGATCAGGGAATAGATTCGTATATAGGATCTGGCAGCGGTCTGACTCGGCTGGGACCCACAACTGTCGGTTCAGGCATCGGGTTCACACTGCCAGGGTGAATGGCCTTTGCGGGTTTCAGATCCGGTTGGCATCTAGACAAGGAAAAAGTTCAAAACAAACTTTAAACTTGTAGGTGGGAGATAAACTGAACCTGAACTTTGAATCCCGGAAGTTAGCACTATAAACTTCTCAATCCCGGTCGTTTCGACCCCTCGACCTGTTTGGCCCACTGGGAATAATATAATCCTGTCCCGGATAATCGTGCTACTCTCGCTGACGATTTGGGCCCGCATATCAATATCCATCCCCTTCTTACGCCTCTCAAGTTCACCACCGTGTTCCCGCAGCCGGCGAACCGGCGCTCGTGGAGGTCCCCGCGGCCCGCCGCAACCGAATAGGTGTGCTCGTGTAGGTTCCAGCGTGTGTCCTGCCGCCGGCCATGCGCGTAGGTCAGAGACGCCAAAGCCAAGTCAGTGACTGTGCTCTCGGGCGCACTCGACGCGTCCACTGAACGGCAGCTCCGAGTCGCCGGCCTTGCTTCACCTGCCGGCGCCGCTCAACGTGTCCAGACTCCAGACGGTGTGTTTCGCCAAGTACCACCCACCCACACAGATCGATAGTGCCGTGCAAATTGCTACGTACTTGAGCTAGCTCCTGAAAAATCCATCCACCTGCTTGCCAAGCTCTGAGCTTCCATTGCTCTCAAGTAGTAGTTCGAGCACGCGCCCGTGTAGCTATTGTACGCGCGCGCTGCGTCGTGCACCTCCAGCCCGCCATCGCCATGACGTAGGTCGACAGCACCCGGGACCGCAGCGCCGCTCTCCCACATCCCCGGCGTGCAGACGTGATTCCACTGCGTTGGCGGGCGCCGGCCATCTCCACGCCATTGCGGGACACCCCTTCGCAGCTCCAGTTCTTCCTCTCACGTGCATTGCCAGCGCTGGCGCCGGCCACGTCGTCCTCTCTATATGTGGAGCGGATCTCCATGCGGACCAAGAAAACGCTAGAACCGGGAGCCCTCCATCCGCACCTTCCAGCAGTACAGCCACATGCTCTGATTTCAGGAGAGACGGGGAGTCGTTGGCGTCCAGCCAGCGACAGGGATGGCCGGGAGAGAAAAATTGGGAGGAGAAAGAAGGTTGAAAATAGATATGACAAGTGGGTCACTGCTGTCAGTGAGAGTAGTAATTTGAGTTTTTTTCCTAGCGTGGAAAACAGATGGAGGGTTTGGAATAGACCGGGATCGATAAGTTCAGAGTGCCAATTTCCGGAATTTAAAGTTTAGGATTTGATTTAACTTTTGTCTACAAGTTCAAGGTTTATTTTAGACTTCTTCCTCTAGACAAGGTTATTTCGGGAGGGATGCTACAAAGAGGGGGGAGGATGCCAAGACGGAGAGAAGTCTTTGGCCAGGACACATCGACAAGTTCATGTGGGTTGTGTGGTTGCTGCGAATGTGGCGCGCACGCTAACATGAGTTACTTTTGTCTTTTTTATGGGCGAACACTAGGCGCCGACGCACCGGCCGAAAGTTTCGGCCGGTCCCGCCCCAGCCGTTTGATGCGAGCCGCTTGGCCAATGGATCTGGGCAAAAAAAGAAAAACGATTCGCCCACGTCTTCTTCTTCCTCGGGCTGGATCTGCAACTCCCGCTCAAGATCCTCGTCGCCGCGCCTGCAGTCCCCTCCAGTGGCTGTCCTCGTCGCCGTCAGTCCTTGTGGTCGGGCCCCACCCTCGCCGGCAGTCCCCTCCAGTGGCTGTCCTCGTCGCCGTCAGTCCTTGTGGTCGGGCCCCACCCTCGCCGGCAGTCCCCTCCAGTGGCTGTCCTCGTCGCCGTCAGTCCTTGTGGTCGGGCCCCACCCTCGCCGGCCGTCCTCGTGGTCGGTCCCCACCCTCGCTGACCGTTCTCGCCGTTGAATGGATGTAGTCAAAAACTACCTCAATCCATGCAACAGCTGCGTCTGCGGTTGCAGCTCCACCGGCGACGGTTATAGCTCCCCTCCGGTGGTAGCTCCATCGTCGCCCCTCGCCGCTCGTTGCACGAAATTGCGTCGGCGACGACCACCAGTCAATCAATGCCATTGAATAGATGTAGCAAAAAACTTCACCGGTAGTAGCAAAAATAAACTACGGATGCAGCAAAAATCAAACACCGTCGCCGTCTTCACGAGGTCGCAACTCTGCCTTACATGGATGTAGCAAAAACTTCAGCGGTAGTAGCAAAAATCTACTACGGTTGCAGCAGAAATCATCGTTGTCATCGTCGCGAGGTCGCAGCTCCACCTGATGGATGTAGCAAAAAACTTCGCTAGTAGTAACAAAATCCAACTGCAGTTGCAGCTTCTCTTTGCTGCGCAATTCCATTGAAGCTTTTCTGTCTATGGTTGAAGCTTTTTCCAACAACTGTTGAAACTGTTCTAGGTGACGGTTGCAACACTAGTATACGCGAGTGCATCCAGCCATGGCGACAGGCAGCCATGGCGGCCGGCGAGGGGGTGCCTGGACGCCGGCGATGGAGGTCGTGGTCCGGCCAGTCGCAGCCGGGGGGGGGGGGGGGGGGGGGGGGGGGGGGGGGGGGGGGGGGAGTGGATGCGCCCGCGTGAAGGCTGGAGATAGGGGATAGATCTGGCCATGGCGGCAGGCAGCCATGGCGGAGAGGAGCCTGGCCGCCGGAAATGGAGGTCGTGGTGGCCCAGTCACAGCCCGGGGGCAGGTGCGGAGGGTGTGTGGGGGGGGGGGGGGGGGGGGATCTGCGTCCGTGAAAGCTGGAGGTAGACGCGAGAGAGCGAGCGTGACCAGGAGACCGGCGGAATTTTCAGCCGGTGCGCCGGCTTTAAACGTTTCCCTTTTTTATGTATGTGTGGAGCAACCTTGCCTGGACGGACTATTGCTGTTGCAGCCCCTGGTCCGATGTCGTACTTTGGAATGTCAGCCCATACCAGGCAACATAGTCCTACCAGTTGAATATAGGCTTTTGTATTGTGCATCTAAGGGTTGCTCCCTGAGGTCGTCTTGGTAAGTTCACCCAACCTTCTGTTCCGGGTGAAGCACTAACAAAAAGAGGGTGTCGGGTGAGATAGATCGCTGGATGATGTGCTTTCCTATGTCTGCTCCCGACTCGCATGAATTCCGGTGCCTGATAATCTAAATAAAGGCATGTTGGCTTATGCAGCCGACTTCTCCCTATGTAACCGCCGGTCCGGTGAAGAGTCTTCGCTTTTCGACTGTGGGTTAGGATCACCTTACGGGGAAGGTTACATGGCATAATCTTGCATAGCCATTTCTTCAGTGATATGTAGACCTTTAATCCAAATGCATCTACAACTAATACTTCACCCAAGACCACTATCTAGTATGGATGTCGAAGTATTATGTTTATAACAACAGAGCGTTGCAATAAGCATGATGACATAATGTAGATAGTAAAACTATCATCCAAGTGTTATAAAGAAAAAACATTTTATCCTTAGTAGCAACAATACAATACATATCCATTCCACAGGCAGACTAAAAGCAAACCAAGCGGACCTACCAGACGTTATACTGGCTAGGGGAGAAGACGACCAGCGAGAACGTACAGATGCATACACCAACCAGCGAGGCCGCAGTGTCCAAAGGTCGGGCCGATGTTGCAAAATGAACCATCTAGACAACACAGTGTCCAAACGCCCAGCAGACACATGCCAAAACATGAAATCTGGGTAGACGCAGCCACTAGTAGAAAAATGACCTAATGTGAGACACATTAGTGCCGGTTCGATTTTGGCCCGGTACTAATGATACCATTAGTGCCGCTTCGAACGGCTATGCATTAATGCCGGTTCGTTTTTAACCTTTAGTACCGGTTCGTGCCACGAACTGGTACTAAAGGGGTTTGACCTATAGTCCCGGTTGGAGACACAAACCGGCACTATAGGGCAATTTTCAAACTCTACCCCCCCTCCCCCGTGTATCGCCATTTCAGTTTTGGAAAATAGAAAAGAAAATGGTACAAAATTCAAAAAATAAAATTCTTCGAGATGTAGTTATATCACTACATCTACTAGTTACGAAAGTTTAAAAACTTAAATTTGGACATGTTTTGTAAAAAGTGTAGGGAAAATGTAAAACGGCTATAACTTTTGCATACGATGTCGGAAAAAAACGTATAATATATCAAAAAATTCAGCACGAAAATCCGCATCCGATTTTGACAGCCTATGGTCTGTTTGCAATTTTTTAGAATCCTCAAATTCCAAAAGAAAAAAAGATATGCTCAAATTTCAGTTTTTTTAATTTTGGTTAAATCTGGTCAAACTATGGTCAAACTACTTATTCAAGAAGTATTAATGTTGCTACATAATTATTAAATAATATTAGTGTTACTAAATAATTATTTCAATTTTTTGAATTTTGGTCAAATTTGGTCAAACTATGGTCAAACTGTGATCAAACTTATTCAAGAAATATTAGCGTTACTAAATGTTTTTTAGAATAATAGTTCCAAACTCAAACGGTGAAACATGTGACCTAATGCTTAAGCTAAACTGCTGAGGGTTAATAGGATTGACAGCTTACATTTGTCATGCAAACAACAAGTGCAGAGGGGTAGTGAGAGGATGGGTGACCGTTTGGAAAGTTAGATGATTTGGAATGATGAGGAGTGATTAGAGATTAGAGATTAAATTGAGCAGTGGTGACTGGTGAGGGGTGATTAGAGATTAGAGGTTAAAATAATTCAAAAAATTGAAAATCGAAAAAAAATCAAATATTTTTTACAAAATTTTCAAAAAAAAAATACCTTTAGTACCGGTTGGTAACACCAACCGGTACTAAAGGTCCCCCATACCACGGCGCGAACTCACGCCATGTAGTGGGCCTTTAGTGGCGGTTCGTGCTGAACCGGTACTAAGGGGGGGGGGGGGCTTTAGTCTCCACCTTTAGGCCGGTTGCAGAACCGGCACTAAAGGCCCTTACGAACCGGTTTTAAAGCTCCGGTTTCTACTAGTGAGCATCGAAAGGTTGCCGCGCTGGAACCCAACAGTCACCTTGCAAGAGTGAAACAACCCGACGCAATGCGACTGACACGCACGCTGAGCAGGCCGCCTATGCATGCCGAACGTGTCTTGGGGATGCGATCCTAGTCATTTAGCTCAGCAGTCTGGATCAATGGGGTATTTTGGTACGGTTTCCCAGACTTTCAAAACGAACTTTTGTGAAGTGACTGATAATGATGAGGCAGAGCTGAAATCTGCTTTGCCTCTGTTAGTTCCTTGATTTACTAACATGGCGCACACGGTCTTAATATAGAAGGGTTAATTAAGACCTCTTCCAATGCAAAGGTGCTTAGAAGAGATGCTAAGTGCATTAAATAGTTTAGAAACTCAACTCCAATGCATAGCTGCTTAACTTGTTGCTAAGCTCACTTTATTTAATGATTTAACACCTAAACTCTTCCATGCATTGATCAATTCTTTCATTTGAGTGGTTTGCCTCGGTTCATGTGTTTGGCATTGGTTCTTCCTGGGGTCATCAAAGTGCTCTCTCTCCTCCTTAATTACTGCACCATGTCATTTTTTTGCCAATGTGGCATGCTTAGCATCTATCCACCGGGGAGCACTGGGAAGGGCCTAAGAGAAGCCGCTATTGCTAATGGTAGCTGCTGCCAACCATACGTTAGACCCTCGATACTCAATAGGCTATTCCTGCTGTTGGTTTAATCAGGAATGTGCACCTGAGTATACTCATAGTTGGAGTGTAAGGGTGCTTTATATCAATTTGGCATGTTTACCTTTCTAGTTGTAGTTTGTCTTTTACGGGCAATTATCATCGTCAAAGCAAACAAAAACGCACTATGAGGGACAATTATAGGTCTTTGTGTTTTCCGCCGGAGCCTTCTGTCACAATTGAACAAACGGCCATGGAGCCAAATACATCTCCTACGTCATTTCATTGGACGTTTCTAGATGCCGATGGATGGACCCAGACGATAGAGGGGTATTGCATGCTAGACACGAAGAGGATTAGCCTATCCGGACAGATGCCAGTGTGTGCTCTCGCCGACTGGCGCATCTGGTTCTCATCCATAGTTTTCCTCGGATGTGAGGACCTTTTCCTACTAGTATTTTGTCCTTGCGCTTGGTGCACCGTTTCTCAGCATGATTGGTCTTCGCGTCAATTGGTGCAATGGGATGAGATCCACCATCTGTGCAGGATGACAAAGGCACATGATATCCCAGAGACACGGTATTTGGGCATACCATGGCTTTGAAAGGCTGGACAGACATCGCATCAGACACCTCCCGTCTAGGGTCGGGTGACGTGGGGTGTGCTCAGCCTTTCTATGAACCTTGACGTTGGGTTGCTCTGGCAGGCGCCTCTCTATTATTTGTAAATATACAAACGCAATCAATTGCATATCGTTTACGACAAATGTCTCTGTGCTGATCACTGCAGTTGGTTTCTTCAAATAGATCACTTAACTTCCGTTTTATATTTCAAATAGTTTGCTTAACTTCTGGCTTTCAGTTGGCCTCTTTGCGCCTACGCACTTAACTTCCTCTTTCTGCTAGACATGTTGCCCATGGCATTGCTTATCTTCTTGGTTACGGTTTCATTTACTTCGCTTAACTTCCAGGCTACTGTCTCATGTCATAAAAAAGAACCACAAAAGAAACCTATGGCGAATGATCATTGTCAACGCAAATATAGATGCAGTATGAACATAATCATTTGTCACGCTTCAAACAAGTTGTTTCACTTCCATTTTATGTTTCAAATAGTTCACTTAAGTTCCAGGCTGCAGCTCATCTCTGCACCAATTGGCACAACTGGTCATCTAGTGAATATTAAGTTGAACTATAGTTTGCATGAAAGTAGTGGTGCTCAAAGGATACAAGAGACCATTACTCCAGGTACAACTCACCACACACACATCGCATATGTACAAGAAGAGTGTATTTGTAGCATTATACATGTTTAGTAAGTTATTTGATTCAATATTCGCTAATTACTCTTTCTTGATGGATGCCAAAAGTCTCGAAGTCGCATCCATGATATGCTCAAAAGATAAAGAGAAGTCATCCAGAAGTTGATGATAATCTGGAATTGTTTTCTCATCGACTGATAAGATTACCTTCATAATGCTATTGTAACTTTGGTAGTGCACAATCAGAGCCTACAAAAAAATGGGTTATTGAAAATATACCGGTAAAATGGTAAATAATATGTTACCTCAATCTTATTTTATTTTTGACCAATTATTTTATTTTGTTGTTGTGACGTTTTACTTGTGTTGTTCCAAGAAATCGCACTTACCTTACCTGTGTATGCACATGTGTGTGTGTGTGTGTAAAAAATTATGGACAATGTATTCAAGATGATCTTAATTAATTTATGATTGTTGTGGTCTTTGATTCAAATTCACACTCCTTAACATCCAAAGGAAGCTATGAAACTATTTCCACCAAACTTTTTTGTATCTAGAAACTCTATTGGTGGAAATTTTCAGAGTACCTCCACCACCTAGGTTCAAATGTTCATTAACTTGAATATGCTTGTTTTTAGCTATATTTGCAATCTAGTTCGTCCAAGGCTTGAATCCATTATTCTAGAGATAATTATATGGTCTAGTAGTCAAGCATGAACCATGTCATGGTTGCTAATGTCTTAGCGTTACTATTTTAGTTTTCTATTCTTCCAATAACTTAAAGTACTCACCTAAGTAGTGATTATAATTTACAACAAATTAGAGTAATGTCCATTCTAAAAACATACCTTGTATGTGGATGGTTAATGGATGATTTGCGGTGACAAACTAAAAAACCCTTATAAAAATGGAAGGTTCTGATGGAAGATCATTAGTGACTTACTTGTGAAACTCCGTAGGCACTAGGTGCAATAAAGACAACTGGGTGCCCATAAAGCTCTATTTGTTCAGCTGGTCCAATCATGTTTGAGAATGACAAGGTTGTATTTGTGAACATTCGACCAAAGATAAAAGCACCTCCCTAATTGGGTAGTCAAGTTGTACAATTGTAGGCATGAACATTAAAGAAATAAATGGTGTTAGTTTATTAAAAGTATAGGGATTTGTGCAAATTGACTTTGGAAAAATCATATAAGTTCAAATGTACATGAAGTATACCTTTGGACCAAACATTTTGAGGAAACATTCACTTGTCTTATGTGTGAACACCACTTCGAGTGAGCTCTTTTTCCTATCCATGGTCTCCTTTGCCTTGCGAACGTATGCAAGTGGATCATCGTGCATGGCTAAATGAATCTTCAAGAGGATCTGACCTAGTTGATTTCCCCATGCCACCTCATTACTCTTATCAGATTTGATCATATTAACATATGTCTGTCCATAGTTGGAAGAAAAAATGATATAATAATGGTATCAAAATTTTTTGAAATAGGTCAAGTTTCAAAAAACATGTAGTCAAACTAGCAACTCGAACTTTGACTTGTAATATATACTTTGTTTAGGTGAACTTCATATTATTAGTTTGGCAAAGAACATATTCTCGTAATATCATCATTCATTGTTGATAGCACGTAACTATGATATATATGATTTTCTTAGTATGAGGATTCTATTTTGCATGTGGTGTTAATTGAAATACCCATAATAAATAATAAAATATATACCAATGGTTTAAGACTCAAGATTCGCTTTAAATTAATTACTTTCAAACTATCTCAAATCCTAAAGCATAAACCTATTGTATGGTACAAATTTACTTGTAAGTTTGACTTCATATTAATTTATATATCTAGCAGACAATGATGTTGGTGCGTACATGCAAAGGACCCTATCTCATACTCCCTCCGGTCCTTTTTACTCTGCATGTTAGATTTATGCCAAGTCAAACTTTGCAAAGTTTGACCAAATAGATATTAAAAAATATCAACATCTACAATAGCAAATATATACAATAGCAAAGTTTGACCAAAGTTTGACTTCATATTAATATATATATATATATATATATATATACACACTATGAAACTATATTTCATAATGAATCTCACAGTATTGATTTGGCATTGTGAATGTTGATACTTTTTTTGATAAGTTTGGTTAAAGTAGAGACTTTGACTTCAGACAAAAATTATATACAGACTGAAAAGGACCGAAAGGAGTTACTAAAACATATATGTTGCCACTAGATCTTGTCGATATTTTTTATACTTTAGCCCTCACTACAAGTTGGGCTATTTTCTTATATTTTACCGTGTTGTCGCCAAAGTTTGATGACATCGAAAAATCTATTAGATATCAAGTTGTTAATTTTTTAATGACGCTAAGAACTTGCTATACAATGAGCTAATGCCTTGATTTACACATGATGTCATAACAACTTTGTAGAAATTTACCATTACATTAGTAAGTTTGGTTTTTCCTCTTCTTAAAACATGTTTGTCTACTTCAATCATACCTATCACATTTTAACACTTTGGTGCATTACTTAAGATACTTAGTCTTGAACTAGTGCCATATGCAATGTGACCAGACTATCCCAGGGCCGGTGACCTTACAAAAAAAGGCCACCCGCATCAGTAAAAGGTCTGAGGTGGCTACCCACATTCTATGGTGGGCCTCATGACCTCCTCACATAGGGGCATTATACAGCAGGCCTGGGAGGGGGCGCAAACTTGTAAATATGTCCTTTCTTGTGACACCACACAAGAATACTTGCTATAAATACCAGAATATAATTATATTGTTTATTATAAAATCATTGTAAACATCTATGTTATATGGTTCGAGTAACCAAGGAGGGCACTCTCAACCCAAATATATATTAACCTTTCAAACCTCGCTAGTTAGTTTATATTGATACTTGGCTACCCATGTTTGATTTTAGCTTCTCGTGTTGTCTATTTGTATGAATGGTCAAGATTATAATCATTTTTGTTTCACCGGACCCATGAAAGATTCAACAAGATAATTTTTTAAAGAATAAAAGAAAGGAAGGCATGCAGCTTCTTCATCTCTATTTATGTGTAACAGCAACGCATGGAAAAGCATGTCGTTTCTACGCGGGTTACATCTATAACATATTCATGTCACATTATTGATGTTTGAATGAACATCTTATTGATATTTGAATGAAACTATAATATTCATGTTGTGTTTTCTATGACCAATGTGAGAGGAATGTCATTTCACTCATGTTTGTAACATTCATGTATCCATGCTTGAGCTTAATAAATGGAAAAGATACCACCCAGGTGTCGGGCCTTTGTGGTACATCTATCATGGGCGGATCTAAACAAGGAGTTTCTAGTGAAGCTCAAACACTCTTCTTCTTCTTTTTTTTTGCGGGTGAAGCTCAAACACTCTTCGACTCTAAATGAAGAGTTGTATGCAATAGCACTTGTTCTTTTTTTACGGGAACACTTATTCTAAAAGACACTCAGTAAGAACCATTTGTGGTGAGATCTATCGCAAATGCCTCGTGAGCAATTTGTGAAGAACTTGGACGAGGTACCAAAGACTCCCTTCTGCCGATGGCTAGGAATGCTATTTGGATGGAGATTTCGAGTCATTTGAGACGACTAATTTTATAGTAATTCATACATGCTCCCGGTGTCTTCCATCATGTTTTTTACACATGGACCAGAAAGAGTAATCACTTTGTTCAGAAATATGTAGATGGATTAAAAGAAAGAATTTGCATGCATTTAGACATAAAGAAGGAACAATGGCATGCCTTTGGTGTTTCTTACACATAGCTGCGGGGGAAAATCTTACTTGTAGGCTAGTTGTTGGCCTTATATTGACACCAAGGACTGATCGAAGACATATTTCCTTGGTGTTAATGTCACCTGACATTAAAGAAGGTAAGTTACAGGAGTTAACGTACAGTAAACACCATAGATCAGTCGGCCTTGAGGACTTACCAGACTTGCGAAAGTAATATCGAGATAAAGCGGCAGAAGCTACTCCGAGTAGCACGTCATTTACAGTCTGTGGTGGAGACGCAAAACAACGGAGACGAAATTATTCAGTTTTAGAAGAATTTTTATGCTATAGTTAGGTGTTTAGTGGACATGTCTGATTTCTCTTTTCGTTCCCTCTTACACTGTAAATTAGGAGTTTAGAGTATAAGATTTTATCCAATCCCTCATCACCATCTATGACTGTAAGTGCTAGAGACATCAATATTATAACAAATTAATTAGGTTACGAGTGGTGTGCTAAATTATTCGTATGTCGCCTCTAGCATATGCTTAATTAGTGTCTAGGGTGTAGATGCTCCAAACAAGCGAACCGAAGGTATCTTCATTCATATACTTACGCAGTTCATGGCATTCTTGACGAACTTGACGTCGTCAAGGCTAAGGCTTCGATGCACAAAACGGCGGTTGTGGTGGTGGAACACACCATCACCATCATCATCGCCGTCGTCGGCCGCAGGCTTGAATACCGTGTGCGGGTCTCTGAGAAACAAAATCGTCGCGGAGAAGAAGCAAAGATCCACCATGGTGTGCCACATGAGCACGAACCAGGACCAGACCCGCGCCAGGGCGCCGGCATGCCGCGGCTGCCGCGCGTAGATGGCGCCCGTACGCACGGACTGTTGCGGCATGACCGGCAGGCTCGTCGGGTCGGCAGCGCTCCGCGCGGACGCCAGGAGGAGTACCATGAGCGACACGCCGTCGCCCAGGGAGTGGTGCGCGCGGATCGCCACGGTGGAGACCACCCCGGGCTCGGAGGTCGGGAAGTCGAGGAGGTGAAACTCCCAGCGCGGACGGGAAGGGTCCATCGGGTACACGGACAGCGACGCCACGTAGTCCTCCACGGCCCGGTCCGGGTTAGCGGCCACGGCGACGGGATCCAGCTCCGGCACGACGATGTGCTCGTCCACGTTCACCTTCACGCGTGCCCACCGCCGGTTGCCACCCTCGGTCACCTGTGTATGCATAGCCAGGCAAGTTTTAATCGCCTCTCCGTCTTCAGCTCTTCACTCTAGTTGATATATACTCGATCACTCAACCAGAGCACGTACGTACCTGAATGCAGTGGAAGCGTGAATAGGGGGAGATTAGGTTGGCGACGCCGGCGGTGAAGGCGGGTACGTTTATGGGCGAGCCGAGGCCGATGGTGACGACGACGTATACGTCTTCCATGAGTCTCGCAGTCGGGCTCACAGGCTCCTCCTCCGAGGCCGTCCGTTCATCGGTGTCGGCGGCTGGTGCTCTCGCCTTAGTCCGTACAGACAGTGCTGGCCGGCTTCGCAGATCAGCGGATGCCGAGGGGCGACCACCGATGTCCATGGCTATTAAAATTGCAAGAGTGGCTAGCTAATGGAGCGCTGTTGCATGTATATACAATCAACAATCGACTAGAGCGTCGAGCACCTTCGACGGGCAAGTCACCAAGGGCACGCGCCATGGCTTCCGTTGGTCCACGTAGGTTTTTCAGTGGGGCTGGAGCATTTATTCCACAGTTTTGCTAGAACTCATCTAAATAAGATATAATTTGGTTTTATTCACCTTTTATAGCCATTAGATGTGATGCTATAAGATGCGTGTGTGCTGACGTGGATTGTATATGTTCTTGTTTTTAAAGAATAATTATATCAAGAAAATGATTTGGTACCTTCCTATTATATGGGCATGAAAATGATTCGTACTACTACCTTCCAATATTATTAACAAATTTAATTAATTAGGTCCCTTCCGCGAGTAGGAATACACTGCTATCTAAAACGGGTGTCATCAAACTTTTTAGTATTATGAATATCAGTATAGCCGGACGTCATTCATCTGAATTTGAAATTTGGGTCACTCGATTCTTTTGGAAAGAAGGCAGTGAAAGAAGGCAGCAGCCTTGTGGAGCACTGGCTGCCGACGGCGGCGGCGGAGCGAGCAAAGGGAGGCCCGGGGCGCTGGAAAGGCCTCGACTAGGAACGAGCCATACCCGGCGAGGCGAGTCCGCATCTTGACGGTTCGGGATGTGGGAGGTGCAGGTTCGCCAAGGAATTCGGGGGGTTCGCCAATTCAGAGGGATGGTCAAGTGCGGCGGCAAGCCCGGCGGTTGGGGAAGAAGAAAGGGAAGGAAGAAGTTGACAAGACCATCTGGCCATTGGTTTTGCATCCGATGGTTGATAACGAATCAACTGAACCAAACTCAGTTCTCAGTCAGACTGACCCCATCCTGTCCCTATGAATATACAAATAAACAATAAGTCGAATTAATGATCCACCGTGTGTCATGGAAAATAGTTTGTCCACACACTGCTTCGTGATTAGGAGCAATTGCTCATTCTAAAAAGGAAATTGTTCGACCACATAGTTTTTTTTTTGCGGTAAAGTCCGACCACGTAGTAGACAATTAGTACTCCCTCTAAAAATGTTTTATAAAAAGTTAGAGGTAGTAGCGCGGATCGCATGTTTTTTTTTCGGATTCAAAACTTGTATTACTCATTCAAGATATCCTTACAATCCAGAGAAACAAACTCCATCACCTCATCTGGACCAGCCCCGAGCCAGGTCATGGTCCTGCCTTGAGATCTAGCAAACGACGCTAAAGTATCACTAGCTTTATTTTGAGATCTAACTACATGAGTAATACAAGTTTGTCTAAGTGACAGCAAGTACTTTATCTCCTTCATGATGGATGCGTAGATTGATCGGTCGACAACCTCACATGAAATCATGGTAACAGCCTCCAGAGAATCCATCTCCACCACTATCAGAAGATCGCTGCGTTGAAGTGTCACTGAGATCCCTTACATGCATGCACAGAGCTCAACCTCCAAGGCATCTCTACAAGAATATAGGGCTCTACACGATGAGAAGTTAACGACCCCACAGTGATCATGCAAGATCATTCCAGTCCCTGCTATCTCAGACGACACAGAGGAGACATCTGTGTTCAGTTTGTTCCAACCCAGCGCCGGGGGACACCATCCTCTTTCATCTGACACATCTGGCACGGATCGCATGTTAGCCGGTTTATAGTGCGCGTGGTGATCACAGAAGTTGGTTATGAAAAACAGGTGCGCATAAACTCCGGCAATTGCTACACCTACGACAGTTACTGCCTCTAAACTTTTAAGGTCACTTAGTGACCTACCACGTGACACATGTGGTAAGCAATCCAAACAATTAAAAAAAAAGTAATTTAGTGACCTAAAAAGTTCTATAAAAAATTGACAGAGGGAGTACACATTCAGGAAGATAATTCTGTGGTTAGGAGGAAGCCACACGTCTCCCTTTAAAAACAATCTGTATATGCCGTGAGCGTAGTATATTCACATTAACAGGGATCAGATCGCTCGCGCTGTCTTCTCATTCCCGAAGCATCATCACTTGCGCTGTCTCATGATTTACTCGTGAATCTCGTGATATTTGGCCAACAGACATGACACGCAGTTAATTAATTTCTGATATTGGTTGTCGCCTTTAAAGAACAATCGTATTCGGTTGCCATCTTGCTTTTTGACAAAAGTAGTTGCCTTACCTTTCACGCCGTGCTGATCCATCTCCTAACCATGTGATGTATCATCTTGTTTTTCTTTGAGAAAAATGAGTCCATTAACTCAATTTGAGAATGTTTAAACGTACAAAAATAAAACTCAAAGGGAATAAAACAGCGAGACATGGAGTATCAAAACTAGTAGAAGCATAGTCCTGCTTGAATGTTTCTCTCTTGTTTGAGCCGAGTGATTACAACATATCTTATCTAGTATGTTGGCTTCTGGCTCTATGTTCACATGTCTCATCCTTGTCGATGCATCATCACACACGCGTTGTCTCATCATTTACGTGTGATATTTGGCCAACAGACATGACACCCAGTGAATGAATTTCAGTTGTTGATTGTTGCCTTAAAGAACAATCGTATTCAGTTGCTATCTTGCTTTTAGAAAAAAGTAGTTGCTTTTCCTTTCACGCCATGCTGAGCTATCTTCTAACTATGTGATGTACCACCGTGTTATTTTGTTTGAGAACAATGAATGCCTTTACTCAGTTTTGAGAATGCTTAAAGGTACACAAATATAGAAATTGCAAGGTATAAAACAACGAGACATGTGTCTGATGCAAGATAATAAACACAAAACGTTTCTTAGTCTAGACAGAGTATAGACCTAATCTCTCAAGGTTCCAAGCACAAAAGTCATCACCACCCTCTTGACGCAACGGAATGTTTAAGATTGCCTTAGCGTATGATGATTGGTGATAAGAACTGGTACCAAACCATGTCCAATTTCCATGTTCAAATTCAGCGTAGCATTTCCGGGACGTACAATGGGTGACATCCTCGGGCTTTCCTGTATCCACTTATCGTACCAAACATTAATTGTGGCTCCATTGCCCACACGCTTGATTAAGCCCAGCTGAAGCGCCTCTCTCCCTGCCACAATGGCCCTCCATGTCGCCAACGCACCGTTGCAAGGCAGGGGACAAAGCCTATGTTGTGGTTGCAAGTTAGGCACTGTACGCCGGGGAGCTCGGCAAGGCATGTGCTAAATGCCCGCCATTGCACTGCACAAATCCATGATCATAACAAGAGGTTAGTATTAGTGATGCCTATGGAATAAAGAATCGGAGTACATACTGGAAGACAGGAGGCTGCTAGTTACCAAATCTTAGTTGAGGATTTAATCGGAGTATGGGCGAGCCGAGGCCGATGGTGACGACGACGTATACGTCTTCCATGAGTCTCGCAGTCGGGCTCACGGGCTCCTCCTCCTTCGACGCCGTTCGTTCATCGGTGTCGGCGGCTGGTGCTCTCGCCTTAGTGCGTACAGACAGTGCCGACCGGCTTCGCAGATCAGCGGGTGCCGAGGTGCCACAACCACTGCGCACGCCAGTACTGTTCATGGCTACTAATTTCAAGAGTGGCTAGCCACTCCAGCATTGCGTTGCCTTCATATCATATATTCCCTCCGTTCCTAAATATTTGTCTTTCTAAAGATTTCAACAAGTGACTACATACGAAGTAAAATGAGTGAATCTACACTCAAATATGTCTATATACATCCGTATGTGCTGGTCCATTTGAAATCTCTAAAAGACAAATATTTAGGAGCGGAGGGAGTATAAGTAACGTAGTCCGTCTTGCTCGCTTGCACGGCTCTGTACTTCTTTATATCCCTAGCTATCACGACAAAAAATATTTTCATGATAATCTTTTCTCTTCGATATAAGAGTCTCACGCGCCTTCAAGGTGCAAGGGCACGCACCATGGCCTCGTTGGTGCACGTAGGTTCTTTTAGTGGCGCTGGATCATTAAGTCCAACTGCTTAGCTGTACTTCACTTAAAGAATAATTACAGCGAGAAAATGATTTGGAACCTTCTTACGATATGGGCGTGAAAATGATTGGTACCTTCCTGTATTAGCAAATTTGATCAGTTAGGTACCTTTCATAAGTAGGAGTAGGAGTACATTGCTCTTTCCCTTCTGGTTTAAAAGGTCTAATTCAAAAATCTTCCCAACTAAGGCAGATCATGAGTGGTGAAATAAATTTTATAATTTGCAAAAGTACTCAATTGATGTGTTCTTTCTTGTCAAAAAATTGTGTTCACTGATGCATTAACTGTAGGCATGCATGCGGGCAGTAAATGATAAAAAAATACATGTATTCCCGAGCTTTATCTAATTCTTCCATGCATTATTTAATGTACCTCGAGATCTAATTACATGATGGGGAACAATAGAAACGAGACTAAGGCTGGTCACAATGGGCAAGAACATAAGATAGTAACTTCACACTTCCCTAGACTATGTTACTACCTCCATAGTGGGTAGGAACATCTATGTAGTGTCATGCAACGATGTATTTATTAGGTTATAGACTCATTGTTTCTTGGAGTGTGTGATGTTCCGGTAACTTAGCTAGTTACCACAAGCACCTCTCTCTTCATTAAATATGTGCCACATAAGCAAAGTTGTATTGGAATGTGTGATGTTACTCCTAAGTTCCTCCCCACTGAGACTAGCCTAACAAAAAAAAGATAGGCCCTCTAAATCAGGAGGGAGTACTTTAGAAGGGTGTCATCAAACTTGCTTCGGCGGTGTTTTTCTGTCGTCTCTTCGATCTGGACAGGAGCCCTAATGGACACAGGGAGAAAGCAGGCGAAGCGCGTCGCTTGTGATGGAAAGAGAGTTAGTACTATTAATTATTAATATAGAAATAAGCTAACGGAAAAGCTATATTCCTGCCGACTGTTGGTTAGCGACAGGTACGTACGATCGATTTTTCGATTTTTCCTTCGATCTTTCTGCTCCGCCGACTGTTGCTTCTGCTCTGGCGCCGACGCATTACCAGCTGAGCTGACTACCTGTTCTGTTTCATTTGCGGGTTAATTTGTATTTCTACCTTAGTAAATGAGAGCGAGAAAGAAAGACCACAACGTCTTTGATGAGGAGACAAAACCATTTGCTGCAAGTTTTTTAAAGGGCCGATGCAACGTGTTTTGTACTCCACTTGTCTCTTTTTTGTAGTGATGAATGTTTTCTAAGGAAATAAATGTTTCACTTCTATAGAATTCGAACAACGGTCTTTTTCACATTTGTCATATCTCGGGAAATTCCTTTTGTAATGAGATTGATAATTATATGTACCACAAACCCGATAGCTTATGTACAAATATCGTCGTAGCTTTTTTTGAAAAAAAACTAATATAAACATACACTCGATAACTTTTTTGTATGAATAGTATGATAAGTCACACATCGTATACCTGATAACTTATGGACCCCAGTCCCGATAACTTTGGTACGGGGGTGGGGGGGGGGGGAGTTGACGAAACATCCCCTCGATAACTTTCGTGTGAACAACACGGTAACTCACATTTCATAGACCTGATAACTTGTGTGCCCCGGTCCTAGAAACGTTGTCGATAACTTCGGCGAGGGTGGGGGTGGGGGAGTTGTTGAAACATTCCACTTCTGTGCAAATATCATAATAACTCAAACATTGCGGACCCGATAACTTATGTGCCCCCGGTCCTGATGACTTGGTCGGCGAGGGTGGGGGTGGGGCAAGTCACTGAAACATGCCACGCTAACTTATGTTCAAATAACATGATAACCCATACATGGTACACCTGATAACTTATGTACCCGATCCTGGTAAATGTGGCGACTGTGGCGAGGGGGGGGGGGCGGTAATTTCTGTGTAAATAGCATGGTAATAGAGACATACAAAGTTCATAACTCTCATAGAAACGCCACTGTAATTTTTGACCAGATTTTTTTTATTGAAAAACATACACCCGGTAATTTTTGTGTAAAAAACATGATAATGTATACATCGCACACATGATAACTAATATCTTACGTTTTAAACACCACGGTATTTTTCATCCAAGGGGGGAAGTTTTTGAAACATTTTCACCAGTAATTTCTGTGTTAAATTACCATACTTCCCCATGCATTAACCTTCTCGTACTGTAGTTACCAGCCTTATCATGGTATAGTTATCGTGTTGCTCATACCATAGTTATCACGCTGGTCATGCCAAAGTTACCAAGTCAAACTTTTTTTCTTCTGATATGACAGAAATAAGAAAGGTTTAAATAACATTGTTTATCTACAATAACAACAGGTGGCTTAGTTGGTTATTAGGCTCAACAGCTATTGCATAGACCTGGGTTCAAATCCTCTTTCAAGCACCTTTGTTTTCTTTTCATATTATGCAGGGAAAAACCAGAAAAAACCACTAGTGATTTACTACGGTTTTTGAGAGAAGGAAAAAAATCAATGAAAAGCGAGGGTGAGAAGATAGCGCTAACTATCGGGAGAAGTGGATCGGACTCGTGCGGATCTGTTGCTAACCACCAGTCAACTGGTGGTTAGCACAGTCCATAAGCTAATAGTCGGATTATCAAATCTATTACATATGTCACAGAAAATAGTCGATCATAGTACATTCCTTCATGATTCGGAGCAATAGTTCGACCACGTAGCTGAAAATTAGTTGCACAATCACACATTAGCCGGTTTATATATACCGAGGTGATCAGAAGTAGGTTATGCATGAGCAAGTACGCATAAACACCAACAATGTTGCACTGACCGCAAAGTTAATAATGGTGGAAGAGGGGGGGGGGGGGGGGGACAAAATTCAGGGACAAGAGTTTCATGGTTAGGAGAAAGCCACGACTCCTGTTTGAAATAATCTGTACCAATATGCTCGTAGGTGTATCATTTTTACATTAGCCCAGATCAGATCGTGCGCTGCCACATCAGTTATGTTTGATATTTGGCCAACAGACATGACACAAAGTTAATGAATATCAGCTAGTAACACATCCATCTAGCTAATTTGACACATAGTAGCACATCCATCAAGCTCATTTGACACATAGTAGCATATCCATCAAGCTCATTCGTGAGTCGTGCATCAAAGCATGCATTAGATCACACGAGTGAGGAATGGATCAATGGTGCATTAGATCCTCCTCCATAGCCAAGAAAACATTGCATCTGCTAATCTCCTTTATTTGCCGATGTTTCATAGAGGCTTCAAGAGGCATAAGTTAGAGAGGTAGGTTTAGGGTTTTCCGTGGGTGATACATCCACCTCACGTCTCACTATATATAGATGATCAGGTTACATACGTGTATACGTACAAATACAATATGTGCAAACTAGACCCTATTTTACATGTCCCCTCAATCTGAACTACATATAAGATTCAGATTGGTCCTGAAGCGGCCTAGCATCTGACGGTAGCGGGTTTAGTAAATACATCCGCTAGCTGATCATCTGTTGAGATAAACCTGACCTCCAATGCACCTGCTACTACTCGTTCCCTCACAAAGTGAAAGTCAATCTCAATGTATTTGGTCCGACCATGAAACACTGGGTTTGCCGTCAGGTAAGTTGCCCCTAAATTGTCGCACCACAATATAGGTGTGCGCTGCTGTGTAACTCCAAGGTCTGTGAGAACCGAGTCTAACCAAATAGCTTCAGACGCGCCATTTGCCAATGCCTTGTACTCTGCGTCGGTGCTAGATCTCGAGACTGTAGGCTGCTTCTTTGAACTCCAAGATATAAGATTGGGTCCAACAAACACATCAAATCCACCTATGAAACGCCTGTCATCAACACAGCCTGCCCAGTCTGCAACGGAAAATATGCTGACTCCAGTAAAACGGGACTTACGAATGCGTAGTCCTGTGTCTAGCGTACCTTTGACATACCTCAGGTTACGCTTAACTGCTTCCCAATGAATCTCCGTAGGCTGGGACGGAAACTGACATACTTTGCTTACAGCAAAGGAGATATCTGGACGGGTGAGTGTCAAATACTGGAGTGCTCCAACTACACTGGGATACCTGGAAGAGTCATCAGTACTCAGCAATGCACCACTGTGGCGTGAGAGGCTCTCGGATGTAGCTAGTGGAGTGGAAGTGGACTTGCAGTTCTCCATGTTGATGCGATGAAGCAGATCAAGTGCATACTTCTTCTGCGTCAATGTCATGCCCCCTGAATGAAAGGACGCTTCCAATCCAAGGAATTACTCCAGCCTACCCAAGTCCTTGATGGGAAAACTCACAAACAAGGACTGCACATAAGGCGATCAACCACAGCAGGTGTAGAACCAGCAATCACAATATCATCAACATACACCAGCATGTATATCTGAATATCACCATGGGAGAAGATGAACAAGGAAGCATCGGCCTTGGAGGCAACAAAACCAAGCTATGAGAGAAGCTTACTCAGCCGAGCATACTAGGCACGCGACGACTGTTTGAGCCCGTAGATGGACCGCTGGAGTTTGCACACATGGGAGGGATAACGAGCATCCTCAAAATCAGGGGGCTGCTGCATGTAGACATCTTCGGCCAGAAAACCGTGGAGAAAGGCATTACTCATGTCAACCTGTCGAAGGCTCCACCCGCGGGATACTGCAAGAGAGAGAGAGAACCAAGCGAACCGTGGCAGGCTTCACCACGGGGCTGAAAGTATCTCCATAGTCGATCCCTTGCTGTTGAGTAAAACCACGAGCAACAAGGCGAGCTTTGTGCTTGTCGACAGAACCATCCGTACGATGCTTGGTCTTAAAAATCCACTAGCAGCCTACAACATTAACACTAGGAGGCCGAGGCACCAACACCCATGTGTTCATGTGACGAAGAGCAGCGAATTCCTCAGACATGGCGGCACGCCAAGCGGGTTCACCAAGAGCATCACGATGAGAGGTCGGTGCGGCAAAGAAAGCGCGCCGACGAGTGTCGTACCGAAGAGTGCCATCCGTGTATGTCTTGGCCTTGCGCGTATGATCATGATGGCGCGTGACCATAGTGTGCCCAGGAGCTGCATCGCTGGTAGATGGTGACGGCGGCGAGGGAGACCCGACCAGTGGTGTCGCGGCTGAAGTCTCTTCAGCGACTAGGCAACACGGGTCAGGGTGACGCGTTGGGCTGGGCCGATCCAGGCGACGTGGGAGAGTCGGGCAGAGACGCGGCTGGCAACTCGGCGATGACCGAAGTAGGCGACGCGGGCTAGGCCGAACCAGGCACGGGGGACGCAGCGGGCGACCCAGCCGGGCCCGCGGACGCGCCAGCGAGCGAGGCAGACGGAGCCGCTGACGGACCAGCGGGCGAGGCAGCCTCGGGAGGCGTGGCCTACACGTCGGTGCCATGCACATCAATCACATCGGCGGGTGCAGGTGCGGCGACGGGTTCCTGGGAAGACAAAAAAGCAGCATCTGCAGGGAACAAGTCAGATGACAAATATGACAGGTCGTATTTCCGCACATGGACATCCGAAACCGGTTCATTAGATGGAAACGTGAGGGCATGCTCAAGAGAAGCAATGTCAACCAAGACACCGGGGGTGGAGTACGGAAAAATTGTCTCGTCAAAAACAACATCACGAGAAATATAGATCCTCCCCGAGGTGCGATCAAGACACTTATAACCCTTATGCAGAGGACTATAGCCAAGGAAAATGCACATTTTGGAACGAAATTCCAGCTTGCGAGCATTGTACTTGCGGAGACTAGGCCAGCAAGCACACCCAAAAATCCGCGGAGAGGAATAATTGGGTTGAACATGAAACAAGCGGAGCAAGGGCGTGTCCTTATTGAGAACCGGAGTGGGCATACGGTTGATAAGATAGCATGCCGTAAGAAAGGCCTCATCCCAAAACCGGAGTAGGAGAGACGAGTGCGCAAGTAAGTCAAGGCCGGTCTCGACCAAATGATGGTGTTTGCGCTCGGCAATACCGTTCTGCTGGGATGTATGTGGACACGACACACGGTGGGAGATGCTCGTGTGTTGAAAGTAGCGATGGAGTTTGTGGTATTCCCCACCCCAATCGGACTGAACGGCCTTGATTTTGCAATCCAAAAGGCGTTCGACATGAGCCTGAAAATTATAGAAGACTTGCTCAACATCAGACTTGTGTTTAAGCAAGTAAATCCAACTGAAACGCGTGTAGTCATCAACAAAACTAACATAGTACTTGTACCCCTCCCCCCCCCAAAGACGCAATAGCGGGACCCCAAACATCGGAATATATTAATTCAAGAGGTACAGTAGTGACATGATAAGACGTAGAATATGGTAGTAGATGACTCTTAGCACGCTGACAGGCATCACACACTAATGGTGGATTATTGGAACTAGAACACGGAAGGTCATGGCTCCGAACAATGGAGGTGACCACATTATTGGTAGGGTGACCTAAACGCTGATGCCATTGCGATGACGAAATGCGGACACTGGATGAAGCATGGCGAGATGACGAGGACGATGCACAAGCAAAGGGAATCGGGTAGACACCCTCACGACTGCTACCTTGAAGAATGATGAGCCTGGTTGCTTTGTCCTTAACAAAGAAAATACGATGGTGAAACTCAACAAACACGTCATTATCACAAATAAGGCGATAGACAGAAAGAAGATGCTCTTTGATGTGTGGAACATGAAGGATGTTGCATGGTTTTAGGGATGAACCGGGTAAACGGGAATGACCAATGTGTGAAATAGACAAACCTGCACCATTGGCCACCTGAACCTGGTCCTTGCCATCATAGCGCTCGTGAACCTAGAGACGTTCAAGATCACTCGTTAGGTGATCCGTAGCCCCGGTGTCCAGTACCCAACGATAGTCGACGGTGTTGGTGGAGGCCGAGTTGGCGGAGCGAGTGTTGTGGTCCTGGTCATAGCGTTTGCGACAATCATCGGCCTCATGACCCCATTTTTTGCAAATCTGACACCTGGGACGCCAACGATTGTTGCGACGGCCACCACCACCATTGTTGCCACCGTTACCCGCTCCACCTTGACGACCGTTGCTGTTGTAGCCGGGGTTGCGGTCGCGGCCGCCATTGGGGCCGTTGTTGCCGCCTTGGCGGCCTTGCCCGGGCGGGCCGTTCCCATCGGCCGGGCGACCCCCACCTTGGAAGGGGTAGGGCTCCGAGTATGGAGCACGTCCGCCATTGCCGTGGGAGCCTGAGCAGGTCATGGCGTTGGCAGAGGGAGTCCACCCCTCCGCCGCACTCTGCTGAGCCTGCAATGCTTCTAGCGACAAAACGAGCGAGTAGAAGCTGGAGTAGGGCATAGGTGCGTTACTCACACCCAAGGAGGCGGCGATGGAGTTGTAGGCGGAGCCTAGTCCCATGAGGATGTGATCAATGAGCTCATCATCATGTATCGGAGAGCCGGCGGCGGCCATGGTGTCAGCGAGTGCCTTCATCTTGTGCATGTACTCAGCCGCGGACATCCCCTCCTTCCTCAGCGTCTGGAGTTGACGCCGAATGTGAAGAACGTTGGCGCGGCTCTGCGCGCCGTACATGGCACCGACGGACGTCCATACCGCCTGCGTCGTCTCGCAGCTAATAAGCTGACAAGTAATATCCTCCTCCATGGAGGTGAGGAGAAGGCCCTTGACCTTCTGATCCTGAGTCCATCAGTGGTGGTACGCCGGGTTATCGGCGGTCGTCGCGGCATCGCCAGTGCCCATGGTGATGGTCTTGTCGGGTGCTGCCGTTGTGCCGTCCAGGTAGCCGTGGAGGTTGGTGCCGGCGATGCCTCCCCACAGCATGAAGTTGTGGCGGCCGAGGCGGACGGAGATCGCGGGAACGGCGAGGGCGGCGGGAACCGTGGCAGCCGCGGGCGAGGTGATGGTGCCGACGTTGTTGGAGAGAGAGAGAGAGAGCAGCGGCAGACGACATCGCGGCGGAGCGGAGAAGGACAGCGCGCGGCGGCGGCGGCGCGGAAGGGTGGCGGCGCGCGGCTGCAGCGGCAGATGGATCGCGGCGGCGGCGGCACGGAAAGGTGGCGACACGCGGCGGCTGCGGCGTGGTGGATCAGGGAGGCGGTGTGGGGTTCGCTCGGCAGCCCGGTTGGCTATCTGATACCAAGTTAGAGAGGTAGGTTTAAGGTTTTGCGTGGGTGATACATCCACCTCATGTCTCACTATATATAGATGAGAAGGTTACATACGTGTACACGTACAAATACAATATATGCAGACTAGACCCTATTTTACAACATAATACCCTTTACAATTCGCCACTAGAAGACCCTAACTTTCAGCATAACCTTGAGTTTCCATAAGGATGACCACATTTGTTCTTCTCTCGTGAGGATTCAGTAGCTGACCCTTTATCTGGAGCAGAATGCTCTTTTTGTTCACTAAAGTACGACACACAGATTTAAACAAGTATGTGCACCCGATCTCTCAAGGTTCCAACTTCCAAGCATAAAAGTCATCACCACTCCTTGACGCAATGGAATGCTTAAGATTGCCTAGCGTCCGGTGATATGAACTGGTCTTGAACCATGTCAAATTTCCATCTCCAAATCCATCTACGGGGCAAAAAACACATATTTGACCTGAGGACCAAAAGAACTCACAATCTGAACTCCTTTCGAAAAAATTTCACCGAGCTGACCGTTTCGAGTGGCGCCCGACAGATAGGCGCCACACTATACTATGCAGCGCCTGGAGCTTAGGCGCCACACGTCGGTCTAGCGTGGCAGCCCGGGCCCCACTCCTGGTTGTTCAGCGCCTAGCTGAAAGGAGTTGCACAATATAGTGCAGCGCCTAACCGAAAGGAGTTGCACTATCTTATATTAAAACTGTTGTAACTTTTAATCCGTGCATCCGATGAAAACGTGCCTTATATGAAAGTTGTACATTTTTCCGTGTTCTACGCAATGGTCACATTTTCATCTACGTTAGGATCAATTTGTTTGATGAAAACCCTATTGCAAAAGTGCATCATAATATAACTGACAGAATCTGTTAAAATTTACAAACTTGGCATGATGATAGCCATTCACATATAGCTCTTACGCGTTTTCAACCTACATGAGTTTTGCACTGCATAATGTGTACTTTCATGCCATGCCTATGCTTGCCATGTTAATCATCCTTAACATGTTCATTTCTTGGATCTAAGTGACTAACATGATATAAGTGAACTTCTGTTGCAGAAAGTTACATCTTGTAGGATCCATAGTAATTAATCCGAACATCATATGAATATGATCTAACTACCGTGAAGCCACGTGCCCCCCTCTCGAAGCTCCCAAATGCGGCGCGGCCGAAGAAGTGCAAGGCATCCGTGAAGAAGAACAAGGCGGCGGACGGCTCCGGCTCTTCGAAGCCGTCGGGGAAGAAGCTTGCAGGGTGTGTGATGGGCGCGGCAGCTACCGAAGCGCCGACGATCTCACTTGTTGAGCCGGCGGCCGACACGCACAAGGTGTTCGAGGAAATGCCCCAAAGTAATAAAATTTCGCCAACTTTTTTGTTGTTGTGATTTTTTGAATGCACACATATAGATAGCTTATTTGCTTCATTGTATATACTTTGTAGCTTCAACGATGAGGCATATATGTCAACTATGGGTTGGCTCCAACAATTCGCATTGGTCTCAAATCAATGACATGCATTTCGATGAGCATGAGTTCGAGGTGCACGAGGATGGTGAGGGCATTGTCGATGCACCGAAAGGAAGAGGAGGCAACTACACCAACGAAGAAGACGTCTTACTATGCAATACTTGGTTGCATGGGTCGAGGGATCCATCCGTTGGAGGTGATCAAAGTAGAGATGCTTATTGGAACCGGATGAAGGAGCACTTTGATCTACACAACAAGAGTGGAATTGACCGCTCCGACCGATATCTTCGCTCCCGGTGGTCGACAATCAACAAAGATTGTCAGAAGTGGGTGGCCGCACAAAAGGCAGTTGACAAGTTGAACCCAAGTGGCAGAACTTTGCATTTTATCAGCAGACATCCAGTGACTTGGTGAAATTAACGTGTCAATCTGGCAGAACATTGCCTTAGTTACTTTAGTGTCTCAAAACATAGTGATGCAAATATTTAGTGGGTATGAAAATGACATAGACTTAAGGTAGACATAAAATTTTCCAACTTTCATAGTTAGATCATATTCATATGATGTCAGGATTAATTACTATGGATCTTACAAAATGTAACTTTCTGTAACAGAAGTTCACTTATATCATGTTAGTCACTTAGATCCAAGAAATGAACATGTTAAGGATGATTAACATGGAAAGCGTAGGCATGGCGTGAAAGTACACATTATGCAGTGCAAAACTCATGTAGGCCGAAAACGCGTCAGAGCTATAGGTGAATGGCTATCATCATGCCAAGTTTGTAAATTTTAACAGATTCTGTCAGTTATATTATGATGCACTTTTGCAACAAGGTTTTCATCAAGCAAATTGATCCTAACATAGATGAAAATGCCACCATTGCGTAGAACACGGAAAAATGTACAACTTTCATATAAGGCACGTTTTCATCGGATGCACGGATTAAAAATTACAATAGTTTTAATATAAGGTAGTGCAACTCCTTTCGGTTAGGCGATGCACTACATTGTGCAACTCCTTTCAGCTAGGCGCTGCACAACGAGGAGTGGGGCCCGGGCTGCCATGCTGCACCGGCGTGTGGCGCCTAAGCTCCAGGCGCTGCACAGTATAGTGTGGCACCTATCTGTCGGGCGCCACTTGAAATGGTCAGCTCGGTGCAATTTTTTTGAAAGGAGTTCAGATTGTGAATTCTTTTTGTCCTTAGGTCCAATATGTGTTTTTTGCCCATCTACGGTTCCGTATATCCATCTGCGGTCTCTTCCTACATGGCATTCTTGAACTTCTTCCTGGTGTCTCTCCTTGATGGTCCCGCAACCTATTTTGCCTGCCGATTGGCTTACGAAGCCTTCAGATAATGATGAACCTAATTACAATTCCAAGACACAATTCAATACAAAGATTATCATGAAAGATGACCAAATAAGTTTGATGGGTGAAGGTTCTCCAAGCATTATTGGATCATTGACTTGGAAGCCCTTGGATGGATATTTGATAACCAACTACAATTGCGACTTGGATAACCTCCCAACGATGCTTATGCAGCAGGTAAACTTGTGATGAAGCCTTCTAAGTTCTTCTTTATCGCTGCTATGCATTCAATTAATTTATCAAGGCTACTACTGTCGGAGGTATCTATGATTGAGAAGATTGAAGCAACATTTGTGCCAGGATAGTGCATGAACCACGTTGTTCAACTAGTCGAAATGTTGAGTTCAGTATGACCTCAGTGCAGAGAACACATATAATGCTAGTACATTCTAGTACCATTTTTTCGAAAAGGGGGGACTCCCCGGCCTCTGCATCAGAACGATGCATACGGCCACATTTATAAATAAATAAAGTTTTTTTTGAGAAGATATAAATAAATAAAGTAGTTCAACAAAATGAGAAGCTGGCTCACAAAGAGCAACAAAAGCAAAAAAAGGCCCAAAAGCCACAACCAGCTGGCATAAGATAGATAGGTAAACTAATCGCCTATCCTATTACATAACCGTCATTCAAACCGGTTGAAGATATCCCGCGCTACCATCTCCCACCGAAGAGATCCAGTAACCAAACGCTCCCTGGCCTCCGTCGGAGTGAGTAAGGACCACATATGGATTAGCGCAGTAGCCCGGAATAAAACCTGCAAAAAATGAATAGTTGTTGTTCTGTTAAAAGCCGAATCATTTCTGCAGTTCCAAATTGCCCATAACAACGCACACGCTCCTACGCGAATTTTTGGCTATTTCGGACTCTATCCCAACAAGCCACGTTCCAAATAACGACCTGACCGAATTCGGAGGAGTAATGTTAAAGGCAATTTGCACCGAGCGCCACAATACCCTCGCCAACGGGCAATCAAAGAAGAGGTGCTTGATAGTTTCATCCCGATCATAGAAACTACTTCTAGTAGAACCTATCCAGTTGCGCTTAACCAAATTATCTTTCGTTAAGATGACTTGTTTATGTACAAACCACATAAACACTTTGATTTTCAGAGGAACCTTAACTTTCCAAACATGTTTGGAACTAGGAAGCACACTAGAATTGATGACATCAATGTACATCGACTTGACTGTGAATTCTCCAGATTTAGTAAGCTTCCAACACAACTGATCGGGCTGATGACTAAGTTGAACCTCCATTAGTCTACTCACCAGATGAAGCCAAGCTTCCCACCGGTCTCCAACAAGCACCCTCCTAAACTGAATATTAAGGGGAGTGGACTGCAAACTCGTTGCAACCAGAGCATCACGTCGCTGCACAATACGATATAGCGACGGATACTGAAGCGCCAACGGCGCTTCTCCCGGCCAAGTGTCCTCCCAGAAGCGAGTGTTATTGCCATCACCAACAATAAACTTTGTTCTATTAAAGAAAGTAGCTTTGACTCTCATTAGCCCTTTCCAGAACGGCGAATCAGTCGGTCTGACTGTCACCTGCGACAAAGTCTTAGAGTGCAGATACTTGTTACGCAGAATCTGCGCCCAAGTTGCTTCGGTCTCAGCTGCTAACTTATATAGCCACTTACTGAGAAGGCATATGTTCTTGACTTCAAGATTCTCAACACCAAGACCCCCTTGGTCTTTTGGGGTCGGCAAATGACGTCCCATTTGGCTAAATGGTACTTTCTCTTAAGTTCATCACTCTGCCAGAAGAAACGGGGCCGATATAAGTCCAGCCTTTTCCTAACTCCACCTGGTACTTCAAAAAAGGACAAAAGGAACATAGGCAGAGTCGTGAGCACCGAATTAATGAGAATCAATCGGCCTCCATACGACATGAGTTTGCCCTTCCAGCAGCTCAGTTTCTTCTCAATCTGATCCTCGATACACTTCCATTCGTTGTTTGTCAACTTACGATGGTGAATGGGGATACCTAGGTAAGTGCACGGTAGTGCTCCCAATTCGCAACCAAACAATTGCTTATATGCATCTTGTTCCTCTTTGGCTCTCCCAAAACAGAACAACTCACTTTTATGGAAGTTAATCTTCAGACCAGTCAATTGCTCGAAAAGGCACAACACCAGCTTCATATTTCTCGCTTTTGCCAAGTCGTGCTCCATAAAGATGATTGTATCATCCGCGTACTGCAGGATGGACACACCACCATCAACTAGATGAGGCACCAAGCCACCTACTTGGCCGGCCTCCTTTGCCCTACCTATCAAGATTGCCAACATGTCAACGACAATGTTGAACAGAATAGGAGACATTGGATCACCTTGTCTCAGGCCCTTGTGTGTCTGGAAATAATGACCTATATCGTCATTCACTTTAATTCCAACACTCCCTTTTTGTGTGAAAGATTCAACTTGTCATCTCCAAGCTTCATCAAAACCCTTCATGCGTAGTGCCTGTTGAAGGAAAGGCCATTTGACTTTGTCATACGCTTTCTCGAAATCCACCTTGAAAACAATTCCATCAAGTTTTTTCGTGTGAATCTCATGGAGCGTTTCATGTAGGACCACAACCCCTTCGAGGATGTTCCTGTCCGGCATGAAAGTAGACTGAGTAGGTTGCACCACAGTATGCGCAATCTGTGTGAGCCTATTCGTCCCGACCTTGGTAAAATTTTTGAAACTAACATTCAGAAGACAAATAGGCCGGAATTGTTCAATACGCACTGCCTCTGTCTTCTTGGGAAGAAGGGTTATCGTTCCAAAATTCAGCTGAAACAGGTGAAGCTGGCCAAAGAATAAATCATTGAACAACGGCAAGAGATCTCCTTTAATAATATGCCAACACTTCTTGTAGAACTCTACCGGGAAACCATCCGGGCCAGGAGCCTTATTATTCTTCATTCGGGAGATGGCCTCAAACACCTCTTTCTCAGAAAAAGGAGCAACTAAAATATCATTCTCAACAGCCGTAAGTTGAGGCACATCCTCAATCCTAGACTCATCTAGCAACACACAGTTGTCCTCTGGAGGCCCAAACAGCTGCTTGTAATACTCAGTAATATAATGCTTTAAGTTTTCCTGACCAAGAATCGTTCCCTCGTCTTGTTCAAGCTGAAAGATCATCTTCTTTCTATGCTTACCATTGGCGATCATGTGAAAAAATTGTGTATTCGCGTCCCCTTGGACGACTCTACTGACCTTAGCCCGAAGCGCCCACTTTAGTTCTGCCTCACGAAATAGCTCTTTCAGCCTCATTTCCGCATCAAGCTTGGCATGAAGCTCCGAGGCTGGCAAGATCATGGTTTCGGCTTTTACATCAAGGGACTGAATAAGCGTAAGGAGCTGTTACTTTTCAATCTTATAAATCCCACTGAGATGCTTAGCCCACCCACGTAGGAAACTTCTCAAATGCCTAATTTTATTCTGCCAGCACTCGAGCGTAGTCCTACCTCCTGCATCCTTAGCCCATTCTCTGGCTACGAGATCCAAGAAACCTTCTCTCTCAAACCAAGCAAGCTCAAAAGAAAAAACATTTTTATTTCCCAAATGGGTGGCCTCCCCAGAGTCAAGGAATAAAGGCGTGTGATCAGAAATACCACGTGTAAGTGCCTGGAATGTTACATATGGGAATTTCTGCTCCCATTCAACGCTAGCCAGGACTCGATCCAGCTTTTCAAACGTCGGATTTGGCAAGGCGTTAGCCCAGGTAAACTTTCTCCCTGAAAGCTCTATCTCACGCAGATCCAGGCTTTCAATGATTGTGTTAAACATGAACGACCATCTGCCGTCAAAATTGTCATTATTCTTCTCATCACGCCTTCGGATGATATTAAAATCACCCCCCGCCAGGATAGGAAGTTGTTCAGAACCGCAAATCCTAACCAGATCAGCCAAGAAATCCGGTTTAAGCTCGGGCTGTGCGGCACCATATACCGCCACCAAAGCCCAGTTAAACCCATCGGTCTTCGACCGCACCCTAAACTTATCAGCGAAATCTCCCATGACCACACTTCGGACTTCTAACGAATCACATCTAACTCCGAGTAACATCCCACCCGATCTTCCTCGCGGTGGTAGACAATGCCAATCAAAATCAATACCTCCCGAAAGAGTATTTAGAAATTGTGGCGAGAAGTTGGCTCTACCCGTTTCCGACAAAGCGATAAAGTCCAACTTATGCTCAATAGAAGCCTCAGCAAGAAACCTTCTTTTAGCCAAGTCTTTCAGACCTCTGCTATTCCAAAAGATTCCTTTCATATCTCATCATGGAATTTTTTAGCCGTTCGTATCCGAGCGCTCCTACGCACTGCGGAAACTGGGTAGATCTTCCGCTTCCATTTGCGTTTAGGAATATTGAAACTCTTCAGCTAGTCCTCACAACCAGTTGCAGAGATGCGCACTTCCACATTGTCCACTCGCTCATCCTCCTCCTCAGGCCCAGGAGACGGTTGAGCCAGATCCGCACAAATATTATCGAGCGCCCTGACCCCTAAAGCATCGATATCGGAGTTATTCATGGGTTTGACCGCAGCTAAGTTATGAATCATCTCAAGCGCCCGTTCGGCCTCTAAATCTAGCATATCATTAACCGAGGTTGAGATTTCACTATCATTACTACCTAGTGAAATTCCTAGCTGATTTGCGTTATTGATAATCTCATCATTGAAAAAATGCAAAATAGAATTAGAGGTATTGACCGACATACCAGTAGTGACCTCCACGTCATGAATCTTGGCCGCCCTCATAGCGCACCGCTGCTGAATGTCGTCCACTTCCGGATGGTCCTGGAGACGGCTACTCAACCGTCGCCCCTCAGAGACCGGATCTGGAATACCACCGAACGCAATCACCTCCTCCCGAGTAGCTCTACTCGAGTGCACCAAGCCGGGGGAAGGTGGAACCAGGGCCTCCTGCCCGAGCTCCCCATCCACCCCGGCCCAACGGCCAGCCAGCGTCACCAGCGCTGAAGGCACGCAGGCCTCCCTAGGCGCCCCCGAAGAAAAAAGCCCCGAGGCCACCTGCCCCGAGCCCTGTCCGGAAAGCGACGCCGGCACCAGTGACGCCGACCCGACAAAAGGGGAGGAAGGTGCCGTGTAACGCCCCGGATCCGATGCGCCAGGTGTCCGCCAGTTATTCGCCATCGTTGCCATGTCATTTGCTTGCGTGCTGCATTTTATCATGTCATCATGTGCATTTCATGTTGCATACGTGTTCGTCTCATGCATCCGAGCCTTTTCCCCGTTGTCCGTTTCGCAATCCGGCGCTCCTATGTCCTCCGGCGTCCCCCTCTTCTCTCTTTTCATAAGTGGGTGTTGAACGTTCTTGGAATGGACCGAGGCTTGCCAAGTGGCCTTGGTATACCACCGGTAGACCGCCTGTCAAGTTTCGTGCCATTTGGAGGTCGTTTGGTACTCCAACGGTTAACCGGGTAACCGTAACCCCCCTTTCTCTTTGCAGCCCAACACCCCTTCCAAACTGGCCCAAAACCCATCTAACTCCCCTCCATGCTCTCGCTCGTTCGATCACGATCACGTGGCCGAAAACCACTCCTCATTTGGACTCTCCCAGCTCCCTCTACCTATAAAACTAGCCCCTCCCCCGAAATTCGCGGTCTAATCCCGCCAAACCCTAGATCCACCTCCTCTGCACCGCCGGACACGTCCAGGCGACGCCGGACATGTCTGCTCCGCCGCCCTCAGCCAATTGGCGTCTGCCACGTGGCCCAAGCCACCCGCGCCGCCGCCGGCCCGCAGGCCCAGCGCCGGCCCCCGCGGCCCGTGCCCCCACCGCCGTCTGCCTCCCCGGCCCGCGCCCGCGGCTCCGACCGCCGGCGACCCCGCCGCCCGGTGCCGGCCGCCCGCTGCCGCGGCCCCGCTCCGCCCGAGCGCCTCCTCCGCCGACCTCGTCCCCGCCTCCCGCCGTCGGTCGAGCGCTTCCCCGCGCCGCCCTGCTCGGCCTCGCCGGCCTCTCCTTAGCCAGCCGCCGCCCGTCCCGGACCTCGCCGGCCGTCGCCCCGCCGCTTCCGGTCCCGGGTGCCCCGCCCGTCGCCGCCAGCGCCGTCTCCGGCCAGATCCGGGCCGGCGCCGCCCGGATCCGGCAACCCCGACCCGCCGGCACCCTTCTCCGGCCTCCCCGGCCCCGTCCCGACTTCTCCGGCCGTCCTCCGGCGAAGCTCCGGCCAGATCCGTCGCCGCCTCGGATCGCGTGCCCGCAGGTTGACTTTCCCCGAATCCACTAAGTCCCCAGAATCTGTTAATAATCATGCCATGTTCGACCTGCTGTAACTTTGCATCCGTAGCTCCGTTTTGCGCGTGTAATATGTCAAATTGTTTGTCTCGAAGAGTAAATCATTTCATTCCATTGCATCATATTCATTTGAGGTCATCTTGATGCCCGAATCATCATTGTAAGTGTGCTTCATAATGTTTTCTGCTGTCTGTTATCAGCACGAGCTCTTTTGTCATTTTTGCCATGATTGATGTGTGCATCCTATGGACTTTATCCCTAAATGTGTTTTGAACTATGCCATGCAATCTTTACAGGGGTGTATGCCATGTATTTTTGTGATCAATGTGATGACTAGCACAAGCATGCAAACTAGGCTTCGTGTTAACGCTGTTTTTAGTCCCTGTTCTGCTGTAATTTTGATGCCATGTAAACATGTTGCTACTAGTCATTCTATGCATAATCTGGAGATGTTCTATAAACATGTTTTGAACTACATGTCTTCCTCTATCCATTCATGCCCTTGGTTGAATTTATAGGTTGCTGTAGCTTGTTCATATCTTGCTCCAAAGTTGCTTGAAAATGTTGCTGTCAGCCTGTTTACATTAAGTTCAGTTGTTTCCATGTGTTTTCCTAGTGATCCATGCACCCTATGGCCTTGATCTTGCCATTCTTAGCTTCACAAACATGCCTTCTTACTGTTGGTAGCCTTGCCATGCCATGTTTTGCTCTGTAGTGAGTTGCACAAGCTCATCTACATGCCTTCATAATTATGTTCCTGCCATGTTTGAATCTGTATAAAAACTTGCTATGTTTACGTGGGTGCCATTATATTTTATGATCCCTTTTGGCTTATGGTCAGTAAGGGTATTTTTATCTATGCAATTAGTAGATTCATGCCATGCCTTTGTTTGCCATGATAAGTTCCTGTAACATGTTGTTTGATAGCTCTAAACATTGCATCGTGCTGTTATTTTCTGCAAAGTCTGAAATTGTTATAACTTGCAATCTTACCATGTGTGTTTGGGTATGTTCTAGTGATTTCTAGAGATAGCTCAGTGTTCATGTTTTGTAATGCTTTACCTGTACATCATGCCCATGCCTTTTGTTATTATGTTTGGGTGCTGTAGCATGTAGTTTTGATGCTTGCAATATGCCTAGTCGCTGTTTTGGACAGCTTGTCCTTCAAACTTGTATAGTGTGTGTGTGTGTTGAACCATTGCTCCGTTTTGAGTGTGCTCTATGTGAATCTTGCTTAGATTTGCATGTAGTTTCATATTATCATGTTGCATCCTTGTTTTGAGGTGTTTGCTTGATGTTTGGGTGCATTTTGCATCAATACCATGTTTAACTTGTTTTGCTCATATCTTCTAGGCCGTAGCTCCGAACTAAATGAACTTTATATGTAACTTGACTAGAATCTCGTGTAGATCATCTTTGTGCATCTTAACTTGATGTTTAACTACTTGAACATAAGGTTTATTCAGATCTGGACCAATTTCGAAATTTGCATATGAGGACTTACCGGAATTGTTATATGCTGTTCCCGGCCTCATTTAAACTTGCCTTGATGTGTTGCTCTTGTTTGCATCATCTCTGTCCATGAGTAGCTTGATGTAGCTTTGACATGCATCATGCTCATGTGTGCATCATTCCTTGTTCATGTGTGATGTGTTTACTATGTTGTGTGCTTCTTTTCGATAGTTCCTGTTTCGTTGCGATCGTGAGGATTCGTTCGTCCACGCTTGGTTCGGCTTCATCCGTTCGTCTTCTTCATGGACTCGTTCTTCTTCCTTGCGGGATTTCAGGCAAGATGACCGCTACCTTGGATCTCAATACTATCTTTGCTATGCTAGTTGCTTCGTTCTATCGCTATGCTGCGTTACCTATCACCTGTTTATCAAGCCATCCCATATTGCCATGAACCTCTAACCTTTGACACCTTTCTTATGCAAACCGTTGTTTGGCTATGTTACCTCTTTGCTCAGCCCCTCTTAAAGCGTTGCTAGTTGCAGGTGAAGTTGAAGATTTCTCCATGGTGGACAGGATTTTGGTTGGGATATCACAATATCTCTTATATTATTAATGCATCTATATACTTGGTAAAGGGTGGAAGACTCGGCCTTTTGCCTAGTGTTTTGTTCCACTCTTGCCGCCATAGTTTCCGTCATACCGGTGTTATGTTCCCGGATTTTGCGTTCCTTACGCGGTCGGGTGATTTATGGGACCCCCTTGACAGTTCGCTTTGAATAAAACTCCTCCAGCAAGGCCCAACCTTGGTTTTACCATTTGCCTCACCTAGCCCTTTTTCCCTTGGGATTCACGCTCTCGAGGGTCATCTTTATATTATTATCCCCCCCCCCCCGGGCTAGTGCTCGTTGTGAGTGTTGGTCCAAACTGTCGGCCGCCGATGGCCACCAGGGGCAACTCTGGGCTGGCCTACCGGAAGTCTGGACAATCTGGTGTGCCCTGAGAACGAGATATGTGCAGCTCCTATCGGGATTTGTCGGCACATCCGGGCGGCTTTGCTGGTCTTGTTTTACCATTGTCGAAATGTCTTGTAAACCGGGATTCCGAGTCTGATCGGGTCTTCCTGGGAGAAGGTCTATTCCTTAGTTGATCGCGAGAGCTTGTCATGGGCTAAGTTGGGACACCCCTGCAGGGTATAATCTTTCGAAAGCCGTGCTTGAGGTTATTGGCAGATGGGAATTTGTTAATGTCCGGTTGTAGATAACTTTACATCAGATCCGAATTAAAACGCATCAACCGCGTGTGTAGCCGTGATGGTCTCTTCTCGGCGGAGTCCGGGAAGTGAACACAGTTTCTGGGTTATGTTTGACGTAAGTAGGAGTTCAGGATCACTTCTTGATCATTACTAGTTGACGACCGGTCCGCTTGCTCTCTTCTCGCTCTTATTTGCGTATGTTAGCCACCATATATGCTTAGTCGCTGCTGCAGCCTCACCACTTTACCCCTTCCTTTCCTTTAAGCTTTGCTAGTCTTGATACCCATGGTAATGGGATTGCTGAGTCCTCGTGGCTCACAGATTACTACAACAACAGTTGTAGGTACAGGTTATGCGATGATCATGACGTGAGAGCGATGCTTGTTTGCGTTGAGTTCTTCTTCTGCTTCTTCGATCAGGGGATAGGTTCCAGGTCGGCAGCCTGGGCTAGCAGGGTGGATGTCGTTTGAGTTTCTGTTTGTGATTCATCCTTAGACGGATGTTGACCTTATGTATGATGATGTTGTATATGTGTGGCATTGTATGCCTTATGTATGTATCCCCATCTATTATGTAATGTTGATGTAATGATATCCACCTTGCAAAAGCGTTTCAATATGCGAGTCTATCCTTGGTGGGACCTTCGAGTTCCTTTTGGATAGGGTCGCATATTGGGCGTGACAAGTTGGTATCAGAGCCTCGACCGACCCTAGGAGCCCCCTTGATTGTTGGCCGTTGTTGAGTCTAGAAGAAAACTATTTTGAGTCGTAGGATTATATATATCGGAGAGTAGGATTCTTTTTACTCCTCAGCCCCTTCGTCACTCTGGTGAGGACTCTTGACGTAGATGTTTTGTCTTTCCTCTCCTCAAATTTCACTCAAAATTTTTTTAGGATCACGCGGGTATCTTGGAATCATTCCGATGGTTTTGTGACGAGAACATTGTTCTTGGTGCCTCCTGTCTATTTATGTGGCTTTGACCCGGGGAGTCGAGCTCTGAGGTGTTGTCGTCACAATTTTATCATTGCAGTTCTAGGTGGGAATTCAAGTAGCTCTAGTTTTATCTTTCCAACAGACACATGATACGATATGGGATCTATCATATGTTTGTTTCCGGCTTATTTCTGCAAGCCAATCCTTTGTTTTGTTTTGAGTTGTGGTATTCGAGTTGCTTCAATGTCAAATGTTGAATCCATACCTTTCAAGCGGTGTTCTCATATTTCTATGGGAGTACTAATCCTTTTGATCATTGAGATTGTCATGTTAATTTTTTCCAACCGGTGTGCTTCTCTTCAAGTGGATCCGATCATTTTTCAACATCCGCAAGATCAATTCTAAGTTTTCTCAACGGTGTTTGTTTCGTTCATCCCAAGTTGTCTTTGTTTTTCCCCACCCTCCCACCCTTTTTCTTCAAGGACTCATATATCTTAATCAAGTATCCATTTGTTCTTGTGAAGTCTCTTCACTCTTTTCAATCATTGTTTTGATCCGGTGATCCCTCGTGAAGATGCTCACGAGCTTCAAGTTCATCAATCTTCATTCTCATATTCCTCTCCGGTGTTGTTAATTCAAGCTTTCGGTGTTGATCATATCCCTTTCCTCGTTTCAAATGCTATCCCATACCGGTGCACCTCTCAATCACTCACCTCTTGCTATTCATTTGTTCCAGAGTGCCGATGATATCTCAGAAGTCTTGTGTTTCCATTCTTAATCCGTTCAAGATATTTCGAGATTGTTATCTCATTCAAGTCATTTAATTCAACCGGTGCGATCCCCATTTTTTCAATCAATTGTTCAACGGTGTATTTTTTAGTGGGCCCATAACCCACAGGTCTCTTCCCAGGATCTTACCTGACTCTTCTAATTCCCCAGAGTTATTCTCAATTCATTTCAAAGGGTGACGTAAGAATGGATCCCATCAGTCACATGCTTCCTCCAAGATCGCTTTCAAATTCTTTTCATTGTTGGCTCAACCTCTTCGCTTTTCATTCTTCCGGAGTACCTCAGTAATTTTGGTGGTGTTTCTCGTCGTCAGTTCAAGATCGAAGAAGAGTTTTCCTCTAAATCTTGGTCCGTTCTCTTGAAGATTCGTGGTGTTAGCTTGATGCCATCCTCTCATAATTGTTTTCGATTGTGAGAATTTTTTTCATCCATCCGGAGCAATTCAAGAGTCTTTTCAGATTGATTCTCCGTAGGCCATCATTTCGGGTTTATTCATTCTCAGCTTTAGCTCTCCTTCTCCATATTCTACCGGTGCATCATTCAAATATCCGCTAATCAGTTCATGATCTCTTCGTTCACTTGTATCTAAATCCCCTCAAGTATATTCATTCATTTTTTTTCCAATTCCTCCCGGTGAATTGTACCTTTGCTAATCTCATTTTCAATTCTTACGATGGTCCATTCAAGATTTCTCTTCCTCCGTTATCATATCAAATATTCGTTGTTTCCAAATCCTACCGGTGGTTCCTTGAAGACCTTCTCAAGGTTGCGCCATATCTCTCTTAATCTCTTCTACGAGAATAAGTAGTATGCCAAATCCATTGCTTGTCATCAATTGAATTTGATGAAGGATAAGCACACAATAAATCTTATTCTTATTTCCTCGAGGTGATTCAATCCTTTTCTTTGGAGTTTGTTCTTGTTGAATAAATTCTAGTTCAAGTGTTTTCATCTTTTTCTTTCCGGAGTTCTATTTTCCTCGTCCATTTCGTCAGAACCTCCATCTAAATCATCGTAAGATTTAATCTTATTCTCTCATCCTTCATTTTATCTCCTCATCCTTTTGTCAACGGAGTTCTTCATGGTGGATCTCCATGATTTAATTCATTCTTCAAGAATTCATCAAGATTCTTGGCGGTGGAGTTCAAGTATCTTTCCTTCTTGCCTTTCGAAGCGCAATTAATTCTTTATTTTCTTTTGAAGTGGACTTTTGCATTTCTTCATTCTTCTTAGCTATCCAATCATTTCAGTTTGAGGCTGGTTATCACCTCATGATCTTGAGATGTTACCTATAAGTCCACAACAAGCTTATTCTTTCGTTGTTGATTTTCTCAACAACTCCATTCAATCCTTCTAAATTCTTTTCTTTGAATACTCTTTCAATTCTTTCCGGAGGTTTCGTGTCATGTCTTCAACAAGCATCATCCCTTCTTCTCAAGTTCATGTCCTATTCCTTCCATGTTCAACCGGAGTGTTGTCCGAATTTGATATTCCTTGTTCCTTATTTATCTCGTTTCAACCAGAGTGGTTTCAATTCTATCTTGTCCATTAAACTCTTGATTCATGTCTTTGCAACCTTCAAGTTCTCGTAGTGTTCCTTGTTCCTCTTTTCTAACAGATTGTTTGCAATCTTGTTCATCTTCATTATTTTCTTTCTTTCATATTTCTCAACCTCTCAAGGTTCATGGTTTCACTCATTCGTCAAAGAAAGCAACTTAGTTTTACCTCCTCTCTTCCTCCTCCGTTTTCCCTCCGGTGCCATCCTAGATCTCGGGACGAGATCCTCTCGTAGTGGTGGAGTGTTGTAATGCCCCGGATCCGATGCGCCAGGTGTCCGCCAGTTATTCACCGTCGTTGCCATGTCATTTGCTTGCGTGCTGCATTTTATCATGTCATCATGTGCATTTCATGTTGCATACGTGTTCGTCTCATGCATCCGAGCCTTTCCCCGTTGTCCGTTTCGCAATTCGGCGCTCCTATGTCCTCCGGCGTCCCCCTCTTCTCTCTTTTCATAAGTGGGTGTTGAACGTTCTCGGAATGGACCGAGGCTTGCCAAGTGGCCTTGGTATACCACCGGTAGACCGCCTATCAAGTTTCGTGCCATTTGGAGGTCGTTTGGTACTCCAACGGTTAACCGGGTAACCGTAACCCCCCCTTTCTCTTTGCAGCCCAACACCCCTTCCAAACTGGCCCAAAACCCATCTAACTCCCCTCCATGCTCTCGCTCGTTCGATCACGATCGCGTGGCCAAAAACCGCTCCTCATTTGGACTCTCCTAGCTCCCTCTACCTACAAAACTAGCCCCTCCCCCGAAATTCGCGGTCTAATCCCCCCAAACCCTAGATCCACCTCCTCTGCACCGCTGGACACGTCCAGGCGACGCCGGACATGTCCGCTCTTCCGCCCTCCGCCAATCGGCGTCCGCCACGTGGCCCCAGCCACCCGCGCGCCGCCGCCGGCCCGTAGGCCCAGCGCCGGCCCCCGCGGCCCGTGCCCCCGCCGCCGTCTGCCTCCCCGGCCCGCGCCCGCGAGCCCGCGGCTCCGCCCGCCGGCGACCACCCCGCCCGGCGCCGGCCGCCCGCTGCCGCGGCCCCGCTCCGCCCGAGCGCCTCCTCTGCCGACCTCGTCCTCGCCTCCCGCTGCCGGCCGAGCGCTTCCCCGCGCCGCCCTGCTCGGCCTTGCCGGCCTCTCCTCAGCCAGCCGCCGCCCGTCCCGGACCTCGCCGGCCGTCGCCCCGCCGCTTCCGGTCCCGGGTGCCCCGCCCGTCGCCGCCAGCACCGTCTCCGGCCAGATCCGGGCCGGCGCCGCCCGGATCCGGCAACCCCGACCCGCCGGCGCCCTTCTCCGGCTTCCCCGACCCCGTCCCGACTTCTCCGGCCGTCCTCCGGCGAAGCTCCGGCCAGATCCGCCGCCGCCTCGATTCGCGTGCCCGCAGGTTGACTTTCCCCGAATCCACCAAGTCCCCAGAATCTGTTAATAATCATGCCATGTTCGACCTGTTGTAACTTTGCATCTGTAGCTCCGTTTTGCGCGTGTAATATGTCAAAGTGTTCGCCTCGAAGAGTACATCATTTCATTCCATTGCATCATATTCATTTGAGGTCATCTTGATGCCGGAATCATCATTGTAGAAGTGCTTCATAATGTTTTCTGCTGTCTGTTATCAGCACGAGCTCTTTTGTCATTTTTGCCATGATTGATGTGTGCATCCTATGGACTTGATCCCTAAATGTGTTTTCAACTATGCCATGCCATTTTTACAGGGGTGTTTGCCATGTATTTTTGTGATCAATGTGGTGACTAGCACAAGCATGCAAACTAGGCTTCGTGTTAACGCTGTTTTTAGTCCTTGTTCTGCTGTAATTTTGATGCCATGTAAACATGTTGCTACTAATCATTCTATGCATAATCTGGAGATGTTCTATAAACATGTTTTGAACTACATGTCTTCCTCTATCCATCCATGCCCTTGGTTGCATTTATAGATTGCTGTAGCTTCTTCATATCTTGATCCAAAGTTGCTTGAAAATGTTGCTGTCAGCCTGTTTACATTAAGTTCAGTTGTTTCCATGTGTTTTCCTAGTGATCCATGCACCCTATGGCCTTGCTCTTGCCATGCTTAGCTTCACAAACATGCCTTCTTACTGTTGGTAGCCTTGCCATGCCATTTTTTGCTCTGTAGTGAGTTGCACAAGCTCATCTACATGCCTTCATAATTATGTTCCTGCCATGTTTGAATCTGTATAAAAACTTGCTATGTTTACGTGGGTGCCATTATATTTTATGATCCCTTTTGGCTTATGGTCAATAAGGGTCTTTTTATCTATGCAATTAGTAGATTCATGCCATGCCTTTGTTTGCCATGATAAGTTCCTGTAACATGTTGTTTGATAGCTCTAAACATTGCATCGTGCTGTTATTTTCTGCAAAGTCTGAAATTGTTATAACTTGCAATCTTACCATGTGTGTTTGGGTATGTTCTAGTGATTTCTAGAGATAGCTCATTGTTCATGTTTTGTAATGCTTTACCTGTACATCATGCCCATGCCTTTTGTTATTATGTTTGGGTGCTGTAGCATGTAGTTTTGATGCTTGCAATATGCCTAGTCGCTGTTTTGGACAGCTTGTCCTTTAAACTTGTATAGTGTGTGTGTGTGTTGAACCGTTGCTCCGTTTTGAGTATGCTCTATGTGAATCTTGCTTAGATTTGCATGTAGTTTCATATTATCATGTTGCATCCTTGTTTTGAGGTGTTTGCTTGATGTTTGGGTGCATTTTGCATCAATACCATGTTTAACTTGTTTTGCTCATATCTTCTAGGCCGTAGCTCCGAACTAAATGAACTTTATATGTAACTTGACTAGAATCTCGTGTAGATCATCTTTGTGCATCTTAACTTGATGTTTAACTACTTGAACATAAGGTTTATTCAGATCTGGACCAATTTCGAAATTTGCATATGAGGACTTACCGGAATTGTTATATGTTGTTCCCGGCCTCATTTAAACTTGCCTTGATGTGTTGCTGTTGTTTGCATCATCTCTTGCCATGAGTAGCTTGATGTAGCTTTAACATGCATCATGCTCGTGTGTGCATCATTCCTTGTTCATGTGTGATGTGTTTACTATGTTGTGTGCTTCTTTTCGATAGTTCCTGTTTCGTTGCGATCGTGAGGATTCGTTCGTCCACGCTTGGTTCGGCTTCATCCGTTCGTCTTCTTCATGGACTCGTTCTTCTTCCTTGCGGGATTTCAGGCAAGATGACCGCTACCTTTGATCTCAATACTATCTTTGCTATGCTAGTTGCTTCGTTCTATCGCTATGCTGCGTTACCTATCACCTGTTTATCAAGCCATCCCATATTGCCATGAACCTCTAACCTTTGACACCTTTCTTATGCAAACCGTTGTTTGGCTATGTTACCTCTTTGCTCAGCCCCTCTTAAAGCGTTGCTAGTTGCAGGTGAAGTTGAAGATTTCTCCATGGTGGACAGGATTTTGGTTGGGATATCACAATATCTCTTATATTATTAATGCATCTATATACTTGGTAAAGGGTGGAAGACTCGGCCTTTTGCCTAGTGGTTTGTTCCACTCTTGCCGCCATAGTTTCCGTCATACCGGTGTTATGTTCCCGGATTTTGCGTTCCTTACACGGTCGGGTGATTTATGGGACCCCCTTGACAGTTCGCTTTGAATAAAACTCCTCCAGCAAGGCCCAACCTTGGTTTTACCATTTGCCTCACCTAGCCCTTTTTCCCTTGGGATTCACGCTCTCGAGGGTCATCTTTATATTATTATCCCCCCCGGGGCTAGTGCTCGTTGTGAGTGTTGGTCCAAACTGTCGGCCGCCGATGGCCACCAGGGGCAACTCTGGGCTGGCCTACCGGAAGTCTGGACAATCCGGTGTGCCCTGAGAACGAGATATGTGCAGCTCCTATCGGGATTTGTCGGCACATCCGGGCGGCTTTGCTGGTCTTGTTTTACCATTGTCGAAATGTCTTGTAAACCGGGATTCCGAGTCTGATCGGGTCTTCCTGGGAGAAGGTCTATTCCTTAGGTGATCGCGAGAGCTTGTCATGGGCTAAGTTGGGACACCCCTGCAGGGTATAATCTTTCGAAAGCCGTGCTTGAGGTTATTGGCAGATGGGAATTTGTTAATGTCCGGTTGTAGATAACTTTACATCAGATCCGAATTAAAACGCATCAACCGCGTGTGTAGCCGTGATGGTCTCTTCTCGGCGGAGTCCGGGAAGTGAACACAGTTTCTGGGTTATGTTTGACGTAAGTAGGAGTTCAGGATCACTTCTTGATCATTACTAGTTGACGACCGGTCCGCTTGCTCTCTTCTCGCTCTTATTTGCGTATGTTAGCCACCATATATGCTTAGTCGCTGCTGCAGCCTCACCACTTTACCCCTTCCTTTCCTTTAAGCTTTGCTAGTCTTGATACCCATGGTAATGGGATTGCTGAGTCCTCGTGGCTCACAGATTACTACAACAACAGTTGTAGGTACAGGTTATGCGATGATCATGACGTGAGAGCAATGCTTGTTTGCGTTGAGTTCTTCTTCTGCTTCTTCGATCAGGGGATAGGTTCCAGGTCGGCAGCCTGGGCTAGCAGGGTGGATGTCGTTTGAGTTTCTGTTTGTGATTCATCCTTAGACGGATGTTGACCTTATGTATGATGATGTTGTATATGTGTGGCATTGTATGCCTTATGTATGTATCCCCATCTATTATATAATGTTGATGTAATGATATCCACCTTGCAAAAGCGTTTCAATATGCGGGTCTATCCTTGGTGGGACCTTCGAGTTCCTTTTGGATAGGGTCGCATATTGGGCGTGACATGCCGGGGCCAGCAGCCTCAGCCCCCCTCCCGAAGAGTCAAGCTGCACCGTCTGGATCTCGACCTCCGCAAGCCCCGATGAGAGCGCCGAGGCCACCTGCCCCACGCCTCCATCAGCAGAAGGCACCGCCTGCTGGACCTGAGGTACCACGACCATAGTGGAGGGATCCGAAATCACCATCTCTGGACCCCCGCCAGCGAGAACAGCCTCCTCCGCCTCAGCCCTAAGCGAGATCGATGACGCCCCAAGAAGAGGAACCACAGACTCCTCAAACTCCAGGACCGGCAGCGAGTGCTCGAACACCTCATCAGACTCCACCCGTTCACTCCAAAGTCTCGGGAGGGCAGATGCCGGCTCGAAAGACCCGAATCTGAGAGCAGTCATAGGCACCGTAGAACATGGTGCCGTCCCATCCGCAGACGTCTGAGAGTCAGCACCCGACATAGTGGACAACTCTCGCCCACTGTCAGCTGCTGGTGCCTCCTTAAGTGCCGGACTATCATCACCCTCGTGCATAGCAGTATCCGTCCCGTTGGTCGCCTCGGCGAACAGACTCTCATCCTCGAACTCAATGACAAGGTTATAGATGTGGCCTCGATATGCCCACTTTACCACCTCAGGCACATACTCGATGTTCAGCACACTGACCAGTAGACGGGCAATCCCGTGGGCTCTGGTAAAGTCCATATCCACACGCTCTACTCTGCCCACCATGATACCCAAACTGGCCATGACTCGGGCATCCTGCATCGGCTTGGAGGGAGCCCCAGAGAACCGCAACCAAACCCGAGTCAGGGGCTTGCCCGTAGGCTCAATCCTCTTCCACTCGTGAAACTCAAGCACACCATAAGTACCCGGCACCTTGCACATCCCGAAACTCAGAAGTCTTTGAAGATCCTCAACTGACGGGAACTCAATCCGAAACAGTTTGTCCTCGATACTAACAAGCTCCCACTGGAAATCCCCAGGAACTAACTCCTTGAGCCTTTGAACAATCTGTGCCTCCGAGATGTCTCCTCTGGAAACATTGACTAACCCAGTCGTCAAACTCAAAGTCTCATCAGGAACCTCCATCTTCGTTCGAGATTCAAAGAAAGTAAGTTCAGCATAGTACACTCCATACATCATGAGTGATGGTGCCTGATCTATCAAAAATGTACAGTCCCCCGAATCGTGTGCTGGTTTGCCACAAGTGCCACACACTCAGCAATAGAGTGTCCCTTGCCACCACATCTATAATACAACATTTTTTTTCTTTCTTACGCGCCCACTTGGACGCCCTCTCAGACCCAGTCCTGTCAGTCGCCTCTACTATCTCTGTCAACCCGGACTCATTTCCGGGAATCTCGGTAGAGGCAAGCGCCGAGACCACCTCCATAGCTTGTCCTGACAGAACCTGCTCCTCAACGGTCCCGTCAACCACCATCTGGTCAACAACAGGCGGCGGTGGCTTTCGTGGACGGTACCGGCCACCTCGACCCCCACGGCCACCACGATGACCGCGGAATCCACCCCACTGTCGGTAGCCCGGGCTAGACGCCCCCTCAACAAATCCTCTTGGGGGCCCCATGAACGGTCGCTCCACCATGATACGTCTCCGTCATATCTACTTTTTCAAACACTTTTGCCCTTGTTTTGGACTCTAACTTGTATGATTTGAATGGAACTAACCCGGACTGACGCCGTTTTCAGCAGAATTGCCATGGTGTTGTTTTATGTGCAGAAAATAAAAGTTCTCGGAATGACCTGAAACTCCACGGAACACCTTAGAAAAAAAATAAAAAATCCTCGCCAAAGATGAAGACCAGGGGGCCCACACCCTGTCCACGAGGGTGGGGGGCGCCCCCCCCCCCCTGGGCGCGCCCCCTACCTTATGGGCCCCCTGGTGGCCCTCCGTCGCCAACTCCAACTCCATATATTGGCTTTCGGGGAGAAAAAAACAGAGAGAAGAAATCATCACGTTTTACGATACGGAGCCGCCGCCAAGCCCTAATCACTCTCGGGAGGGCTGATCTGGAGTCCATTCGGGGCTCCGGAGAGGGGGATTCGTCGTTGTCATCATCATCAACCATCCTCCATCACCAATTTCATGATGCTCACCGCCGTGCATGAGTAATTGCATCGTAGGCTTGCTGGACGGTGATGGGTTGGATGAGATTTATCATGTGATCGAGTTAGTTTTGTTAGGGTTTGATCCCTAATATCCATTATGTTCTGAGATTGATGTTGCTATGACTTTGCTATGCTTAATGCTTGTCACTAGGGCCCGAGTGCCATGATTTCAGATCTGAACCTATTATGTTTTCATGAATATATGTGTGTTCTTGATCCTATCTTGCAAGTGTATAGTCACCTACTATGTGTTATGATCCGGCAACCCCGAAGTGACAATAATCGGGAGCACTCCCGGTGATGACCATAGTTTGAGGAGTTCATGTATTCACTATGTGCTAATGCTTTGTTCCGGTTCTCTATTAAAAGGAGGCCTTAATATCCCTTAGTTTCCAATAGGACCCCGCTGCCACGGGAGGGTAGGACAAAAGATGTCATGCAAGTTCTTTTCCATAAGCACGTATGACTATATACGGAATACATGCCTACATTACATTGAAGAACTGGAGGTAGTTCTGTGTCACCCTATGTTATGACTTTTACATGACGAACCGCATCCGGCATAATTATCCATCGCTAATCTGGTGCCTACGAGTTTTCCATATACTGGTTCTCGCTTATTAACTTTTCTGTTGCTACTGTTACAATCACTACAAAATACCAAAAACATTACTTTTGTTGTCTTTACTTTTGTTACCGTTACCACCACTATCATATTACTTTGCTACTAAACACTTTGCTGCATATACTAAGTTTCCAGGTGTGGTTGAATTGAAAACTCAGCTGCTAATACTTGAGAATATTCTTTGGCTCCCCTTGTGTCGAATCAACAAATTTGGGTTGAATACTCTACCCTCGAATACTATACTTGTGGGTTATCAAGACCTTTTTCTGGTGCCGTTGCCGGGGAGCATAGCTCTATTCTTTGAGTCACTTGGGATTTATATCTGCTGGACACTATGAAGAACTTGAAAGACGACCGAACTACTATTTTGCCCTCAACTACGAGGGGAGGTAAGGAACTGCCATCTAGCCTTGCACTAGATTCTCCTTCTGTTATAAGTAAGCTTGCGACACCTAAACCTGTTACTGCTATTCATTCTGATATGTCGCATGTTATTGATGATGCCACTTCTGCTATGCATGATACTTATGATGAAACTACTTCTATGCTTGATACTAATGTGCCCCTTGGTGAATTTCTTGATGAGCAAATTGCTAGGTATAGAGAAAGAGAAATTATTGAACCTGAATACGATGATGTTAGTGATGATGAGAATATGCCTGATATTCCTGAGGGTTACCTTTTTGATGCTGAATCTTCTGCAACTATTCTTGCTTGCTAGGATAGATACGAACTTAAGAGGTTGCTTGTTAAATGGAGTAAAGAATCTTTTAGAGATAGAATGAGACCCAACCCTGCTTTTGCTACTTCACCTATCTGTGTTCCTGATAAGAACTATTATGATTATTCTGTTGATCCAGATATAATTACGTTGGTTGAATCTGATCCTTTTTATGGCTGTGAATCTGAAACTGTTGTGGCACATCTTACTAAGTTAAATGATATAGCTGCCCTGTTTACTAATAATGAGAGATCACGCTACCTTTATTTACTCAAAATATTTCCGTTCTCATTAAAGGGTGATGCTAAGATATGGTTTAATTCTCTTGATCCTGGTTGTGTGCAAAGTCCCCAGGATATGATTTATTACTTCTTTGCTAAATATTTCCCTGCTCATAAGAAACAAGCTGCTTTGAGGGAAATATACAACTTTGTGCAAATTGAAGAAGAGAGTCTCCCACAAGCTTAGGGGAGGCTTCTCAAGTTACTTAATGCTTTGCCTGATCATCCTCTTAAGAAACCTGAAATATTTGATATCTTTTATAATGGACTAACCGATGCTTCCAGAGATTACCTGGATAGTTGTGCTGGTTCTCTTTTCAGGGAAAGAACACCGAATGAAGCTGAAATTCTATTGAATAATATGTTGGCAAATGAAAATAATTGGGAACCTCCTGAGCCACCTCCTGAGCCAGCTCCAGAGCCAATTACTGAGCCTATTCCTAAACCAACTCCGAAGAAGAGAGGTGTTCTATTTCTCAGTCCCGAAGATATGCAGGAGGCAAACAAATCTATGAAAGAAAAAGGTATTAAAGATGAAGATGTTAAAGAATTTACCTCCTATTGAAGAAATACATGGTCTTAATTTACCGCCTGTTGAAGAATTATATGATCTCAATTACTTATTTACTGAAGAACCTCCTGATATCCCGACACAGGTAGTAAAGGTAAATTCTCTCTATAGATATGATAAAGCTAAAGTCCCTCCTACTAAAATTGCTAGTCAGTGCTTGGATGAGTTTGATGACTTTATGTTTAAGCAAGATGACTTTAATGCTTATTTTGGTAGACAATTAAAACAGAATACCTTTATGATTAAACGCTTGGGTGATTATATGGCTGATATTAGAGGTGAACTTAAACTTGTTAGCAAACATGCTTCTATGGTCACCACTCAAGTAGAACAAGTACTTAAAGCTCAGAAAGAAGTGCTTGATGAAATGAATAGTAAGAAAAATGATTATGCTATTAGAGTGGCTACTAGAACTGGTAGAATGACTTAGGAACCTTTGTATCCTGAAGGCCACCCTAAGAGAATCGAGCAAGATTTTCGGAGAAATAATATTGATGTACCTAGTCCTTCTAAAAGGAAGAAAAAGAAAAATGATAGGACTTTGCAAACTTCTAGCGAACCTATTACTGAACCACCTGAGAATCCGAATGATATCTCTGTTTCTGATGCTGAAACACAATCAGGTGATGAACATGAACCTAGTGATAATGTTAATGATAATGTTCATGTTGATGCTCAACCTAGTAATGATAATGATGTAGAAGTTGAACCTGCTGTTGATCTTGATAACCCACAATCGAAGAATCAACGTGATGATAAAAGAGACTTTGTTGCTAGGAAACATGGTAAAGAAAGGGAACCATGGGTTCAGAAACCCATGCCTTTTCCTCCGAAACCATCCAAGAAAAAGGATGATGAGGATTTTGAGCGCTTTGCTGAAATGATTAGACCCATCTTTTTGCGTATGCGATTAACTCATGTGCTCAAAACAAATCCTTATGCTAAGTATATGAAGGATATCATTACTAATAAAAGAAAGATACCTGAAGCTGAAATTTTCACCGTGCTTGCTAATTATACTTTTAAGGGTGGAATACCAAAGAAACTTGGAGATCCAGGAGTACCTACTATACCATGCTCCATTAAGAGAAATTATGTTAAAATTACGTTATGTGATCTTGGAGCCGGTGTTAGTGTTATGCCTCTCTCTTTATATCGTAGACTTGACTTGAATATGTTGACACCTACTGAAATATATTTGCAAATGGCTGATAAATCAACTGCTATACCTGTCGGTATTTGTGAGGATGTGCTTGTTGTGGTTGCAAACGTTACTATTTTAACGGACTTTGTTATTCTTGATATTCATGAGGATGATAGTATGTCTATTATTCTTGGAAGACCTTTCCTTAATACTGCAAGGGCTGTTATTGATTGCACCAAAGGCAATGTCACTTTTCATGTTAATGGCAATGAGCACACGGTACACTTTCCGAGAAAACAACCTCAAGTTTATAGTATCAACTGTATTGGAAAAATTCCATCGATTATATTTGGAGGTTTTGAATTCCCTCTCCCTACTGTCAAGAAAAAGTATGATATTCTTATTGTTGGGGATTTTCATATCCCCGTTGAGGTAACTTAGTGTTATTCGAAATTTCTCCGGTTCCGTGATTATTCGGAATGAGTTTGTTAACAAGACTTGATCAACCTTGTTAGTGGGTTCATTTTGATGATCACGAGATGGATGAAACTAGAAGCACAACCTTCTGTACCCTTTTTATATTTTCTGTTATTTAGTAGAAATAAAGGAAAATGTATTTTTCTGTCTGTCTCCTGACTTATCCGTGCAATATAAAATATCCTGAAAATAGAAGTCCTCAGAATGCCATGCCAATTTAATATGATTTTTTCGGGAATATTTGAGAATTTACTGTGCAAAAATTACCGCAGGTGGAGCTGCCACCTGGCCACGAGGGTGGAGGGCGCACCCTACCCCCCTGGGCGCGCCCCCTGCCTCATGGGCCCATGGTGGCCCTCCTCCACTTATCCCTGCACCCATCTTCTTCCTCTGCCTCACACAAACACAAAAAACCAACTCAAGCACGAGTTCCAGCCCCCGTTGCTGTGATTTTCGATCTCCTTGCTCAAAGCACCTCTCGCAAAACTGCTTGGGGAGATTGTTCCTTGGTATGTGACTCCTTCATTGGTCCAATTAGATTTTGTTCTAGTGCTTTATTCATTGCAAATTTGCGGTGCATAGGTGACCATGTTCTTGAGCTTGCATGTCAAATTTATATGGTTCCAAGTAGTCCCAATGCTTTACATAGGCTCTAGGCACTTGTGGGAGTTGTTACTATCAATTTTATTAAAGTTGGTTCACTTTTATTTGAAGTTACTGAAAATTTCAGATTTTTTCAGAAATAATGAAGAAATTTTTGAGGGGCTCGTCGAGCCGAAGCTCTAAGGAAAAACAAAAGGAGGAAGAGCAGAATACCCTTTGAGGGCACCTTAGATGAACCCCGCCGTAACGAAGTAGAAGCTTTTATTAACACTATCACTGTGGGAGAAACCAGGAAGGTTTCTGATGCAAGGATCACTAGCATATATTTTCCTGTTTTACCCTACTTTGCCTTATTAGCTAGTCATTGCTTGATTGGACGCGGGAACTGTGGGAACCTTAGTATTCCTGATATTATTATTTTGTTCCATGGTTTATACCGCAATAACTCTGTTAGTATGGGTGGAATTGTTGCTAGACGGTTAAGTCTAAACCGTACTAAGGGCCCCATTTTTGGAGGCATTTATGCTTCACGCCTAGCTGCACATTTTGAAATACCTATTAGGCATGAGGAGAAAGAAGAAACAGCGCTGCCCCGTGCTTATTTAGATTATAAGAGTATGATAGCGCATGACTTTCTTGTTAAGAGTCACGAAGGGGAGCTCAAATATAAATTATACTTTGATAAACATCACCCTGAGACTATTACTTTGCCTGCTCCTTATTTGTTTAACTTATCTGCAGGTCCTCACATCGTTCCATGGTCGGCTGTTCAAGCCTATCGGAATCCTGCACCAGCCCCGGAACCGGAGCCACAAGATGAGCCTCCATGACTATCTGTTTATTCTTGGATCCAGAGGAGGCTGCCAGCCAGTGGCAGTCAGAATCTTCTTCATCACAGTACGACCCCAGCTACACCTACGGGTATCCGCCAGGCTATCCCTGGCAATAGACCAACTTAGGCCAAAAGCCTAAGCTTGGGGGAGTACGTATTTCCCATCGACATTACATTTATGTTCACACACACTCATTGCTAGATGGCGGTGCTCATACTCTTTCACTGTAATATCCATGCTAGTTTATTTTCTTTTTCCTGCTTTCTTCTTGTGTGTTTGATAAACCTTAAGAAAAAAACCAAAAAAAATTAGTAGTAGTTTATTTCCTTGCTGTAGTAATTAAAAAAAAAACCCAAAAATATTTCCCGTTCTTCTTTTGCTTGTTGGGAGCTTTCCCGTGTAAATAGTTTTTATTTCTTTTCCTTTCTTTGGGGGTTGAGAAGACCATACTGAAAATGCTTAGTGGCTCTTATATGCATGATTGTTTATTTAACTTAGAGCCCATATTACTTGTCTTCTCTCTTGAGTTGAATGCTTGCAGATTCCAGCTTAGTCCAATGCACGTGCACTCTTATTATTATACACATCGTTCGGTCGTGCAAGTGAAAGGCAATAATGATGATATATGATGGATTTATTGGGATGAGAAAAGCTGGTATGAACTCGGCCTCTCTTGTTTTTGTAAATATGATGATTCATCGTTCCTGAGTCAGCTATTATGAAGTAAACATATTTGCAATGACATTTAGAGATTATAGTTGCTTGTGCCATGCCTGATTAGCTATGAGTTATAATGGTTTACCTTGCATGCCAACATGCTATTAGAATGATTATGATGTGGTATGATGGGATGGTATCCTCCTGTAAATGAATTGAGTGACTCGACTTGGCACATGTTCGCGCATGTAGTTAAACCAAATCAACATAGCCTTCATGATATTTATGTTCATGGTGGATTATATCCTACTCATGCTTGTATTCGGTGTAAATTAATTTTAATGCATGTTTACGACTGTTGTCGCTCTCTCAGTTGGTCGCTTCCCAGTCTTTTGCTAGCCTTCACCTGTACTAAGCGGGAATACTGCTTGTGCATCCAAACTTCTTAAACCCCAAAGTTGTTCCATATGAGTCCACTATACCTACCTATATGCGATATTTACCTATCGTTCCAAGTAAATTTGTATGTGCCAAACTCTAAACCTTCAAATAAACATTCTGTTTTGCATGCTCGATTAGCTCATATGTCAACTAGAGTTGCCCTTATCTTCCGTGTTAGGCGGGTTATTCTCAAGAGGAGTGGACTCCGCTCCTCGTTCACGAGAAAATGGCTGGTAACTGGGATGCCCAGTCCCATTCTTTATGCAAACTAAATCAAAATAACTGCAAACAAAACTCCCCTGGGACCCGTTGAATGTTGGAGGCACTCGTTGTTTCGAGCAAGCCATGGATTGATGCTTGTGGAGGAGGGGGAGTATAAACTTTACCATTCTGTTTGGGAACTGCCTATAATCTGTTTAGCATGGAAGATATCGTCGTCTCTTAGTTGTTATGTTGACAATGAAAGTATGCCGCTCAAAATATAATTTATCTCTATTTCAAAACCGAGCTCTGGCACCTCTACAAATCCCTGCTTCCCTCTGCGAAGGGCCTATCTATTTACTTTTATGTTGAGTCATCACCCTTCTTATTAAAAAGCACCCGCTGGAGAGCACACTGTCGTTTGCATTCATTATTATTGATTTATATTGGGTATGACTTGACTGGATCTCTTTTACCATGAATTACAATGTTTAGTCAGTCCTTGATCTTTAAAGGTGCTCTGCATTTATGTTTTGCGGTCTCAGAAAGGGCTAGCGAGATACCATTTTGTTATATCATGTTATGATTATTTTGAGAGAAAGTGTTGTCATCCGAGTTTTATTATTATGGCTCGCTAGCTGATTATGCTATTGATATGAGTAATTGTGAGACCTACGTGTTATTGTGAGTATGGTTAGTTCATAATATTGGCTGAAACTTGAATGCTGGATTTTCATGTTTACAACAACAAGAGCAAACAGAGTTTGTAAAAGTTTTTCTCTTTTTCTCTTTCAGTTTGTCAACTGAATTGCTTGAGGACAAACAAGGGTTTAAGCTTGGGGGAGTTGATACGTATCCGTCGTATCTACTTTTCCAAACACTTTTGCCCTTGTTTTGGACTCTAACTTGTATGATTTGAATGGAACTAACCCGGACTGGCGCTGTTTTCAGCAGAATTGCCATGGTGTTGTTTTATGTGCAGAAAATAAAAGTTCTCGGAATGACCTGAAACTCCACGGAACACCTTAGAAAAAACAATAAAAAATCCTCGCCAAAGATGAAGACTAGGGGGGCACACCCTGTCCACGAGGGTGGGGGCGCCCTCCCCCTGGGCACGCCCCCCTACCTCGTGGGCCCCCTGGTGGCCCTCCGACACCAACTCCAACTCCATATATTTTCAGGGAGAAAAAAATCAGAGAGAAGAAATCATCGCGTTTTACGATATGGAGCCACCGCCAAGCCCTAATCTCTCTCGGGGGGGCTGATCTGGAGTCCGTTCGGGGCTCCGGAGAGGGGGATTCATCGTTGTCGTCATCATCAACCATCCTCCATCACCAATTTCATGATGCTCACCGCCGTGCGTGAGTAATTGCATCGTAGGCTTGCTGGACGGTGATGGGTTGGATAAGATTTATCATGTAATCGAGTTAGTTTTGTTAAGGTTTGATCCCTAGTATCCATTATGTTCTGAGATTGATGTTGCTATGACTTTGCTATGCTTAATGCTTGTCACTAGGGCCCGAGTGCCATGATTTCAGATCTGAACCTATTATGTTTTCATGAATATATGTGTGTTCTTGATCCTATCTTGCAAGTCTATAGTCACCTACTATGTGTTATGATCCGGCAACCCCGAAGTGACAATAATCGGGACCACTCTCGGTGATGACCATAGTTTGAGGAGTTCATGTATTCACTATGTGCTAATGCTTTGTTCCAGTTCTCTATTAAAAGGAGGCCTTAATATCCTTTAGTTTCCAATAGGACCCCGCTGCCACGGGAGGGTAGGACAAAAGATGTCATGCAAGTTCTTTTCCATAAGCAAGTATGACTATATACGGAATACATGCCTACATTACATTGATGAACTGGAGCTAGTTCTGTGTCACCCTATGTTATGACTGTTACATGACGAACCGCATCCGGCATAATTATCCATCACTAATCCGGTGCCTACGAGTTTTCCATATACTGGTTCTCGCTTATTTACTTTTCCATTGCTACTGTTACAATCACTACAAAATACCAAAAACATGTTGGGGAACGTAGCAGAAATCAAAAAAATTCTACGCATCACCAAGATCAATCTATGGAGTGATCTAGCAACGAGGGGAAGGAGAGTGCATCTACATACCCTTGTAGATCGCTAACCGGAAGTGTTCAAGTGAACGGGGTTGATGGAGTCGTACTCGTCGTGATCCAAATCACCGATGATCCTAGTGCCGAACGGATGGCACCTCCGCGTTCAACACACATGCAGCCCGGTGATGTCTCCCATGCCTTAATCCAGCAAGGAGAGAGGGAGAGGTTGGGGAAGACTCCATCCAGCAGCAGTACGATGGCGTGGTGGTGGTGGAGGAGCGTGGCAATCCTGAAGGGCTTCGCCAAGCACCGTGGGAGAGGAGGAGGACTTGGGAGAGGGGGAGGGCTGTGCCAAAACTTGGGGTGCGGCTGCCCTCCCACCCCCCACATATATATAGGGGCAAGGGAGAGGGGGGCCGGCCCCCTCAGATCCAATCTGAGGAGGGGGCGGCGGCCAAGGGGGGGAGGAGTGCCTCCCAAGTCAAGTGGAGGCCCTCCCCCTTAGGGTTTCCCCTCTCCCATGCGCATGGGCCTTGGGGGGGCTGGTGCCCCTGACCCATTAAGGCTAGGGCGCCCCTTACAGCCCATGATGCTGTATTGGACGTGGTGGAACATTTTCCGGACCTCCGGACACCTCCGGAATCCTCCGGAACCTTCTGGAAGCTTCCCGGTACAATACCGGAAAAACCCGAACTTTTCCCGGAACCCGAACAACAACTTTCCATATATAAATCTTTACCTCCGGACCATTCCGGAACTCCTCGTGACGTCCGGGATCTCATCCGGGACTCTCAACAACATTTGTAACCACGTACATTTATTCCCTATAACCCTAGCGTCATCGAACCTTAAGTGTGTAGACCCTACGGGTTCGGGAGACACGTAGACATGACCGAGAAAACTCCCCGGCCAATAACCAACAGCGGGATCTGGATACCCATGTTGGCTCCCACATGTTCCATGATGATCTCGTCGGATGAACCATGATGTCGAGGATTCAACCAATCCCGTATTCAATTCCCTTTGTCTAGCGGTACATTACTTGACCGAGATTCGATCGTCGGTATGCTGATACCTCATTCAATCTCGTTACCGGCAAGTCTCTTTACTCGTTCGTAACACATCATCCCGTGATCAACCCCTTGGTCACATTGTGCACATTATGATGATGTCCTACCGAGTCGGCCCAGAGATACCTCTCCGTCTCACGGAGTGACAAATCCCAGTCTCGATTCGTGCCAACCCAACACACACTTTCGGAGATACCCGTAGTGCATCTTTATGGCCACCCAGTTACATTGTGACGTTTGGTACACCCAAAGCATTCCTACGGTATCCGGGAGTTGCACAATCTCATGGTCTAAGGAAATGATACTTGACATTAGAAAAGCTTTAGCATACGAACTACACGAACTTTGTGCTAGGCTTAGGATTGGGTCTTGTCCGTCACATCATTCTCCTAATGATGTGATACCGTTATCAACGACATCCAATGTCCATGGTCAGGAAACCGTAACCATCTACTGATCAACGAGCTAGTCAACTAGAGGCTTACTAGGGACATGGTGTTAATTCAAAATTTTCCTACGTGTCACCAAGATCTATCTATGGAGAGACCAGCAACGAGTAGAAAGAGAGTGCATCTACATACCCTTGTAGATCGCTAAGCGGAAGCGTTCAAGTGAACGGGGTTGATGGAGTCGTACTCGTCGTGATTCAAATCACCGATGATCAAGTGCCGAACGCACGGCACCTCCGCGTTCAACACACGTACAGCCCGGTGACGTCTCCCACGCCTTGATCCAGCAAGGAGAGAGGGAGAGGATGAGGAAGACTCCATCCAACAGCAGCACAACGGCGTGGTGGTGGTGGAGGAGCGTGGCAATCCTGCAGGGCTTCGCCAAGCACCGCGGGAGAGGAGGAGTACTTGTGAGAGGGGGAGGGCTGCACCAGAACTTCGTCTATAGCTCCCATGCGCCTCCCCACTATATATAGGGGTGGAGGGGCTGGTTTCTTGCCCTCCAAGTCCATTGGGGCGTTGACCAAGGTGGGAGGAAAGAAATCTCATTATTTCCTTCCCCACCGATTGTTATCCCCCCTTTTTAGGGATCTTGATCTTATCCCTTCGGGATATGATCTTATTCCTTCTAAGGGGGAATCTTGGTGCACCTTGACCAGGGGTGTGGGGCCTTGCCCCCACTACCCACGTCCATGTGGGTCCCCCCATGCAGGTGGGCCCCACTCCGGAACCTTCTAGAACCTTCCCGGTACAATACCGAAAAATCCCGAACATTTTTCGGTGGCCAAAATAGGACTTCCCATATATAAATCTTTACCTCCAGACCATTCCGGAACTCCTCGTGACGTCCGGGATCTCATCCGGGACTCCGAACAACATTCGGTAACCACATACAAACTTCCTTTATAACCCTAGCGTCATCGAACCTTAAGTGTGTAGACCCTACGGGTTCGGGAGACATGTAGACATGACCGAGACGTTCTCCGGTCAATAACCAACAGCGGGATCTGGATACCCATGATGGCTCCTACATGTTCCATGATGATCTCATCGGATGAACCACGATGTCAAGGACTTAATCAATCCCGTATTCAATTCCCTTTGTCTATCGGTATGTTACTTGCCCGAGATTCGATCGTCGGTATCCAATACCTTGTTCAATCTCGTTACCGGCAAGTCACTTTACTCGTTCTGTAACACATCATCCCGTGATCAACTCCTTGGTCACATTGCGCATATGATGATGTCCTACCGAGTGGGCCCAGAGATACCTCTCCGTTTACACGGAGTGACAAATCCCAGTCTCGATCCGCATAAAACAATAGATACTTTCGGAGATACCTGTAGTGCACCTTTATAGTCACCCAGTTACGTTGTGACGTTTGATACACCCAAAGCACTCCTACGGTATCCAGGAGTTACACGCTCTCATGGTCGAAGGAAGGGATACTTGACATTGGCAAAGCTCTAGCAAATGAACTACATGATCTTTTGTGCTAGTCTTAGGATTGGGTCTTGTCCATCACATCATTCTCCTAATGATGTGATCCCGTTATCAACGACATCCAATGTCCATAGCCTGGAAACCATGACTATCTGTTGATCACAACGAGCTAGTCAACTAGAGGCTCACTAGGGACATATTGTGGTCTATGTATTCACACGTGTATTACGATTTCCGGATAATACAGTTATAGCATGAATAAAAGACAATTATCATGAACAAGGAAATATAATAATAATACTTTTATTATTGCCTCTAGGGCATATTTCCAACAGTCTCCCACTTGCACTAGAGTCAATAATCTAGTTCACATCGCCATGTGATTAACACTCACAGGTCACATCGCCATGTGACTAATACCCAAGAGTTTACTAGAGTCAGTAGTCTAGTTCACATCACTATGTGATTAACACTCAATGAGTTTTATGTTTGATCATGTTGCTTGTGAGAGAGGTTTTAGTCAACGGGTCTGAACCTTTTAGATCCGTGTGTGCTTTACAAATCTCTATGTCATCTCCTAGATGCAGCTACCACGCTCTATTTGGAGCTATTCCAAACAACTGTTCTACTTGGAGCTATTCTAAATTATTGCTCCATTATATGTATCCGGTCTCTCTACTCAGAGCTATCCGGATAGGTGTCAAGCTTACATCGTCGTAACCTTTACGACGAACTCTTTTACCACCTCCATAATCGAGAAAATTCCTTAGTCCACTAGTTACTTAGGATAACTTTGACCGCTGTCCTGTGAGCCATTCTTGGATCACTCTTGTACCCCTTGACTGACTCATGGCAAGGCACACTTCAGGTGCGGTACACAACATAGCATACTGAAGAGCCTACGTCTTAAGCATAGGGGACGACCTTCGTCCTTTCTCTCTATTCTGCCGTGGTCGAGCTTTAAGTCTTAACTTCGTACCTTACAACTCAGGCAAGAACTCCTTCTTTGACTGGTCCATCTTGAACACCTTCAAGATCATGTCAAGGTATGTGCTCATTTGAAAGTATTATTAAGCATTTTGATCTATCCTTATAGATCTTGATGCTCAATGTTCAAGTAGCTTAATCCAGGCTCTCTATTGAAAAACACTTTCAAAATAACCCCATATGCTTTCCAGAAATTCTACATCATTTCTGATCAACATGTATTCATCAGAAATTCTATAGTGCTCCCATTCACTTCTTTGGAAATACAAGTTTCTCATAAACTTTGTACAAACCCAAAATCTTTGATCATCATCAAAGCATACATTCCAACTCCGAGATGCTCACTCCAGTCCTTAGAAGGATCACTGGAGCTAGCATACCTTTTAGCATCCTTAGGATCGACAAAAACTTTCTGATTGTATTACATACAACCTTTCCTCACGAAAACTGGTAAGGAAACTCGTTTTGATATCCATCTGCCAGATTTCATAAATACAGCTAATGCTAACATGAATCCGATGGACTTTAAGCATCGCTACGGATGAGAAAATCTCATCGTAGTCAACTCCTTGAACTTGTGAAAAACTTTTCGCCACAAGTCGAGCTTCATGGACGGTGACATTACCATCCACGTCCGTCTTCTTCTTAAAGATCCATTTATCTTAATGGCTTGCCGATCATCGGGCAAGTCCACCAAAGTCCATGGATCCGTTCTCGGATTTTATGGCCTCGAGCCATTTATCGGAATCCGGGCCCACCATCGCTTCTCCATAGCTCGTAGGTTCATTGTTGTCCAGCAACATGACTTCCAAGACAGGATTATGTACCACTCTGAAGTAGTACGCATCCTTGTCATCCCACGAGGTTTGGTAGTGACTTGATCCGAAGTTTCATGATCAATATCATAAGCTTCCACTTCAATTGGTGTAGGTGCCACAGGAACAACTTCCTGTGCCCTGCCACACACTAGTTGAAGAGACGGTTCAATAACCTCATCAAGTCTCCACCATCCTCCCACTCAACTCTTTCGAGAGAAACCTTTCCTCGAGAAAGGACCCGATTCTAGAAAAAATTCATATTGCTTTCGGATCTGAATTAGGAGGTATACCCAACTGTTTTGGGTGTCCTATGAAGATGTATTTTATCCGCTTTGGGTTCGAGCTTAATCCTGAAACTTTTTCACATAAGCGTCGCAGCCCCAAACCTTTAAGAAACGACAACTTAGGTTTCTCTAAACCATAATTCATACGGTGTCATCTCATCGGAATTACGTGGTGCCCTATTTAAAGTGAATGTGGTTGTCTCTAATGCCTAACCCATGAACGATAGTGGTAATTCGATAAGAGACATCATGGTACGCACCATATCCAATAGGGTGCAACTATGATGTTCGGACACACCATCACACTATGGTGTTCCAGGCGGTATTAATTATGAAACAATTTCCACAATGTCTTAATTGTGTGCCAAAACTCGTAACTCAGATATTCATCTCTATGATCGTATCATAGACATTTTATCCTCTTGTCACAATGATCTTCTACTTCACTCTGAAATTACTTGAACCATTCAATAATTCAGAGTTGTGTTTCATCAAGTAAATATTCTCAACATCTACTCGAATCATCTGTGAAGTAAGAACATAACAATATTCACTGCATGCCTCAGCATTTATTGGACTGCACACATCAAAATGTGTTACTTCCAACAAGTTGCTATCTTGTTCCATCTTATTGAAACCGAGGCTTTTCAGTCATCTTGCCTATGTGGTATGATTTGCATATCTCAAGTGATTCAAAATCAAGTGAGTCCGAACGGTCCATTTGCATGGAGTTTCTTCATGCATATACACCAATAGACATGGTTCGCATGTCTCAAACTTTTCAAAAACGAGTGAGTCCAAAGATCCATCAACATGGAGCTTCTTCATGCGTTTTATACCAATATGACTTACATGGCAGTGCCACAAGTACGTGGTACTATCATTACTATCTTATATCTTTTGGCATGAAAATGTGTATCACTACGATCGAGATTCAATAAACCATTCTTTTAGGTGCAAGACCATCGAAGGTATTATTCAAATAAATAGAGTAACCATTATTCTCCTTAAATGAATAACCGTATTGCGATAGACATAATCCAATCATGTCTATGCTCAACCAAACACCAAATGATAATTATTATGGTTTAATACTAATCTTTGATGGTAGAGGGAGCGTGCGATGTTTGATCACATCAAAATTGGAAACACTTCCAACACATATCGTCAGCTCTCCTTTAGCTAGTCTCCGTTTATTCCGTAGCCTTTTATTTCGAGTCACTTACACTTAGCAACCGAACCGGGATCTAATACCCTGGTGCTACTAGGAGTACTAGTAAAATACACAATAACTTAATGTATATCCAATATACTTCTATCGACCTTGCCAGCCTTCTTATCTACCAAGTATCTAGGGTAATTCTGCTCCAGTGGCTGTTCCCCTTATTGCAGAAGCACTTAGTCTCGGGTTTGGGTTCAACCTTGGGTTTCTTCACTGGAGCAGCAACTGATTTGCCGTTTCATGAAGTGTCCCTTCTTGCCCTTGCCCTTCTTGAAACTAGTGGTTTCACCAACCATCAACAATTGATGCTCCTTCTTGATTTTTACTTTCGCGATGTCAAACAACGCGAATACCTCAAGGATCATCATCTCTATCCTTGATATGTTATAGTTCATCACGAAGCTCTAGCAGCTTGGTGGCAATGACTTTGGAGAAACATCACTATCTCATCCGGAAGATCAACTCCCACTCGATTCAAGTGATTGTTGTACTCAGACAATCTGAGCACAAGCTCAACGATTGAGCTTTTCTCCCTTAGTTTGTAGGCTAAGAAAATCGTCGGAGGTCTCATACCTCTTGATGTGGGCACGAGCCTGAAATCCCAATTTCAGCCCTCGAAACATCTCATATGTTCCACGACGTTTCGAAAACGTCTTTGGTGCCTCTACTTAAACCATTTAACTGAACTATCACGTAGTTATCCAAACGTGTATGTTCGATGTTCGAAACATCCACAAATGACGTTTGGGGTTCAGCACACTAAGCAATGCATTAAGGACATAAGCGTTCTAGTGTCCGCATAATCGCTACTGTCAACTTTCAACTATATTTTCTCTAGGAACATAACTAAAACAGTAGAACTATAGCGTGAACTACGACATAATTTGCAAAAGGTCTTTTGACTATGTTCAGGATAATTAAGTTCATCTTATGAACTCCCACTTAGATAGACATCCCTCTGGTCATCTAAGTGATCGCATGATCCGAGTCAACTAGGCCGTGTCCGATCATCACGTGAGACGGACTAGTCATCATCGGTGAACAGCTTCATGTTGATCGTATCTACTATACGACTCATGCTCGACCTTTCGGTCTCCGTGTTCCGAGGCCATGTCTGCACATGCTAGGCTCGTCAAGTTAACCCTAAGTGTTTTCGCTGTGTAAAACTGTCTTACACCCGTTGTATGTGAACGTAAGAATCCATCACACCCGATCATCACGTGGTGCTTAGAAGCGACGAACTGTAGCAACGGTGCACAGTTAGGGGAGAACACTTCTTGAAATTTTGTAAGGGATCATCTTATTTACTACCGTCGTCCTAAGTAAACAAGATGCATAAACATGATAAACATCACATGCAATCAAATAGTGACATGATATGGCCAATATCATTTTGCTCCTTTTGATCTTCATCTTCGGGGCTCCATGATCATCATCGTCACCGGCATGACACCATGATCTCCATCATCATGATCTCCATCATCGTGTCTTCATGAAGTTGTCACGCCAACGACTACTTCTACTTCTATGGCTAACGCGTTTAGCAATAAAGTAAAGTAATTTACATGGCGTTCTTCAATGACACGCAAGTCATACAATAAATAAAGACAACTCCTATGGCTCCTGCCGGTTGTCATACTCATCGACATGCAAGTCGTGATTCCTATTACAAGAACATGATCAATCTCATACATCACATATCATTCATCACATTCCTCTTGGCCATATCACATCACATAGCATACCCTGCAAAAACAAGTTAGACGTCCTCTAATTGTTGTTGCATGTTTTATGTGGCTGCTATGGGTTTCTAGCAAGAACGTTTCTTACCTACGCGAAACCACAACGTGATATGCCAATTGCTATTTACCCTTCATAAGGACCCTTTTCATCGAATCCGTTCCGACTAAAGTGGGAGAGACTGACACCCGCTAGCCACCTTATGCACCAAGTGCATGTCAGTCGGTGGAACCTGTCTCACGTAAGAGTACGTGTAAGGTCGGTCCGGGCCGCTTCATCCCACAATACCGTCGAAAGAAGATTGGACTAGTAACGGTAAGCATATTGAACAACATCAACACCCACAACTACTTTGTGTTCTACTCGTGCAAAGAATCTACGCAATAGACCTAGCTCATGATGCCACTGTGGGGAACGTAGCAGAAATTCAAAATTTTCCTACGTGTCACCAAGATCTATCTATGGAGAGACCAGCAACGAGTAGAAAGAGAGTGCATCTACATACCCTTGTAGATCGCTAAGCGGAAGCGTTCAAGTGAACGGGGTTGATGGAGTCGTACTCGTCGTGATTCAAATCACCGATGATCAAGTGCCGAACGCACGGCACCTCCGCGTTCAACACACGTACAGCCCGGTGACGTCTCCCACGCCTTGATCCAGCAAGGAGAGAGGGAGAGGATGAGGAAGACTCCATCCAACAGCAGCACAACGGCGTGGTGGTGGTGGAGGAGCGTGGCAATCCTGCAGGGCTTCGCCAAGCACCGCGGGAGAGGAGGAGTACTTGTGAGAGGGGGAGGGCTGCAGCAGAACTTCGTCTATAGCTCCCATGCGCCTCCCCACTATATATAGGGGTGGAGGGGCTGGTTTCTTGCCCTCCAAGTCCATTGGGGCGTTGGCCAAGGTGGGAGGAAAGAAATCTCATTATTTCCTTCCCCACCGATTGTTATTCCCCCTTTTTAGGGATCTTGATCTTATCCCTTCGGGATATGATCTTATTCCTTCTAAGGGGGAATCTTGGTGCACCTTGACCAGGGGTGTGGGGCCTTGCCCCCACTACCCACGTCCATGTGGGTCCCCACATGTAGGTGGGCCCCACTCCGGAACCTTCTAGAACCTTCCCGGTACAATACCGAAAAATCCCGAACATTTTTCGGTGGCCAAAATAGGACTTCCCATATATAAATCTTTACCTCCGGACCATTCCGGAACTCCTCGTGACGTCCGGGATCTCATCCGGGACTCCGAACAACATTCGGTAACCACATACAAACTTCCTTTATAACCCTAGCGTCATCGAACCTTAAGTGTGTAGACCCTACGGGTTCGGGAGACATGTAGACATGACCGAGACGTTCTCCGGTCAATAACCAACAGCGGGATCTGGATACCCATGATGGCTCCCACATGTTCCATGGTGATCTCATCGGATGAACAACAATGTCAAGGACTTAATCAATCCCGTATTCAATTCCCTTTGTCTATCGGTATGTTACTTGCCCGAGATTCGATCGTCGGTATCCAATACCTTGTTCAATCTCGTTACCGGCAAGTCACTTTACTCGTTCCGTAACACATCATCCCGTGATCAACTCCTTGGTCACATTGTGCATATGATGATGTCCTACCGAGTGGGCCCAGAGATACCTCTCCGTTTACACGGAGTGACAACTCCCAGTCTCGATCCGCATAAAACAATAGATACTTTCGGAGATACCTGTAGTGCACCTTTATAGTCACCCAGTTACGTTGTGACGTTTGATACACCCAAAGCACTCCTACGGTATCCAGGAGTTACACGCTCTCATGGTCGAAGGAAGAGATACTTGACATTGGCAAAGCTCTAGCAAATGAACTACACGATCTTTTGTGCTAGTCTTAGGATTGGGTCTTGTCCATCACATCATTCTCCTAATGATGTGATCCCGTTATCAACGACATCCAATGTCCATAGCCAGGAAACCATGACTATATGTTGATCACAACGAGCTAGTCAACTAGAGGCTCACTAGGGACATATTGTGGTCTATGTATTCACACGTGTATTACGATTTCCGGATAATACAGTTATAGCATGAATAAAAGACAATTATCATGAACAAGGAAATATAATAATAATACTTTTATTATTGCCTCTAGGGCATATTTCCAACAGTTGTCTATGTACCCACACATGTATCTGAGTTTCCTATCAATACAATTATAGCATGGATAATAAACGATTATCATGAATAAGGAAATATAATAATAATAACTAATTTATTATTGCCTCTAGGGTATATTTCCAACAGTCTCCCACTTGCACTAGAGTCAATAATCTAGTTCACATCGCCATGTGATTAACACTCACAGGTCACATCGCCATGTGACCAACATCCAAAGAGTTTACTAGTGTCGCTAAACTAGTTCACATCATCATGTGATTAAGACTCAATGAGTTCTGGGGTTTGATCATGTTTTGCTTGTGAGAGAGGTTTTAGTCAACGGGTCTACAACATTCAGATCCGTATGTAATTCGCAAATCTCTAGGTCATATTGTAAATGCTGCTTCCACGCTCCACTTGGAGCTATTCCAAATGGTTGCTCCACTATACGTATCCAGTTTGCTACTCAGAGTCATTCGGATAAGTGTTAAAGCTTGCATCGACGTAACCCTTTACGTTGAACTCTTTATCACCTCCATAATCAAGAAACATATCCTTATTCCTCTCAGGATAATTTTGACCGCTATCTGGTGATTCACTCCTTGATCACCTTTGTACCCTCTTGCCAGGTATGTAGCAAGGCACACATTAGGTGCGGTACATAGCATAGCATACTATAGAGCCTACGTCTAAAGCATAGGGGACGACCTTCGTCCTTTCTCTCTTTTCTGCCGTGGTCGAGCTTTAAGTCTTAACTTTGTACCTTACAACTCAGGCAAGAACTCCTTCTTTCACTGATCCATCTTGAACACCTTCAAGATCATGTCAAGGTATGTGCTCATTTGAAAGTACCATTTAGCGTTTTTGATCTATCCTCATAGATCTTGATGCTCAATGTTCAAGTAGCCTAATCCAGGTTTTCCTTTGAAAAACACTTTTCAAATAACCCTATATGTTTTCCAGAAACTCTACATCATTTCTGATCAACAATATGTCAACAACATATACTCATCAGAAATTCTATAGTGCTCCCACTCACTTCTTTGGAAATACAAGTTTCTCATAAACTTTGTATAAACCCAAAATCTTTGATCATCTTATCAAAGTGCATATTCCAACTCTGAGATGCTTACTCCAGTCCATGGAAGGATCACTGGAGCTAGCATACCTTTTAGCATCCTTAGGATCGACAAAACCTCACTGCAAGAAATATGTCAACTAGTGACCTTCTGTCAGTGACCCTGGAAGAATTGGTCACAGATTTATGACCATTTGAGACCAATTGGTCAAAAGCTGTTCAGGGGGCTCCAAACCCTAAACCATTGCGACCATTTTGGTCAGAAAGGTCGTAATTTCCTTACATGAAATGGTCACAAAGCAAATAGTGTTGGTCTGCTGCCTTATTTCTAGTTGTTAACGACCAATATAAATGGTCATAGCCTTGTAGATTGTGGTGGGTTGTGATGACTAGGTGCCATCTCATCAGTTTTGCCTATGTGTCATGTCCATGTGTCAATTTTTGCCCTAGGTTGTGAAGCAACCTATATTTCTGTTATTCCAAAAATTCCCAAAAAATTCTCATAAATTGTTTGGATCATATCTTCATCAAATATGTCAAAAACATTCCTTGCCTAGTTCAAAAATAACTTAACAATATTCATTTTCCTATTCTGTTCAGAGCAGCACTTTGTGAAGGAAGTACCACTTTGGCATGTCCAAATGGTATCCATTTTCTCCAGTGCTTTCCTATGCCAAAATAACCATCCTCCACCAAATGCCAGCTCAATCCATTCATTATTTTGAGCTCAGCTTCAACATTCGTATTTATGTCCAGTGTGGTACTTTGCAAAGCAAGTACCACCTAGGCTCCTCCTTTTGAGGTGAAAATTTGTGAAGACGGTCTTCTTAGTAAGTGATCATCCTCAGTCAAAACTCACGCCCATTAGCCATGTGCATTTCCCGTACTGCAAATCAAACACTTGGCTGCTTATTCATGTTTGAGCATCGATCGATCTCCTCGTGAGAATCTTATGTTGTGATTTTCTTCCTAGCACCTACCTGGGGAGTGCCCAACCCACTAGACATGCCTAGGCCGCCCAGAACACATGGCAACGCCACGGTCACGTAGTGACCACGCGGCGGGCATGCGAGCTTACGCGCTCTAGAGTTGGGGCCCTCGGCCACCGTCCAAACCTCGATGTCTCGCCATCAAACCATGTATTTCTGATTAAATAGATACTTATTTACCTAGAAATGATTTTTGGAAAAAATAAAGAGCAAACTATGAGGCAGCTGCAGTTCAAATTTGACCCGCTTCCAACTGAATCGACGGGAATTTGTCTTTTTCACCAGAGGTGGATCAAAAATTTTGACACCCAACCATTTTGTCAATTGTGCATTAAATATGGCCTAGTATTTTATAAAATTTATTAGGTCCAATTTTGCAACAAATATATGGTAGGTCCTTCACAAAAAAAACTCATTTCGGGCACTCGGAAAATGGAAAATGAATTTTCCGTGCAAAGAAAATGAAAACTCCCTTAGGCAACATTGTTTGGAATTCCAAGATGCACCCTTGTGCACAATATGAGACCATTTGAACAAACTATGCCATGAATGTGGCCATAAGATTGATCATTTGGCTTGAAAGCCATGAATCTTCACACTTGATAGCTCATTTCTGAGAACACTTTTTTAAAATAATTACCGTATTACAAGTTTATTATTTTTCCTGGAAACTTGGTCACATATAATGACACAATGCGAAGGTTTTCCAATTTTTTGATTTTTTTTTGAATTTTTTATGCCCGTTTCAAAATGCGTTCAAAACGGCGGGCTTGACCGTTCCTATCTAGTGGTTGAATCTTGGAATTTTTTTGGTGTTTCTCTGATTAAATAGATATTTATTTACCTAGAAATGATTTTTGGAAAAAATAAAGAGCAAACTATGAGGCAGCTGCAGTTCAAATTTGACCCGCTTCCAACTGAATCGACGGGAATTTTTCTTTTTCACCAGAGGTGGATCAAAACTTTTGACACCCAACCATTTTGTCAATTGTGCATTAAATATGGCCTAGTATTTTATAAATTTATTTGGTCCAATTTTGCAACAAATATTTGGTAGGTCCTTCACAAAAAAAACTCATTTCGGGCACTCGGGAAATGGAAAATGAATATTCCGTGCAAAGAGAATGAAAACTCCCTTAGGCAACATTGTTTGCAATTCCAAGATGCACCCTTGTGCACAATATGAGATCATTTGAACAAACTATGCCATGAATGTGGCCATAAGATTGATCATTTGGCTTGAAAGCCATGAATCTTCACGCTTGATAGCTCATTTCTGGGAACACTTTTTTTAAAATAATTACCGTATTACAAGTTTATTATTTTTCCTGGAAACTTGGTCACATATAATGACACAATGCGAAGGTTTTCTAATTTTTTTATTTTTTATTTTATTTTTTATGCCCGTTTCAAAATGCGGTCACAACGGCGGGCTTCACCGTTCCTATCTAGTGGTTGAATCTTGGAACTTTTTTGGTGTTTCTCTGATTAAATAGATACTCCCTCCGTTCCTAAATATTTGTCTTTTTGAGATTTCAAATGGACTACCACATACGGATGTATATAGACATATTTTAGAGTGTAGATTCATCCATTTTGCTCCGTATGTAGTCAATTCTTGAAATCTCTAGAAAGACAAATATTTAGGAACGGAGGGAGTACTTATGTACCTAGAAATGATTTTTGGAAAAAATAAAGAGCAAACTACAAGGCAGCTGCAGTTCAAATTTGACCCGCTTCGAGCTGAATCGACGGGAATTTGTCTTTTTCACCATAGGTGGATCAAAACTTTTGACACCAAACCATTTTGTCAATTGTGCATTAAATATGGCCTAGTATTTTATAAAATTGATTAGGTCCAATTTTGCAACAAATATATGGTAGGTCCTTCACAAAAAAACTCATTTCGGGCACTCGGAAAATGGAATATGATTTTTTTGTCCAAAGAAAATGAAAACTTTCTTAGGAAACATTGTTTGCCATTCCAATATGCACCCTTGTGCACAATATGAGATCATTTGAACATATTCTCGTTCAAATTTTCCCCGCTTCCCACTGAATGGGTGAAATTTGTTTTTTTATAAGAGGTGGATCAAAAGCTTTTGACATGTAACTATTTGGTCAATTTTACATAAAATGTGGTCTAATATTTTTGAAAAATGGAGTTGTGCTATTTTGGAACAAATATTTGGTAGCTTCTTCACAGAAAAAACCATTTTATGCACTCGACAAATGGAAAATCATATTTTTGTGCAAAGAAAATGAAAGCCGTCGAGCTATGGCATCGTTTGCCATTCTAAGATGCACACTTATGAAAAAAACGAGATCATTTTGACAAACTATGACATTTTTATGTTTACAAAAATTCAAAGTTTTGGGTCCAAAATTTTAAGATTCAAGTGCGAGATAGTCGGCCAATGAGAGCGAGGAACTGCTTTCATGCGGATCACCAAATTGGACGTAATCTGAGCCATCCATCATGCATCCATACAATGGTGGAGCTACTCCCGAGAATCAAAAACCCTAATCCACCCACCCACCCTTCCCTCATTCCCCAGATCCTCACCCGCCGCCACCCCCACTCACCCACTCCCTCGCTCCCTCGGTCCCCCAGATCCATCCTCTCCTTTCCCGCAACCCCAAACCCGGCCACGCCACCGATCGCCACTCCCCCAAACCGAGCCCCAGCCCCGCCGGCGACCTCCTCCCCCACTCCTTGACTGCCCGGCAACATCCTCTACTTCATACCCGCCGACTGACTAACCAACCTTCTCCTCCTCATCCTCGTCTCCCCACGATTTGATCTAGATCCCCCTTCGGTGAACCAGCCGCCGGTGACCGCCTCCACTCCGCTGCTGGCGCCACCTCCCTTCCCTTCACTGGCTGGAGATCCACTCGAGCTTCCCTCCTCCAATCCCGCCGCCGTCGCCGTCGCCGACCCCCAACCCCACCCCCACCGGCGACCGTCTCCACCAACCCCATCACCACTGGCGACCTCCCTCCCTCCCCAGATGGATGGATGGATGGACGGGGACGACAGCAGCGGCACCGGATCCGCATCCACCATCTCTCTGTGGGGGCTGGAGCGTCCTGGTGCGGTGGCCTTGTCTCCGACCAAGGCCGGTTCTTCCTCGACCTTCCACTACGTGCATCTCCTCTCCGGCCATGGTGGGTGAGCGTGAATCCCTCCTCCCTTGTCTTGTCTGTTTCCTCCCTCCCTCTTATTCCTTCTGTCTGCCTGCGTGTGATTTGTTTTGTGTCCGATCTGATCTGTAGAAGCTGCTGTTGCTGCTGCAGGTGGAACCAGAAGAAGCAACCCTACTAATCCGCCGCCTCTTCGGCACCAAAACCGTAAGTCCTCGACCATCTTCCCTTCTTCGGGGCGCCTGCTAGCCGCCTAGATCGTGTCTGAATTCCAGCGTGCGTGCGTGCGTGCAGGTGGAGACGGTGGTTCTGGAGGGGCACAACATCGCGGAAGCGCTGGCCAGGTACGCGGCGGAGTCCGGTGTCCACAACCTAGTGCTCGGATCCACAACCTTGAGCTGCTTCCGGAGGTATATACTGTATCTTCATCTTCAGAAAAGGCCAGGATTTCGCTTTTGTTATGAGTAAAAATGAAATGGAGTACACTGTGACAACAACAATGAAGAAGACATATTTAATTCAAATTCACTGTGACAACAAGACTGAATTAGGAGTACAAGATGCCATGAGGAGTAAAAATGGAGTAGCTCACCTAGATCTACTGATTTGTCAATTGATCTTGTGTACCTGATCTTGCTCTTGTTGATTTGTCAACTTCACACTAATGATCTTGTTGTTGCTGATGTTCACACAATTGACCCAAATCTTCTTAACTGCAGATTTGGCAGCTCCAATACTCCAAACTGTTGATGGACAGATGGAAGGAGCAGCAGTGCGAGCTTGGTCAATACTCATATTATTGTATCTACTCCAACACAGCAGAGCGAGCTTGATCAATACAGCGGTATTTGTACTCCAAGTCTCCAGCACAGACTGTTGATGGCGCTGGCTTCTGTACTCCAACACAAACTGTGGGAATCAACTTACTGCTCCTGTGCATGAATCCGGAGAACCAAGATAGTTGTTGTTACTTGCTTCACTTTTCCCCAAAAGAGGAACCAGAAATGTAAGTTAGCGTAGGAAGCAGAAAGGGGTGAGTCCCTTTTGTGGATCGTGACTTGCCTCACTCTCATGTTACACATTTGGCATCAGAAAGGTTGATAGATGCATCCACTGATCCACGTACATATAAACTTAGTTCTGTTTATAGAGACTGAACTATGTTTGGAAGAAAATACTGTAGGATAGTTTGTAAAGTGTGTGTTCTTAAGATTTGTAGCAACAACTACAGTCCTGTTCATTCTGATTGGTCCCTGTTATGCACCTGCTTGATTGTCAGCATATGCATCTGGTTTTGTTTTATATTTGAATTTTGTGCCCTATTTAGTTAGTCCTAAGGGTCTCATCTCTTAGGAAGATTCTAGCTAACTGAAAGGGCCTTCCTTAATTATTCTGATCATTAACCAGAATATATACACTACACACTACACACTCACCAAAATATATACACTACACACTGATCATTGTATGTTGTATCTGGTATGCGGTATGCATATATCTTGCTATCTGTATCTATCGTTAATAGATACCAGTAGTTAGGTACTTAGGCCTTGGTTGCATTATTCCTATCCATCCAGGGCGATTAAGCAAAGATGTTTTCATTATAAGTTCTTTCCTTGTAAACTTATGATGCACCCATCCTGGCTGAGAGATGCACCTATTGGTGCTGATTTGAATTGATGTTCGTGACTGTTCTACAGATGCAGTAGGCTGATGTTTATTGTTGTTTTGTTAACTGTACAGAACGAGGACGCATCCAAGGTTGAGTATAGGGTGTGGAACCCCTTCAGATCCAAGCTAGCTGCTGCTGTGCTCGGTGGTCTGGATTGTAAGTCCTTTTTGTGCATGTGCTTGCATTCTGGATTGTTTGAATACCTTGTTTTGTCAAGGATGTAATTCATACTGGAACCATTGTTGTAGTAGCTGACTTTGTGGTTCTTGGTTCAGGCTCCTGGAACACGTGTGCTGTACCTCGGAGCTGCCTTTGGAACAACCGTGCCCCATGTGTCTGACACTGTTGGAACAGTGAGATCTCGTCGCTATTTCCTTTGTGTATTTCAAGTGAATGCTGCTTAATGTGAGTTGTCTTAACAAAGTCTTGTCACTTTGCAGACTGGGTTGGTGTATGCCGTTGAGTTCTCTCACCGGAGTGGTAGGGATCTTGTCAACATGGCCAAGAAGAGGACCAATGTCATCCCCATCACTGAGGATGCTAGGCACCCGACAAAGTAACGGATGCTGGTCGGCATGGCTCAAGCTATACCAGATGAAGGTATCTTGCTTTCCATGTTCGCCCCTTTCTTTATGCTTGCTAGCTGCATCTGGCGCAAAGCTTGGTTTCTTCTGCTCCTAATTTAGTGCTGCAGCTGCAGCTCATTGGTTTCATGGTCTTAGGTTTTGTTGTGCTGATTCAGTGTTGTAGGATGTATGTAGTAATGTCTTCAAACCTTGATGCATTCATTCGTTGTGTGGTCCGTGGACGAACTAGAATTAGCTGGTTCACTCGGATTAGTCTGTGTTAACATAGTAAGTTGGCAAGACCATGTCTAGTGAGATATATCAGCAAGAGCAGCTGCATTTGCTTCAGTTGTACTCTATGTTTGAGAGAGATATATCTTTAGAATATTGCCTTCATATACTATCTAATTTCTGCAGTTATTGAAGTTAAAATGCATGAAGCTGGTGACTAACCAGAAAAGTTCTTTGAGTTCCATACATTGAGTAAAACATTTCAATCTGTCATTGAGTTAGCTATATATATCCGTGATACCATTTCTGTACTGTGATAGTTTCTCATATTTTTGTATTATACTTGTATACATTATTCCTATTTGAAGTCATCAACTGAGCTGTTGTAAACATTTCTGCCATGTGCTGCTTCCTTTTTCATGCTTTGCTACTATAGATGATTTGCTTGAACTGAGATGATTGGTGTATTTGTGCTTATAATTATGCTTCTATGTGATTGTTGCAGCATGACCCAACCAAATAAACATTTTGTGCCTTGATCTAGCTCTAAAAGTGTGGTGTTACCTCTCTTTACAGGAGCTCTGGGCTAAAGAAATTTGAAGAAGCTTGAAGCCGGACAAAGTAAAGAGTAGCGAGTAATAATGTAGTGCTAGTTATGTTGTACAGTAGCCAGCATATCTGGTTGTATGAACACTATTGTAAATACTGTAATTTCGTATTTGTACAGTAGTCAGCATATTTGGTGCTAATATTGGCTATCATTTTACAATTTCATATGTTCTCTTGTCATTTGAAATATTTTTCATTTGTTTATTGTCAAAGTGTGAGAAATGGAAAGATGACTCGTGGGACAAACGAAAAGGCCAAGGCCCAAAAAGTATATGGAATGTAAAAAGGCTGAGGCCCAAAACAGTAAGGGACTATAAAAGGGTTGAGGGCGAAAAAAAAGGACTATAAAAGGCAATGGCTAAGAAAAACGTTGAATTGCTGGGCTAGGCCCATGTAGCTAGTAAAAAATAACAGGAAAAATATAAATAAAAAGGCTGCAATGTTGGGCTTGGTCCATGAAGCTGACAAAAAATTCATAGGAAAAAAATGTAAATGGGCTGAATTAATGGGCTCGGCCCATATAAACACCGAATTGGACCGGGCTGAATCTTGTGCCACATCAGATTGCCATGCTGGATGCCTACGTGGCCTGGGGAGGCTGCTAGTGACCAAAACGCCACAGTTGACGTATTTTGGTCATAAACGTCCACGACCATTCCAGAAGAAAGGTCGCTATAATCAGTTTACAACCGCCAGCTTTTGACCTTATGTTTTTGGTCACAAAAAGGTCACAAATTGAAAACAGTGACCATTCAGTGACCAACAGTGGTGGTCACAAGTTGACATATTTCTTGAAGTGCCTTTCTGATTGTATCACATACAACCTTTCCTTACGAAAACTGGTAAGGAAACTCGTTTTTGACATCCATCTGCCAGATTTCATAAATGCAGCTAATGCTAACATGATTCCGACAGACTTAAGCATCGCTAGGGATGAGAAAATCTCATCGTAGTCAACCCCTTGAACTTGGGAAAAACTCTTCGCCACAAGTCGAGCTTCATAGACGGTGACATTACCGTCCACGTCCGTCTTCTTCTTAAAGATCCATTTATCTCAATGGCTTGCCGATCATCGGGCAAGTCCACCAAAGTCAATGCTTTGTTCTGATACATGGATCCTATCTAGGATTTCATGGCTTCTAACCATTTGCCGGAATATGGGCCCACCATCGCTTCTCCATAGCTCGTAGGTTCATTGTTGTCTAGCAACATGACCTTCAAGACAGGATTACTGTACCACTCTGAAATAGTACGTATCCTTGTCACCCTACGAGGTACGATAGTGACTTGATCCGAGGCTTCATGATCACTATCATCAGCTTCCACTTCAATTGGTGTAGGTGCCACAGGAACAACTTCCCGTGCCCTGCTACACACTAATTATAGTGACGGTTCAATAACCATATCAAGTCTCCACCATCCTCCCACTCAACTTTTCGAGACAAACTTTTCCTTGAGAAAGGACCCGATTCAAGAAACAATCCCTATTGCTTTCGGACCTGAATTAGGAGGTATACCCAACTGTTTTGGGTGTCCTCTGAAGATGCATTTTATCCTCTTTGGGTTCGAGCTTATCAACCAGAAACTTTTTCACATAAGCGTCGCAGCCCCAAACCTTTAAGGAACGACAGCTTAGGTTTCTCCAAACCATAGTTCATACGGTGTCGTCTCAACAGAGTTACGTGGTGCCCTATTAAAGTGAGTGCGGTTGTCTCTAATGCCTAACCCATGAACGATAGTGGTAATTTGATAAGAGACATCATGGTACGCACCATATTCAATAGGGTGCAACTATGATGTTCGGACACACCATCACACTATGGTGTTCCAGGCGGTATTAATTGTGAAACAATTTCCACAATGTCTTAATTGCGTGCCAAAGCTCGTAACTCAGATACTCATCTCTATGATCATATCATAGACATTTTATCCTCTTGTCACGATGATCTTCAACTTCACTCCGAAATTACTTGAACCATTCAATAATTCAGACTTGTGTTTCATCAAGTAAATATACTCAGTATCTACTCAAATCATCCGTGAAGTAAGAACATAACGATATCCACTGCGTGCCTCAGCACTCATTGGACTGCACACATCAAAATGTATTTCTTCCAACAAGTTGCTTTCTTGTTCCATTTTACTGAAAACGAGGCTTTCAGTCATCTTGCCCATGTGGTATGATTTGCATGTCTCAAGTGATTCAAAATCAAGTGAGTCCAGACGGTCCATTTACATGGAGTTTCTTCATGCATATACACCAATAGACATGGTTCGCATGTCTCAAACTTTTCAAAAATGAGTGAGTCCAAAGATCCATCACCATGGAGCTTCTTCATGCGTTTTATACCAATATGACTTACATGGCAGTGCCACAAGTAGGTGGTACTATCATTACTATCTTATATCTTTTGGCATGAACATGTGTATCACTACGATCGAGATTCAATAAACCATTCATTTTGGGTGCAAGACCATTGAAGGTATTATTCGAATAAACAGAGTAACCATTATTCTCCTAAAATGAATAACGGTATTGCGATAGACATAATCCAATCATGTATATGCTTAACGCAAACACCAAATAACAATTATTTAGGTTTAACACCAATCTCGATGGTAGAGGGAGCGTGCGATGCTTGATCACATCAACCTTGGAAACACTTCCAACACATATCATCAGCTCACCTTTAGCTAGTCTCCGTTTATTCCGTAGCTTTTATTTCGAGTTACTAACACTTAGCAACCGAACCGGTATCTAATACCCTAGTGCTACTAGGAGTACTAGTAAAGTACACATTAACATAATGTATATCCAATATACTTCTATCGACCTTGTCAGCCTTCTCATCTACCAAGTATCTAGGGTGATTCTGCTCCAGTGGTTGTTCCCCTTATTACAGAAGCACTTAGTCTCGGGTTTGGGTTCAACCTTGGGTTTCTTCACTAGAGCAGCAGCTGATTTGCCGTTTCATGAAGTATCCCTTCTTGCCCTTGCCCTTTTTGAAACTAGTGGTTTTACTAACCCTCAACAATTGATGCTCCTACTTGACTTCTACTTTCTCGGTGTCAAACATCGTGAATACTTCAAGGATCATCATATCTATCCCTGATATGTTATAGTTCATCACGAAGCTCTAGCAGCTTGGTGGCAATGACTTTGGAGAAACATCACTATCTCATCTGGAAGATCAACTCCCACTCGATTAAAGTGATTGTTGTACTCAGACAATCTGAGCACAAGCTCAACGATTGAGCTTTTCTCCCTTAGTTTGCAGGCTAAGAAAATCGTCGGAGGTCTTATACCTCTTGACGTGGGCACGAGCCTGAAATCCCAATTTCAGCCCTCGAAACATCTCATGTGTTCCGCGATGTTTCGAAATCGTCTTTGGTGCCTCAACTCTAAACCGTTTAACTGAACTATCATGTAGTTATCAAAATGTGTATGTCAGATGTTCACAACATCCACAGACGACGTTCGAGGTTCAGCACACTGAGCGGTGCATTAAGGACATAAGCCTTCTAGGAAGCAACGAGGACAATCCTCAGTTTACGGACCTAGTCTGCATAATTGCTACTATCAACTTTCAACTAAATTTTCTCTAGGAACATATTTGAAACAGTAGAACTAAAGCGCGAGCTATGACATAATTTGCAAAAAAACTTTTGACTATGTTCAGGATAATTAAGTTCATCTTATGAACTCCCACTCAGATAGACATCCCTCTAGTCATCTAAGTGATTACATGATCCGAGTCAACTAGGCTGTCACGCCCAATATGCGACCCTATCCAAAAGGAACTCAAAGGTCCCACCAAGGATAGACCCGCATATTGAAACGCTTTTGCAAGGTGGATATCATTACATCAACATTACATAATAGATGGGGATACATACAAAAGGCATACAATGCCACACGAATACAACATCATCTTACATAAGAGCATCATCCGACTACGGATGAAACACAAACAGAAACTCAAACGACATCCACCCTGCTAGCCCAGGCTGCCGACCTGGAACCTATCCCTGATCGAAGAAGAAGCAGAAGAAGAACTCAATGCAAGCAAGCATCGCTCTCGCGTCATGATCATCGCACAACCTGTACCTGCAACTGTTGTTGTAGTAATCTATGAGCCATGAGGACTCAGCAATCCCATTACCATGGGTATCAAGACTAGAAAAGCTTAATGGGAAAGGAAGGGGTAAAGTGGTGAGGTTGCAGCAGCGACTAAGCATATATGGTGGCTAACATACGCAAATAAGAGCGAGAAGAGAAGCAAACGAATGGTCGTGAAGCTAGCAATGATCAAGAAGTGATCCTCAACTCCTACTTACGTCAAACATAACCCAAAACCGTGTTCACTTCCCGGACTCCACTGAAAAGAGACCATCACGGCTACACACGCGGTTGATGCGTTTTAATTCGGATCTGGTGTCAAGTTATCTACTACCGGACATTAACAAATTCCCATCTGCCTATAACCGCAGGCACGGCTTTCGAAAGATTATACCCTGCAGGGGTGTCCCAACTTAGCCCATGATAAGCTCTCACGATCAACGAAGGATATACCTTCTCCCAGGAAGACCCGATCAGACTCGGAATCCCGGTTTACAAGACATTTCGACAATGGTAAAACAAGACCAGCAAAGCCGCCCGGATGTGTCGACAAATCCAGATAGGAGCTGCACATATCTCGTTCTTAGGGCACACCGGATTGTCCAAACTTCCGGTAGGCCAGCCCAGAGTTGCCCCTGGTGGCCACCGGCGGCTGACAGGTTGGACCAACACTCACGACGAGCACTGGCCCGGGGGGGATAATATAAAGATGACCCTCGAGAGCACGACTCCCAAGGAAAAAAGGGTAGGTGAGGCAAATGTAAAACCAAGGTTGGGCCTTGCTGGAGGAGTTTTATTCAAAGCGAACTGTCAAGGGGGTCCCATAAATCACTCGACCGCGTAAGGAACGCAAAATCTGGGAACATAACACCGGTATGACGGAAACTAGGGCGGCAAGAGTGGAACAAAGCACCAGGCAAAAGGCCGAGTCTTCCACCCTTTACCAAGTATATAGATGCATTAATAATATAAGAGATATTGTGATATCCCAACCAAAATCCTGTCCGTCATGGAGCAATCTTCAACTTCACCTGCAACTAGCAACGCTATAAGAGGGCTGAGCAAAGCGGTAACATAGCCAAACAACGGTTTGCATAGGAAAGGTGTCAAAGGTTAGAGGTTCATGGCAATATGGGAGGCTTGATGAGCAAAAGATAGGTAACGCAGCATAGCGATAGAACGAAGCAACTAGCATAGCAATGATAGTAGTGAGATCCAGGGTAGTGGTCATCTTGCCTGAAATCCCGCAAGGAAGAAGAACGAGTCCATGAAGAAGATGAAGCCACGAAGACGAACCAAGCATAGACGAACGAATCCTCACGAACGCAACGAAAAGGGAACTATCAAAAAGAAGCACACAACATAGTAAACACACCACACATGAACAAGACATGATGCACAACAAGAATGATGCATGACAAAGCTACATGAAGCTACTCATGGCAAGAGATGATGCAAACAAGAGCAACACATCACGGCAAGTTTAAATGAGGCTGTGAACAACATATAACAAATCCGGTAAGTCCTCATATGCAAATTTCGAAATGGATCCAGATCTGAATAAACCTTATGTTCAAGTTGTTAAACATCAAGTTAAGATGCACAAGGATGATCTACACGAGATTCTAGTCAAGTTACATATAAAGTTCATTTAGTTCGGAGCTACGGCCTAGAAGATATGAGCAAAACAAGTTAAACATGGCATTGATGCAAAATGCACCCAAACATCAAGCAAACACCTCAAAACATGGATGCAACGTGATAATATGAAACTACATGCAATTCTAAGCAAGTTTCATATGGAGCACACTCAAAACGGAGCAATGGTTCAACACACACATGAAACAAATTATAGCAACAATCTGTCCAAAACAGCAACTAGGCATATTGCAAGCATCAAAACAACATGCTACAGGACCTCAACAAGAAAACAAAAGGCATGGACATGATGTACAGGTAAAGCATAATAAAACATGAACACTGAGCTATCTCCAGAAATCACTAGAACATACTCAAACACACATGGCAAGATTGCAAGTAATAACAATTCAGACTTTGCAGAAATTAACATCAGGTTGCAATATTTAGAGCTAAAAAACAACATGTTATAGGAACTTATCATGGCAAACAAAGGAATGGCATGAATCTACTAATTGCATAGAACAAAAGTCCCTTACTGACCATGAGCCAAAAAGGAACAGAAAATATGATGGTACCCACGTAAACGTAGCAAGTTATATTACAGATTCAAACATGGCAGAAACAGAATTATGAAGGCATGTTGGTGAGCTTGTACCACTCACCACAGAGCAAAACATCGCATGGCATGGCAACCAACAGTAAGAAGGCATGATTATGAAGCTAAGAATGGCAATAGAAAGCTCATAGGGTGCATGGATCACTAGCAAAACACATGGCAACAACTGAACTTAATGTTAACAGGCTGACAGCAACATTATATAGCAACTTTGGAGCATGAAAACAACAAGCTACAGCAGGCTATAAACGCAACCAGGGGAATGGATGGATAGAGCATAACATGTAGAACAAAATACCCTTAGTGACCATCTCCAGATTATGCATAGAATGATTTGTAGAAGCAGGTTTACATAGCATCACCAAATAACAGATTCAGCCTAGCAAAACAGTAACAGCAAGTACACTACTTAACAAGCTTGATTCACTCACCACAAGTCATTGCATGACAAGATAAGCATAGCATCAGCAAGAAGACATGTTTAAGAAACAAACCAAGTCAAGAACAAGTTCATAGCATGCAAGGATCCACTACAACAACCTTGGCAAAATTGAATAACATGTAAACAATCTGCCGGGAAACATTTTGTAGCAAAAGTAGAGCACGAAAATGACATGCTAGACTAGTCCATAATTGCAACCAGGGGCATTAATGGATATAGGATAACCATATGTTTAAAACACCCTTACTGAAGTATCTCAAAATATGCATGGATCTCTCTATAGCATCATGTTTACATGGCATCAAAATAACAGCAGAACAGGGACTAAAATCAGCAACATCACGATGCGTAGTTTGCATGCTTGTGCTAGTCACCACATTGATCACAAAAATACATGGTAAGCACCTCTGTAAAGATGGAATGGCATAGTTCAAAACACATGTAGACATCAACCTCATAGGATGCACACATCAATCATGGCAAAAATGACAAAAGAGCTCATTCTGTTAACACACAGCAGATAACATCATGAAGCACTCCTGCAACGATGATTCAGGCATCAAGATGAGCTCAAATGAATATGATGCAATGGAATGAAATGAAGTACTCGTTGAGACGAACAATTTGACATATTCCACGCACCAAACCGAGCTACGGATGCAGAGATACAATGCGATGAACATGGCATGATAATGACACAGATCTGGGACTTAGCAGATTATCACCTCACGAAAAACGTGACGTGGAGGACCCGGGACGAAGATATCCGGAACGGCGGAGGCGTTTGGATGAGATCCTGGTGGATCTCATCCCGATCTGGACGGACGAACTCCGGCGAAGGCAGCGGCCGGAGTTGGGGGGCGCGGGACGCCGGCGAGGGGCGGAGCGACGGCGCGCCCGGCGAGGTGGCAGCGGTGGAGGACGCCGGACTCCGGTGGCAGGGCGGCGAAGGCCGGAGGCGAGGAGAGGCACGGCGAGGCGGGTCACTGTGGGCGCGGGGTGGCGCGCTCCGGCGAGCCCGAGGCCGGGGCGCGACAGCTCCGGTCTGCGCCGGCCGGCGAGGGGCCGGTGGCGCGCGGGACCCTGGGTTGGAGGCGGCGAGGGCGGAGGGGCCCCGGGGCGCGGGAGCGGCGGCGGGTCCGAGGCGGCGGGGCGGCGCCGGCTGACGGCGGCGGCGGAGCAGCACGCCGGCGACGGGACCGGAGGGCAGGGAGGCGGCGGAGCGGGGATCCGGCGGGCGCGGGCGCGGGGGCACGGCACGGGCCCGGCGCGAGCGCGGGCGGGCCGGCCGTGGGCCTCACGGGCCGCGGCGGCGGGACGGCGACGCAGGGACAGGTGTCGCGATCTGATTGGCTGGGGAACGGCCGCGGACATGTCCAGCCGGGGGCGGACGTGTCCGGCGCGGAGAGGGAGGAGATTTAGAGTTTGGACTGCGGAAATTTCGGGGGAGGTGCACCTATTTGTAGGTAGAGGGATCTAGGAGAGTCCAAATGAGGAGCGGTTTTCGGCCACGCCATCGTGATCGAACGACCAAGAGCATGGAGGGGAGTTAGATGGGTTTTGGGCCACTTTAGAAGGGTGTTGGGCTGCAAAGAGAAAGGGGGGTTTTGGGCTACGCGGTTAACCGTTGGAGTGTCAAACGAACTCCAAATGGCACGAAACTTGACAGGCGGTCTACCAGTGGTATACCAAGGCCGCTTGGCAAACCTCGGGCCATTCCGAGAAAGTTTAATACCCACTCACAACAGGAGAGAAAAGGGGAACACCGGAGGGCATAGGAGTGCCGGATCGCGAAACGGACAACGGGCAAAAGCTCGGATGCCTGAAATGAACACGTATGCAAAATGAAATGCACATGATGACATGGCAAAATGCAACACGCAAGCAAATGACATGGCAACGACGGCGAATAACTGGCGGACACCTGGCGCATCGAATCCGGGGCGTTACAACACTCCTCCACTAACAAGAGATCTCGTCCTGTGATCTTAGGACCAAGACGGAAGAGAAAAAGGGGATGAGGTGAAGCAAGAACTCAAGAGAAGAAGCAAAGAATCGAGAGCACTCGAGAAGGAAAAGAGGAACGACGAGAATGACGGGAATCGAAAGCTCATGGAATTAGATAGACTATGAAACCACTCTGGTTAGAACGAGATAAGAAACGAATAAGACTGAAAGGATTTAGGTAAAACTCCGATTGAACATGGAAAGAATAGAACATGAGCTTGAGAGGACGGAATGATACTTGATGAAGACATGACACAAAACCTCCGGAAAGAATTAAAAGAGTTGAATGAAAAGAACGGAGAAGAAAATGACAACTTGTGCCATGAATGAAATAGAAAGCAACCTTAGAAGAAAAGGTTGAATGGAGTTGTTGAGAAAATCAACAACGAAAGAATAAGCTTGTTGTGGACTTATGGATAACATCTCAGAAATTATGAGGTGATAACCAGCCGCAAACGGAAATGGTTGAATAGCTGAGAAGAACGAAGGAATGCAAAACTCCAATTCAAAAGAATACAAAGAATTAATTACACTTCGAGATGCGAGAAGAAAAGATACTTGAACTCCTCCAACAAAACCTTGATGAACACTTGAAGAATGAATTAAATCATGAAGAACCACCATGAAGAACTCCGGTAAACAAAAGGATGATGAGATAGAACTGCAGGATGAAAAGAATAAGATTAAAGCTTGCGATGCTTTAGATGGAGGTTTCGATGAAATGGACCAGGAAAATTTGAACTCCGGAAAAGAAAAGATGAAAACACTTGAACTAGAATTTATTCCTCACGAACAAACTCCGACGAAAAGGGATTAAACACCTTGAGGAAATAAGAATAAGATTTATTATATGCTTATCCTTCATCAAGTTAAAGGATTTTGCATACCACTTATTCTTCTTGAAAAGGATTGAGAAGTGACATGTCGCAAACTTGAGAAGGTCTTCATGAACCACCGGTAGGATTGGAAAGAACGAATGAATTGACATGATAAACAAAGAAAAATAATCTTGGACGAACCACCGTAAGAATTCGGAAATGATTGATGAAAGAGAAAGAATCATCGGGAAGAATTAGAAGAGCAAATATGATTGAGGGGATTTAGAGAGACGAGAACTTAGAGATTGTGAACTGATTGAAGAATACTTGAACGAAGCACCGGGATAAATAGAGAATGATAACTGGAATGATGAGGGCGAAGAATTCTTTTGGAACGATGGCCTCCGGTGAAAAGAAATAGGAAAACAACTCCTGACATACTCCGGATGGTAAGAAAGAATATCTGACAAACTGAAATAATTCGAGAGGATGATATGAAGCTAGAACCACGAATCTTTGAGAGAACAGACAAGATTTAGAGGAAAGACTCTTCTTCGATCTTCAAATGACGACGAGAAACAGCAACAAAATTGCTGAGATACTCCGGGAGAATGAAAAGCAAAGAGGTTGAGCCAGCAATGAAATGATTTGGAATCGAGCTTGGAAAGGCATCTGACTGATGAAATTCATACTTACGCCAAACTTCAAAAGGATTTGAGAATAACTCCAGGAAAAGAAAAGAGTCAGGTAAGATCCTGGAAAAAGACATGTGGGTTATGGGCCCACTAAAGAGATAACACCATTGAAAAGGGATTATTGAACAGATAGATGATGCACCGGAACGATTGAAATATTTGAATTAGGTGACAACCTCGAATTAATTGGAACACAGACGAATCTCCTAAGATGTCTTGAACACTCCGGAAGGATAAATTGGCGAGAGGCGAACGAACAAGGAGAACACTTGATCCAAGGAAAGAATATGATCACCCGAAAAACTTGAATTGAGTGCACCGGAAAAAGAAAGTGATGAAGAATGTCGAACGAGACGAGAATTCACGGGTTGAAATAATTTAGGGAAGACTAAAGGGTTCCGCACGAATGAAATAGATGGTCGAGAGAGACTCAAACTCCGGGAAGAAAACGGGTGGGAGGGCGGGAAAACAAAATCAACTTGGAAGGGGGAACCGACGAATATCTTGAAGAGAAAACACCGGTTGAAATCGTTGAGGAAAGAAATCAAAGACTTCGCACGAGTAGGATGGATACTCGATTACGGACTCCGGTTCTGAGAGGAAGAGGGGTGGGCAGGTGGGAAAAGAAAACAACTAAGGATTGAACTCAAAGATGAAGAGGCTTGACTCAACTTGACGAGAAATGCACCGGATAAAAAGAGCTGAGATCCAACGATCGGAAAACCAACTGCATGATCCTAAAGAAAATTTTGAAGGGGAAGAGGAGTAGTTCAAAACACCTACGTCAAGATTCCTTACCAGAGCGACGAAGGGGGCTGAGGAGTAAAAAGAATTCCTACTCTCCGATATAACTAGACTCCGAAAACAGTTTTCTTCTAGACTCAACAATGGCCAAACTACACGATCAATCAAGGGGCTCCTAAGGTCGGTCGAGGCTCTGATACCAACTTGTCACGCCCAATATGCGACCCTATCCAAAAGGAACTCAAAGGTCCCACCAAGGATAGACCCGCATATTGAAACGCTTTTGCAAGGTGGATATCATTACATCAACATTACATAATAGATGAGGATACATACAAAAGGCATACAATGCCACACGAATACAACATCATCTTACATAAGAGCATGTTCCGACTACGGATGAAACACAAACAGAAACTCAAACGACATCCACCCTGCTAGCCCAGGCTGCCGACCTGGAACCTATCCCTGATCGAAGAAGAAGCAGAAGAAGAACTCAACGCAAGCAAGCATCGCTCTCGCTCATGATCATCGCACAACATGTACCTGCAATTGTTGTTGTAGTAATCTGTGAGCCACGAGGACTCAGCAATCCCATTACCATGGGTATCAAGACTAGCAAAGCTTAATGGGAAAGGAAGGGGTAAAGTGGTGAGGTTGCAGCAGTGACTAAGCATATATGGTGGCTAACATACGCAAATAAGAGCGAGAAGAGAAGCAAAGGAACGGTCGTGAAGCTAGCAATGATCAAGAAGTGATCCTGAACACCTACTTACGTCAAACATAACCCAAAACCATGTTCACTTCCCGGACTCCGCCGAAAAGAGACCATCACGGCTACACACGCGGTTGATGCGTTTTAACTCAGATCTGGTGTCAAGTTATCTACAACCCGACATTAACAAATTCCCATCTGCCTATAACCGCAGGCACGGCTTTCGAAAGATTATACCCTGCAGGGGTGTCCCAACTTAGCCCATGATAAGCTCTCGCGATCAACGAAGGATATACCTTCTCCCAGGAAGACCCGATCAGACTCGGAATCCCGGTTTACAAGACATTTTGACAATGGTAAAACAAGACCAGCAAAGCCGCCCGGATGTGCCGACAAATCCCGATAGGAGCTGCACATATCTCTTTCTCAAGGCACACCGGATTGTCCAAACTTCCGGTAGGCCAGCCCAGAGTTGCCCCTGGTGGCCACCGGCGACTGACAGGTTGGACCAATACTCACGACGAGCACTAGCCCGGGGGGATAATATAAAGATGACCCTCGAGAGCGCGACTCCCAAGGAAAAAAGGGTAGGTGAGGCAAATGTAAAACCAAGGTTGGGCCTTGCTGGAGGAGTTTTATTCAAAGCGAACTGTCAAGGGGGTCCCATAAATCACCCGACCGCGTAAGGAACGCAAAATCCGGGAACATAACACCGGTATGACAGAAACTAGGGCGGCAAGAGTGGAACAAAGCACCAGGCAAAAGGCCGAGTCTTCCACCGTTTACCAAGTATATAGATGGATTAATAATATAAGAGATATTGTGATATCCCAACCAAAATCCTGTCCGTCATGGAGCAATCTTCAACTTCACCTGCAACTAGCAACGCTATAAGAGGGCTGAGCAAAGCGGTAACATAGCCAAACAACGGTTTGCATAGGAAAGGTGTCAAAGGTTAGAGGTTCATGGCAATATGGGAGGCTTGATGAGCAAAAGATAGGTAACGCAGCATAGCGATAGAACGAAGCAACTAGCGTAGCAATGATAGTAGTGAGATCCAGGGTAGCGGTCATCTTGCCTGAAATCCCGCAAGGCAGAAGAACGATTCCATGAAGAAGATGAAGCCACGAAGACGAACCAAGTGTAGACGAACGAATCCTCACGAACGCAACTAAACGGGAACTATCAAAAAGAAGCACACAACATAGTAAGCACACCACACATGAACAAGACATGATGCACAACAAGCATGATGCATGACAAATCTTCATGAAGCTACTCATGGGAAGAGATGATGCAAAAAAGAGCAACACATCAAGGCAAGTTTAAATGAGGCCGGGAACAACATATAACAAATCCGGTAAGTCCTCATATGCAAATTTCGAAATGGGTCCAGATCTGAATAAACCTTATGTTCAAGTTGTTAAACAGCAAGTTAAGATGCACAAGGATGATCTACACGAGATTCTAGTCAAGTTACATATAAAGTTCATTTAGTTCGAAGCTACGGCCTAGAAGATATGAGCAAAACAAGTTAAACATGGCATTGATGCAAAATGCACCCAAACATCAAGCAAACACCTCAAAACATGGATGCAACATGATAATATGAAACTACATGCAATTCTAAGCAAGTTTCATATAGAGCACACTCAAAACGGAGCAATGGTTCAACACACACACATGAAACAAATTATAGCAACAATCTGTCCAAAACAGCAACTAGGCATATTGCAAGCATCAAAACAACATGCTACAGGACCTCAACAAGAAAACAAAAGGCATGGACATGATGTACAGGTAAAGCATAACAAAACATAAACACTGAGCTATCTCCAGAAATCACTAGAACATACTCAAACACACATGGCAAGATTGCAAGTAATAACAATTCAGACTTTGCAGAAATTAACATCAGGTTGCAATGTTTAGAGCTATCAAACAACATGTTACAGGAACTTATCATGGCAAACAAAGGCATGGCATGAATCTACTAATTGCATAGAACAAAAGTCCCTTACTGACCATGAGCCAAAAAGGAACAGAAAATATGATGGTACCCACGTAAACATAGCAAGTTATATTACAGATTCAAACATGGCAGAAACAGAATTATGAAGGCATGTTGGTGAGCTTGTACCACTCACCACAGAGCAAAACATCGCATGGCAGGGCAACCAACAGTAAGAAGGCGTGATTATGAAGCTAAGCATGGCAATAGAAATCTCATAGGGTGCATGGATCACTAGCAAAACACATGGCAACAACTGAACTTAATGTTAACAGGCTGACAGCAACATTATATAGCAACTTTGGAGCATGAAAACAACAAGCTACAGCAGGCTATAAACGCAACCAGGGGCATGGATGGATAGAGCATAACATGTAGAACAAAACACCCTTAGTGACCATCTCCAGATTATGCATAGAATTATTTGTAGAAGCAGGTTTACATAGCATCACCAAATAACAGATTCAGCCTAGCAAAACAGTAATAGCAGGTACACTACTTAACAAGCTTGATTCACTCACCACAAGTCATTGCATGACAAGATAAGCATAGCATCAGCAAGAAGACATGTTTATGAAACAAACCAAGTCAAGAACAAGTTCATAGCATGCAAGGATCCGCTACAACAACCTTGGCAAAATTGAATAACATGTAAACAATCTACCGGGAAACATTTTGTAGCAAAAGTAGAGCACGAAAATGACTTGCTAGACTACTCCATAATTGCAACCAGGGGCATTAATGGATAGAGGATAACCATATGTTTAAAACACCCTTACTGAAGTATCTCAAAATATGCATGAATCTCTCTGTAGCATCATGTTTACATGGCATCAAAATAACAGCAGAACAGGGACTAAAATCAGCAACATCACGATGCGTAGTTTGCATGCTTGTGCTAGTCACCACATTGATCACAAAAATACATGGTAAGCACTTCTGTAAAGATGGCATGGCATAGTTCAAAACACATGTAGACATCAACCTTATAGGATGCACACATCAATCATGGCAAAAATGACAAAATAGCTCGTTCTGTTAACAGACAGCAGATATCATCATGAAGCACTCTTGCAACGATGATTCAGGCATCAAGATGAGCTCAAATGAATATGATGCAATGGAATGAAATGAAGTACTCGTTGAGACGAACAATTTGACATATTACACGCACAAAAAATGAGCTACGGATGCAGAGATACAATGCGATGAACATGGCATGATAATGACACAGATCTGGGACTTAGCAGATTATCACCTCGCGAAAAACGTGGACGGGGAGGACCCGGGACGAAGATATCCGGAACGGCGGAGGCGTTTGGATGAGATCCTGGTGGATCTCATCCCGATCTGGACGGACGAACTCCGGCGAAGGCGGCAGCCGGAGTTGGGGGCGCGGGACGCCAGCGAGGGGCGGAGTGACGGCGCGCCCGGCGAGGCGGCAGCTGCGGAGGACGCCGAACTCCGGTGGCAGGGCGGCGGAGGCCGGAGGCGAGGAGAGGCACGGCGAGGCGGGGTACTGCGGGCGCGGGGCGGCGCGCTCCGGCGAGCCCGAGGCCGGGGCGCGGCAGCTCCGGTCTGCGCCGGCCGGCGAGGGGCCGGTGGCGCGCGGGACCCCGGGTTGGAGGCGGCGAGGGCGGAGGGGCCCCGGGGCGCGGGAGTGGCGGCGGGTCCGAGGCGGCGGGGCGGCGCCGGCTGACGGCGGCGGCGGAGCAGCACGCCGGTGACGGGACCGGAGGGCAGGAAGGCGGCAGAGCAGGGATCCGGCGGGCGCGGGCGCGGGGGCACGGCTCGGGCCCGGCGCGAGCGCGGGCGGGCCGGCCGTGGGCCTCGCGGGCCGCGGCAGCGGGACGGCGGCGCAGGGACAGGTGCCGCGATCTGATTGGCTGGGAAGCAGCGGCGGACATGTTCGGCCGGGGGTGGACGTGTCCGGCGCGGAGAGGGAGGAGATTTAGGGTTTGGACTGCGGGAATTTCGGGGGAGGTGCACCTATTTGTAGGTAGAGGGAGCTAGGAGAGTCCAAATGATGAGCGGTTTTCGGCCACGCGATCGTGATCGGACGACCGAGAGCATGGAGGGGAGTTAGATGGGTTTTGGGCGACTTTGGAAGGGTGTTGGGCTGCAAAGAGAAAGGGGGTTTCGGGCTACGCGGTTAACCGTTGGAGTATCAAATGAACTCCAAATGGCACGAAACTTGACAGGCGGTCTACCGGTGGTATACCAAGGCCGCTTGGCAAACCTCGGGCCATTCCGAGAAAGTTTAATACCCACTCACAACAGGAGAGAAAAGGGGAACGCCGGAGGGCATAGGAGTGCCGGATCACGAAACGGACAACGGGGAAAAGCTCGGATGCCTGAAACGAACACGTATGCAAAATGAAATGCACATGATGACATGGAAAAATGCAACACGCAAGCAAATGACATGGCAACGACGGAGAATAACTGGCGGACACCTGGCGCATCGAATCTGGGGCATTACATAGGCCGTGTCTGATCATCACGTGAGACGGACTATTCATCATCGGTGAACATCTTCATGTTGATCGTATCTACTATACGACTCATGCTCGACCTTTCGGTCTCTTGTGTTCCGAGGCCATGTTTGTACATGCTAGGCTCGTCAAGTCAACCTAAGTGTTTCGCATGTGTAAATCTGGCTTACACCCGTTGTATGTGAATGTTAGAATCTATCACACCCGATCATCACGTGGTGCTTCGAAACGACGAACTTTCGCAACAGTGCACAGTTAGGGGGAACACTTTCTTGAAATTTTAATGAGGGATCATCTTATTTACTACCGTCGTTCTAAGCAAATAAGATGCATAAACATGATAAACATTAGATGAAATCAAAAAGTGACATGATATGGCCAATATCATTTTGCTCCTTTTGATCTCCATCTTCGGGGCTCCATGATCATCATCGTCACCGGCATGACACCATGATCTCCATCATCGTGTCTCCATGAAGTTGTCTTGCCAACTATTACTTCTACTACTATGGCTAACGGTTTAGCAATAAAGTAAAGTAATTACATGGCGTTGTTCGTTGACACGCAGGTCATACAATAAATTAAGACAACTCCTATGGCTCCTGCCGGTTGTCATTCTCATCGACATGCAAGTCGTGATTCCTATTACAAGAATATGATCAATCTCATACATCACATATCATTCATCACATTCTTTTGGCCATATCACATCACATAGCATACCCTGCAAAAACAAGTTAGACGTCCTCTAATTGTTGTTTGCATGTTTTACGTGGCTGCTATGGGTTTCTAGCAAGAATGTTTCTTACCTACGCCAAACCACAACGTGATATGTCAATTGCTATTTACCCTTCATAAGGACCCTTTTCATCGAATCCGATCCGACTAAAGTGGGAGAGACTGGCACCCGCTAGCCACCTTATGCAACAAGTGCATGTCAGTCGGTGGAACCTGTCTCACGTATGTGTACGTGTAAGGTCGGTATGGGCCGCTTCATCCCACAATACCGTCGAAACAAGATTGGACTAGTAACGGTAAGCATATTGAACAAAATCAACACCCACAACAACTTGTGTTCTACTCGTGCATAGAAACTACGCATAGACCTAGCTCATGATGCCACTGTTGGGGAACGTAGCAAAAATCAAAAAAATTCTACGCATCACCAAGATCAATCTATGGAGTGATCTAGCAACGAGGGGAAGGAGAGTGCATCTACATACCCTTGTAGATCGCTAAGCGGAAGTGTTCAAGTGAACGGGGTTGATGGAGTCGTACTCGTCGTGATCCAAATCACTGATGATCCTAGTGCTGAACGAACGGCACCTCCGCGTTCAACACACATGCAGCCCGGTGACGTCTCCCATGCCTTGATCCAGCAAGGAGAGAGGGAGAGGTTGGGGAAGACTCCGTCCAGCAGCAGCACGACGCGCGTGGTGGTGGTGGAGGAGCGTGGCAATCCTGCAGGGCTTCGCCAAGCACCGCGGGAGAGGAGGAGGACTTGGGAGAGGGGGAGGGTGCGCCAGAACTTGGGGTGCGGCTGCCCTCCCACCCCCCACATATATATAGGGGCAAGGGAGAGGGGGGCCGGCCCCCTCATATCCAATCTAAGGAGGGGGCGGCGGCCAAGGGGGGGAGGAGTGCCTCCCAAGTCAAGTGGAGGCCCTCCCCCTTAGGGTTTCCCCTCTCCCATGTGCATGGGCCTTGGGGGGACTGGTGCCCCTGGACCATTAAGGCTAGGGCGCCCCCTTACAGCCCATGCTGCTGTATTGGACGTGGTGGAACGTTTTCAGGACCTCCGGACACCTCCGGAATCCTCCGGAACCTTCTGGAAGCTTCCCGGTACAATACCGGAAAAACCCGAACTTTTCCCGGAACCCGAACAACAACCTTCCATATATAAATCTTTACCTCCGGACCATTCTGGAACTCCTCGTGACGTCCGGGATCTCATCCGGGACTCCGAACAACATTCGGTAACCACGTACATTTATTCCCTATAACCCTAGCGTCATCGAACCTTAAGTGTGTAGACCCTACGGGTTCGGGAGACACGTAGACATGACCGAGAAAACTCTCCGGCCAATAACCAACAGCGGGATCTGGATACCCATGTTGGCTCCCACATGTTCCACGATGATCTCATCGGATGAACCACGATGTCGAGGATTCAACCAATCCCGTATTCAATTCCCTTTGTCTAGCGGTATATTACTTGCCCGAGATTCGATCGTCGGTATGCCGATACCTTGTTCCATCTCGTTACCGGCAAGTCTCTTTACTCATTCCGTAACACATCATCTCGTGATCAACCACTTGGTCACACTGTGCACATTATGATGATGTCCTACCGTGTGGGCCCAGAGATACCTCTCCGTCACACGGAGTGACAAATCCCAGTCTCGATTCGTGCCAACCCAACAGACACTTTTGGAGATACCCGTAGTGCACCTTTATGGCCACCCAGTTATGTTGTGACGTTTGGTGCACCCAAAGCATTCCTACGGTATCCGGGAGTTGCACAATCTCATGGTCTAAGGAAATGATACTTGACATTAGAAAAGCTTTAGCATACGAACTATACGATCTTTGTGCTAGGCTTAGGATTGGGTCTTGTCCATCACATCATTCTCCTAATTATGTGATCCTGTTATCAACGACATCCAATGTCCATGGTCAGGAAACCGTAACCATCTACTGATCAACGAGCTAGTCAACTAGAGGCTTACTAGGGACATGGTGTTGTCTATGTACCCACACATGTATCTGAGTTTCCTATCAATACAATTATAGCATGGATAATAAACGATTATCATGAACAAGGAAATATAATAATAATAACTAATTTATTATTGCCTCTAGGGCATATTTCCAACAAAACATTACTTTTGTTGTCTTTAGTTTTGTTACCGTTACCACCACTATCATATTACTTTGCTACTAAACACTTTGCTGCAGATACTAAGTTTCCAGGTGTGGTTGAATTGACAACTCAGCCGCTAATACTTGAGAATATTCTTTGGCTCCCCTTGTGTTGAATCAACAAATTTGGGTTGAATACTCTACCCTCGAAAATTGTTGCGATCCCCTATACTTGTGGGTTATCACGCCGTGCCATCGCTCTGCCAAGCGTAGCCCCGAACACCACCCGTCGACAAGGACTCACGGTGCTTACCAACTCCATACGCGTCGAAACCATCATCACTCCACTGCCCCTTGGGCGTGGCAGAAGCTTGAGGCGGCGGCGGTGGCTGCGTCTGCACTGGCCCGACCCTGTTCTGCTGGGGCTTCGCGACGACGTGAGGCGGCGGGGCCGGCCTCGGCTGCCGCCCGGTCAAGAGCCCTGGCGCAGTCGGCCTTGGCACCGCGCCACCACGGCCCACCGCGATCATCCCGGCCGCTGCCGGCGTCGAAGGCCGGATCCCCGCAGGAGCATTGGCCGGCGGTCGAGGACCTCCACCACGGCCTGAAGCCGAACCAACCACCACCACCCCACGGCCAGCAGGCAGAACCGGCGGGGGAGGAACCCCACGACCAGTCCCAGGGTTGACCGACGACCCTGCCCCGCGGCCACTACCCACAGGCAACGACAGCGCAACCCCATTCCCGGGAGCAGGCATTGGCACGGCGCCACGATCGGCGCCGGCGCCCTACGGCGGCGCGGTCTGGACGCGGCAGGCCCCAGACTTCTATCCCAGTGGCAAGGCACCTCCGCGGCCCGCCATCGCCCCAAGCGGAGGAATACGCCTCGCCCGTCCACTCCCAGCCAATCGAAGGTTAGGACTCCGGCATCGCAGAACCCTAGCAGGCGACGGCGTGGAACGAAGCGATGATCTGACTGACGAAGCAACTTCGCCCAGAGCCGCGATCGAGACCGTATCCACCTCGGCCACATACCCAGGCGATACCGGCCCGCCCCGCGCATCCTAGATGCCCCGAACCAATCCCAGCTAACCCCGGCCCAACTTGACTCAGCCCAAGAGCGCGCTCATTCGGCCTCTCTCGGCCAATGAGCAATTTCAAACAACGTTGGCGATCTTCCACGATCCCGAGACCCGGTAAACCCGGCGAGACCGCTGCAAGCGCCGTCGGCGGCGATCTGGCCGCCGTCCGGTGACCCTTCTTCTTCCGATTAACAATGATCCACGATTCCGGCCGAACAAGATCAAAAACAGTGAGATTAGGCAGACTAACCTTCGGTAAAGGACCCTTCCAAGGCTTGACTGCCGCCGGCGACAATCTTCGATGAACTAGGCGGCGAACCATCTCCCTTTTGACGCCCGCGTGCAGCCCGATCCTCGTCGGATCATGAAGAGGCAATACCTCGCCAATAGAGGATGCGACCTCCTCTTCCGTGTAATTGGCATTGAACCAATCGTTGACGTGGTCGGAGGGAGTCGGTGTCGGCGGTGATGGCGGAGCATCGTCCGCATCTCCGTCTGTGTCCTCCTCATCAGCGTCCGCAAGCGCCCAAAACCTGCCCCCTACCTGTCGTCCCTCGCCGGAGAGGAGCGGCAGCGCGCGTGCGGTCACCCCGCCCGTCGCCCGCCTAGTCGCCCCGCCCATCCTTCATGAAGCACATTCTAGTACCATTGCCATGCTTCCTTCTTTTAGAATTTAATAGTTTGAAACACGCTTCATCATAAGGCGCCACGGGTGGCAAGCCAAGTGGTAAATTAGATACACAAAGAAGCGCGGGTCCTCGGCTCAATGAGCAATAATACTACACCTACGTAAACTACTATGTAATGTTACGTAGACTTCCTAATCTAAACCCCCCCCCCCAATACCTGGCCAAACCTCGGGCCGGGCCTAGCCAAGCCCGACACAAAAAACCCAGTCCCGGACCCGGCCCAGCCCAGCCATCGGGCCTGTGTTTCTGGGCCCGAGCCCGGCCTGAACACCTAAAAGCCCGTCGGGCTTCGGGCAGGCCCGGCCCGACCTTCAGAAAACTGCAAAAACGACGGGCCCGAGCCCGGCCCGGCCCGGCCTTCGGGCTCAAAAACTAGGCCCGAGCCCGGTCCAAGGGCAGCGTCGGGCCGGGCCGGGCCGGTCAGGCCGGGCTTCCCATGGCCAGGACTACCCCCCCCCCCCCCCATTTTAATGGGGGTGAGCCCCCTCCACTCCCAATCTCTAATCCTGACTTGCCATGTTTATTGTTACGTAGAACACGTAAAAGCTAGTACGTAGATGTAGCATTGCTCCTCAATGAGTGGGTGAGCAGTGGCAGGTGCGTGTCGGACAGACACATCTGACCTCAGATTTTATTTGATTTTGTTTTTTAGGGAAAGATGGCCTCGGAATGTTTATTAGTTTGTGAAGAACCAGGAGTCATTACTCAAAAAAGAAGAACCTGGAGTCGAACATGGTGGATCCTCACAGGTAGTTCAATCCTGAGAGATATCTTCTACAATAAAGACAATTACCGAAGGATGTCTCACTGAAGCGGCTACAGTAGTCGGGCCGGCCCATTTCACGCACAGTTAAGAAAAAGAGACGAAAAAGGGGAGAACAAGGGACCAAACCCTGGAGCTCCAGGAAGACAGCAATCGTTGCTAGCCATCGCGACAGCCAACTGTAAGTGTTAAGTAGCGGGGGCGCGACGTACTTGGAGGTGGTCGAACGGGTTTTTCTGCGGATTTTTTCCTTTTCTTTGGTTTTTAATTTATTTTCTATGTTTTCTCCAAAAATTTTTCATTCCTTTTTCATTAGTTTCTTTATTTTTATCTTCCTTTGCCTTTTGTTTATTTTATTTCTTTTTTCCTTTTCAGATTTTTGGTTTTCTTTGTTTCTTTTGTTTGTCATTTCTACATTTTGTGTATATATCAACAACAATTTTCTAATATATATTTAACATTTTTCCATTTCAAATTTAACAGTCTTTTAACACATGGTCAACATTTTTTATACATTTTTAAAATGTTTTCCTAACATTTTTATAAATGCAATATTAACATTTTTTGGACAAATGGTCAACATTTTTTATATACACATTTAACATTTTCCAAATGCTTGATTAGCATTTTTTAAATACTTGTTCAACATTTTTCAAATCATTGATTAACATTTTTATATACGTTATAAAAACATCATTTTTTTCATACATGGTCAATATTTTTTCTATACACATTAACATTTTTCAAATGCTTGATCAACATTTTACAAATACTTATTCAACATTTTCCAAATCTTTGATTAACATTTTTATATACATAGTCAACACATTTCATCATTTTTTAATACATGGTCAACATTTTTTATATACACATTTAACATTTTTCAAATGCTTGATCACCATTTTTCAAACAGTTATCCATCATTTTTTTAAATGGTTGATTAAAAAATCATCCACATGATAAAAAAATTCATCATTTTTTTAATACATGGTCAACATTTTTCCTATGCATATTTAACATTTTCAAATGCTTGATCACCAGTTTTCAAATAGTTATTCAACATTTTTTTTAAATGCTTGATTAAAAAGTTTATCTCCATGATAAAAAAATTATCATATTTTAATACATGGGCAACATTTTTTCTGTACACATTAAAAAAATTCAAATGCTTGGTCAACATTTCTCAAATATTTGTTCAAAAAAAATCAAACGCTTGATTAGCATTTTGAAATACATGATCAAAAAATTTATACATTTTTCATGTACGTGATAAACATTTTTTCTATACACATTTCACATTTTTCAAATGCTTGGTAAGCATTTTCACATGTTTTTATAGAGTGTTTTTGTGATATATGTATTTAGACTATTTTAAAATATAAGCGAAATTAGAAAATAAAGCAAAAAACGAAACTGAAAATGTAAAAAAAAACAGAAAAAAGGAGGTTGTGGCCTCCGTGTTCCTGGGCCGGCCCATCTTGGTCTTCCATTCAGCCAAGTGGTCCTCGGCTCAACGAGTGTCTGATCAATGGCAGGTGCGGCGTGTGGGAGAGACATAGATGACCTCAAAATTTCCATATTTTAGGGAAAGATGGCCTCGAAATGTTTATCAATTTGTGAAGAACCAGGAGTCATTAATCAAAAAAGAAGAACCAGGAGTCAGAACCTGTTGGATCCTCGCAGTCGCAGGTAGTTCAATCCTGAGATCGGTATCTTCTGCAAAAAAGACTCTTCTGTCGTGAACTCTTGAGGCTATGGTTGGTGAGGTTTGGTCGGGCTGTGGGCTGGCTGTGATGGGAAACCACTTTAATTAGTGTGCGCAGCCCACTGTTGCAGTTTTATATTGGCATAGAGAAGAGAAGAAAACAATCAGTGAGCCAATCATCCTCTATCAAGGACGTACGATGGATCAAGATAGCTGCTGACCACACCGGCACCAGTGAAGTGATTGCCTCGCCATTCCCATTCTCATGCATGATCATCATCATATATGGCTGGCTAATGCGCACAATCAAACTCAAATGCACTCTCCACTGAATAACTCCCCACAAGTAGAACCATGACCATGAGGGTCCATGTGAGCAGCAGCAGATGCTTCGTCCCCATCGTGTCCCTCATGCTCCTCGCTGCTCTTCTTGCGGCTTCCAACCTGCTCCACACCACCTTCCCACACCCCTGGCGCGCGTTTTCTTCTCATCTTCACACACGATCACGACCAGGCGAGGGCGGGGGCTGTGACATCTTCACGGGCGACTGGGTGCCCGACCCGGACGCGCCCTACTACACCAACGACACCTGCTCGGTCATCCACGAGCACTACGACTGCATGAGGTTCGGCAAGCCGGACCTCGGCTTCGTCAACTGGCGGTGGCGGCCCGACGGCGACGGCTGCGACCTGCCCCGCTTCGACCCGGCCCGCTTCCTCGCCCTGATGAGGGGCAAGACCATCGCCTTCGTCGGGGACTCCCTCGCCAGGAACCACAAGGACTCCCTCATCTGCCTCCTCACCAGAGTAAGCTCTCAACCATGGAGTCTAATACTATAATGATCAGGAGGTGAGGAGGACAGGACCGTGTGCTCTCATTCTGAAGGTGCACGTGCAGGTCGCGGAGCCCACGACGAGCTGGCCGAGCAGCAAGCACTCGGTGTACCACTACGGCGAGTACAACTTCACCGTGGCCAGCTTCTGGGCGCCCTACCTGGTCCGGCACGAGCAGATCGACGACGACGGGCCGGCGCACACGGGCCTGTGGAACCTCCACCTCGACGAGGCGGAGGACGTGTGGGCGGCGCGCATCCCGGAGCTCGACTACGTCGTCGTGTCGGCGTCCAGCTGGTTCTACCGCCCGTCCATGCTGTACGAGGCCGGCCGGCTCGTCGGCTGCCACTACTGCCAGCTGCCCAACGTCACGGACCTCACGCCGCGGTACGCACTGCGCATGGCCACGCGGGCCGCGCTGGGGGCGCTGTCCGGCGCCGACGGCCGGTTCCGCGGCACGGCGCTGCTGCGCACCGTGGACCCGTCGCAGTACGAGGGCGGGCAGTGGAACAGCGAGGACGGGAACTGCGTGCGGACGGCGCCGTCCCGGCGCGGCGGGAGGAGGGTCGAGGGCTTCGAGCGCGACTTCCGCGAGCTGCAGCGGGAGGAGTTTGCGGCGGCGGTGGAGAGGGCGGCGGCGACGGGCAATGTCAGGATGATGCTGATGGACACGACGGAGGCGATGATACTGCGGGCGGACGCGCATCCCAGCAAGTACCGGGGCTGGACGCCGGAGAAGCACTTCACCCTGTACAACGACTGCGTGCACTGGTGCCTGCCGGGGGCCATCGATACATGGAACGACATGCTTCTCCATATGCTCAACTCTACATAAAATAAAATGAGAGATCTATTGATAATAAATATAAATCATATCGATCTGGTGACTGTTGTAAGTTTGGGAGAGAGGGATTGTGTGCATTGATAATTCTCATTCATCGTGCACTGGGCACATATATAGGTACAAGGGGTGCGCCGGATGTCTTGCCTCCCAAGATACAACTAGTTAACGCGGGGGGGGGGGGGGGGGGGACACGACAGGTGCAACGTACAACACACAGACCTATACACGTATGTAGATGTTCAACACCCCCGCAATCGAAGCGTCGCCGGAGACGCAAAGACAGGACCGAAAGCCCTCGAAAGTCGAGGTAGGCAGTCCCTTCGTCATGACATCGGCGAACTGCTGATCGATGGGTACATGCAAGACTCGAACGCGCCCAAGTGCAACGTGCTCCTGGACGAAGTGGATGTCGAGCTCAATATGCTTCGTCCGGCGATGATGAACATGGTTGGCAGAGAGGTAGGCAGTGGAGACGTTGTCACAGTAGACAATCGTGGCCTTGGCAACCTCACATAGCAACTCCTGAAGTAGCTGTCGGAGCCAAGAGCACTCCGCGACGGCGTTGGCCACGGCCTGTACTCGGCCTCGACACTCGATCGTGAAACCGCGGGTTGCCGTTTAGACGACCACGAGATCAGAGAGGGCCCGAGGTAGACGCAGTAACCGGAGGTGGAGCGTCGAGTGTCGGGGCACCCGGCCCAGTCGGTGTCGGAGTAGGCGACGAGGTCGGTGTCGGAGGACGCCGTCAGGGTGAGACCCATATCCATGGTGCCACATATGTACCAGAGAATACATTTCACCAGAGCCCAATGAGTGTCACGGGGGGCATGCATGTGAAGGCACACCTGCTGAACAGCGTACTGAAGATCCGGCCGCGTCAGCGTGAGGTACTGAAGAGCACCGACGATGGATTGGTAGAAGGGAGTGTCAGACGTCGAAGAACCTTCGACAGCGTACACCTTAGCCTTCGTATCAACATGCGTGAAGTGGGCTTGCAATTAAGCATGTCGACTCGCTGCAGTAGCTCGTAGGTGTACTTCTGCTGATGCAGAAAGAAGCCAGTGGCACGAAGAGCGACCTCGATGCCGAGGAAGTAGTGGAGAGTCCCCCCAAGTCCTTGAGGGCGAACTTGGTGTCGAGTCAAGCGGTGATCTGCTGAAGGAGCGCTGGCGGGGATGCAATCAGGATGATGTCACCGACGTACATGAGGAGGTACGCAGTAGCGGCGCCCTGATGATAAACAAACAGGGAGGCATCGGACCAGTGGCGGAGACAGGCCTGGGGCAGCTGGGGCTATAGCCCCAGGCCTAGTAACAAATTCCCTTGTAATTCCTTTAGAGAAAGCATAGAAAATCAAAGAAGTTTTTCACTCACATAGCTTAGCCCCAGGCGCAATCTGCTTCTAGCTCCGCCACTGCATCGGACTGTGTGGACCGAAACCAATGCTGCTGAAGGAAGGCCGCAATATGCTTGTACCAAGCCCGAGGTGCCTGCTTCAACCCGTAAAGAGAACGGGAGAGCAAGCACACATGGTCCAGATAGGTGGTGTCGGCGAAACCAGTGGGCTGCTGACAGAACACCTGCTCATCGAGATGACCATGCAAGAAAGCATTGGACACGTCGAGCTGGTTAATGGGCCAGGCGCAAGAAACATCCAGCTAAAGAATGGCGTGAATCGTGCCCGGTTTGACAATCAGGTCAAACCGGGCAAAGGTGTCGGTGAAGTCCACGCCGACGCGCTGTCGAAACCTGAGGAACTAAACCGAACCTGAGGTAAACCCGCTGACCCACTTCTTCCTCCCCCCACTAGTAGAAAAACACCAATTAGTCCCGGTTCGTAAGGGCCTTTAGTCCCGGTTCATGAACCGGGACTAATGGGTCGTTACTAATACCTCCACCCATTAGTCCCGGTTCAAACACGAACCGGGACCAATGTGCCTCCACGTGGCCCTATGCGCCGAGCCCAGTCAGGGGGCCTTCGGTCCCGGTTGGTGGCTCCAACCGGGACCAAAAGGCATCCACGCGTCAGCATTCCAGTGGCTGGGGTTTTTGTTTTTTTTTGAAAGGAGGGGGGTTGGGGGTTTTGGGGGGTTAATTTAGGTGTTTCATATATTGTGTTAGCTAGCTAATTAATAGAGAGAACTGTCCTCTCTTATGTCCGTGCTTGGTAGACGCTACGTACTATATATACATAAGTGATCGAGAGAACCATTCAGTACAGAAGTTCGTCATGCATACCGAGAGAAGTGATCGATCGATCTCTCCTTCTTCGAGAGATTGGTCGAACAACAAGTTTTTCGTATCATGTATCCGACGCTACTGGCTACATACATGTAAAATATGTATAAGATCTCTTAATTACAAACCCCTAGCATTTGAAATCAATTTCCACATGGTATTCTCCGGCTTTACTGATGACGTGGTCAAGAAAGAATCCTGCCAATTCCTCTTGAATTCCTTTCATGCGATCTAGTTCTAGGAGTTCATCCCACATCTGCCACGTCTAATTTGAAGAAGGGGGTTAATTAATACATATATATGAATGAAACTCAACAGAAATGATGGTGTAATAAAATGAAATTGTGAATATTATTGCTTACGCACTTCATATTGTCTTCTAGAGTAGCCCCGCTTGTTTTTCAAATTCGCGGTGTGGATGAACTCGCACACGTAGTATCCACAGAAATCATTCCCTTCCTCCTGCCACAAGCACTTTACAAGAAATAGAGGTCAATCAAACTGATAATGAAGCATTATAAATGGCATTGATGAAAGTATAGCTATAGAATCAACGGAAGATGCGCGCAACTAGCTAGCCAGTAGTACTTACTTTCGAGTATGTATATCGCAGCTCCTTCGGCAGTCCCGGAGCTTCTGCGGTGAACTGTTTCCAAACCCTGCAAGACAAAGAAAATAATTATTATTACTTGAGATATCAGGAAATGAACAAAAAGTTGCCGATATGGTGCGATAAAGATCGATTGAACTTACTTGCTGAGCATTTCAGTCATGTCCGCATATGTTTTGGGATCTTTCCGTCTCGAGTCTAAGACGGTTACTAGTCCACGCTCAAGCTTAATCTCCAGAAGAATATAGTGGTACCTGCGCACGCATGCATAACTCATCAATTACATTACTATAACCTCGCTCGAGTAATAAGAGAAACTGAATATGCACACGACAGTAGCACTCACTTGTCGTTGTAAGGAAAGAGTATGGTATCTTTGTTTTGATTTTGATCAACGATTGTAGCAAGTTGTCCTCGGCCTCTTTGACGTTCTTTTCAACCAGAAATACATCTATGATATTTGTGTTAATGAACCCAATATCATAAATTTCTTGTTTTTTGCACTCGACGATCTTCAATCTGCATAATATATTGAGGATAATTAATTATAAATACATGCAATGAAAGAGCCGAGCTATATATAGAGACTTAATGATAGAAATAGTACTTACAGGCAGTAGCAAAAGACCATTAATTTATCGAGGGCCTTTTGATTGAAGAACGCGAAGAACTCATCAAATGGAACACACAACAGATCATTTGAAACGAGGTCGCGCTCCTCTTTAATGTTCAGATACAAACTGTTCGTCCCCTCAGACTCTCTACAGGTTTTCATGTACCAACTATGGAATCTTCGCATCATTGTTGTCAGAGATTTTTCATCTTTGACGAGAGGCTTCCCGTACTCGTATCTGTGTTCGTCCACCTCCATGAAATCAGGAAGTGCATCGTCGGGCAGGTAATCTTCAAGATTGCCATAACCGGCCACCGTCCCCGGAGCATTAGACACATTGAGTGGGGGGCATGATTGTTGTGCTTGTTCGCCGAGCTGGGCAATTTTTTCCCCTTTGCTCGTTCTTTTAACCTTTTATCACTGACAGTAGTTCCCGACCGCTTGGCTTGGAGATATGTCTGTTCAGTAATGCGCTCATAGTTGGTTCTCGGCGGAGACTTTGGTGGTTTCCTCAGGGTATCGATAGTGCGCTTTGCTTTCACCGGATCTACCTTCTCCTCCGGAGGTGGATGTCTCTTTGCTTTCACCCCTTCAAAGAACTCCTTCACGTAGGTCCGCACAATCGTATCATTTTCCTCCTCGGACCTCTCGTACGGTAACTTCTCTAGAGGCTTGAGAGATGATGGACCGTATTTGTATTGCCTCCCGCCTCTGGTTGTGCTGCTAGACGCCGGAGCAGACGGAGCGGCTGCGGCGTCTGTCTTCTTTCGTGCTTGCTTACGAGGCGGAGGAGAAGGAGTACGACGCACCGGAGCAGCCGAGGCGGCGGCGGGTCTCTTCCACCCTTGCTGGCGAGGCGGAGAAGGAGGAGGCTGCTGGCTGCTCGGGAGCGCCGGCGCAGGCGGAGAAGGAGGCGGAGTGCCGCCACGCACCGGAGAAGGAGGCGGAGAGCCGCCACGCGTGCCCTGATCGTCACTCGCCGGAGGAGGAGGCGGTGGAGGAGGCGGAGTGCCCTGACTCGCCGGAGGAGGAGGAGGAGGCGGAGGCGTCCAGTTCGGAAGGTTGATGAGCTCCTTCCGCCATAGGCATGGAGTCTTCAGAGTAGAACCCAGCCTAGTCTCCCCTTCACCGGTAGGGTGCTCAAGCGGGAGGTCCTCAAATCCCTCCGTTATTTCATCCACCATCACCTTAGCATATCCTTCTGGAATCGGCTGACAGTGATAAGTTGTGCCGGGTCCACTAGGATAAACTTGGCCAACAACCACCTTGACCTTCAAATTCATCCATCGCGCCATAATGTGGCAACTTTGAGACTCCGTGATACCATCCACGGGATAGCTGGCAGGAGCCGTCAAGACATGCTCCGACTGAAGCAGCTCGGTGGAAGCCACGTTGCTTCTCCGCTGAGATGGCGGGGTAGCTTCGGGGGAAGCTTTGGCAGGTCGTTTGCTGCGATCTGCTGCTTCTCGTTCCTCTTCTCGATCCTCTAGCCCCATTACCCTTTCGTGCAGCGCCTGCAGTTGGTCCTGCTCAAGTTTCTTCCTCCTCTCGTGGGTTTTGTAACCCCCTGCGTCCGGAAAACCAACCTTCCACGGAATGGAGCCTGGCGTGCCTCGTGTTTGTCCAGGGTGCTCAGGATTCCCAAGGGCCATTGTGAGCTCGTCCTTCTCCCTGTTTGGAAGGAATGTCCCTCGCTGCGCTGCATCGATATAGTGTCGAAGGTTCTTGACTCGTATTTCCAGTTGCTCGTCCATCCACTGACACTTCCCTGTTACAGGGTCCAAGGTTCCGCCAGCCCCGAAGAACCAAGTCCGGCAACGGTCTGGCCAGTACATTGTCTCTGGTTCGATCCCTTTTTCAAGCAGATCATACTCAGCCTTGGACCACTTAGGTCGGGCTTTGAGGTAGCCACCTGACCCCGTGCGATGGTGAAGCTTCTTCTTCGCAGCATTTTTCTTGTTTCTCGCCGACATCTTATTACTCTTTTCCGATGTCTTGTGGGCCACAAATGCGGGCCAGTGATCTTTGATCTTCTCATATTTGCCGACGAATTCTAGTGTCTTTTTTTTGACAAACTGGTTCAGCTCTTTCCTCCACCTCCTCATTAGGGTTGCCATCTTCTTAAGAGCACAAGACTTGATTAATTGCTCAACTGGCTTCTCCGGATCCTCCTCTGGCGGTAGGGTGAAATTTGCCTTCAGCTCAGTCCAGAGATCTTCTTTCTGCATATCATTGACATAAGACACCTCAGGGTCTTCCTCCTTAGGCTTATTCCATTGCTGGATGCTGATCGGGATCTTGTCCCTAACAAGAACCCCGCACTGAGCAGAAAATGCCTTCCTTGTCCGGATGGGTTCAATCGGTTCGTCGTCGGGCGCGATTTCTATTATCTCAAACTTTTCATCTGAGCTCAACTTTTTCTTCGGGCCTCGTCTCCTTACCGAAGTTGTGCTCGATCCGGAGGGCTAGAAATTATAAGGAAGAAAGACGATAGTAATTAATATGTGTACATATACCAAAACAATGAAAGCATCAATTAACTAGTCAGCACGAGCTTGACTAATATATATATATATATATATATATATATATATATATATATATATATATATATATATATATACCTGGCCGGACTCGGTTCGGTCACCGGAGCGGTCAGCACGGTCTCCTTCTTGTACCTCCATTGTGTCACCGGAGCCATCATGAACATAGTCCTCTTCTTGTACCGGCATTAATGGGTCGAAGCCATCATGAACATAGCCCTCTTCTTCACCCAGTCCTTCCAGCTGACCATCGGTGTCGAGGAGAAATGATGCAACTTCATCACTTCCATTTGCGATTATGTCCCCCAACATCGCTTCTGTTTCTTCGTCTCAGGAGTGCTCCATAGTTTCTGCAAATATTTACAACATGTCAATTATTATTCAAACATGGTATAGATGGATATATATATATATATATATATATATATATATATATATATATATATATATATATATATATTAGTGGCAAACGTAGAACTAGCTAGTTAATCACAATAAGGAATCATGTTAGTGGCCTCGACGCTGCTTCTCTAGGGTTTGGGGTCGCCTCGACACAACGCTTCAAGGGTTTGGGGTGGCCTCGACAACAACGCTCTTTTAACTTGGTAAATTTGGGTGGCCTCGAGAGAGTTAATTTGTCGGGTAGGGGCGCGGCGGGAGGGGGTAGGAGACCAACAACGTTTTCTCTCTAGGGTTTGGGTGTCCTCGAGAGTTTTGGTCGAGCGAGAGGGCCGAGGGGGGGTGCTGCCGTTGTATAAGTTATCATGGTCGAGAGGGGGTATATATATCGACCGCCCCTCATGTCGAAGTTATCTCGAGGGGGTTATATCGACAACGACACGACAACGACGAGAAAGGAAATTTTTCTATTTTTTCTTCTTCTCTCCTCTTTTCCTTTCTTCTTCTTCTCTTCTTTTTCTTCTTTTTTCCTCTTCTTATTTATTTCTCCTCTTCTTCCTCTTCTTATTTTCCTTTTTCCTCTCATTCTTTTTCTTCTTCTTCTTCCTTCTTCCTTTTTTGATAGGTTTTTTTGATAGGTTTCTTCTTCCTTCTTCCTTCTTCCTATTTTCTTCCTTTTCCTTATTTACTTTCTCCTCCACACTAACCTAAAATGCACTAACCTAAAATCGATATCTACTAACAACCTAAATAAAAAATTAATACATATAGGAAAAAACATATATAAACAAAAAAATGCTATGAACATTATATTCATACATACATATATAGCCACATCCATTCATCATATATATAGCTACCACATACATATATACATTATATATATGAAAAAATGCAATGAACAAAAAAATACACTTATGAAAAAAATACTATGAACATGTACACATATATACACATACAAACACATATACACAAAAAAATGCAAAAAAAATGCTATGGAAATTGCAGGGGCGGCGGGGCGGCGGGTGGCGGCCACGCAGGGCAGGGGCAGCGGCACGGCGACCGCGCGGGACAGGGGCGGTGCGCGCCGGCCGCACAGGGCAGGGGCGGCGGCACGGCGGCCGCGCAGGACAGGGTGGCGCGCACCGGCCGCGGAGGGGCGGCGGCCGGCGCGATGGCCGCGCAGGGGCGCGGGACGGGAGGGGCGCGGGAGCAGGCTGTGCTCACAGGGGGCGGCGGCGACGGCTCAAGCGAGCAGCCTGACGGCGTCGGTGGCGGCGGCGACGACAAGGTAGAGCAGGGGCGTCGGGCGGCGACGGCGACGAGGAGGAGCAGGGGGCGTCGGGGGAGAAGTGGGCGATTTGGCCGGAAACTGCTAAATGTTGCTTATATAGCAAAGCCATTGGTCCCGGTCCGTGAAACCAACCGCGACTAATGCACCCTTTAGTCCCGGTTGGTGCCACCAACCGGGACCAAAGGCCTCTTTTTCGGCAGCCCAAAGGGCGGGAAGCGGAGGCCTTTGGTACCGGTTGGTGCCACGAACCGGTACCAATGCCCCCCCCCCTTTAGTCCCGGTTGGTGCCACCAACCGGGACCAAAGGACCCTGTGCTGTCCGCGTCGGGGCCAAACTTTAGTCCCACCTCGCTAGTTGAGAGGGGCGCGCAGTGGTTTATAAGCCCCATTGCCGCACCCCTCTCGAGCTCCTCTCCACCGCAGGCTTTCGGACCTACTTACTATTGCTTTGCCTGATGGGTCTTCTGGGCGTACTGCGGGCCTGAATCCTGGCCCATAGTAGGGTTTCATGTCGTATTCAGGCCGTGGGGGCCCAGTAGAAGGCATTTTTTTTTGTTTTTTTGTTTTCTTTACTTATTGTTGCTATTTTTATTTTTTTTCCAGTTTTTTTTGTTTTCTACATTATTTATTTTCTTTTGTTTTTTGCATTATTTTTTAATTCTTTTTGCTTTTAGTTTTAGGAAAATTATAAACTTTCTGTTAGTACCATTAGTTTTCAAATTTGAAAACACTTTTTTTGTTTTTTTGTTTTCTTTCTTGCTTTATTTATTTTATTTTGTTTCTACTTACAACAAAATACTTATTGTTGTTTTTTTTTGTTTTGTTTTCTGCATTATTTATTTTATTTTGTTTTTTGCTTTATTTTTCAATTCTATTTGCTTTTAGTTTTAGGAAAATTATAAACTTTCTGTTAGTGTCATTAGTTTTCAAATTTGAAAACACTTTTTCTGTTTTTTTGTTTTCTTTCTTGCTTTATTTATTTTATTTTGTTTCTACTTACAACAAAATACTTATTGTTGTTTTTTTGTTTTTTTTCTGCATTATTTATTTTGTTTTGTTTTTTGCTTTATTTTTCAATTCTTTTTGCTTTTAGTTTTAGGAAAATTATAAACTTTCTGTTAGTGCCATTAGTTTTCAAATTTGAAAACACTTTTTTTGTTTTTTTGTTTTCTTTCTTGCTTTATTTATTTTATTTTGTTTCTACTTACAACAAAATACTTATTGTTGCTATTTAACTATTACGAGGGCCGAACCATAAGACATTAAAGCATTTCAAATGAACTCTGAAAAAGTTGAAAGTTGGCATGGTATCATAAATTGACCCACATAGCATGTGCATGTACAAAACGGACAATGGTATCATACTCGTCAGTTACAAAGTTGGCATGGTATCATCATAATAGTTGCGGGAGAAAGTCTTCACTTTTTCTTCGCTTGTGTCATTTGCTTATTGCGCCGTAACCATGGATAATCTTTATCGTTTATCAGGATGCTGGGGTCACCCTTGACTTTGAAGGGAGGAATTTCATGAAACTTTTCATAATCTTCAGACATGTCTGTCTTGTCCTCCACTCCCACGATGTCCCTTTTTCCTGAAAGAACTATGTGGCACTTTGGCTCATCGTATGATGTATTCGCTTCCATATCTTTTCTCTTTCTCAGTCTGGTAGACATGTCCTTCACATAGATAACCTGTGCCACATCATTGGCTGGGACGAACGGTTCGTTAGTGTACCCAAGATTTTTCAGATCCACTGTTGTCATTCCGTACTGTGGGTCTACCTGTACCCCGCCTCCTGACAGATTGACCCATTTGCACTTAAACAAAGGGACCTTAAAATCATGTCCGTAGTCAAGTTCCCATATGTCCACTATGTAACCATAATATGTGTCCTTTCCCCTCTCGGTTGTTGCATCAAAGCGGACACCGCTGTTTTGGTTGGTGCTCTTTTGATCTTGGTCAATCATGTAAAATGTATTCCCATTTATCTCGTATCCTTTCCAAATCGTAACAGTCGAAGATGGTCCCCTGGACAACAAGTACAACTCATCACAAACAGTGTTGTCACCTCTGAGACGTGCTTCCAACCAACTGCTGAAAGTCCTGATGTGTTCACATGTAATCCAGTCGTCGCACTGCTCCGGATGTTTGGAGCGCAGACTGTTCTTGTGTTCATCGACATACGGGGTCACCAAGATAGAGTTCTGTAGAACTGTGTAGCGTGCTTGAGACCAAGAATATCCGTCCCTGCATATTATTGAGTCCCTTCCAAGCGTGTCTTTTCCAGTCAGTCTTCCATCATACCGCAATTGAGGGAGACATATCTTCTTAATGCCAGGAATGAAGTCAACACAAAACCCGATGACATCCTCTGTTTGATGGCCCATGGAGATGCTTCCTTCTAGCCTAGCGCGGTTTCGGACATATTTCTTTAGGACTCCCATGAACCTCTCAAAGGGGTACATATTGTGTAGAAATACGGGGCCCAGAATGACAATCTCGTCAACTAGATGAAGTAGGACGTGCATCATGATATTGAAGAAGGATGGTGGGAACACCAGCTCGAAACTGACAAGACATTGCACCACATCACTCCTTAGCCTTGGTATGATTTCTGGATCGATCACCTTCTGAGAGATTGCATTGAGGAATGCACATAGCTCCAAAATGGCTAATCGGACGTTTTCCGGTAGAAGCCCCCTCAATGCAACCGGAAGTAGTTGCGTCATAATCACGTGGCAGTCATGAGACTTTAGGTTCTGAGACTTTTTCTCTGCCATATTTATTATTCCTTTTATATTCGACGAGAAGCCAGTCGGGACCTTCATACTAAGCAAGCATTCAAAGAAGATTTCCTTCTCTTCTTTGGTAAGAGCATAGCTGGCTGGACCTTCATACTGCTTTAGAGGCATGCCGTCTTTTTCGTGCAAACATTGCAGGTCCTCCCGTGCCTCAGCTGTATCTTTTGTCTTCCCATACATGCCCAAGAAGCCTAGCAGGTTCATGCAAAGGTTCTTCCTCACGTGCATCACGTCGATCGAAGAGCGGACCTCTAGGTCTTTCCAGTAGGGTAGGTCCCAAAATATAGATTTCTTCTTCCACATGGGTGCGTGTCCCCCAGCGTCACTCGGAACAGCTAGTTCGCCAGGATCCTTTCCAAAGATTACGTGTAAATCATTGACCATAGCAAGTACGTGATCACCGGTACGCATGGCGAGCTTCTTCTGGTGATCTGCCTCGCCTTTGAAATGCTTGCCTTTCTTTCGACATTGATGGTTGGTCGGAAGAAATCGACGATGGCCCAGGTACACATTCTTCCTGCAGCTTGCCAAGTATATACTATCGGTGTCAAGTAAACAGTGCGTGCATGCGTGGTATCCCTTGTTTGTCTGTCCTGAAAGGTTACTGAGAGTGGGCCAATCGATGATGGTCACGAACAGCAACGCCTTTAGGTAAAATTCCTCCTGTTTGTGCTCATCCCACGTACGTACACCGTTTCCATTCCACAGCTGTAAAATTTCTTCAACTAATGGCCTTAGGTACACATCAATGTCGTTGCCGGGTTGCTTAGGGCCTTCGATGAGAACTGGCATCATAATGAACTTCCGCGTCATGCACATCCAAGGAGGAAGGTTATACATACATAGAGTCACGGGCCAGGTGTTGTGATTGCTGCTCTGCTCCCCGAAAGGATTAATGCCATCCGCGCTTAAAGCAAACCATACGTTCCTTGGCTCACTTGCAAACTCATCCCAGTACTTTCTCTCGATTTTTCTCCACTGCGACCCGTCAGCGGGTGCTCTCAACTTCCCGTCTTTCTTACGGTCCTCATTGTGCCATCGCATCAACTTGGCATGCTCTCCGTTTCTGAATAGACGTTTCAACCGTGGTATTATAGGAGCATACCACATCACCTTCGCAGGAACTCTCTTCCTGGGGGGCTCGCCGTCAACATCACCAGGGTCATCTCGTCTGATCTTATACCGTAATGCACCGCATGCCGGGCATGCGTTCAGATCCTTGTACGCACAGTGGTAGAGGATGCAGTCATTAGGGCATGCATGTATCTTCTGCACCTCCAATCCTAGAGGGCATACGACCTTCTTTGCTGCGTATGTACTGTCAGGCAATTCGTTATCCTTTGGAAGCTTCTTCTTCAATATTTTCAGTAGCTTCTCAAATCCTTTGTCAGGCACAACATTCTCTGTCTTCCACTGCAGCAATTCCAGTACGGTACCGAGCTTTGTGTTTCCATCTTCGCAATTGGGGTACAACCCTTTTTTGTGGTCCTCTAACATGCGATCGAACTTCAGCTTCTCCTTTTGACTTTCGCATTGCGTCCTTGCATCGATAATGACCCGGCGGAGATCATCATCATCAGGCACATCGTCTGGTTCCTCTTGATCTTCAGCAGCTTCGTCCGTTGCAGCATCATCGTGCACATCGTCTGGTTCCTCTTAATGTTCAGTAGCATCACCGTATTCAGGGGGCACATAGTTGTCATCGTACTCTTCTTCTTCGCCGTCTTCCATCATAACCCCTATTTCTCCGTGCCTCGTCCAAACATTATAGTGTGGCATGAAACCCTTGTAAAGCAGGTGGGTGTGGAGGATTTTCCGGTCAGAGTAAGACTTCGTATTCCCACATATAGGGCATGGACAACACATAAAACCATTCTGCTTGTTTGCCTCAACCACTTCGAGAAAATCATGCACGCCCTTAATGTACTCGGAGGTGTGTCTTGAAACGTACATCCATTGTCGGTTCATCTGCGTGCATTATATATAATTAAGTGTGTCAAAAATCATTACAGAACATCATGAATAGATAATTAAGTGACCAAATTAATAGAAGTTCATCATCACATTAAAACCAAAGTACATACATAGTTCTCATCTAACAACATAAAGCTATGCAGATCATCTAAATTAATTAAACCATACACTGAAACTATGTAAAATATTTCAATGCGAAAACAAATGCGATCATAATCGCAACCAATGTAACAACTGATCCAACGGCATAATGATACCAAGCCTCGGTATGAATGGCATATTTTCTAATCTTTTTAATCTTCAAGCGCATTGCATCCATCTTGATCTTGTGATCATCGACGACATCCGCAACATGCAACTCCAATATCATCTTCTCATCCTCAATTTTTCTAATTTTTTCTTTCAACAAATTGTTTTCTTCTTCAACTAAATTTAACCTCTCGACAATAGGGTCGGTTGGAATTTCCGGTTCAACAACCTCCTAGATAAATAAAATCTATGTCACGTTGGTCGGCATAATTGTCATAAACAATAAATGAACCAATAGTTATGAAAAGATAATATATACCACATCCGAATCATAGACAGGACGAGGGCCAACGGGGGCGGATACCAAAACCATCGCACTATATAAGATGCAATAATAAAAGTAAGAAAATTATACAAGTATCTATATAAACATACAAGTAAGAGTTTTTTTTCCTTTCAGAAAGAAGATAAGAACAAGAGGCTCACCATGGTGGTGCCGGCGATGAGATCGGCGCGGGCGATCGACGACGGTGAAGACGGGGATGGGACGTGACGGACCGCTAAACCTAGACAAATATTGAGGAAAATGGATCTTGGAGGTGGAGCTTGGAGAGGAGAAAGCTTAAATAGTGTGGCTCGGGCATTCCATCGAACACCTCGTGTGCATAGGAGGTGAGCTAGAGCACCACAAAGCTCTCTCCTCGCCGGCCACGAAAAACAGAGCAGTGAGAGTGCTCTGCTCGCGGGGTATATATAGGCAATTAATTCATCCCGGTTCATGGCTTGAACCGGGACTAAAGGGAAGCCTTTGGTCCCGGTTCAGGCCACCAACCGGGACCAATGGTGGTGGGCTAGGAGCAAGGCACATTGGTCCCGGTTCGTCCCACCAACCGGGACCAAAAGGTCCAGACGAACCGGAACCAATGGCCCACGTGGCCCGGCCGGCCCCCGGGGCTCACGAACCGGGTCCAATGCCCCCATTGGTCCCGGTTCTGAATTAAACCGGGACTAATGGGCTGACTGGCCTGGACCATTGCCCCATTTTCTACTAGTGCCCCCTAATAAACAATAAGTGGTTCCTGGGCTTTAACTAACTAAGTGCTGGCAGTTTTGTTGAAATCTCTAGAATGACGAATATTTAGGAATGGAGGGAGTAGTACACTTGCATCTCTACTCCATGTTTTTTCTTTTAAAGTGGTGATTCCGATGAATAAACAGGTCCCTCTTTCCTAGCATAAAAAATGTTAGCAGCAAGTTAGTAGTAACCAATATATAACCACGTCAAGTAGTTAAACGATGTAGATGTATACACCACACACACATCACAATGCACTCAAAAATTGTTAGTTGAACTAACGTACGTCTCAACTACTAGATTACCTTGTGCTCGTTTTCCATCTAGTTGAAGCGACATAGGATTGCTAAGTGAACTGCGTGCATGCGCATGTGTCATCCTTATGAGTAGATAATGCTGATCGAAACCACCATGAATAGTGGGTTCCAAGCAGTAAGTGTACGCATGCGATATGCATACACTGCATCTCTTGCGATATATGGGTTACCGTGCTTGCACTGTCAGCTTCCTAAGAACAATTATTTTCATGACCAAATGAGATATTTGTAACTTTGCATATACAAATTAGCTAGTTGGTAACGAGCAACTGAATACAAATGACAACATGGATTCCATGTATACATCAACAACAAAGTGGATAGCAGTCTATGACCACCACCACTACAACACACTAAACACATGTTAGACAACTTGTGTTGGGCCCACTATGCATCACATGTCAATCCCGCGATCAGTAGCTGATACACACATACTTGGCAGAATGATAACATAAACCTAGTGGGATACTGTATTACCTAAAATAATACACGATATGAAGAAACAACGGAACGGTAGCCCATTCCCAGTGTGGCGTAACCATAATCTCCAATAATGCTTTGGTGGCTTCTCACATGAATTCAACAAATAAGGAATATTGACATAAATACTCGGCATGCCCCAACACAAGGGATGTTGTTATATTCATAGGATAAATCAAGGAAAGGAGCATAGGGTCTATTTGAGAAAAGAAAAATTCTCTATGCATGGTTTTATCTTGTAAAGTATTTTAAGGTGGGGTTTTGATAAATATAGTTGAACTTGAGTTTATATTTATATTTATGAAAAGGTTGTTGGCCCTCGAGAGAAACGATCAATCTCACCTGTTCTGCCATTTCAGGCTGGCCAGCTCTGTGCCCGTTCAACAACATCCATCGACATTAAGAAAGCACATACCCCTTAAAAAGACCTTCTTAAGCTACATGCTTCTCCTTCTCCTCGTCGTAGTGTGTCCTGGTAGAGCTTTGTGCTAATAACATGATGAGACTATGATGGAACACACACACACACGAGTAGTATATAAGAAAAATAGAAGGGAGAAACAAAGTAGACACAATATGTAAGGTACCACTCTTCTCTTTATTATTCAGATCCGAAGAGTATATACATACAATTGTGGGCCCCTATATAAGCGGCATGCACGTACCTGCTTAGGAGTCCACCACCCTTTGGCTTGGCAAAGGGAAAAGACCAGCGGGTGGGATCGGTTTCTAGCATACCCATCGCTAATATCTTTCAAGGGAAGAGCCACCACTTAAGACTGTATCATAAAAGTCACATTAGGACCATCACTAAGATCAATGGTGATGTGTTATGTTATCACCTCCTTAGCAGTGCAATTTCCTTTACAAAATTATGGCAATTCACTAGTGGCAGGTGAATGTTAGGCCTCGACCCAAAAGCCACACAAGGGACGGGTTGCCATAGGACTCATCACTAATTGGTCATAATAAGTGGCGTGTCACAAAGACCCGCCACTTATTGTGCATCACCTATGTGTGTTTTAATGTAACAATGCTTTGTTTAGTATTGGACTAGCAAATGGATGTGGAAACAAATCGGCAATGTGGACCAAATTTAGTGCTCGGGTGTGCTCATGCCACTTACGACCCGCCAAGTGCCTGGAATCTATCACCAATCTGTGGTGCTGTGAACAAACTAAGCGTGTGTAAAGTTCTTGCACATTTTGGTGGGTTAAGAGTCAAATATCGCCACCGGTTAACAAAATACGAATGAATAAGGTAGGATAAGTACGGAAGGTTAGTATAACGTTAAATCAGAAAAGAAGTAGCGACAATGGGTGAATGACATGTCCTCCATATATAGGGTTGATTCCACACATGAGCTAGACTTCTCGTCAAGAACAACATAGCGCTTGGTCAGTGGGAGCATGTCAATGACATATATCAGCAAGAAGCATGACTATGCTGCAACCTTGGATGAGAAGGAGCAGCCCAAGGATCAGAAGTCGGCCAGTGTCGAGAGCCTGCTTGTTCGGACCACAAAACTTACCACGGTTACCATCAAGCTGTACAGGTAATCATCAGCTATATATATGCATACTTAGTTATTCAAACATGTTCGTGTTTAATTACGAAACCTAAAAGTTCTTCATGATAAAATTTGTGAACACATACTACACAATATTGTTACTCATGAGTAGTTCAACTAGTTCATATAAAATGTGCAGAGTTAAAACTCATTATGTGCAGCTAGCAAGGTTTCAAGGGAAAGTGAAAATAGAAAGTAAAACAATTGGATGTGATCGTTTTTGACAAAGGGTGAATTTTATTGGCTCAAAAAGGAGCATCAAGACGATACAAACACAATGAGCCATATGGCTGGATCTGTTCGCAAAAAAATATTTTTACCAATTATTTCCAATACACTGTTTACTTTACAACTTGAGCCATATGCTGGATCTGATAAAAATTTGTTGCAACAAATGCTTAAAATAATTAATTCTTATAACCTTGTGTCATGAAATCTAGTGCTCAAAGTGACATTTTAAAATGTCGAAATTCACTATTTTAATTGAGTGAATCAGATTATGTATAGAAATGTTACTACGAATTATGTGGAAAATGACTAAAAGCTTATGTGTGACAAACATTATGCAATAAAGTGGCGTAAACCATGGCGTTTGCAGGATCATGGTCTTTGTTCGGATGGCCATCTTCGTGCTGTTCTTCAAATGGCGAATCAGCACTGCTCTTGCGATGATCAGCGACGGCGCAACTACAGTTCGTGCAATGTGGACCATGCCCATCGCCGGCGAACTCTGGTTCGCGCTGATGTGGGTGCTGGACCAGCTGCCCAAGATGCAGCCTGTCCGGCGCACCGTCTTCGCCACGGCGCTCGAGGAGCCGCTGCTTCCGACCATGGATGTGTTCGTCACCACCGCCGATCCCGAGAAGGAGCCGCCGCTGGTGACCGTGAACACTATCCTCTCCATCCTCGCCGCGGACTACCCCCCAGACAAGCTCACGTGCTACGTCTCAGACGACGGCGGCGCTCTGCTCACGCGCGAGGCGGTGGCGCACGCTGCCCGGTTCGCCAGACTGTGGGTGCCGTTCTGCCGGAAGCACGGGGTCGAGCCGAGGAACCCAGAGGCCTACTTCTGCCCCGGCGTCAAGGCGAGGGTAGTGTCAAGGGCTGCCTATATGGGAAGGTCGTGGCCGGAGCTGGCACGGGACCGGAGGCGTGTGCGCCGGGAGTACGAAGAACTGCGGCTGCGGATCGACGCCCTCCACGCCGGAGACGTCCGGCGCCAGCCGTGGTCGCGCGGCACGCCCGAATATCATGCCGGAGTGGTTGAAGTGCTAGTCGGTCCTCCGGGCAGCACGCCAGAGCTCGGCGTCAGTGATCTTCTGGACCTCACCTCCGTCGATGTGCGGGTTCCAGCGGTCGTTTACATGTGCCGGGAGAAGCGCCACGGCCGCGTGCACCACCGGAAGGCAGGTGCCATGAACGCGCTGCTCCGCACCTCCGCCGTGCTCTCCAACGCGCCCTTCATCCTCAACCTCGACTGCGACCACTACGTCAGCAACTCGCAGGCCCTCCGCGCCGGCGTCTGCCTCATGCTCGACCGCGGCGGCAGCAACGTGGCGTTCGTCCAGTTCCCGCAGCGCTTCGACGGCGTCGACCCCGCCGACCGGTACGCCAACCACAACCGCGTATTCTTCGACTGCACGGAGCTCGGCCTCGACGGCCTCCAGGGACCCATTTACGTGGGCACCGGCTGCATGTTTCGCCGTGCGGCGCTATACAACGCCGACCCGCCGCTCTGGAGACCACATGGTGGTGACCGCGACGCTGGCAAGGACGTCGCCACAGAGGCTGACAAGTTTGGCATCTCGACGCCGTTCCTTGTCTCGGTGCGTGCGGCCTTGAACTTGAACCGGTCGGAGCAATGGAACACCACTTCACCGCCGCGCTCGTTCGACGGGGCTGCCGTCGGCGAGGCAACCGCGCTTGTCTCGTGCGGCTACGAGGACAGGACGGCGTGGGGCCGGGACATCGGCTGGATATACGGCACCGTGACAGAGGACGTGGCCACGGGCTTCTGCATGCACCGGCGAGGGTGGCGCTCCGCCTACTGCGCCACCGCGCCGGACGCGTTCCGCGGCACCGCGCCCATCAACCTCACGGACCGGCTGCACCAGGTCCTCCGCTGGGCGGCGGGCTCCCTCGAGATATTCTTCTCCCGCAACAACGCCCTCCTCGCCGGGGCGCGGCTCCACCCGCTGCAGCGCCTGGCGTACCTCAACACGACGGTGTACCCGTTCACCTCCATCTTTCTCCTGCTCTACTGCCTCCTGCCGGCGATCCCGCTCGTGACCCGGAGCGCGAGCACGAGCGCCTTCTCAGTCAACACGCCGCCGTCGGCCACGTACATCGGCTTTGTGGCGGCGCTGATGCTGACGCTGGCCATGGTGGCCGCGCTGGAGGTGAGGTGGTCGGGCATAACGCTGGGCGAGTGGTGGCGGAACGAGCAGTTCTGGATGGTGTCCGCCACGAGCGCGTACGCGGCCGCGGTGGTGCAGGTGGCGCTCAAGGTTGCGGCGGGGAAGGAGATAGCGTTCAAGCTGACGTCCAAGCAGCGGGCGCCGAGCGCCGGTGGCGGTGTAGTAAAAAGACAGGTTCGCGGAGCTGTACGCCGTGAGATGGACGGTGCTGATGGTTCCGACGGCGGTGGTGCTGACGGTGAACGTGGCGTCCATGGCAGCAGCGGTACAAGAGGGACGGTGGAGGAAAGGCCCCGCGGCGGTGCTCGCGATGGCGTTCAACGCGTGGGTGGTGGTGCATCTCCACCCGTTCGCCCTTGGTCTCATGGGCCGTTGGAGCAAGACGTTGAGCCCCCTGCTCTTGCTCGTCGTAGTGTTCACAGTTCTATCACTATGTTTTGTCCTCCATTTGCATATGCTTTAATATGGCTGTTATTTGGCTGACTAGTAAAATTTGAAATGTAATTGCTTCACTAACTTAACTTTCTAGTAACTACTCCCTCCGCCCTGAATTTGACTCAGATTTGTATCTAGACAAATAAGTATAAGACAACTAATTTGAGATGGGGTAATATTTGGAGTTAATTGCATGTTGGTATCATAATTGAAGACTGGACTCCCTTGCCTATCCAGGTCGAGACAGACTGTGCGGAGATCTTGAAGCTCCTTGAATTAGGTTCAAAGGAAAGATCAAGGAATATGTTTCAGGTGGCGGCTGTCTCGGAGATGTTGCAAGAAAGATCAATGCAAGTCATAAAAATAGGTAGATCATAGAATAAGGCTGCACATGCCATGGCAGCGATGGGTCGTGGTCAGCATCGTACGGCTTGTTAGTTAGCAAATTCCCCCCAGGAGATTAGCATTGTCATTTCAAACGAATGTACTCCCACTATTGATTGAATGAAATGAAATGCTTTCCCCCCGAAAAAAAAGGTATCATAATTGAAGATAGGATACCATTTTACATTTTTTTTCATGTTAGTAGCAAGTCTTGGGCAGGCCGTAAAAATCGAGCTAAACCACATGTAAACCCATTTTGACAGGAAACTGACAAGTGGGGCCCGCTTGTCAAGTACTGACTTTTTGCAAAAAAAACCCCTTACTTTATATTTAATCACGAAACACCTTCATTTGCTTAAACACAAGGCTATTCACCTTGGTTTATAATTTTGACTTTGACGCAAAAGCCTTCCATCACGACAAGCCTGAGCCAAAGCTCGCCTTCATCGGCCACCGACAGCAGCAGATGTGCCCCAGCACCGCCCAGCTCCCCCTTCCTCCTGTTCCTTCATTCCTTCTCCTCCTCCTCACTCTCGGTATCTCATCGCCATGTCTCGCTCGGCGCAGGAACCTCCATGGACGAACGCCCAAGCTCCCTTGCCGTTAATCTAGACGCCGTCTTATTCGCAAAAAAAAAAAAAAAAAAAAAATCTAGACGCCGTCTGTCCGTAGCCTTGCATCGCGGGCCAGATCCGGTGCCCCACGTCCGGATCCGTCCATTCCTGTTGCCCGCGTCTCTTCTCCTCCTCAACTACCGCGAGTCCCATCACCCCCCGTCCCCTGGTCATGGTTCGTTCGGGCTAAAGGAGACGACCAACACCCCTGCCCTGGCCATGGTTATTTCTCTGGTTGCATTAGTGTTGATTCCAGGGGCCAACGTGTTAAGTTTGACTCAGCTGAGTCAGCTTTGACACGGCCCAGGGCCACTGGTGTGATTAAATATAAAACAAGGGGGTTTCTATGAAACAACATGCCAGTTTGGCTTGATGTGTTGCGTTCTGCTAGACTTTGGTACTGACATGCAAAAAAAAATAAAGTTATACTAATTCGTTACCCTAGCCTCAGTTATGGCATCAACGTGCAATTAACTCTAATACTCCCTCCGTTCTTAAATATTTATCTTTCTAGATATTTTAAACGGACTACTACATATGGATGTATATAGACATATTTTAGAGTGTAGATTCACTCATTTTGCTTTGTATGTAGTCATTTGTTAAAATATCTAAAAAGACAAATATTTAGGAACGGAAGGAGTATTTGTTATCATAACTTAGTAGCGATGAGCTGATAATTCTTCATGAACGGGCTTTCTGCGCCTGTGTATGGCTATGAGCCAGGATCAGCGTCGGTGTACCTCGTACACATCTATAGTCGCGCCCGCATGGCCGGCTTAACATTGGGTGACATTTCTCCATTGATTCTCACCTTCGTTTTTTTCTTGTGGTTTTCTTTAGGTTTCTTCCAGGAAGTTGGTGGTTTATCTGTTTTGTTGTTCTTTTTTCACTTTTTTCTTTTTTTCCTTTCTATTCAATTGTTCCTTTTCCTGCCTTTTTTTTTCTTTTATCAGAATTCTATGTTTTGTTTCCTTTCCTAAATATAATTATGTCTAAAAACACATGATTTTCTCTAAAATGTGTGACCTATTTAAAATTACACGAACATTCTTTTTACAATGTAAATATTTTAAAATTTGTGTGAACATTAATTTTTAATGAATACATTTTTTTGAATTATACAAATATTTAAAATATATATATATACCCGGTTGGAATGTTGGAGTGCGTTGAATTTTTATGATTAGGAGCGCTGGAGACCTGGAGTGCCTTGAATTTTTATCCGGTTGGAATGTGCGACATTGATGTATTACTTTGGATATTATATTACCGCCACGGTGTTTGAAAAATAGATGGAAAGGTTTCTTTTAGATAATACTCCCTTCGTTCCTAAATATTTGTTTTTCTAAAAAATTTAATAAGTGGCTACATACGAAGTAAAATAAGAGTAGGTGGAAAATTTTATGATAATTTTCTTTTAGTTCAGATCAATTTACTTGGAATCACCTCATATGAACTTCACGCCATGATCCTCAAATGATGGAAGAAATTTTGTCACCCATTGCCCCATGGTCAACCGTGGTTAGTAAGAGCAACTCCAACGCGGCGACCCATTTCATCCGCGTGCGTCCGTTTGGGTCGGCGCGGTCCGCTTTTCGTCCGCCTGTCGACCCATTCCCGGTCCATTTTTGAGTCGGATTTACGTCGGCACGGACACGCGACGGACGCGCGTGCGCCCGCCTACTCCTTCCCCTGGCCCGCTGGTCAGTGGCACATTGGCCATCCTCTTTCATTCCAGCAACAAACCTTCGCTATGCCTCCTTCGTCGTCGTCGCCGACCATTTCTTCGGCGACTCTGCCAGTTGTCGGCGTCGCAACATCCCCTCTGCAACGCCGCCACCTCCCACGTCGCCCGCCACCGCCGTCTTACCACCGGGGAACTGAAAGCTTCACACCCCCGCCCCGACATTGGCACAGCCGCGACCGCGACCAAGAAGCCGCCTCGCCGCCCTGGCCAGATCCTCACCAGCACGCTCATGTCGGCAACATAGATGTATTTTTTTATTCGGCTTGCAAAACTACGTGAGACATTTTTACTTTTATTCAGCATGTAAAACTATACTTTTTTATTTGATGAAACTATGCTGTTTATTTGGTTGTGGCCTATATGTTTGTTTGTGAAATAATGTAAAAGTTGTGTGTCAAATAATGCAAAAAATGTGCTATTTGTTGAAAAAGACGGCCATTTGGCCACACCGGAACATCTGGGTCAGCGTGTTGGGCGTACTGCCGATTCAAATCTCAAACAGGATGGACGCAGGGCGGCGGTCGACCCAAACATATAAAAAACGGACAAAAGGGCCGCTCCGTTCGGGTCGGCGCATTGAAGTTGCTCTAGGAGAACTGGTATTTTTTCCTTCGTTATACAAACGTACGGGTATTTGCGCTGTTCCCAATAAAAGACAGACGTCCGTCTTTGCTCAGGTGACCGAGAAACGCGCGCTCACGCGGACGCTCCAGCTCGCGAACACGAGGGGCCCTATGCGCAAAACAACCCCATTCTAGCCAATCCACGCGTACACAAACTGCGCGCGCACGGCGACGCCCGGTCCGGCCTGGGAGCACGAGAAGCTCTGCCGCACCGAGCTCCGGAGCAGCTGTGTGTGTCAATGCGGGCGCGCCACGTACTTCGCCCGGCCACGCTGGCCCGCGCTTTTGCTGCCCGCGCCACGGAGCCGCCTCCACGTGGTCGCCGCCCCCGCCACAACTCCTCTGCATGCGGCGCCGAGCAGAGCAGGACGACCGAGGAGATAGACATGCCAAGTGCAGAATGAGAGAGAGCGAGAGCTGCTCCCCCCCCCCCGCGTCCGGCAACCCACCAGCCCCTCCCGGCGCGTGCCATTCCGGGCTCGCCGGCCACCATTAGCTCGCTCTCTCTGCGCCCGTTTCAGCTGCCGCCGCCGCCGCCTCGCCTGCCAAAAAATTTCTCCCCGGTCGTCGTCCCACTGTCGCCCCTGGCCGAGCCAGATCTGGATCCGGCGCTGGACGCCGCGGACTCGGATCCGCCCTCCCCGGCCTCGCGCGCGCGGATCCAGGCTGCTGCGTGTGCGGGCGAGGTTCTGGAGACGCCGCCTAACCTTCAAGGCGGGGGTGTGCGCGTCGCATCCATCGTTGTCGCGCCCGACGCGGCTCTGCGGCGCATTCAAGATGAGGCCGCCTTTAATGCGGCGGGCTGCCCGGGCGGCGATGGGACGCCGCTGCGTCGTCAGGCCGCGCCGCCCGCTGCAAACGCCGCCCGCGCACGGCGCCTTGAAGACGGCGTACGGGATGCCCCCCTGGAGCCTGGCTGGACGCGCGTCGGGCCGCCGCCCGGTCCCCGCCCGCAGCGACAGCCTACTCTGCCCCCTGCTCCCCTTGCTCATCGAAGGCGCCTTCAATTCCCCCGGCATCTGCTTGGCAAGTGCTTCCACTGCTTCTCCCCTCTACACAAAGCAAAGGACTGCACGGAGGAGGTGAGGTGCAACAGCTGCTTCAGATCCGGCCACCGCGCAAAAGGCTGCCCAAGCAGGGCACGACCGGCTCATCTCCAGGCGCGGGCGACCTTTCCTCCTACGCCTCGTCCGGCCGCGTCGTCGTCGGCGGCTAGCAGACCACCGGGCTTCCCTGCTGCGACTGCGACTCCGGCGCCCCTTCTCCGATCCTACCGCGACGCCCTCGTCATGCCAAGGCTAGGTGACCCGCACTCCAGGCCGGCCATGGGGCGGGTGGTCGCGCCGACCACGCCTGAGATGGAGGTGCAAGCTGCCGCCCTCACCACCAACTGCGTCCTCATCACTCTGGGAGGTGACCGCCGTCCAGCTCCAACTTCATCCGTCGCCGAGGCGCTGCACAAGGAGTTCAACATCCCGCTGTCCATGGTCACTGTCGTTCGACACTTCCCCGAGGACTACCTTGCAACGTTCACGCATCCTCACCACCGCGACGACGTCGTCAACAGAGGAAACTTTCGGCGCGGCCACCTCGAGCTCCACCCCAAGCCCTGGATCATGGAGGCCCATGCCGAGCACGAAGACATGAAGCATCACGTGCAGCTGAGCCTGGAGGGCGTCCCGCTGCATGCCTGGAACTCCGACACGATCAGCCGTGTCATCGGCGTCGACTGCGAGCTGGACTATGTCCTGCCCCGCTCCACGCGCCAGGAGGATGCCAGGACGCTGGGCATCTGGGCTTGGGCGACAAACCCATGTGCCATCCCGCGCGTCATGCACCTCACGCTGCCGGCGAGGCGTGGCCCGCAGCGGGTGCCGGCACGGGGGAGGCGCCGTCTTCGATACCGCGTCATCATCCACTTGGGCCTCCACGAGGACTTCTCCAACGTACGCGACGGCGACTCCAGAGCCAGCGCAGACATCTACGAGCACACATGGGTCCATGGCATCGTCGACGGCGACCGTGTGCCGACGGAGCGCCGGGAAGAGCCCCGGGACGACCTGGGGCGTGGACGGCGCCGCGACGACGAAGATGACGATGCCGCGCGTCGTGGACGCGGCGAGGCGCGCGAGCTTGACGGCCGGGGCTCGAGGTGGTTCGGCCGCAGCCGGTCTCGCGCCTCCCGTGATGAGACTCGTGACCGCGGCGGCGACCAAGGCCGCGGCGCCAACGACGGTCGTGTGGGGCGCGATGGCCATCGCCGCCGGGGTTCTGCGGTGGATTCTTCGGCGAGTCCAGTGCGCAGCCCTCGCGGCGGCTCTTCCCGCTGCACCCACCCCCTCGACGCGGCACGCTCCACATCCCCAACATCGGTTCTCCCAACCCCGCCGTCGCCTGTGGACGCGATCACCCCGAGCTTCAGCATCGCCCTGCAACTCCTGGCGCCCCTATCGCCCTCTGCTGTGGTGGCCACGACAACTCCTCCACGTCCGCCTGGCTTTGAGGAGTCTCCGGCTCAGGTCACGCCTCCCCTGGCCTCCGGCGTGCTCGCTAGCCCCACCCCCTCGCCAGCGAGCAACTCCAACAACATACTGGCGCCCCTCTTTGTGCTGCCAGAGGCTCCGATCTTGCCTGGGCCTGTCCGTGCCCCGCCCGGGAACCGTGCAAACCGGAGAAAGACGATGGCTGGCGTGGCCATTGACCCGGGGTTCTCCCTGCGCCGCACCACTACTCATGCCAAGGAGCGTCGTGTTGCTGTTCCGGTGACGAGGGAGGCCGAGAAGCTGGTTTGTCGGAGCCTCGGGATAGTCCAAGATGGCAAGGATGTCACCAAAGACGCTCTGGAAGAGCTGAGTCGCCGCTTCCAGCACGAATTGTCGCCCTCGGTTCTGTCCGCGCTCCGGGCATTGTTCAAGCTCGACGACGACGAAGCCACAGCGATTGAAGACGCCCTGATCAGCCGCGGAGGTCAGGCTGCCATGGACCACGAGATTGTTGCTGCTGATGCAACAGGAGAGGTCTGACTGACTTGCATTGTCAGCAGTTTGAGCTTCAGCTAGTGTCCAATGTTAGCAAATCATCTTGTACCACGTAGTAGTACTAGCAGTATTTGTAGCTTGCTTCAATCCAGTTGCTTTACGGAAGCCTGTAGCCCCCTGGTATCTTTATGTACTACTGTTGTTGTTCGTCGTCGCTGTTACTTAAGGAAGACTTTGTCAACCATGCTTCATCAAATCCCTCCTGTGCAAAGCAACCGTCCCCAGCTAGATACAGAGGAAGCATCCTCCACTGCCAACTACTACAATCTGTTGCTGCTGCGCATTCAACCCTTCTTGCTGCATGCCTGTTCGGTGCTGCTTGGCAGTGCCAGAAAACCATCAGTTTCCTGATGACGACACCAGCTGTTAATTTTTTGTGCTGGAACGTGAGGGGGTTAAATGACCCGGACAGGCGCGCGACTGTGCACGAGACGATCGCCTCCACCTCGTGCCACATAGTTTGCCTCCAGGAGTCCAAAATGGAAGCTGTCGATCAGTACGTCGCCTCCTATCTTGGCGGCAATAGGCTACGGAGCTTTGCTCAGCGTCCAGCCACTGGAACCAGAGGGGGCCTGCTCATGCTTTGGGACGATAGCGTCGTTCGTATATCCGACGTCTGCACCACAGAGTTCTGCCTTTCGGCAACGGTCAACGTCATTCATTCTGACACCCCTTTCAAGATCACTAGCGTCTACGGCCCTACGGTCTCCAACAGAAAGGATGACTTCTTCAGCGACTTGACCTCTCAAAAACCCACCAGTGGCACTAAATGGATTGTCATGGGCGACTTCAACCAAATTTACCGAGCCCGAGATAAAAATAATAGAAACATTAATCGCAGCCGCCTCAACCGCTTCCGTGCTACGCTGGACACTTGTGAGCTAAAAGAGATCCACCTTCAGAACAGACGATTCACTTGGAGTAACGAGCGTCAGAACCCCACTATGTGCAAGCTGGACTCGGTTTTCTGCAACGCCGACTGGGACATGCACTTTGATTCTCATGTGCTCCACGCCATTTCTTCTTCGCTCTCGGACCATTGCCCTCTCCTGCTTGCTGATGACAAGGGGCCGAAGCGACCAAGATGTTTCAAATTCGAGAATTTTTGGTCTTCTCTACCAGGCTTCTTCGACATCGTATCCAAGGCTTGGGAGGAGCCATGCTCCCATACAGAGCCGTGCCAACGGCTTTTCCATAAGTTCAAGCAAACGGGATGGCATCTGGCTAAGTGGAGCAACAGGCTCTTCTCCAAGGCAAAGATGCACCTTCATGCGGCCCTCCTCGTCATCCTCCGGCTTGACATTGCCCAAGAGACGCGCATCCTCTCTGTGGAGGAGAGGGACCTCCGGGCTCGCCTCAAGCGTCGCGTCATCAGCCTGGCCGCTGTTGAGCGAGCGCGGAAGAAGCAATGTGCCCGCATTGCAAACATCAAAGAGGGAGACGCCAATACCAAATTCTTCCACCTCAGAGGCAACTCAAGACGAAGAAAGAACCACATACACAGGCTTAAGAAGAACTCTGGATGGGTCACAGACCACCAGACAAAAGAGGAAATTATCCACGACCACTTTGCGAGCAGTCTGGGAGGGGGCCAACCCAGACAGAGAGACCTTAATTGGGAGAACCTAAACCTACGGGCGGTCGACCTCTCTGGCATTGACGATGGCATCACTGAGGACGAGGTGAAGGCCGCTATTGATCGTATGCCGGGCGACAAGGCACCGGGGCCAGATGGATTCACGGGATGCTTCTTCAAGAAATGTTGGCAAATTATCAAACACGATGTAATGAGAGTTGTTCGCCAGTTTAGTAGCCTTCAAACGACAAACCTCCACTGGCTCAACTCGGCCAACATTGTGCTCATCCCGAAGAAGGATGGGGCGGAGGAGATAGGGGACTTCCGTCCCATTAGCCTCATTCATGCTATTGCTAAAATCATCGCCAAGGTGCTGGCTGCCCGTCTTGGCCCTTTCATGAACAACCTTGTCTCCAATACACAGAGTGCTTTCATCAAGAAACGGAGCATCCACGACAACTTTATGTACGTCAGGAATCTCGCGCGTCGCCTTCACAGAAACAAGACTCCATCCTTGCTCTTCAAGTTGGACATTCGGAAGGCCTTTGACTCGGTGCGATGGGAGTATGTTCTTGACCTCCTACGGCGGTTGGGCTTTCCGGTCCGCTTTCGGGATTGGGTGGCGGCCCTCCTTTGCACTTCCACTTCGCGCGTCCTCCTCAATGGTATTGCCGGGCTGGCCATCTCCCACGGCCAAGGACTCAGACAAGGGGAACCCCTTTCCCCCCTTCTCTTTGTCCTTGCGATCGACCCCCTTCATCAGCTCCTTGAGGTTGCCACAATGCACAACCTACTTCACAAGATTCAAGGGCGTGGAGCTACTGTTCGTACCTCTCTCTATGCGGACGATGCGGCGATCTTCATCTCCCCAACACGAGAAGACGTTGACAACCTTGCGGCCATCCTTAGTGCCTTCGGCGAGGTCACCGGTTTGTCCACCAACTTCCAGAAGAGCTCCGTTGTCGCAATTCGTTGTGGCCACCTCAACCTCGACGACATCCTTCAGAGCCTGCCCGCCTCGCGGACGTCTTTCCCTTTGAAGTACCTAGGCCTCCCTCTATCCATTTGGCGGTTGAAAAGGGTGGACTTCCAGCACCTTGAGGACAAGGTCGCCGCCAAGCTTCCTCCATGGCAAGGGAGAAACATCACCACGATCGGTCGGGCGGCCTTGGTCAAATCGGTCCTCACTTCGCAAGTCGTCTACCACATCACCGCCCTCAACGTCCCTCCCGGTGTGTTGCACAACGTTAATAGAATCGAGCGTGCTTTTCTTTGGTCAGCTCAGAATACAACTACAGGCGCAAAATGCAAGATCAATTGGGAGACAGTCTGCCGGCCAACGCATCTCGGCGGGCTTGGGGTCCTACACTTGGGGAAATTTGCAAGGGCTCTCAGACTAAGATGGCCGTGGGTGGAATGGAAGGACCCATCGAGACTGTGGGTGGGCTTAGGAAACCCGTGCTCGGAGGTGGATATGGACCTCTTCTACGCCGCCACAGTCATTACCATGGGGAATGGGGGGAAGACACCCTTCTGGGAAGCGCCGTGGCTGAGGGGGAAAAAACCGAAGGATATCGCCCCCCTAATCTTTGCAGCTTCCAAGCGGAAGAAGTGGGTGGTGAGGGATGCCTTGCAAAACAATGCCTGGGTGCACAAGATCAACCCTTCCATTAACCTCTCGATCAACCACATGGTGGAGTTTGTGGACCTTTGGATTCAACTTGAGCAGTTTCAACTTTTACCTGACATTGATGATGATATCTCCTGGAAATTTGAGGCGAATGGTGAGTACTCAGCGGCCTCCGCATACAGGATCCAATTCCTGGGCTCCATGACGACCACCATGAACAAGACTATTTGGAAGGTTTGGGCACCTCCCAAGGTCAAGTTCTTCTCCTGGTTGGCGATTCAAAATAGGATCTGGACAGCGGATAGATTGGAGAAGCGAGGTTGGGAGAATTGCGGTCTATGCACCCTGTGTAGAAGGGAAAACGAGACAGCCGCGCACCTCTTCTTTCGGTGCAGGTTCACACTGCGTGTATGGAGATTGACAAAGGAGTGGCTTGGACTAGGGGCACTGGAGACCCAACAATGGTCGGCGGAGCACAACGTCAAGTCTTGGTGGACGAACATGTCGAAGCCCAACACGGCGAACCGGAAGGCCATGGCTTCCCTGACTATGCTTGTTGGTTGGGTCATTTGGAACGAGAGAAACACTAGAGTTTTCAGGAAGAAATCAACGCCGCCCTTCTACATTCTAAAACTTATCCAAGATGAAGCGAAGCTTTGGGTCACGGCGGGAGCTAGACATCTGAGTATCATCATGCCGCGAGAGTAGCTACTGCTTTCTTTTGTTGTCGGACGGGCTATGATGTGAAGCCATTAATCATGTACTCTAAAACTCTTCTCCTTTATTAATGAATGAGGCAAATCTTTTGCCTCTGTTTCAAAAAAAAAAAAAATCAATGCCTGAGGCCGAGTTTGAACCGCCCGGCTCGCCTCGGATCCACTAAGCCGCCCAGCTGCCTCGTCTTAAATGAAGCCGATGCGACCCTTCGCCGACGCAAAGAACAAAATGGGCATAAATATATTTCGCAGACAGAGAAAAAAGGAATAGTTCGATCGGTGTCTTGGATCCGTACGGCCGGTGTGCAGTGGTTTTCAGGGAGGGCACGATCACGACGCAACGCCAGCCATGATCCATCCCTGGCGGTCGTGTCGCGGGAGCGGGGCGGCCGCAGAGGATCCGAGGCGGGGGCGCTCGCTCTAGACCGTTCCCCCGCTTTCGACCGACGCCGGTTCCCGCGCGTTCGCGAGCCCCGGCCACGTACAGCGGCTCTCCTGGCCTGGCTTCCTCACGCGCACCCGCGCTCACCCGTCTCGCCGACAGCGGGGCCCACATACACCGGGGTCCCGCGGTTCATGGCGTAGGTTAGGATACAATCCCAGAGCCGCGTCGCCACCGCAATGCCGCTGTACTCCACTACACCACGCGCTCGTACCGCTATATTACTCCACCGCCCTGGCCGCCGTGGTTGCTCACCTCACTTCATTCACTCTCTCTGCTTGTTCTTGGTAGCTTGCTCACCGGCCAGCTGCTGCTGCTCAAACCAAAACCAGCTTGGCAGGAGAAGGTAGATAGTCCAGGAGGTATGGAGGTGGAGGTGCCGATGGAGTATGGCGTGACGACGACGGTGGGGGAGGAGCAGGGGTGGGAGACGCCGAGGAGGGAGGGCTGCCGCATCCCGGCGGTGCCGACGTGCCCGCCGCCGCCGCCGAGGAAGAAGCCCGCGGTGGAGCTCGGCAGGGGGGCGGCGCCGCGCCGGGAGCCGCCCAAGGGTGGGTACTTCCAGCCGCCGGACATCGAGTCCCTCTTCATGCTCGCGCCGCCGCGGAGGCACACCGCCTCCACCTGCGCGTAAACAAAGTGATCCTCTGCAGACCACAGCAACTAGCTGTCTCCTAGGGAATAGCCACTAGCCATGGACGTTGGCTGCACATCTTGTTTTGGTTTTGGAGAGGAAGATGTGCCGGCGCGTCCCTCTTCTGCCTCAGTTCCTGACGCGAAAAATGACAGCACCAAGAAGAATGCTGCTCGTGTGTGTGTCCCTCCCTGGCCCGGCTGGCCATAGGTAGGTGTAGGTAGTTGGGAGGAGTAGGAGTAGGAAAGGTTCGATAGTGTAGCCGTACAGAAGTGTGCATCTACCGTGTAGATGTTCTTGCAAAAATGTTCCTCCCTTGTGCTACTTGGCCTTTTGTCCGTCTCAACATATCATTGTAAAATTACTTTATTTAATTAATTGTGTCTGTTGAATTTCTAGTTGATTTTTTGTGTTAAACGAATATAGTTGTTGATCTCTGTCGACGCTTGTGGGTTGCTCCCATGACCATGGGGGATGTTGTGTTTGTGTCGAAGGTTGCCATGCCAAAAAAGGTTGGCTAGCCAAAAGATTGGTTCGACGTTTTGCAAAAAAGGTTGGCTAGCCAAAAGATTGGTTTGAGATTTAGCAGGGTACACATTGGTGGCAATCCGAAACACAACCCAAATTGATTTTTATTATTTCTAACGTTAATTGTACGGCCGTGATTAGAAATGAATAGATCTAGAAATTTTCTCGAAAAAAACCCCAATCATCTTAGAGGCATATTCTTCTCTCCTGTTTGTTGTTTAACCAGCGTACACGGCCCATAAGAGAGGAGGCATTTCTAGATAAGTGAACGGCCCGAGGGCTGAGCTGTATAGCCTAATATAGCCCAATATAGGCTGGTAGCCCAGTTATTCAAACAGGCCTAGCTTTCCACATTGATCACGGCCCGAAGACCCCGATACAATGACAAACCTCGGAGCCGGCCCAAGACGCTTCTCCTCCTCACCTCACCTCAGGAAGCACACCGCAGGTTCCGGAACACTCCAGACCCCCGCCGCCGCCGAACGGTCCCTCCGTCTCCACCACGCCACGGCCGACCAAGGCGAGGAGAGACCAATCAGAGAGAGCACTACAAAAGGAAGGGGAGGAGCCAGAAGCTATACCACCACCACCACCACCACTACTTCCCGCGGCAGCGCACGCCTCGAGGCAGATCGTTCACGCAGCGCCGGCAGCAGCGTCTCTCCGGCGACAGCCGTGAGGCCATGGCCAAGGATGGGGCAGGAGGCGGGCCCGACTGGAACGGCCTGCTCAAGTGGAGCCTCGCCCACGGCAGCGACGGCACCAACCCGCCCCGCGCGCTCAGGTCCGTCCGTCCGCCCAGCCCAGATCCCCTCCCCCCAAACCCCCCTGCCCTACCTTCGTTCCTGCTTATACAGTTACCCGCTCCGTTCCGTTGCTTGGTTCCCGTTTAGATAGATTGTGGGGATGAATCTGGCGCGGGTTTCCAGATTTGAAGCAAGGCTTATAGAGTTACTGGTTCTAGGTTTCTCGTATTCATGTGTCAATTGGGAGGGATTCAGATTTCAAGGCTATGGTTACTGCTGTGTTAGTGCGTGCGTGTGTCAATTGGGATGTTGAGTTAAATTAAATTTAGTGCTACCAGTTTCGTGTTGTGGATGAAGAATCATGATGCTCTAGCTGTATTGTATTGTCTCGCTAAAATTTGTCTGTCATACTTACTGTTTGAATACTGTTCTATACTATTTGCTTGATGCGATTCATTCATCCTGGTGTAGCACTATAGTTATCAATTAAATTAAGCTGTAGTGGCTGTCACTGAGCCATTAATTTGTTTGTTTGTTTGATTCTAGAACTCGAGCTACTGTTCGATCATTGAAGGCTTATTTACTTGTTGGAGCCTTTGAATTTTGTTGGAGATCGAAATGACCGAAAGATATTCCGAGTGGGCGGCGAGTATTCCTGTTGCTAATAGTTCCCCTGATTTTCGGTTTGCAGTGAGGAGGACAGGAAATGGTTTATGGAGGCGATGCAGGCAAATACAGTCGATGTTGTCGGCAGGATGAAGGAGATCGCCCAGGTGATGAAAACCCCTGATGATGTGTTGCAATCTCATGGTGTCACTCCAGAGAACATTGAAGGTACCTTCTCAGGTGTTCCTGCTTTTTATGATCATCATGTGTTCTCAAACCTCATGTTTCTTATCATGCTTCCACATTCCTGTTGTTGTTACCTATAGCTGCTTTTATGTTAGACGTGCAATTTTATACCCTGCAGCCTGTTTGGATGCTATTGTTCACATCTGAGAGCATTTTCATCGCTCTGGAGACTGGCTGTTGTGTGCCGTATGTGCTCTACAACATGCAACTAGCAAATATTTAATGCTTGCAGCTTATATATCTAGGGCTAAGGACACTTGTTTAAGTTCATAGTATTTGCATGCCCTGAGGTGAAGGATATGATAGATAAATAAAATGCAGCACACACTGTGAATGGGTAGGCTTGACATTAGCGATAGGCAGTTATTCCTGCACTGATTTTAACCAGTTGGCTTGCTGTTCTTCTCCATTTATGATGCAAATTTTTATTTTAAATTTTTTACTTGATTGTGCAATATGTGTGCCTTGCGGCATTGGAATTCATACAAGTAATATCTTTGGCAGAAGTAATTGCTGTTGTTTGATAGAAAGTAAGAAATTCATTCTTTGACACTTTCTGATAAACATTTGGGGTGAGGTAGATATTCGTCACAGTCCATGAAGTTTCTCTGTTTGTGTGCTGCTGAATTTGTACCATTCCCACTTCAATTAGAAATGCATCTTATGATGATTATTTTGATCAGACCCTGTTTTTCCTTTCACACCCTTCGTTCATGTATGTTTAAAAGTACCTTTCGCACCCGATTCTGATTTGTCGGTGCATGTTAAAGCCCATTGAGCTAAACATTTTCTAACTTTGTGCGCAGATATGCTTGATGAGTTACAAGAGCATGTGGAATCCATTGATATGGCAAATGGTAAGATCACTGATGAGCCAAATGATGATCTATCTCCTTTTAAATAGTTATAGTGCGGTTAACCATATGGAATTTGTTAAATGTTTGAATTGTCCAAGCAGATCTTCATTCTATTGGTGGACTAGATCCTCTGCTTGGTTACTTGAAAAATTCAAATGCTGGCATCCGAGCAAAGGCAGCAGAAGTTGTCAGTACGGTTGTCCAGAATAACCCGAAAAGCCAGCAACTTGTCATGGAATCTAATGGACTGGAGCCACTATTGACAAACTTCAGGTCTGATCCTAGCACGACTGCACGCACAAAAGCTCTTGGAGCTATCTCTTGTAAGCCATTTCTTCTTTGTCTTTGTCTTTGTCTTTGTGCATTTCATATATGATAAAAAAAATTGCATGCAAGGACCACTAGTTCAACTTCATGTAGTTCTCTTTTGTTGTGCATCCTAATAATTGGTTTCATACCCTTGTGTTGCAGCTCTGATTCGCAATAACCAGTCCGGTCTTGCTGCATTTCGTCTAGGAAATGGACATGCTGCACTGAAAGATGCACTTGGTTCTGATGATGCTAGACTTCAGAGGTATGTTTTGTGGTATTTAAAACCGCTATGTGCCTATCCTACTATGGCACACCATTGCATATTTGCATAAGAGAATTTTTGAATTGGTTGAGTTTGCTAGGATAAGAAATAAGTATACACCAGAACAGTACTCTGAACTTTCTCCCTGTATCCAAGAAATTGTATCTTCTAGCAAGACATTTACAGAGCAAGCAGAAATTGTATATGGGAACAGCTTGCATGTCTACCTTGTCAGTAGAACAGGAATCACTCAGAAATTGTTTTTAGTATTCAAATCATGCAACTCATACATCCTGTTTCTTTTGATAATCTGGCTTTCTATTGTCATAATATCCACCATCAGTTGAACTGGGGCAACCAGGTTCTCTATTTGTCTACATTCGCACACCACTAAAGAGTTATCACAAGAATTCTAGCGCTGTGAATAAACATGTAAAGTTGTTAATCAACCTTGCTAATGAAACTATCCTACCAACATCTGCACGGTTTATTCATGCTGGTGTTTTTGTACTAATTTTGTTGATTCTGGCTAAGAAAATTCTGTTGTTAATTACGCACCTGGAATGTCCATAACGGTAACGGTTGTCCTGTCTGTATCATCTCAGGAAAGCTCTGCATCTCACACAGTACCTGCTGAACAACAAGGCGGATAGGAACGTCGCCACAGAGATTGGTCTTCCGAATCAACTTATACACCTCGCATCCAGCGACGACTCTGGAGTCCGGGAGGCTGCCCTGGGCGGCCTTCTCGAGCTGGCGCGCGACAAGACACCAGCTGCCCGCAACGCTCTACCTGATCAGGACAAGCTGAAAGACGTCCTGAAGAGCCGAATCGAAGGCATCAGCACAATGGACGCTGACGACCTCCAAGCAGCCCGTGAGGAGCGGCAACTGGTGGACTCCCTCTGGAAGGAGTGCTACGGCGAGCCGTCGTCTCTCAGGGAGAAGGGCCTGGTGGTGCTCCCGGGGGAGGACGCGCCGCAGCAGCCGCCACCAGACGTCGCCGGGAAGATGTTCGAGCCGCCGCTCCGTGCGTGGGCCGCGCCGAGGCCTGCTCCGGCGGAGGACTCCGATTCGGGCAGCGGGAAGAAGGATCCGCCCCTGCTGCTAGGGCCGTGACCGTCTCGGGCTCTAGTTCTTGGTGGAACCCAGCAGATACTGTGGGAAGCTGAAGAGCATGCGTTAATGGTGGAAGTCTAGTGATTCTGCCTGTAGTAAACCTTTATTTTCCACAATGGTTGTACTACGCTGATCAGCTGAGAGGTTGATTCGAGTGTTTTTCTTTTTGCGAGTTTGACAGATGCTTGTGTTATTATTATCCTTTGCCTCTTAAGCAATGATCTTACTGCACGCTTGTTGGGTGCCACATACGGTAGATACAATCTGCAAAGGAAAGTACAGTGAAGTCACCGATCATGCTGGTATGTTACACTTTTTTTTTCAAAACGGGGGCAAATTTTTTGCCTCACTGCTCAGTTAACTTACGATAAACCGGGTGAAAACCAATATAAATGGAGCACAAACAAACTACTCACGTGGCATGAAACCTCACAACTAACACCTCTCAACTCCGTAGACGGTCCGCCAAACTCACCAAATAGACGACATCTACAAACTCTGATACTGTTACGGGTCTACTACACCAAGTAAACCCCGACAAGAACACCTCGACACAAGGCATCAACCACTTCCCAAACACAACGACAACCCAGTCCAAGAGGACATGCCAAGAAACCGAAGATCATTCATCAAGCAAGCAATCGACCTGCCCAAACCAGGTCTAGCAACCTCCATGTTGGCTAGCAAGCAACAAAGTTTTTTCGCAATGAGAGCATCTGGAGTTAGAATAGGTGCCAACACAAATGGCTCAATGGTCATTGCCATTCACAGGCGTCACCTGCTTGATAGTCGAAGACGAGGGAAGGGCGACAACATCTAAAACTCCGCGTTCCACGACGCCGAGAGGTAGGCTCTCTGACGCATGACAAGGCTCCACGGGGGCTTGGTGATGCCAGGTCCACCTTCGAATCCTGAAGAGACCCCAACTTGAGCTGCTCCATCGATAGAGGTGAAACAGATACCACAATACATGCACACACTCAAGGCAGAATACATATGAGCTGAAGATTAGCAACAACGCCCGATACAAGTCCAAGCAAAGCACTTCGCTCGTCATCTTCTATATACATAAATATTATAGAGGTTGTAATACAGAGAATCTGAAATAGCTCTTCACACCAAAACCTTTTAAAATAGTTTTGTTATCTTTTTTGCCAAGAAAAAAAAAAGGTATAACAGAGTTGTGATTACCTCTTTCATTCTTGCTCTTATCCTCTTAGAGCATCTAAAGACGGATTGAGCTAGTTTGCCCCATATATGTCTAGACAATGTCCGGGCGTGTCCACTCTGAACCCTCATCGTTCATGCACGCAACTATATCCCTCAAATTATCCGGTCAAATGTATGTGATTGATGGGGATGAAAAGAAAAAAAAAGAACTAAAAAATGAGATAAAGTGGGCCGAATGGACGCGTCCGACGTGGTGGACTGCTAGACATTTTCAGACGTCCTCATATCCTCCCGCATATGGGCTGAGTTTGAGGGTTTACGGATATCCCAGACATAAGAGACAAAATGGAGGAGGAAGGGATCCAGTTGGGTAACCCTTTTTCTTTCTTTTGCGGTCTGGATAACTGTTTGAGTTATCTGCCTGGATGGAGTAAATTGAAAAGAACCCATCACAATTGGGCAGCTTCAAGAAAAACCATCAGAAAACATGCATTTTGTCGGATGTTTGATGTTTGATGACTTTTGCACAATTACGGTGTTTTTTCTAATTTACTCGGCTGGATGTATGCGCGTGCAATATCCGTTTATAGATTTCTAGCGTATGTACTCGAAAGGTATGATGTGCCGACTCAAGATAGGACATACTTCCTCCGTTTCATAATAGATGACCCAAATTTGTACTAACTTAGTACAAAGTTGGGTCACCTATTTTGGAATGGAGGGAGTAGCAAGTTTGTGCATGCAATTTTATCTAATACTTGTAGCAAGTTTGTGCGTGCAATTTTATCTAGCTCTGAGAGGCGAGTGTGGCAACACACCGAAAATATAGATAAATAAATCAAAATAAGCTATTAATTGTCAATGTTAGATATAAAACAGACAAGATCAGACTTGAACAGAGTATGATATATCATCATGCTATGCAAATCAACCCGCCAATAATTCTTCGGATAAACCAGCGTCCGCCTTTGCCTGTTCAGAAAACCTCCGGGTTGAAGTTCCCCGGCATGGAGGCCCCGCCGCCCGCGTTCCTGAGGTGCATGGACAGCACATACTTGTCCGCCTCGAGCTGCCGGACCTGCTCCCGGTGCTGGGCGACCTGGCCCTGGAGCTCCCTGCCCTTCGCCTCGTCCTCCACGTGCTGCCGGTGCTGGAGCAGCACCGCCTTCTTCAGGATGATGTTCTGCCGCCGGACGTTCTCCAGCTCGCGGTCCTTGTCACCGACTACCCGCGCGGCCCGAGCGCAGACGGCGCCTCCGAAGGCCTCGAGGATCTTCGCGGCGCGGCGCCGGGCGTCGTCCATGGAGGCGGCGCTCGCCATCTCGCCCACCAGGACCTCCGTCCATTCAGCCGCCGATTGTTTTACTACTGCATGGTCGTCGTCTGCGGCGGCGGCGGGCTGCGCCGGGGCGTCCTGAGGAGCGCTGGCCCCGTCGCCGTCCGGCGGGCAATCGAGGCGTAGCTGCAGCAGCCTCTCCAGCACCGCTTGGAAGTCGTCCGTGTCCATGGCGGACGGCTGGCTGGCGACCTCAACTTTTGGCAGGTATGAGAGGCGGGTCGCGTATATATGGGAAGCGATGGTGGGAAACCGAGTAGAACAGTAACTGGCCGGGCTAACGGGCCTGACGGCCCAACCTCGTTTCCGAGTTCGGCCGCGCGGCCCACGTAAAAAAGCCCGGCCCAGGGCTTCCCAACCGCATAGCATTTCTGCATTTTTCTCCGCTTGGTAACGAAATCAAATCGAAACCCCGGAATTTTCCAGACCAAACCCCTACCCAGCCCCCTCCGGCACCGGAAATGCGGCGCGGGCGCGGCGGCGGCGGCGGCGGGCGGCACCCGAAGGCCCCCTCCTCGTCGGCGGCCGTCGACCGCACCCCGATGACGGACCAGCCGCTCTACCCGCGGAACCTCGACCACGCCTTCTCCCGCCGCGACTCGGACGCCTTCAGCGTCTGCTCCTCCATGGGCACGGCGCCCTCCCACGCCGCCCCCATCACCAGCCTCTCCGACCGCGCCTCCCAGGCCGCCGCCCTCCGCGCCGTCAACGCCTACCTCGCCCCCGCCGCCATCCACCTCCGCCCGCCCCTCCCGCCCGCCAAGGACATCGTCGCCGCCTTCCACCACCTCGCCGACCGCCTCCGCTACCCCCTCAAGCCCGCCGCCTGGGAGGACGACCTCCTCGCCCTCCTCCGCTCCCTCGGATGCCCCTACAAGGTCACCAGATCCGCCCTCAAGGCCCCCGGCACCCCGCACTCCTGGCCGCCGCTCCTCTCCGTCCTCTACTGGCTCACCCTCCTCTGCCGCGCCACCGACGGCCTCGCCGCGTCCCCTCCCCCCTCCACCGACCTCATGACCTACATCACCGAGAGCTACTACCTGTTCCTCACTGGCGAGGATGACGCCGTCGCCTCCCTCGACGACGACTACCACTCCAAGGCCCGCGCCCAAGTCGGTGCGTTGGGGGTGGCCATTCAGGACCTGGAGAAGGAGGTTCAGGATCTCGAGGCCAAGCGGAGCAAGCAATTGTCCGCGCCCTCTCGCCTCAAGGCGCTGGAGGAGAAGAAGGATGCATTTACCACCGACATTCAGAAGTTCGAGGCGGTGGTGGAGAGCTGGTCCACCAAGATCAAGGAGAAGGAAGATGCCTTGGTGGAGAAGGAGAAGGAGCTGGAGGCCAAGGTGATGAATTGCCAGCAGACGATGGCCGAGAATGAGGAGCTGCTGAAACAGGTGGAGACGCAGGTGGTGAATGTCAGGGACGTCGATAGGATGGCTAGGGAGATGCAAGCGGTGGAGCATGATATTGCCAAGTTGGAGAATGCAAATGCTGTACTGGAGGAGAAGGGGTGGGAACTTGAAGCTGCACTTGTCAGCAAGCTCGAGGAGATCGAGGGCCTTGCCGAGCTGTGCAACCAGTCCCTCAGGAAGTATGAATTCCCAAAAGAACTTTGGATCTCCTGGTTCTTCGATTTTTTTCTCTCCATGTTTTTACTCTTTCACGAATGGTTCGATTGTTATCTAAGCACCTTTAAACTGACCTTAACTGAGTAACCATGATTCTCTTATTTGATATGTAGATATATACTTAAAGAAGCATCTATCTATTGTAATACTGAAATGGTGCTCCATAGTTCAATATGTTTGGTCTTATTAACCTCCATAGTTCAAATATTAGTTCATTTGGAGAGTCAACTAATTTTGTTCATACCTCCAATTACTTAATCTCAGAATTATTTTTGTATGATCTTTTGCTTTGTTTAGGGTGCGGTCATGCAGTTTACAAGATTGTGCAATTTGTCTCATGTCTTTTGTATGTTACCTTTTACCTTTCTTGTTGTTTGTCCTTCTTAACTTGTTTTACTGCTTGTTTCCTTAATGGTTTAGAGTACACTCTGCTAGTCTGCTGTGTGTGCAATTATATAGTAAGCCTGCTTAGGGGAAAGCCTTATTTTTTCGTGGACTATCATTGAGATGTCAGGTTAGATTAAGTAAACTGCCTTCTGTTCAAAAACAATAATTATACTAGCAGTCGTTTGTTCTTAAGATCTGGGCGTACATAGACTTCTGATTGAGACAATGAATAAGGGTGTGCATGAGGCAGTCCTCTAGTAGTTTACATTAGCTGAATAGAGACGGTTCCAACTTTGCAGTGTTACCCATCAGAAAGTGCGGGAAAGTTGTAGGACATGGTATGTTTTTGCCCTTGTTTTACTTTGTCTCCCATTTTCCCTCCAATTGTTTATGTAGCTTAACTCTGTGTAATCCCTTCACCCACTCTTCCTGGTCATAATTTCTTTAGTTCTTCTGTTGAACACAGTATCATGTTGCAAATCGGCGACTTCATGCGTGAAAGCATTTCCAGCAAGGCTGTAACTATTTTTGTTCTATGTGATAATTTAGCTTTCTTTTAGGTGATGGACACATGTTTAGGCAAACTTAGTTATAATTCATTCATAGTGCTCCTCTATTGCTAGTTTGTTACAATGTAATATATCACATGTTTATATATTAATTTGTTATTGCTATGATACATACATCTTTACAAAGACCTTCTAATATGTTTCACATCATAGCATTCTTCATAATTGAGAAATATAAAAATTAAGGGCCATACTAACATTTTTCAATTAAAAGAAAACATCGCCGGGACAGATTTTGTGTAACACTGTATTCTTAAGTATTGTCCCTCAGTGCTTATTTAGTGGCAGACTGAAGCAAACAAAGATCAAAATCTCAGAGATAGAGTATCATTTTATTGTGGTTCTGTTGTTTATTCTTTGAGTTCTGTTTCGTCAATTTATATGTAGAGCTTGTTGCCTTACTGTCAAACACTGTTGTGCCATTGTGCAGGTTGAAACCCAGTATTGATTTCCAGTACGAGGTAAATGCAAAAGGATCCTCCCCGGCTGAGATCCTTGGTACCACCTACAAAACCATCCTGAAGCCTGCACTGAATGCTCTTGCTAATGAGACTAAACGGCTAGTTATCTCAAAGCATGATGAGTCAATTGATCTACAAAAGCAGTTGCAAGGAATTGTTAAAATGCTGGAGGAGAAAAGGAGTCATGTTTCTGTTCTACAGGCTAAACATAATGAGGTCAGTCACCTTATACTACAAGTGATATATCACAGCATGAAAAAGTAAAACAAACACCTGAAGTCCATTTTAACCCTTAGTATGTTCATGATTGACTTTTTAAACTCATGCATCAAAGTGGAAATTCTTTCTGTATATAATTTTTTTGCGAAACTTGTTTACAATCCTGGCAAAATGGAGATTCTGTACTTTGTTGATAAAATTAGTCCACTAGTCTAAAAATGTCATGAATTTAGTACTCATCACAGTGTAGAAAACAGTTGGCTTATTAGTTATGTGCTGTGCATCATGGAAAAAGTACTGAAGTGAACTCTTTTTTATTTAAAATCTCAAGTCAACACTGGCCAATGGCTTACTTCCTTATCTTATATTCCCTCAGTTCAATAATACATGTTATTTTGTGTTTTGACTTTTGACATGGTCTCTAGCGTGCATTTTTGGCAGTTGGTTTTCAGATGAATAAGTTAGCAAAGAGTCATAAAGATTACAATTTTAGTAAATATTATCAGGGCAAACCTAATCATACTGTTTTCACTCTGCCAATCCAAATTGTAAACATCAGTTGTCAAAGTTAGAGATGCGTTACTTATATTCCTGAATGGAGATACTAATTGGTTACAACGTTCCGATGACCTGCATTTTATGGTAGAAAACTTGCTATATTGCTGGTACTGTGGTTTGTTTTATTTCTCATCTGCTCCAACTGCTAGAGAACCAGTGTCCTAAGGGCATGTATAATGGGGTGATGTCAGTCTTCTCTTGGTAATGCCCCTGCCACGTAGGATAATTGCTGAGTTGGAAGAGAAGTGAAAAGAAGGGTGTGCCTTCTCTTAACTAAGAGATGTTCTCTTAGCGCTTAAGATGTTTTTATCGACGGAGTCAGATGCCATATCTTGGTCTTATTTAGTTATCACTACATAATTTTAGGGGCATGCAGATATGACTTGCTAGAAACAACATGAAGAGAATTTGTTGTCTAACATGTTCGAATTATTGTCTTTAAATGACATGGATGCTTAAGAGAAGGTTGCCTTCTCAACTACTGCACATGCCCTGAAAGGCATCAAAACAGTACTAGCAGTTATATTTCATTTCACATTGTGGTTTCTGTTCCCAGATGACTGCTCAGCTGGATTCACTGGATCGTGAAATCCAAAGTCACGTCTCACGCTGCGCAGCCGATGCTAGAAAATTGAAAGACGGGCTAGAGAAAAAGGAACATCACATGAGCACCGTTGAGAAGGAGGCGGAAGAGTTTTTGAAGGTAACATGGTCTTTTAAATTTGCTCTGTTCCCGTAGCATGCATGGCACACGTAGCACCATCAGATAAATTGTTTGCATCATTGCTGTGACTCGGCAGAACTCGGAAGAGGGTCTCCAGGCCGCATTGAGGGAGACCGACGAAGAAACCCAGATGTGCGCGAGGGAGCTGCTTAAGCTCATCGATTCAATCGCGGAGTACAAGGAGTTTGTGGAACGGTCGACTGCCGAGATGAAGAAAGAGCTCTACGAATGCGTGGACGACATAGCTTCGCTGTCAGCCAACATAGTCTGAGGCTGGTTACACGTTGGATGCGAGTTAGATGTATTCCCTCGGTTCCATAATGCAGTGCATATTGAACAGAGTGAGTAGTTTGTATGATGCGTTTAGAGATTGTTGAAATGACAGCTGTGTCTTGAGCTCCCGATTTCATTACTAACAGGTCTTGTGCAGTTGCAGGGGAGGGGACAGCCCTCACGCACAGCCATTAGCTAAAAAATAGAGCTGATTGAAAGTAGGGAAACAGCAGCAAAATAACACCAAACTGCAGCGACTCAGCAACACCGCGTTCAATTCAACACACAGAACATCACTTTTAGCATGGGTATATGGACAAAAGAAACGAATATCCATTTCGGCTCCCCAGTTGAAAAAAAATATGCGCTAAATTTATAAAATTCTGATTTTTTTTTCTGCGTGGAAGATATTTTAGTGCGTGAGGTCTGCTCCAAATTTCATCGCATTTGGGTGCATGAACAGTAAACTTTTTTCACATACCTCGATTGTGTTTTTTTTTCTAAGAGCTGCTTAGATGTACAAATGGACTAAAATTTCGTATGAACCTCACGCACTAACACATCTTCCATGGAAAAAATATTCAAAATTTCTTGATCTTTTTACTGTTCATGCACAAGAGCAGATGAGCTCTCGGAGCCATTTAGCCGCTCTCAGAAACGAAAGGATCATTCAGCGTGCCGGCTGCGCCGCCATCCTCCGTCCTTGACAAAGGATTCCCGTCCAGCCATGCTGTCATGTTGGAGAGGCCGTCACGGCGCGCTTTCTGAAGGTTGGACCGGGTGTACAGAAAATGACACATGAGTAAGTTCACGTTAGTAGGCTTATTAATTCCTTGGAAACAAGATTTATTTCTTGTTTTCCTGAGTCTGAAAAATGGAGGCAGCAGCGACCATAATCCATTTCCGATCCCTACCAGAAGAGTAGCATAAAACTACTACTTTATAGGCCAGGGTTATAAAAAACTACTGATTTTTAATTTTTCTCAGATAACTACTAAGTTGGTGGTCGGCTGTTTTAAAACATCCAGTGCTTTAATATTGATCATGATTATGACAATTGGGACCCGCACGTAAGAAAACCGATTGTTTGACCGTCTGTTTGACAGTTAACTGACATGTGGGGTCCACTTGTCAGCTCTTTTCCTCGTTCTCTTCACTTCTCCTGCCTCTCTTCTTCCCTAGGAGGTCGATGGAGGCTGCCAGCGCTCCTTCCACCAGCGTATGTCGCCCCTCCTTCCACCTCGTCGGGGTCGGCCGGCCGCTCCTCTGCCTCCACCACTGCCCCCTCTCCCTGGAACCTCTTCTCCTCACAGTGGCCTCTTCTCCCCCAACACGCTGCCGTCCTCGGCAACGCCTTGTCGCTCGGCCGCAACCTGCACCGCTTCCTCGACTGGGCCACAGACCAGCTCGAGGAGTCCCCGGCCTCCACCATCGAGGTCCGCAGCCCGCTCGGCCTCGGCAGCGGCGTCGCCACCGCCAGCCTGAAGGTCGTCGACCACCTCCTACGCGCCAACTTCCCCAACTACGTCAAGGGCGTGCGCTTCGCGGTCCCCTTCGCCGACCTGCTCGGCCGCGACATCTTCCTCGCCGACGGCCGCCTCTGGAGCCTCCAGCGCAAGCTCGCCTCCCACTCCTCCGCTCGCTCCGCCGCTTCTCGGGGCGGGTGCTCCGGGAGCACCTTCACTGTCGCCTCCTCCCGCACCTCGACGCCGCCGCGGGCTCCAGCGCAGCCCTGGACCTGCAGGACGTGCTCCGACGCTTCTCCTTTGACACATCTGCAGCGTGGCATTCGGCGTCGAGAGCTCCACTCTGCTCAAGCTCGAGGCAGGGGATTGCCGCAGTCGGAGGCATGATGCGTTCTTCACGGCATTCGACGACACCGTCGAGATCTCCTTTGCACGGTGGGTGGAGTGCGGCGGTCGGCGGTGACCTCGCCAGTGATGGCGGAGGGCTGCTGGCCGGCGACCCTCATGGCGGCCGCTGGTGCATGGCCACGGGAGGGATCCGATTGTTTTTTTCAAAAGTTTGTAGGAACCGGATTGCATTTTTGAAAAGTTTACAAGGACTCGATGGCATTTTTGAAAAATGTACAGACACTGCCATGTGGGACCCACATGTCAGTTAATGGTCAAACAAACAGTCAAATAGACAGATCGTTTAGGTGCGGGCCCGACTTGTCATAAACCTGTTTAGTTTTTTTAACAATGAAGATTTTGAGTTTTTTGAAACAGTCAACCACCCATTTGATAGTTATATGAGAAAAATTAAAAACCGATAGTTTTTTGAAATCCTAGCCTGTAATGTAGTAGTTTTATGCTAAGTACTCCTACCAGAAACAACCAGGTATTGCTGAAATCAGAGGAGCAAGTAGGCAGGCTCTGTGCTGATCCTTAACCCTACTAGCGGGCGAAGACCGGCGACACGCCGCGCCCGTGTGAGTGCTCTTGATTTGTACAATTATTGTTGTCGTTGTCTTTTTCACAGTAGATGATAACTAGTATACTCAATTCTTCCTAATGGATACACATGACAAAGACATCATGTGAAAAAGTTGGAAAGTGTCAAACATGCATGCCTAGCTAACTACAGGACAATGCTAGAAAGAACGTTTGAATTGAAGCATATGTTTGCTTGATCAATCCAAGAAGATTCATCTTTGAAGTGAAAATGCTTGTTAACAACATGTGAAAGGAGGAATGGAGAAACTTACAGGGAGCATCAAAACAATCTGTTGGTACACCCTTAAGATCTGGAATTGTCACTTGAAAAACTATTCATGTGTACATTATTCATGCGTGCATTTGAAATTTGAGAAAATAAATTGTGTTATTGTCGTATTACATGAGATAAAACTTTACATACCTAGTTCTTTGCATGGCAGAAACATCAAGAATAAAATTAAAAAATCGACAACTAAAAGTAATTATTGCCAAAGAGAGAATGGGATGTTCTTCATATACAACGAAGTTGATGTTTAAGAAAGAATTGGATAATCTGGACCGAGATAAACAAATATAATTTGTAAAAAGTATAAAGCTAGCCTAAAGATAACTATTTTAAGAAAGAGGTAGTTGTAAACCACGTGCAAAAAATAAGTGAACTAAAAGCCAACAGCTTTGCTACCGGGCTACTTGCAACTGTATGCAATGTAAAAAAAGGTAAACTAAATAAGCATCTAAATTTAAAATGACTTGTTTATTGGCTAATTAGCTCCACAGTAGACCAGTGTACTTTGTACTACAAAATATCACTGAAAGCTAAAAATTACAGCTACATGACTTGTCCACGTGAATTATCTGAAGTGCGTAGCATGATTATCACCAGTTAATCCTTGACTTCGGGGATGAGGATCTAGGGTTGAACGAAAAAAATGTGCAACAAAAGGCTCCGAGATCTGAAGATGGATAGATAAAGGGCACCACAAAAAGATAGAACAATGAAGCAGCAGAGGTGTTGTAGACGACTCCTTGATGTCTACTACGCAACCTTCTTCTTGTAGACTCGTGTTGGGCCTCCAAGCGCAGAGTTTTGTAGGACATTAGCAAATTTCCCTCAAGTGGATGACCTAAGGTTTATCAATTCGTGGGAGGCATAGGATGAAGATGGTCTCTCTCAAACAACCCTGCAACCAAATAACAAAGAGTCTCTTGTGTCCCCAACACACCCAATACAATGGTAAAACCCTTTACTTATCCAACGGTCCACCCACATGATGAAAGTGACTAGATGAAATACCCGTGTACCCTCAAGAACACTTTGCTTATCATAAGAGACTGTTTTGGCCTGTCCTTTGCCTCAAAAGGATTGGACTACCTTGCTGAACTTTTGTTACTACTACTGTTACTTGCTCGTTGTTGGTGTCAAAACTGGCAGAACTCGGGTAGGGGGGCCCCAAGCTGTGAGTCTAAGGATCGATGGTAACAAGGGACAATGGGGACACGATGTTTACCCAGGTTCGGGCCCTCTTAAAGGAGGTAAAACCCTACGTCCTGCTTGATTGTATTCGATGAGTATATGGGTTACAAGAGTTGATCTACCTCGAGATCGTAATGTCTAAACCCTAGTTGTCTAGCCTATGATTATTCTGATAGCCTCTATGGACTAAACCCTCCGGTTTATATGCACACTAGAGGGGTCTAGGGTTGTAGAAAGTCAGTTTACAAGGGAAGGAAATAGTACATCCGGACACCAATCTTGCCGTCCACGCATATAGGAGTCCTATCCGAACACGGGGGATAGTCTTCTGCTTTATCTTCACGGCCCATCAGTCCGGCCCATATCGAGTAGACCGGACACCTGAGGACCCCCTAATCCAGGACTCCCTCACTCGTTACAAATTATCTTGCTATCAAACTACTCTGTTACTTACAATTTCAGCACTTGTAGATATTACCTGCTGAAAACTACTTGTCATTTTCTTCCGCTCCTCGTTGGGTTCGACACTCTTACTTATCGAAAAGGCTACAATTGATCCCATATACTTGTGGGTCATTAGTGGCTCATGGAAAGAATGCTTTATGTGATGGTTATATTGTTGAATTCATTCATGATGCTACTGAAAATTATTATGATGGAGGAATATATGCATGTAGGAATTGCAATAATATCAAGTTTCTTCTCTATGTGTTGAAAATCTTGAAGTTGTGCTTGTTTTGCCTTCCTATGCAAGTTAATTCTTGTTCCCATGATTTATTTGCTCACAAAATCCCTATGCATAGGAAGTGGGTTAGACTTAAATGTTCTAGTCATATACTTCATGATACTCCTGTTATGTTTCATTTATTATCTTTTATGAGAGCGCCATTGAAATCATCATGCCTAGCTAAAAAGGCATTAAAGGAAAGCGCTTGTTGGGAGACAACCCAATATTTATACTTACTGTTTTTGTGTGTTCACATGATTAAACTACTGTAGTAATCATGTTTTATAGGTTTTGTTTCAATAAAGTGCCAACTAAAGCCTTTGGGATAGTGTGGATGATAGTTGACTTGATTCTGTGCAAAAGCAGAAACTTTCACACTCACTTCAGGAATTTTGAAAATTCACTGGAACGTGAGTTTGATCTGAATTTTCACACAAGATTGATATACAAATTTACTAGATTGTCCTAATTTTTAAGAATTTTTGGAGTTACATAAGTATGGAAAGTTTTCAGATTACTACAGACTATTCTGTTTTCTACGTGTTGTTTCACTACAAAAAAAAGACACATCCGTGACATTTTGGACCGAACGATTTTTTTTCTGTCATACATATGACACTTCTATGACGATAATTGTGACAAAACCCGGTATCATCATAGATGTGGTGGGCTCCTACTTCTATGACAAAAAATCATGACAGAAAATGGGCTTTTCGTCCTGGGCGGGCCGGAGACGCAGCTGCATGACATTCTTTGGGCCGTCCATGACAGAAAAAACCGTGGTAGAAGCGAGGGGAGGAAAATTTCAGGGAGTTACCAGTTACGGTGGGAGAGCGATGCGCGTTTCTCTCGTACGTACGCGCGTGTGTGCGAGGCGTTGACTCTAACTGAACCCGAGCGAGGCGTTGGGCTCTAACTGAACCCGAGCGATTGCACTACAGGCTACGCATTACTGAACCCGAGGGATCGATCGATGGCTGTTAACTGAACCTGATGGAGCGATTCCTTCGCTACTGCTGCTAACTGAAGCCGGTCGATTGGATGAACAGTGAGCATTGCGCGGGGGGGGGGGGGGGTTGGATGAACAATGAGCGGTGGCGTTGCCTCTGGATGAACAGGAACCCGTGGTGTGGAGGGATGGATGAACAGTAGACGGTGGAGGGGTGGCCGTGGAGGGGTGGTTGAACAGGACCCCGTGGTGTGGAGGGCTGGATGAACAGTAGACAGTGGAGGGGTGCCCGTGGAGGGGTGGTTGAACAGTAGCCGGTGGAGTAGCGCGCGGTGGAGGCTGGATGAACAGGAGCCCGTAAAGGCTGGAGGAGGTCGACGGTAGCCCGTGGAGACTGGAGGAGGTCGACGGTGGAGATGAACAGTATCCCGTGGAGTCCCGTTTTGCGGTACGCCACACCCCCCCTGTTTCGACCGTAGCGCCCCAACACAAGTCCGTTTCGTCCGTTTTGCGGTACGCCACACCCCTCCCGATGAACAGGACCCCCGTTTCGACCGTAGGAGGTCCGTTTCCTCCATTTTGCGGTACACCACACCCCTCCCGATCAACAGGACCCCCGTTTCGACCGTAGGAGGTCCGTTTCCTCCGTTTTACGGTACGCCAGGCCCCTCCTGATCAACAGGACCCCGTTTCGAATGTGGCCGGTCGAACACAAGGCCGTTTCCTCCGTTGTGCGGTACGCCAGGCCTCGTTTCCATCGCCTGTTCCGTCCAAGCCCTCCCGATGAACACGACCACGCATTCCGTTCCGACCCAGCCGATTGGTTCCCCATGAACACGACGACGATGCTGTTTCTCTGTTTCGACCCAGCCATGTACGTATGCTCGATAGGCGTTAGAGACCCTGCCCGTATGTACGTACGTGGCCGTATTTTCTTTCTTGCACCCTCACCGCTGTACGTACGTGTACATGCTACGTGCGTGCCTCTACTACGACACGTGCGCGCCTCTACATCTATGACACGTGCGCGCCTCTACATCAACCAATATGTACGTACACGTTCGCGATCAGAATGACAACGCTACGTACGCTTCGACCAGGTGGGTCCCGACTGTCAGGCACTTCCTTGCGTGCGAAGATGTAGCTGGTGGGTCCCAGCAGTCAGGGGGCGAATCGTTTTTTTTGCCCGGACGCACTTCCTTGCGTTTGAAGATGTAGCTGGTGGGTCCCAGCAGTCAGGGGGGCGAATCGTTTTTTTTTGCCCGGACGCACTTCCTTGCATGCGAAGGTGTAGCTGGTGGGTCCCAGCAGTCAGGGGGGAAACGTTTTTTTCGCGAAATATGGTGGCCCGTCCGGTGGGTCCCCGCTGTCAGGTGGAGGAATAATTATTTTGCGCGTAATAAGGAGGCACTTCCTTGCTGCGGCCGTGGACCCAGCTGTCAGCCTCTCCAGTACAGTCCACGTCCGATGGAAGCCGTTCCTTGACCACGTTGGCCACACCGCGCCGAGAGCACCAGGGCGGTGGACGACGGCGAGGCCTAGGAAGGGGACGACGCGGAGCCGGGGAAGACGCGGCAGTGGATGCCCACGCGTAGAGGAGTACGAGGGTTCACTGGTTCGCTGCGGTGTGAGGCTGCCGTCGCCGCAGAATAACAGGGGGTGTGGGTGAGTAGAGGGATGGCCTGGCCAGCGGTGGGAGTAGTAGGGGGCGGTGAGGCCTCCGCCGCATCGCAGCCGGCCACGGGAGGCAGGAGCACGAGGCACGACCGGCGCTGGTTTGGGCGGCTGGAGCAAGAAGACCAGAGGTTGAAGAAGCACTACGGCCGTTGGATGGACATCGTACGGTCACTGGAGCTAGAATCGTGCATATTGACTAAGTTGACAAAGCCCTCCGTCCCCGTCAACTTAGTAGGCCCACAAGTCAGCCTGCCACTATACTGGGTCCCAGCTAACAGGGGGAGTATTCATTTTTTTGTGCGTAATAAGGAGGCACTTCCTTGCGTGCGAAGATATAGCTGGTGGGTCCGAGCTGTCAGCGGCGGTAACGTTTTTTTCGCGAAATACTGAGGCCCTTTCGGTGGGTCCCTGATGTCAGGTGGACGAATCATTATTTTGCGCGTAATAAGGAGGCATTTCCTTGCGTGCGGCCGTGGACCCAGCTGTCGGCCTCTCCACGTACAGTCCACTTCAGATGCATGTCGGTCGTTGACCAAGTTGACCAGGCCGCGCCGAGAGCACCAGGGCGGTGGACGACGGCGAGGCCTAGGAAGGGAACGACACGGAGGCAGGGAAGACTCAGCAGTTGTTTCCCACGCGGAGGGGAGTACGACTGAACGAGGGTTTACTGGTTCGTCTGCCGTCGCCGGAGAATAACAGCAGGTGTGGGTGAGTAGAGGGATGGCTAGGCCAGCGATGGGAGTACGGTGGGGCGGTGAGGCCTGCGCGGCAGCACAGCCGGCCGCGGGGAGGAGGGAGCAGGCAGTCCCGCCGGCGCTTGTTTGAGCGGCTGGAGCAGGAAGAGCAGAGATTGAAGAAGCACGACGGCCGTTGGATGGACATCCAACCGTCACTGCTTGTGCGTCAACCTTTTTTTAGGAAAGCCTCAAATCTGTGGAAAACAGCATACAACCCATCTGCCATTATTTCTAATAATTTACAGCCCATTTGCTAATTCTTAAGGTTTTTTTGGAGCCCATATTCTTTTGTTAGCATTACAGCCCATATTGTGGCCACGGTTAAAAAATTATACGAAATTTTGCATATTTCGGTGCGGTCCGAACTATTTTTAATCCCGAAATTTCGACTCACATTCAAACTGATTTTAAAAATAAATGTATATCAATATAAAATCCAACAAATTCTCCACGCATAAAAATTAATGTAATTTAAAATCTTGAAATGAAAAAAATATATTTGAAACTAATTGCCGGTTTGATGTGTTTTAAAAATGTACAGCCCATTTCTCATTACTGATGGGCCATTTTCTCGGCCAGCCGAATGAAAAGCTCTCCTCGTCTTGAAAGATTTGCAGCCCAACAGGCCTGACAAAGCGACTTAATTGGCAAATCACAAAAAACTGGGCTGTGGCCGTGGACCCAGCTGTCAGCCTCTCCACGTACAGTACTCTTCCGATGGAAGTCGTTCCTTGACCACGTTGACCACGCCGCGCGGAGAGCACCACGGCGGTGGACGACGACGAGGCCTAGGAAGGGGACGACGCGGAGCCGGGGAAGACGCGGCAGTGGAAGCCCGCGCGGAGAGGAGTACGAGGGTTCACTGGTTCGGCTGCGGTGTGAGGCTGCCGTCGCCGCAGGGCCTGGCCAGCGGTGGGAATAGTAGGGGGCGGTGAGGCCTCCGCGGCAGCACAGCCGACCACGGGAGGCAGGAGCATGCGGCACGACCGGCGCTGCTTTGGGCGGCTGGAGCAAGAAGACCAGAGGTTGAAGAAGCACTACGGCCGTTGGATGGACATCGTACGGTCACTGGAGCTAGAATCGTTCATATTGACTAAGTTGACAAAGCCCTTCGGCCCCGTCAACTTAGTAGGCCCACAAGACAGCCTCCCACCAAGGTGGGTCCCAGCTAGCCGGGGGAGTATTCATTTTTTTGTGCGTAATAAGGAGGCACTTCCGGTGGGTCCGAGCTGACAGCGGGGGGAACGTTTTTTCGCGAAATACGGTGGCCCGTCCGGTGGGTCCCAGCAGTCAGGGGGAAACGATTTATTTCGCAAAATACTGGTGGCCCGTCCGGTGGGTCCCCACTGTCAGGTGGAGGAATAATTATTTTCCGCGTAATAAGGAGGCACTTCCTTGCGGCTGCCGTGGACCCAGCTGTCAGCCTCTCCACGTACAGTACTCTTCCGATGGAAGTCGGTCGTTGACCACATTGACCACGCCGCGCCGAGAGCACCACGGCGGTGGACGACGACGAGGCCTAGGAAGGGGACAACGCGGAGCCAGGCCACGGGAGGCAGGAGCAGGCGGTAGCACAGCCGGCCACGGGAGGCACGAGCAGGCGGCACGACCGGCGCTGCTTTGGGCGGCTGGAGCAAGAAGACCAGAGGTTGAAGAAGCCGTATGGCCGTTGGATGGACATCATACGGTCACTGGAGTATTGACTAAGTTGACAAAGCCCTCCGTCCCCGTCAACTTAGTAGGCCCACAAGTCAGCCCAACAATATGGTGGGTCCCAGCTAGCAGGGGGTATTCATTTTTTTGGGCGTAATAAGGATGCACTTCCTTGCGTGCGAAGATATAGCTGGTGGGTCCGACCTGTCAGCGAGGGGAACATTTTTTTTGCGAAATATAGAGGCCCTTCCTGTGGGTCATAGCTGTCAGGTGGAGGAATCATTATTTTGCGCGTAATAAGGAGGCATTTCCTTGCGTGCGGCCGTGGACCCAACTGTCAGCCTCTCCACGTACAGTCCACTTCCGATGGATGTCGTTCATTGACCACGTTGACCAGGTCGCGCCGAGAGCACCAGGGCGGTGGACGACGGCGAGGCCTAGGAAGGGAACGATACAAAGCCAGGGAATACTCGGTAGTTGTTTCCCACGCGGAGGAGTACGAGGGTTTACTGGTTCGTCTGCCGTCACCGGAGAATAACAGCATGTGTGGGTGAGTAGAGGGATGGCTAGGCCAGCGATGGGAGTACGGTCGGGCCGTGAGGCCTGCGCGGCAGCATAGCCGGCCGCGGGAGGAGGGAGCAGGCAGTCCCGCCGGCGCTTGTTTGAGCGGCTGGAGCATGAAGAGCAGAGATTGAAGAAGCACGACAACCGTTGGATGGATATCCAACAGTCACTGCTCTCGTGTGTTGACTAAGTTGACAGGGCGTTGCGTGTGCGTCAACCTTTTTTTTATGAAAGCATACGCGTCAACCTGTAGTAGGCGCACAAGTCAGCCTCAAATCTGTGGAAAACAGCATACAACCCATCTGCCATTATTTCTAATAATGTACAGCCCATTTGCTAATTCTTAAGATTTTTTTGGAGCCCATCTTCTTTTTGTTAGCATTACACCCCATATTGTGGCCACGGTTAAAAAGTATACGAAATTTTGCATATTTCGGTGCGGTCAACTGTTTTTAATCCAGAAATATCGATTCACATTCAAACTATTTTGAAAAATAATTTATATAAATATAAAATCAAAATAATTGTCCACGCATAAAAATCAATGGAATTTAAGATCTTGTAATGAAAAAAATGAAACTAATTCCCGGTTTGATGTATTTTAAAAATGTACAGGCCATTTCTGGGCAAACCGAATGAAACTCTCCTCGTCTTGAAACATTTGCAGCCCAGCAGGGCCGATAAAGCAAGTAGGCCTTGTTTGGGTATTTCTTTAAAAAAATAGAACTGGGCTAGCCATTTTCAGCAAGAAAAAAACACAACTGGGCTCATGATGTGGTAAACATAAATAAAACCCTGGCTAGACGGGCCACAGCCCCCGCACAGCCCCGTTGTTACCCTGATCCGTCGCTAAAACTAGTATAAATAACAACTGCTTGTTCCTCATTGTCTCAAAAAAAACTGCTTGTTCCTCAAAAAAAACTGCGCGACTTGCTGGGTCCCTGGTGTCAGCCGCTCGTAGTGTAATTCTCTCGTTTATTGACTACGTTGACGATGGCGTGAGCCCCAGATGTCCAACCATTAGGAGGAACCATATTTTTGGGCTTGTACTATAGAGGCACTTGCTTGCGTACTGCCATGACGCTGGTGGGTCCCTACTGTCATCCTCTCCACGTACAGTCATCTCCTTGTTCCTCTCGGTTGTTGACGACGTTGACAACGCAAGAGGGCGGCGCACCGCGCACGGCGAGCGAACCAAGGCCGCAAGGCGGAGGACGACGGCGAGGCCTCGGACGGAACGAACAGGAGCCGTTGAAGATGCGCCGGTCCAGTCGCAGGCGGAGGGGAGTACGAGGGTTGACTGGTGGGGGTGGTGGGGGCTAGTCACTTGGCTTCTGTAATGCACAGTGAGCTCAAGCAGCCGGCGTGAGTGATGTTATTTCCCTTGGTTGTGATTTGTTACAATATTTCACTCTAAATTAAACGAATGGCAAGCCATTTGCCTTGTTTCAAAGAAAATATGACAGTCACAGCCGAGTTGAAAAGGGCAGGAACATCTAACTCCAGCTTACAAACTGTACAAAAGCACGAGGGTTGATTGTTCATCAGGTTTACAAAAAAACCCAGATTGAAAAGGGCAACAACATCTAACTCCAGCACTGTTTTCGGCAGTCACAGTCAAATGGATCGGTCAGGTCCATAGAATGAACATCCTGGATCGTAAAATTTACTGGATTATGACCACAATATGTTGTAAATAGAAGCCCGGCACGTTCAGAAGCTCTTTTGCCCACCTGAAACTCCTTTTTTTGCTCTTCGACATACCCATCCGTCAAAACCATGCTGCTGATAAACTTAAGCCTGATGGACAATAGTAACCTCGCATTCAGCAGGAAGAATGTGACAAATCTTGTGTTTGCACGGTTGGCTACATATCGTTCTAGCGTTATTGTCTTCAATCGAATCTCATGAGAAGTGAGAAAATCCCGATGCTTACGAATCCACCGATTGGTTATAACTTTCTTACCCCGTCCTGTTGCCTAAATAGACATGAAAATTGAAAACAGTTAAGGTCTAAAAGAAGAGTGTCGAAAGAGCAACAGCTGAACGGTTAATTCTAGTACACTATATGCGGGCTTCCAATGTGCGTGAAATTATCACCTTTATATACAACTTCTCCAGACATGGAAAGCATTGCAGCAAGCCAATAATCTTGTTCAGATCAAAACTATTCATTTGGATATATAAGATCTTGACAGAATCCAGCACCATTGATAGGCCATCCATGGAGAAACTCTTCATTGAGCATAGAACATAATATTAGTACAAAATGTGTACTCCAAGATGATATATAAATTATGCGCAGAAATTTAAAATGCAGCATATGGTTACAAGTGTAGATGATAATATAAAGTACCTGAAGAACTATGGAGCCAAACACCATATTGAAATGAGCACAGAGATCATGTATTACACCCAAGGTCTCCAGTTTAGGCGCAGAGAGGACGGTTATTTGCAACGGTGAATAACTAGAATCAAGGATCAACCTTTGAAGTGAAGGGGCATCTTGGATGATGAGCTGCCTTCCGTCAAAAGAAATTCCAATTCTTACAAGGTTAGGCGACTTTATTTGGAGACAACCGATTCTAACTGTGAAAACAAGCACCAAGCACTCCAGCGCAGGGCAACTGGAGTGGATGATGCTGTGCAATGAGGCCTCCGATATACGAACCCGCACAAGTGAAAGTTTCTTGAGAAATGGGAGTCGAAGGTTTAGTACCAAATTGTCTGGAAGGTAGCACAGCACAAAGGTGGCGGTGTGGAGAGAGGAGGAAAACCGCGAGATGGACATCGGTGCTGAGGGCACAAGTTCATGGCGTTCTGTATGTGGTATGTGATTTCCAGGGGAATAGTAGAACTCAAGCAGCTGTAGTTCTGTGAATTCAGGGGATTTCAGCCAGGCGTCCACCGTGCAGGGCATGGTATGCTTGCTCAGGTAGCATGACGGGATGCAGAGGCTTTGAACGGAGCCCTGGTGGGAGGAGATGATGGCTCTGGGGATTTCAAAATCATTGAAGAGAGATAGCTGACGACAGTCGAGATTAAGGGGCACGGCGCGCCATAGAGGGCGCCACCGAATTGAGAGGACTTGGGTGCGGCAGCAATCCTTGGTGGGGAGAAGCGAGATGATCTCCCCAAGGACGGCGTCCGGGAGATCGCTGATGCGGTCCACCCGAGATTCTACGGGTTCCTGGGATCCGGTGGGGGCGGGGTCACCGCTTCTCCCCGCGCTGCCGGGTGCGGGATCTACAACAGGCGTCGCCGCTGGCGGGAGCCTCATCTTCTTGGCGCTGGGGTCAGCCGACTCCATTTTCCTCGAGGGCGTCGCGTCGCGCTCACGGATTTGAGCAGAGTAACGAATGACGAGCCTAGTTGTAGTGCGAGCGAAGAAGAAGGGGAGCTGGGGGTTTTCTGTAGGAGTGAGGAAGAAGGGGAGCTGGGGTTTTCTGTAGGAATGAGCTGACGTGAGGTGGGTGGGAGCGAGGAGGAAGAAGAGCACCCAGGTTTTTTTGTGGGGGAGGGGGGGGCGGTGTGCTGGGTGTGGGTAGCGCCTTTTGAATTGATTTTACTATTTACTAGTGTGGATTGGCTGTTTTGTCTTGGGCCCAGAGAAACAATTACTACTAGTACAGTGGAGACACTCTACAGCTACCCAGAAAAACAATTACTACTAGTACAGTGGAGACACTCTACCGCTTCTAGCTCCTCCTAGGTCATTGAAACGTCTCCCTCTAGTGAATGTCGTTATACTTTTGTTCACCGACATGCGGGCCATGCAGCGCGCGGGCCCAAATGCCATCCACCAAATTAGCAGGCAGTATGCAGGCGGAGAGTCACCCCGGTCGTAGCGTGGCAGTAACGAGCCGTCGTATCACAAAACCCCACCTCCCCGCAGTCTAAGTTTGACGGACGAAGCAACCATCATTTCACTCCTCGCTGAATCCCCTTCTCCCTCACCGTCTTCAAGAAAGGCAACACTCGCATCTGCCACTGTTCTTCTCTCCCAACGAAGGGAAGGTAAGCGGATCCGTGATGTTGGTATATTTTCGTTCAGAGAAAAAAAAAGTACTTTTGCAAAGCAGTAACCGATCCTCACTCTCTTTTTGTTTCATTGTCATTGCGATTGTGTTTTCCTTTTAGTGGTCTCCTAGTATTCGTCAGTTTCATGATGGACCAAGGAGAACCAGGCAAAGATCTGCCGATATTGGAGCAGACGCGGGAGGCTGATCCCCACGAGACAGAGAGCTCCAAGAAGATGGAGGCAACCACCGAGCCGACCCCAGATACGCTCACGGCCACTACTGAGATGGTCAACGCCCCGTTTGAGGTTACAACCCCCGTGGCACTGCAGGAGCAGTTTTCCCCCTTCGAGGATGTGTCCCCCCCCCGCTGAGCTGCCCAAGGTGATTTCCTTCTTTGCCGATCTCGATTGTGGTTTTTCATCTAAGTATGTGGTGATTTTTTTAGAAAAGGAAGTATGTGGTGATTAATAATGCAAAATTTTATTAGCTTCGATGCCATGCTATACATAGTGGTTTAAATAACTTGTGGTTCTTATACTGAAAATTAATTCAGAATTTGTTTATGTTTCAATTAGAGCCCTGATGCAGACAAGGATTGTGTGGTTGTGCATGTCACTCGCTATGAGGCGGACGACCTGAATATACGCACTGGGAAAACAGAGTTCTTAGGCTGTTGGATCCTGGAAGCCATTTGCGGTTATACCAATGAAGAGTTGTATTCCAACCTCACTGTTGTCAGGCGTGTTGTCTAGGGTGTACTGAAGCACAAGAAGTTCAAAGCTACTCCTTCGTTTGTGAGGCATAATGTTCTTGTCAAGCTTATGCAGGAAGATGACGTGGCATGCCTCCACAAACAAGTTTATCAGTGGCAAGGCCACGAGGTTGTCTTCGTGAAGGTTCACAGGATTGAGCTGCTGCGGGACGTCCTCGATGATGTTCATGGCAAGGTCCGTCTTGTGTCCAGCCCAAATTAGATCGAGGCATGAAATAGTTGCCCCAGCTAGTGTTTAATAGTAGTTTGGATTGTGTCTAATTATCCGAACCTTGCCTGTTATCGACCCCTCTGGGGCTAGTGCTCTGTTGAATCCGTCTATGGGAACTGCTGCTACTTTTGTGTGCCCGTGAATCATGTGAGAACCATCGTAATTGTTGCCGAAACAGATGCGTCCTCACTAGTTTTTTCATGAATATGGCATGGTAAGACATAAGTTGTCACGGTTTATCATACGAGCAGTGTGTGTTTTGATGAAATAGAGCACTCGTTCGAGAACCGTGCGCTGAGTATACATAAGTACTTGTAAACACTGTTGGTGCTACCCCACTTGTAAGCAGTTGTGCAAAACATGACACATTGGCTCAGCTCGCTTCAACACTAGGTTATCGACCAGCTAACAATCAACAATCTGATGTCTGACATATAAGCAACTACTATGTATCTTGTTATAGTGGTTCATGCAGTTAATTGAGGCCACAATGTAATAAATTCCAAACGTTCACACGCTAGTCCAGCGCTCATGTGGAACACTCACAATTAAACTCGTCTTCATAAAAATCTTGAAAAGCATAAGTTAAGCAATTTTATACATCTCAATGATTCATATAACATAACAAACATATACTAGTTCACAGCAAAAGACAAAGTTGTGAGAAGGTTTACAAATAAAGAAAAAACAAGCAAGGCTTCTCTGAGCAAAGGGCCTCCCGGCAGGCTTAAATTTCCTGGAGTTCACTCTGGTTTTTTCTTGTTCCCACCATCCAGGGTTAGGTTCTCTCATTCCAGAATAACCAATTATAATTGTGGTCTCAGCTGGAATGCTGAACTGAACCATGCAGTGTACTGACCAGCTGAAATGCTTGTGCATTCCACTAAATTTAAGCACCGCTATTTGCAGAAATAACCAGACCACAATGCCTCTTGTCCGCACACTTGTCCAAAAAACCGCCATGCAGCCGTGCTAGCTAGTCCTCGGTCCATGGATGAACTGGTAGAAAGTGCATTCCGGACTAGGATGCAGTTGTTTTCGCTCGTCCTTGCACTACAATCAGGAAGTAAAACGTATGAATCAGCTTCTTTTAGATTGCGTTGGTCATTCTACCTTAGTTACTACCAATGTAGGGATACCTTGAAGACGGGAGGTTAGACGACGACAACGTGGGATAGCCATCTCATTTTGCGCAGTTGTACTAAAACTAAGGTGTGTGCTTTTGATTGCGCGGATAGAAACTATACGGAGACAGACATCCCGAAACGGTATGGAGATAGACATCCCTGTTTGCACAAATATGAAATACGGTTATTTAAACAGTGACACATATTACTACTTTCCCCCGTTTCCTCTTAGAACCAAGTCCTATATTCATGCTACAGCTTTCCCACTTTCTTCCCTATTTGAACCAACGCTTTGAGTTCACTGTATGAACTAGCTTTACTTCTAATAATAGTAGAAGTCTAGGTGGATTTGTAACAGCGGATGAAAGTAGAAAAGGATCCACATGAAGGGGGAAGAGCTGGGGCAGTAGAGCAAGGCAGGTTTCGAAGGAATATATACCTGAGGGTCGTCGGCATGTGGCAAAGAAGGTGTCGGGAGGCCGCATCTTGGCCACAATACCACAGGGAGGAAGAAGGGGTCGGAGGCCCTCCCGAGCCGGCGCTCTCTCGGAGAGAACGGCACGGCCGCTGATCGGGACGGCGGGCAGCCTTTGGTCTCCTCCCTCGCCGCCGACGACAGCGTGAACGATGCACCTACACCCCCTGCTCCGGTCGAGGTTGTCCGGCCGGATTTGTGACCAGCCGTGAGCTGAGAGAGAGAGTGTGGCCACCTATGTCTTGCTTAGATCTGGAGAGCATGAGAGAGTGAACGAGAGGAACCCTAGTAAAGCAAGCGCTAAGGCTCCTGCTTTTATATATAGTGGAGTGATTTTGTTGTACCGGCTTAAAAAAATGCGCTCCTACGTGTACCCGCGAGTGGGTGTGAGAGAACTAGTGCGTGCGTTCACCGCTTCTCTTCATGAGAGTACAACATATACTATGCCCAAAGAACGTTCGCCGCAAGAGTAATAGTATAAGTGTGTGACGTGTGAGCTAAAATAAAATGTGCACGCCATCTTTTGTTTTTTAGAAGTTCTGAGGGTAGGGTGTGAAGAGCACATATGTGCGTGACGTCTACCTGCAGATAGAGGATGGGTGCGACGTGCGAGTCTGCGAGAGGACTCAGGAGAGTCGTGACTCGTGAGGGTGCGTGTGCATGAGAGAGAGGGGGGCACGTATCAATGCAATGCATGTGTCCGTAAATCATTATCCGACAAACGTTCGCCACAAGCCTTTTCCTGATGAACGCCGTAAGAACCGTTAGATCGGCATCCGACAGTGTCAGTTTTGCCATGTCATTTAACAGAACAGCCACTCCTCCTACACACAAATCTTTCACGTGAGTGTTACCAACTGCCGTATGCTCCCTCCGTTCTGAAATGCAGTGCATATAGATTTATTGAAAATTAGAACCTCGCAAACTTTTACCGAGTTTTCGTGTACCAAATTGCACATGTAGAATACCCTGTATATATCATTTCATTCATCTTCGATAGGTAACTATAAAGATGGGTGAGGAGTCTACAAAGAAAGACCATCGTATCACCCGCAGTAATTTCAACCATCCTTTAGTGTCGAGGAATATCATAGGAACTCTATATGATATGATTTTTATAGGATTTTTTTCCTTTAGAGCCAATTGGTTCATAGGAATAGATTCATATACTCTACATTTCAAAGGAAATAAACATGATATCATTTCTATAGCTTTAGAGCCACTTGGTTCATATGAATGGATTCCTATACTCCCTTAATTTCAAAGGAAAATAAACATTAGCGTATATTCAATAGAAAAGTTCCTATGATATGAACCAAATTACATCTCTTTACTAATCCCTCCTCATAGGAATTGAGATACATGATTCAATAGAAAAGTTCCTATGATGTGAACCAAATGACATCTCTTTTCCAATCCCTACTCATAGGAATTGAGATGCTCCATGTCATCTCTTTCCCTACAACTTCCACGTATGCATCTTCTATTCCTAAATAGATAGTAAAACCCACTAGTAGCTTTTTTCCAAAACATGCAACTATGGCAAAAGAACTATATAGTGTGCCAATAACTTTGAAAGATGGTCGCTGGATGAAGCAAACCCGATAGTGCAGAGATGGGAAAATCCGAGCACTACTGGCCGTTGGATATCATCAACATTCCACCAGATCTGCCACATGTACAATTTAGAAGACTCCATGGTTGAACTTAAGCATAATGCACAAACCTCAAAACACAAGCACTTCTCCTTTGTTCTAGAATCTTCTGTATCATAATTGATTATTTTTTCTAAATGAATTGCCATTATTTGTTTTTTACTTTATGATTTACAATGCACAACCCCATGAATCTTAACATTTTTATAAAACTAATTGATTTTAAATGAGATGAACTATAAGAACTAAACGAACATCTACATCATGCATATATGACTCAAAGCTTTACATGCTATAGTGTGTATTTATTCATAATTTGGTTTCGAAATCTCATGCATTCAATACATGTGTACCTTACTAGTTTTGAGTAGAGTAGCAAATTTCACGCGGCCCCGGGTATATCAAAATGCAGGGCCCATGAATCATTGCATTTTGGTCGAACCTACATCCACAATTTTTTGTACGTGCTATATCTCCACTGGTCCCCAAACCCAAAATGCTGCCTCGTTCCCGTAAAACCAAGCGGCCCACACATATTTAAGGCGTTGACTCAATCACTCAAACCCGTTTACTACGACGTGGCCCCGCACGCCGTAGTACTCCTACAAACCCTACCGCCGCACTCATCATCGGTTTTCTTCAAGAGGACGAGGGAGAAGCCGATTTGTAGTGGAGGCGCTTTAAAAAAAGGATATGTAGTGGAGACCTCTACCCTAGGGTGCCCTAGGTAGCTGCCGCACGCATCATTGTTTTCTCTTTTCTTTATGCTCTTGCGTGCTAGAGTGAAATGATGGTTGCTTCGTCCGTCCAGCTTAATGCGGGAAAGGTGGGGCTTTGTGATTTGACCCCTCATCGCTCATTTTCTACTACTGCGGCGCTACGACCGGGGTGCCTCCAATTCCAAACGCTGCTCTGAACTGTAATTTGGTGCATCAACGTGGAACAAGACGGTGGATGAGCCACATGTCTGCCAAAGGGGTCCTGTTAAGTGTGTCACCATTTCGTGTGCGGACTAACCCTGCTTCAGTTGCTACGCCAACACGACAGGAGCAGCCTACCACTTGGTTTTGCTCCTTGGTGAATCCCGACTATATTGATCTAAAAAGATACGTGCTGAACTACCCTCTCCGTCTCGGTTTTTTATTTGTAGGCGTCTCGGTTTATAGGGCCTGCACATAGTTCTAGGTCATCCATTTGACTAACTAAATATGAGTTACTATGTCACAAAAAGTATATCATTGGATTCTTATTGGTTGATATGTGAAGAAACAAGAAACAAGGTAGAAGTTAATGCACTGCACCTTAGTATTGTGGGATTATTAGGTTTTCGTAGGATGACGTGCGTTTGGTTGCAAGGGTGGTCATGAATGGGTTGGGATCGTTCAGAAAATAGACATGTTTGGTTATAAAGCACATGAATGGTTCGAGTCAAAAAAAGAGAATATGCCTTGAAGATGCTGAACCATTCCACCCAACCAAATCGGTCGAATCAAATGGCCATCCTTTGCATGCATGACTATGTGAGCATGACTGGTGGTCCCGTCTTAAATAATTAGCTCATCTCTTATATTCAGCCAAACACATGAATTGAATGGTTCAATCCCAAAAAAATTGAATGGTCCCAATCCATTCATACGATACCTTCAACCAAACGCATCCGATGGAGGGAGTAGTTGTATTTAAAAGTCGAGGGCGGGGCTTTTCCTGCGTGGTAGGCGGGGCAGTTCCGCCTAGTCGGTTCAACAGAGACGCGAGAAGATGAGGGAGTAGGCTGCTACAAATGTAGGGCTGTGTGATTTGACAGCAAGTTACTTCTGGACAGGTGGGGCCCCGTGATTTGACTTGCCATTATCATTTTAACTGTGGTGCTACGACCAGCGTGAGTCTCCTGATTCCTGACCACCTCCATACAGGTGCCTCTCCCAATGCTCCACCATGTAGTAGTAGAGGATGGCTCTTGCATGAGAGCCCACTTCTCCACTTTTTCCTTGCCTCTCTTTCCTCCACATATGCAAAAATGCCATGTAAAGCGCACCATCCGTCTAGGTGTGTAAGTCATCTTACGAAAATCAAATAATCCCAAAACACTTAGGCGCGGTGCATTAACTTCTACCTCATTTCTTGTTTTTTGACATATCAACCAATAAGAGATAAAGAGTGTGCATGCTTTTAATGACTTGAGACTATCAAACATGACATGCAGTGGTTAGTTCATTGCATGCAATACTATTAATTAGCAAATAAAGGTTAACGTTTCCCGTTTTCTCCTCCTCCTTGGTCACGGTGCACAGCCTAAGATGGTATTGCACTTACTTGCTCCTACAGGTGCTTAAGCTTGCCACATAGGCATAAAGTCTGATGTGGCAAGTTAATCGAGAAGAGAGAGACTAGTTTGGTGACCCAAGGAAGAAACGGTGCTAAGCACGTGTACCTAGGTGAAAAGACAATTTTGAGTCTATAGCTAATTAAATGAAGCAAACTTAGCAACACCATTTCATTGGAAGAGGTCACTCCTTGGCAAATGCAATAAATACTAGTACTCCCTGTGTCCCCTTATATAAGAACGTTTTTGACACTACACTAGCTAGTGTTAAAAACATTCTTATATTATGGGACGGAGGGAGTACGAAGAAAGAGATAGAGAGGAGTAAAAAAAATACACTTATAGCCAACCTTGTTGTAGTATGAGTGACTAAGTGATGACTATGTATGACATGCCAACATGAGATAGCCTAACGCACCGTGTTAAATCTGTTGGGGAACGTTGCAGAAAATTAAAATTTTTCCTACGGTTTCACCAAGATCCATCTATGAGTTCATCTAAGCAACGAGTCTAGGGAGAGAGTTTGCATCTACATACCACTTGTAGATCGCGTGCGGAAGCTTGCAAGGTGATGATGTAGTCGTACTCGACGTGATCCAAATCACCGATGACCTGCGCCGAACAGACGGCGCCTCCGCGTTCAACACACGTACGGAACAACCACGTCTCCTCTTCTTGATCCAGCAAGGGAGGGAGGAGAGGTTGAGGGAGATGGCACCAGCAGCAGCACGACGGCGTGGTGTTGATGGAGCTGCAGTACTCCGGCAGAGCTTCGCTAAGCACTATGGAGGTGGATGAGGTGTTGGGGAGGGAGAAGGAGGCAACCAAAGGCCGAGACGTTCAGGTATGAAGTCCCTCCTCTCCCCCACTATATATAGGGGTGCCAAGGGGGGGTGGCCGGCCCTAGGAGATCCAATCTCCTAGGGGGTGCGGCGGCCAAGGGGGGTTTTCCCTCCCCCCAAGGCACCTAGGAGGTGCCTTACCCTCCTAGGACTCTTGCCCCCCTTGAACCCTAGGCGCATGGGCCTATGTGGGGCTGGTGCCCTTGGCCCATTAGGCCAAGGCGCACCCCCCACAGCCCATGTGGCCCCCCGGGACAGGTGGACCCACCCGGTGGACCCCCGGGACCCTTCTGGTGGTCCCGGTACAATACCGATAACCCCGAAACTTGTCCCGATGCCCGAAACAGGACTTCCCATATATAAATCTTTACCTCCGGACCATTCCGGAACTCCTCTTGACGTCCAGGATCTCATGCGGGACTCCGAACAACATTCGGGTTACTGCATATACATATCCCCATAACCCTAGCGTAACTGAACCTTAAGTGTGTAGACCCTACGGGTTCGGGAGACATGCAGACATGACCGAGACTCTCTCAGTCAATAACCATCAGCGGGATCTGGATACCCATGATGGCTCCCACATGCTCCTCGATGTTGTCATCGGATGAACCACTATGTCGAGGATTCGATCAAACCCTGTATGCAATTCCCTTTGTCAATCGGTACGTTACTTGCCCGAGACTCGATCGTCGGTATCCCAATACCTTGTTCAGTCTCGTTACCGGCAAGTCACTTTACTCGTACCGTAATGCATGATCCCGTGTCCAACACCTTGGTCACATTGAGCTCAATATGATGATGCATTACCGAGTGGGCCCAGAGATACCTCTCCGTCATACGGAGTGACAAATCCCAGTCTCGATCCGTGTCAACCCAACAACTACTTTCGGAGATACCTGTAATGTACCTTTATAGTCACCCAGTTACGTTGTGACGTTTGGTACACCCAAGGCATTCTTACGGTATCCGGGAGTTACACGATCTCATGGTCGAAGGAAGAGATACTTGACACTTGCAAAGCTCTAGCAAAACGAACTACACGATCTTTTATGCTATGCTTAGGATTGGGTCTTGTCCATCACATCATTCTCCTAATGATGTGATCCCGTTATCAATGACATCCAATGTCCATAGTCAGGAAACCATGACTATCTGTTGATCACAACGAGCTGGTCAACTAGAGGCTTACCAGGGACATTGTGTGGTCTAAGTATTCACACCTGTATTACGATTTCCGGATAATACAGTTATAGCATGAATAAAAGACAATTATCATGAACAATGAAATATAATAATACTTTTATTATTGCCTCTAGGGCATATTTCCAACAGTCTCCCACTTGCACTAGAGTCACCAATCTAGTTACATTGTGATGAATCGAACACCCATAGAGTTCTGGTGTTGATCATGTTTTGTACGCGAGAGAGGTTTAGTCAGCGGATCTGCGACATTCAGATCCGTGTGCACTTTGCAAATCTCTATGTCTCCATCTTGAACATTTTCACGGATGGAGTTGAAACGACGCTTGATGTGCCTGGTCTTCTTGTGAAACCTGGGCTCCTTTGCGAGGGCAATAGCTCCAGTGTTGTCACAGAAGAGTTTGATCGGCCCCGACGCATTGGGTATGACTCCTAGGTCGGTGATGAACTCCTTCACCCAAATCGCTTCATGTGCTGCCTCCGAGGCTGCCATGTACTCCGCTTCACACGTAGATCCCGCCACGACGCTCTGCTTGCAGCTGCACCAGCTTACTGCTCCACCATTCAACATATACACGTATCCGGTTTGTGACTTAGAGTCATCCGGATCTGAGTCGAAGCTAGCGTCGACGTAACCCTTTACGACGAGCTCTTCGTCTCCTCCATAAACGAGAAACATGTCCTTTGTCCTTTTCAGGTACTTCAGGATATTCTTGACCGCTGTCCAGTGTTCCTTGCCGGGATTACTTTGGTATCTTGCTACCAAACTTACGCCAAGGTTTACATCGGGTCTGGTACATAGCATGGCATACATAATAGATCCTATGGCTGAAGCATAGGGGATGACACTCATCTCTTCTTTATCTTTTGCCGTGGTCGGTGACTGAGCTGAGCTCAGTCTCATACCTTGTAACATAGGCAAGAACCCCTTCTTGGACTGATCCATTCTGAATCTCTTCAAAATCTTATCAAGATATGTACTTTGTGAAAGACCTATGAGGCGTCTCGATCTATCTCTATAGATCTTGATGCCTAATATATAAGCAGCTTCTCCAAGGTCCTTCATTGAAAAACACTTATTCAAGTAGGCCTTAATGCTGTCCAAAAATTCTATATTATTTCCCATCAGGAGTATGTCATCTACATATAATATGAGAAATGCTACAGAGCTCCCACTCACTTTCTTGTAAACGCATGCTTCTCCATAAGTCTGCATAAACCCAAACGCTTTGATCATCTCATCAAAGCGAATGTTCCAACTCCGAGATGCTTGCACCAGTCCATAAATGGATCGCTGGAGCTTGCATACTTTGTTAGCGTTCTGAGGATCGACAAAACCTTCCGGCTGCATCATATACAGTTCTTCCTTAAGATGCCCGTTAAGGAATGCTGTTTTGACGTCCATCTGCCATATCTCATAATCATAGTATGCGGCAATTGCTAACATGATTCGGACGGACTTTAGCTTCGCTACGGGAGAGAATGTCTCGTCGTAGTCAATCCCTTGAACCTGTCGATAACCCTTAGCGACAAGTCGAGCTTTATAGATGGTAACATTACCATCCGCGTCCGTCTTCTTCTTAAAGATCCATTTGTTTTCTATCGCTCGCCGATCATCGGGCAAGTCTGTCAAAGTCCATACTTTGTTTTCATACATGGATTCTATCTCGGATTTCATGGCTTCAAGCCATTTGTTGGAATCCGGGCCCGTTATTGCTTCTTCATAGTTCGAAGGTTCATTGTTGTCTAACAACATGATTTCCAGGACAGGGTTGCCGTACCACTCTGGTGCGGAACGTGTCCTTGTGGACCTACGAAGTTCAGTAGCAACTTGATCCGAAGTACCTTGATCATCATCATTGGTTTCCTCTTCAGTTGGTGTGGGCATCACAGGAACATTTTCCTGAGCTGCACCACTTTCCCGTTCGAGAGGTAGTACTTCATCGAGTTCTACTTTCCTCCCACTTACTTCTTTCGAGAGAATCTCTTTTTCCAGAAAGCATCCGTTCTTGGCAACAAAGATCTTGCCTTCGGATCTTAAGTAGAAGGTATACCCTATAGTTTCCTTAGGGTATCCTATGAATACGCATTTTTCCGACTTGGGTTCGAGCTTTTCAGGTTGAAGTTTCTTGACATAAGCTTCGCATCCCCAAACTTTTAGAAATGACAGCTTAGGTTTCTTTCCAAACCATAATTCATACGGTGTCGTCTCAACGGATTTAGACGGTGCCCTGTTTAAAGTGAATGTAGCTGTCTCTAGAGAGTATCCCCAAAATGATAGCGGTAAATCGGTAAGAGACATCATAGACCGCACCATATCCAATAGAGCGCGATTACGACGTTCGGACACACCGTTTCGCTGAGGTGTTCCAGGCGGCGTGAGCTGTGAAACGATTCCACATTTCTTTAAGTGTGTACCAAATTCGTGACTTAAGTATTCTCCTCCACGATCTGATCGTAAGAATTTTATCTTTCGGTCACGTTGATTCTCCACCTCATTCTGAAATTCCTTGAACTTTTCAAAGGTCTCAGACTTGTGTTTCATTAAGTAGACATACCCATATCTACTCAAGTCATCTGTGAGGGTGAGAACATAACGATATCCTCCGCGAGCCTCAACGCTCATTGGACCGCACACATCGGTATGTATGATTTCCAACAAGTTGGTTGCTCGCTCCATTGTTCCGGAGAACGGAGTCTTGGTCATTTTGCCTAAGAGGCATGGTTCGCACGTGTCAAACGATTCATAATCAAGAGACTCTAAAAGTCCATCGGCATGGAGCTTCTTCATGCGCTTGACACCAATGTGACCAAGGCGGCAGTGCCACAAGTATGTGGGACTATCGTTATCAACTTTAAATCTTTTGGCATCTACACTATGAACATGTGTAATATTACGCTCGAGGTTCATTAAGAATAAACCATTGACCATCGGAGCATGACCATAAAACATATCTCTCATATAAATCGAACAACCATTATTCTCAGACTTAAATGAGTAGCCATCTCGTATTAAACGAGATCCAGATACAATGTTCATGCTCAAACTTGGCACTAAATAACAATTATTAAGGTTCAAAACTAATCCCGTAGGTAAATGTAGAGGCAGCGTGCCGACGGCGATCACATCGACTCTGGAACCATTCCCGACGCGCATCGTCACCTCGTCCTTCGCCAGTCTCCGTTTATTCCGCAGCTCCTGCTGTGAGTTACAAATATGAGCAACGGCACCGGTATCAAATACCCAGGAGTTACTACGAGTACTGGTAAGGTACACATCAATCACATGTATATCAAATATACCTTTGGTGTTGCCGGCCTTCTTATCCGCTAAGTATTTGGGGCAGTTCCGCTTCCAGTGACCCTTCCCCTTGCAATAAAAGCACTCAGTCTCACGCTTGGGTCCATTCTTTGACTTCTTCCCGGTAACTGGCTTACCAGGCGCGGCAACATCTTTGCCGTCCTTCTTGAAGTTCTTCTTACCCTTGCCCTTCTTGAACTTAGTGGTCTTATTGACCATCAACACTTGATGTTCTTTCTTGATTTCAGCCTCTGCTGACTTCAGCATCGAGAACACTTCAGGAATGGTCTTTTCCATTCCCTGCATGTTGTAGTTCATCACAAAGCTCTTGTAGCTTGGTGGGAGCGACTGGAGGATTCTGTCAATGACCGCCTCATCTGGGAGGTTAATGTTCAACTGGGTCATACGGTTGTGCAACCCAGACATCTTCAGGATGTGCTCACTGACAGAACTGTTTTCCTCCATCTTACAACTATAGAACTTGTCGGAGACATCATATCTCTCGACCCGGGCATGAGCTTGGAAAACTAGTTTCAGATCTTCGAACATCTCATATGCTCCGTGATGCTCAAAATGCTTTTGGAGCCCCGGTTCTAAGCTGTAAAGCATGCCGCACTGAACGAGGGAGTAATCATCAGCGCGAGACTGCCAAGCATTCATAATGTCTTGGTTCTCTGGGACGGGAGCGTCACCTAGCGGTCCTTCTAGGACATATTGTTTCCTGGCAGCTATGAGGATGATCCTCAGGTTCCGGACCCAGTCCGTATAGTTGCTGCCATCATCTTTCAGCTTGGTTTTCTCTAGGAACGCGTTGAAGTTCATGTTGACATTAGCGTTGGCCATTGATCTACAAGACATATTTGCAAAGGTTTTAGACTAAGTTCATGATAATAAAGTTCTAATCAAATTATGAACTCCCACTTAGATTAGACATCCCTTTAGTCATCTAAGTGTTACACGATCCGAGTCGACTAGCCCGTGTCCGATCATCACGTGAGACGGACTAGTCATCGTCGGTGAACATTTTCATGTTGATCGTATCTTCCATACGACTCGTGTTCGACCTTTCGGTCTCCGTGTTCCGAGGCCATGTCTGCACATGCTAGGCTCGTCAAGTTAACCCTAAGTGTTTTCGCTGTGTAAAACTGTCTTACACCCGTTGTATGTGAACGTAAGAATCCATCACACCCGATCATCACGTGGTGCTTAGAAACGACGAACTGTAGCAACGGTGCACAGTTAGGGGAGAACACTTCTTGAAATTTTATAAGGGATCATCTTATTTACTACCGTCGTCCTAAGTAAACAAGATGCATAATACATAATAAACATCACATGCAATTATATAGTTGTGACATGATATGGCCAATATCATATAGCTCCATTGATTTTCATCTTCGGGGCTCCATGATCATCTTGTCACCGGCTTGACACCATGATCTCCATCATCATGATCTCCATCATCGTGTCTTCATGAAGTTGTCACGCCAACGACTACTTCTACTTCTATGACTAACGCATTTAGCAATAAAGTAAAGTAGTTTACATGACGTTATTCAATGACACGCAGGTCATACAAAAAATAATGACAACTCCTATGGCTCCTGCCGGTTGTCATACTCATCGACATGCAAGTCGTGAATCCTATTACAAAGAACATGATCTCATACATCACAATTCATCATTCATCACAACTTCTGGCCATATCACATCACATGATCAATCGCTGCAAAACAAGTTAGACGTCCTCTAATTGTTGTTGCATCTTTTACGTGGCTGCAATTGGGTTCTAGCAAGAACGTTTTCTTACCTACGAATCACCACAACGTGATTTTGTCAACTTCTATTTACCCTTCATAAGGGCCCTGTTCATCGATTCCGCTCCAACTAAGGTGGGAGAGACAGACACCCGCCAGCCACCTTATGCAACTTGTGCATGTCAGTCGGTGGAACCGGTCTCACGTAAGAGTACGTGTAAGGTTGGTCCGGGCCGCTTCATCCCACAATACCGTTGAGCAAGAAAAGACTAGTAGAGGCAAGTAAGATGACAAAATCCACGCCCACAACAAAGTTGTGTTCTACTCGTGCAAAGAGAACTACGCATAGACCTAGCTCATGATGCCACTGTTGGGGAACGTTGCAGAAAATTAAATTTTTTCCTACGGTTTCACCAAGATCCATCTATGAGTTCATCTAAGCAACGAGTCTAGGGAGAGAGTTTGCATCTACATACCACTTGTAGATCGCGTGCGGAAGCTTGCAAGGTGATGATGTAGTCGTACTCGACGTGATCCAAATCACCGATGACCTGCGCCGAACGGACGGCGCCTCCGCGTTCAACACACGTACGGAACAACCACGTCTCCTCTTCTTGATCCAGCAAGGGAGGGAGGAGAGGTTGAGGGAGATGGCACCAGCAGCAGCACGACGGCGTGGTGTTGATGGAGCTGCAGTACTCCGGCAGAGCTTCGCTAAGCACTATGGAGGTGGATGAGGTGTTGGGGAGGGAGAAGGAGGCAACCAAAGGCCGAGACGTTCAGGTATGAAGTCCCTCCTCTCCCCCACTATATATAGGGGTGCCAAGGGGGGGTGGCCGGCCCTAGGAGATCCAATCTCCTAGGGGGTGCGGCGGCCAAGGGGGGTTTTTCCCTCCCCCCAAGGCACCTAGGAGGTGCCTTACCCTCCTAGGACTCTTGCCCCCCTTGAACCCTAGGCGCATGGGCCTATGTGGGGCTGGTGCCCTTGGCCCATTAGGCCAAGGCGCACCCCCCACAGCCCATGTGGCCCCCCGGGACAGGTGGACCCACCCGGTGGACCCCCGGGACCCTTCCGGTGGTCCCGGTACAATACCGATAACCCCGAAACTTGTCCCGATGCCCGAAACAGGACTTCCCATATATAAATCTTTACCTCCGGACCATTCCGGAACTCCTCGTGACGTCCGGGATCTCATCCGGGACTCCGAACAACATTCGGGTTACTGCATATACATATCCCCATAACCCTAGCGTAACTGAACCTTAAGTGTGTAGACCCTACGGGTTCGGGAGACATGCAGACATGACCGAGACTCTCTCAGTCAATAACCATCAGCGGGATCTGGATACCCATGATGGCTCCCACATGCTCCTCGATGTTTTCATCGGATGAACCACTATGTCGAGGATTCGATCAAACCCTGTATGCAATTCCCTTTGTCAATCGGTACGTTACTTGCCCGAGACTCGATCGTCGGTATCCCAATACCTTGTTCAGTCTCGTTACCGGCAAGTCACTTTACTCGTACCGTAATGCATGATCCCGTGTCCAACACCTTGGTCACATTGAGCTCAATATGATGATGCATTACCGAGTGGGCCCAGAGATACCTCTCCGTCATACGGAGTGACAAATCCCAGTCTCGATCCGTGTCAACCCAACAGCTACTTTCGGAGATACCTGTAATGTACCTTTATAGTCACCCAGTTACGTTGTGACGTTTGGTACACCCAAGGCATTCTTACGGTATCCGGGAGTTACACGATCTCATGGTCGAAGGAAGAGATACTTGACACTTGCAAAGCTCTAGCAAAACGAACTACACGATCTTTTATGCTATGCTTAGGATTGGGTCTTGTCCATCACATCATTCTCCTAATGATGTGATCCCGTTATCAATGACATCCAATGTCCATAGTCAGGAAACCATGACTATCTGTTGATCACAACGAGCTGGTCAACTAGAGGCTTACCAGGGACATTGTGTGGTCTAAGTATTCACACGTGTATTACGATTTCCGGATAATACAGTTATAGCATGAATAAAAGACAATTATCATGAACAATGAAATATAATAATACTTTTATTATTGCCTCTAGGGCATATTTCCAACAAAATCTCCAAGGGCGTGACCAGGCGAGCGACGCGACGGTCGTGGTAGGAGCGACCATGATACGGGCTGCTGGCAGCCCTTGGATCTGAGATCAAACGGTCGCATGCTAAGCTGCTGAAAATTTTAAGAATAACCCTCCAGGATAGGATATTCACCCATAGGTCTAGAATCACGCCATGCAACTGTTCGATCTCAGATGCAAGGGCTCTCGGAAGCCCGTATCATGGGAGAATGGAAAGCCACTACCCTGCCGTTCGCACGCTGGCAGTTCGCTCCTACTCTTTCCCGCACGTCCTTTAATACTACGGCGGTTCGCTCCTAGTCGTCCCGTCCATTCACATTATGGTAGTTCCACTAATCCTAACCCTCCTCCCAAATCCATGGCATCCCAAATCTCCCCGATCGGCGGTGAGTACAAGGTTAGAACCATCACCGGCGATGAGTTCGACGTCATCTACGCCCGTACTTCCGCGACGGTGAAAGGATGCCTTTCTCGCTTTAGACGCATGTTCGTAAACTCACATGATGAGTGGGTCGCTGGGCTAGATGTTGAGTACACCACAGTCCTGGGACGAGAGAAGGATCTAAAGGAAGAAGAGAGGAAGAAGCCCGCCGTGATCCAGGTTTGCGTACATAACCTTTGCTTGGTCTACCACATATGCCATGCTGACGTTGAGCGCCAGGATTTTAAGAACTTCCTCGAGGATAAAACAGTCAAATTCGTTACTGTAGACTTTAAGAACGACAAAGAAGTCCTGCGTCGGATAGGACTCGCTGTAGGCAATCCCTTCGACCTCCAAAAGAATTGGCTGGTGCCCTCTCGTCAGCCCTTAATGCTGACCCTGGCAGGAGCCATGGTTCATCCTTCGTACCGCAAACTGGAGAAACCTCATTACACGTTTCATCGTCATGCATGGCAGCGGAATGTGCTAGATATAGACCACATCCAGTACGCTGCAATGGATGGCTACCTTTGTTTCAATATCTACAAGGGTTGGATGAAGAGCAACAACCAAGTTGGCGGTTCAAGCAAATAAGTATCGGCCAAGAGGAAGAGGGACAAGGACAAAGTCGAGGACGTGGACGAGGACTCCGAGTAAGGTGGCAGTGTCGTTGCTCATGGCGGTTCTAAACTTCTAATGCAGTGTCTACCGGATTAGTTGCATAGTTTAATTTCAGGTGTGCTTAGTTTAATTTGAGGGGTGTGTTGTGCTAAGCCCCCAGCAGAACTATGTTATGTTTCTTCTCGTTACTTTAACTCTTCAGTATGTACATACTAGTACTAGTATTTCTTTAGTAGAATTTAGCACCCCAATTAAGCACGTACTAGCTTTTTTAATAGTACTATATGCATAATTTGGCGACGAGCGCTCTCTATATGTACCACCTTTTTTTAAAATTTCAATTTTTGCTCCATGGCGCAATCCATCGATAGTGGAGTACTATAAGTGCATCTAGTGCCACCCCTAGTTGGTTTTGGAGTATTGACGACAAAGTTGGTTGAGGGACTAATGCGTTTGTGAGAATTGCAGGATAACGTAGGTAGTGTCCCTCATTGATTCGGTTTACCTACTAGAGATGACCCCTAAAAATGTATGAAGACATTGAAGACAATGGTGGTATGTGAAGATATTCATATTGAAGACTATAACATGAGAAGACATTGAGTGAAGACTATGGAGCACAAAGACTGTGTTGTTTCGCTGTTTCCTTTTCTTCTTTGTTGAGTCATAGGAACCACCGTACTGTTAAGTGGGGTCCAAGTGAACTAAGTCAGAATGACTGAAGTGATGCTCAACCCAAATCCTATGTCTTCGAGCGAAGACAATGAGAGCAAATCTTATCCTGAGCTAGATAAGTCAGCTTTGCTTGTAGCGCAAGTAAAGTTGCCGTGTGTGTTTGAAATCTGACCGTTGGAACACGTGTCAGTTCCTTAGTGACCTAGGGTCATTTAGGACATATCAGGTCGGGTTGCCCAGTGGCTATAAATAGCCCACCCCCTACACCATAAATTGGTGGTTGCTCAGAGTTAGTGCACGACTTTTGTCGTTTGAGAGCAACCCACCTCGAAGCCTTTGAGAGAGAAAAATCCTTGCGAGGACCAAGACCAAACACCCAGAGCCAAAGAGTGTTAGGCATCACTGAAGTCTTTCTGTCTGTGTGACCTGAAGACTTATTACACTTGAGGACTGTGTATCCTCCAGCCGGTTAGGCATCGCGTTCTGAGCATCCAAGAGTCATTGTGGATCGCCGGTGAACGAAGTCTATGAAGGTTCGGAAGTCTACCTTGAAGATTTACCAGAGTGATTGGGCGAGGACTATGTGTCCTTAGCTCAAGGGGAATAAGGTGAAGACGCGGTCTTCCGAGTTGAATCTCAGCCTCCCTAACGAGACATACAGTTGTCACAGCAACTAGAACTAGTCCAACAAATCCCGTGTCTTCATCAAGTGACTGGTTCTATCCCTTCCCTCCTTTACTTTGAGTTTGTCTTCGTGAAGTCTTTGCTTATTTGTCTTATCTATTTGACTTCATCGCTTGACTACTATCGTTGATTGGCTTCATACTATCTTCCATCCTGATCCTTACTACCTTGCTGCTATTAGTCTTTGTACGTTCACATTATTGCATACTTGACTATGGCTTGCTTGTTGTAGTTTATCTTCCGCTGCATATCAATTAGGTCATTTCTATTGTTTGACTTCGAAACTTCCATGTTTTGAAGACTTTGATAAAAATCGCCTATTCACCCCCCTCTAGCCGATAACTAGCACTTTCAATTGGTATCAGAGCAAGGTACTCCCTTGTTCTGTGTGATTCGGTTTAACCACCTGGAGTTTAGCTATGTCGACTGCAGGGATAATCAAAGTCTCCGCTGCTTGTCCCATGTTCGATGGAATTGAATATCCCTACTGGAAGAATAAGATGCGCATGTATCTTGAAGCCATTGATGTCGACCTCTGGTATGTCGTCAAGAATGGCGTTCCCAAAACTGGTGAAGGTGTCACCCCTACTGATGTCAAGAAGTTCATTCAACTGGACTCCACTTCAAAGAACATCATCTGTGGTCATCTGACCAAAGGACAGTATGGCCGTGTGAGTGCTCGGGAAACGTCAAAGCTAGTCTGGGACTGGCTATCCAAGGTCAACGAAGGCGTCTCTACACATAGAGACCATAGGATCAGTGTTCTTCGCAATCTCTTCAACCGCTTCAAGAGAAACGACAATGAAAATGTCCAGCTCACTTTTGATCGCCTCACCGACATCACAAATGAGCTTCAGGCTCTTGGCGCCATTGAGATCACCAAGCATGAAATCGTCAAGACACTACTGAGATCACTTGACAGCTCCTTTGACACCCTTGCCCTCATGATACAAGAACGTCCTGACTTCAAGACACTCGATCCATCTAATATACTTGAGAGGCTCAACACACATGAGGTCCAGCTTTCTGAGAAAAGAGATATCTATGGTCCCAATTATGGCCGAACTCGCGCCTTGAAGGCAAAAGTGGTTTCCTCATCTGAAGAAGAATCTGACTGCGGTTCTAATGATCCTGAAGACATTGGAAAGGAACTTGCCATGCTTGTGAAGAAGTTCAGAGGTTCACCAAGAAGAAGGGCTTCAGAAAGTCTTCACGATCTAGCTCAAGAAATGATGAAGCTTCCACTCATGACAACAAGAAGAGAACATGTCACAAGTGCAAGAAACCTGGACACTATATCTCTGAGTGTCCTCAGTGGGACAATGAGAAGAAGAAGAAGAAGAGCAAGGAATATGATTCTGATGACAAGAAGAAGAAGAAATCTTCAGTCTTCTTCTAAGTCCTCATCAAGGTCTTCATCACATAAGAAGAGCTCATCCGGCAAGGCTCGTGCTTTTGTTGGCAAGGAAATGGATTCAGAGGAGGAGTCTGCTTCTGAGGAGGTGGAGGTGGAGTCTGAAGAAGAGTCCGACCCTGGCGTTGCAAGTCTGGCTCTAGCCACAGCCTATGTTGCCAAGTCCATCTTCAACACTGAAGACAATGACTTCCACACCAACGCTGAAGCTGATGACATGGACGATCCTGCTCCCACCTACTGCTTCATGGCACGTGGTGCCAAGGTAAAATCACGCGATGCTTACTTTCAAACATCAAGTGAAGATGACTCTGATTGTGAATCCAAACCCAGCTACAAAACACTGGCTAAAATTGCTACTGAACACAAAGGGCTATGGAACATACTCAAAAACTGTTAGACAAAAGGGATGACCTGTTGGACGCGGAAATGGCACGATCACAGTCCTTAGTAGAAGACATAAAAAATCTTCATGCTAAGTACCAAGAACTTGAAAGTCTTCATGAGACGCTCTCAACCACATATGAAAGGCTCTCCTATGATTATCTTCAAAGGAAGAAAGAGCTTGAGAAATTGAAAGCGACTCATGAAGATCTTCAAAAAGAGAATGAGTCATTTCACGCTCAACAAATCAGTTCCGCTCAGGATGGACTTGAACCACCATGTCTAAAATGCATTGAGCGTGATAACGCGACCTCTATTGCTGAATGTTCCAATGCCGCTGCTGTTGCATTGTCTTCAACTACTGATGTGGAAACTAACCCCTCTGTGGAGGATACCACTGCTATTGCTGATGAAAATGCTAGGTTGAAGACATTGCTTGAAACTGGGATGTACAAAAGTCTGAAAGGACATCAGACACTTTGTGATGTCCTCAAAAAGCAGATTCTGAATCGAAACCCTAGGAAAGAGGGTGGTGGGTTCGAGAGGAAAATGAATGCTGATGGTTCCTACTGGAAGCCCGAGCAGTATCCCAAAACCACATGGGTTGCTGCAAAGGAACCTTCAGTGGATCCATCCACTTTATCTGGCTTTATCTGTGCTAATCCTATTATCATTGATGAATCCTTTGATGCAAACTATAAACTGTTCAAAATCAGAATGGTGAAGTGTTTGCCAGGTATATTTGGTACTAACTGCAGGAATGGACCACCTATGAAGAAGATCTGGGTTCCCAAAAGCTGTCTTGAGAATCTTCCAGTGAATGTCATCATGACACCACCAGGGAAGAAGACAAACCCCAGACCAAAGGCATCATATGGTCCAACGGCTTCATACAAATACAGGACTCACTTGAGTCACCCTAACACCAATGTTTTGCAGGGAAATCATGCTCAAACTTATGAATATGAACGTGTGTCCTCAAACCGCCATGTTCATAGGACTAAGAACTTTTCTGCTTATTCATATGAGTATCATTCATCTCCTGCAAGGCTATTTGCTAGGGCTTCAAAGCCGAAATTCTCAGATGCTGCACTTAGACTCATTGCTTCTAAGACACCCCTGAAGATGTGGGTGGTGAAGAAGAATTAACTCTCTTTTGCAGAATATGGTCTCCAGCCAGCAATCAAAGGCGTCCGATATTATTGCTGGGGACCTAAAACACAAAGGGACGCATGATAAAATGACTTACTATGTATTCCACATATGAATCGCTTACCTGTCATACTGTGTGTTCTAATCTTGATCTAAGCTGTGATAATCCTAGTGTGCGTCAAATGCTTATGCTTCACAACATACCTTGTGAAGCCTACCCTCCTAACTGCACTGTAGGGTATGACACCTCGTGCTTCAGAATGGATTATCGACAGCGGATGCATTAATCATATGACTGGTGATCGAAGTCTTCTCATGGACTCAACCTTATGTCCATCCGACAAGAGTCAAATCACGTTTGCCGACACTGGTAAAAGCAAGGTATTGGGTCTAGGTAGAGTTGCAATCTCGAAGGATCAACACATGGATAAAGTGATGCTTGTTGAATCCCTTGGGTTCAACTTAATGTCTGTCTCAATGCTTTGTGACTTGAACATGATTGTGCTATTTGGAAAATATCGTTGCCTTGTACTAAAGGAATCTAACAAGTCTCTAGTCTTTGAAGGGTATAGGAAAGATGATCTATACATGGTAGATTTCTCAGCAGGTCCACAGCTTGCCGTATGTCTTCTTGCAAAAGCTTCAGAATGTTGGCTCTGGCATCGAAGGCTGGGGCATACTGGCATGAGGAACTTACATTCACTCATCAAGAAGAAGCATGTCATAGGCATCGAGGATGTCAAGTTCAAGAAGGATCATTTGTGTGGTGCCTGCGAAGATGGAAAGATGACTAGGGGAAAGCACCCCTCGAAGACAATCATGACAACATCTCAACCCTTCGAGCTGTTACACATGGACTTATTTGGACCTACTCACTACTCCACCCTCACAACAACTGCTTGTCTCTATGGCTTCGTCATTGTTGATGACTACTCAAGATACACATGGGTGCATATAATTCTCTACAAGACTGAAATGCAAGATGTCTTCAGACGCTTCGCCAATCGAGCAATGAACAATTATGGCGTGAAGATCAAGCATATCATAAGTGATAACGGCACTGAATTCAAGAACACCGGGCTTGATCTCTATCTGGATACAATGGGAATCACTCATGAGTTTTCTGCTCCATACACACCTCAGCAAAATGGCATTGTAGAGCGCAAGAACAGAACCCTCATTGAGATGGCTCGAACAATGCTCGATGAGTACAAGACACCAAGAAAGTTCTGGCCTGAAGCTATTGATACAGCATGTCACATCATCAACCGTGTCCACATTCACAAGCTTCTGGATAAAACATCCTATGAGCTCCTTACTGGCAAGAAGCCAAATGTCAGCTACTTCAGGGTCTTTGGTGCTAGGTGCTGGATCAAGGATCCCCATCACAAGTCAAAATTTGAACCCAAAGCTCACGAAGGCTTCATGCTTGGTTATGGAAAGGATTCGCACTCCTACAGAGTCTTCAACCTCTATCTCTACAAGATCGTCGAAACTGTGGATGTGAGATTTCATGAAACCAATGGTTCACAAAGAGAACTCCTGCCAAGTACACTTGATGAAGCTCCTCCAAGCGAATTTATCAAGCTGATGGGAATTGGTGAAATCATGCCCTCTGAAGCACATCCTGAAGAGGAACTTATCATTTATGCACCTAACCAACCTGAAGACAATGATCAGACTGAAGATAATCCTCCCAATGATGACAATGATCAACAAGAGCAAAGTCTTCGTCCTGTTCATCCTCGTGTTGCAAATGAAGTACAAATTGAGAAGATAATTGACAGCATCAATGCACCTGGTCCACTGACTCGCTCAAGAGCAACACAGTTAGCAAACTTCTGTGGGCACTTTTCATTTGTGTCAATATCAGAACCCAAGAAAGTTGCTAAAGCCTTTATAGAACCTGAATGGATTCAAGATATGCAAGAAGAACTTCAACAGTTCAAGCTGAACAATGTTTGGGAACTTGTCAAGCGACCTGACCCTCGCAAGCATAACATTATTGGAACAAAATGGATATATCGAAACAAGCAAGATGAGCATGGTCAAGTCGTCAGAAACAAAGCACGTCTTGTGGCTCAAGGATATACTCAAGTAGAAGGAATCGACTTCGATGAAACATTTGCTCCTGTGGCTAGGCTTGAAGCTATTCGTATACTGCTAGCCTATGCTAACCATCACAACATCTTGCTATATCAAATGGATGTGAAGAGTGCATTTCTCAATGGCAAGATTGAAGAAGAAGTATATGTCGCTCAACCACCTGGCTTTGAAGATCCAAAACATCCTGATATGGTGTACAAGCTAAACAAAGCACTGTATGCCCTCAAACAAGCTCCTCGCGCATGGTATGATACGATCAAAGACTTCCTGAAGAGCAAAGGCTTCAAACCTGGATCCCTCGATCCCACACTCTTCACGAAGACATATGATGGTGAACTGTTTGCGTGCCAAATATATGTGGATGACATTATCTTCGGCTCCACCAACTAGAAGTATACTGATGAGTTTGGATACATGATGCAAGAGCAATATCAGATGTCCATGATGGGTGAGCTAAAGTTCTTCCTTGGTCTTCAAATTCGTCAGCAAAGAAATGGCATCTTCATATCTCAAGAAAAATATCTCAAAGACTGTCTGAAGAAGTTCGGAATGCAAGATTGCACAGGGTACACGATGCCAATGCCAGCCAAACATCATCTTGGTCCCGACGACAATGGTAAAGAGTTCGATCAAAAGGTATACCGCTCCATGATTGGTTCTTTACTTTACCTATGTGCATCTAGGCCAGATATTATGCTTAGTGTTTGCATGTGTGCTCGATTCCAAGCGGCACCAAAGGAATCGCATGACTTAGCTGTGAAGCGAATTCTTAGATATTTGGCTTACACCCCAACACTCGGATTATGGTATCCAAAGGGCTCAAAATTTGATCTGGTTGGATTCTCTGATGCTGATTATGCTGGTGGCAAGGTGGATCGCAAGTCTACATCAGGAACATGTCACTTTCTGGGACGATCACTTGTCTGTTGGTCTTCAAAGAAGCAAAACTGTGTATCACTCTCAACTGCTGAATCTGAATACATTGCTGCTGGATCTTGTTGTGCTTAGCTTCTGTGGATGAAGCAAACTCTCAAGGACTATGGCATCAATCTGAAGCAGGTCCCTCTCTTCTGCGACAACAAAAGCGCCATCAAGATTGCCAACAATCCAGTCTAGCACTCGAAGACAAAGCACATTGAAATTTGTCATCATTTTCTCAGAGATCATGTCATGAAGAAAGATATTGACATCATTCACGTCAACACTGAAAAGCAACTGGCAGATATCTTCACAAAGCCCTTGGATGAGAAAAGGTTTTGCAAGTTACGGTGTGAGCTCAATATCTTGGAATCCTCTAATGTCCTGTGATCAGGCACACATCCTAACACTTATGCATGTTGATGACTTAGATGTGCAACACACAAAGTAATGTATATCTTCAATCAATGAAGACTTACACTCTGAGTGTGAATACATTAACATGGAATTTGACTTCGGAGCGCCACAATAATTGTGCGCCGTGTCTGGGTCTAATACTTCCTATACGGTGGGTAACGCCACCACCAAAATTTCTCTGTTTGAAGTGTTTCACTCATGGCATTATTTTTGCAATGACTTCACATTTGGTTTGTCTTCAGTTTCAATTTATCTTCATGATTTTCTTCACTATGATGA